>NC_136854.1:28636531-29260906 GCF_951799975.1 Gobius niger
TACTACTACAAGCTATCAATTGAATTAACCCCGGGTGTATTTCGACTGGTCCTGGAAATATTTCAATTTGATTTGAGGTGTGTGTTTTGAATATCTTCGAGCCCTGGTGTTATACAAGTGTTAGACTAGTTTTGATATTGAACTAAATAGAAGTAATAAGGTAGAGTAATGTCAATGATTACACCTATTTCTGTCCCCACAGCACATTTGAACAATTCCTTGTGCAATGAAATGGGTTTAACTAGTGTCAGTTGCTTTCTAAACACATTTCATAAGCTAAACACAAGAACAGAACAGCGTTTAGTTTAAATAATTAATTTATGTTAGTTCTGCTTTTTGGTATTTGCTCAAATGTGGCATCCATCCATCCCACTCAATAGTTGGTGTAGGAGCCACACAGTGAGCCATTGTGTCACATGACTAGTTGCTAGGCAACGTTAGGGGGCGTCAGTCACGTGGACGCGGGCAGTGAAGGCCGTAGTTTTCAAAAATAGCACGCTCACAGGTACCAGGTAAGGGAGGGAACCTGGGTAGCTGTATTTTTCGTTGACTGTTAAGTTTGTGCTTTTACTCATGCTGAACCGATTTGATCGAACTTGCAGCCCATGTTAAAGCACGAAAGCCACTGTGATATTGTTACATTATCAAAATGCAAGACATGATTCAGGGTGCCTGGTTCAACAAGCGGCAGCACGTCATGTGGGGTACATAATGCACTTGTGACTGTTAATGAAAACCTATTCCTATATAAGATGTTCAGTGCCCACGTAACTCAGTTTTTGTTCTTGTCTTGCAGTTTTCAGCCTTCAAGATCTATGCTGCCGATCTATTGTGTCATGTACACCTGTTCACCTCATTGATAAGCTGCCTCTCCCTGTGGCGATCAAATCCCACCTCAAGTCCTTCTCAATGGCCAATGGTATGAATGCTGTCATGATGCATGGACGCTCTTACTCTGTAACCAACAGTGCAGCATCAGGGAGCAGTTCAAGTAAAGGCAACAGTTTGAAACGCTCCAAGTCTTTCAGGCCGCCACAGAGTCCACCAAAGAACACTTCATCATCTAAGGGCAACTGCAAAATTTCATAGACACACATGGTTGTCTTTATTTGAACAGTATGATCGACATGTTGTCGTTGCTCTTAAACACTAGGCTAGAGCAAGAAAAAGCTACCAGCTGCTTACAGGAGATGGATTTATCCGCATACTTCTGTGAATTGAACTGAAGTGCGTAGTTGAACTGATTTAGGTCCCTCGACCCGCCGGTGCCATCTGTTTACTTGTTTTGTGATCAAGGCTCTCTTTGATTAGGCCTTTGAGAAGGAATAACATGCCTGAAAACACTACATCAAAGAACAAGATGGTATTTGGAATGATTTTTTTAATTCTAAATGTATGTACTCTATATTTTGATGGAATGTTACTTCATGTGGGAACAATGCCTTGTATGTCTTCAGTGTTACAGGAAATGTTTACTTTAGTCAGGAATTATTGTAACCATAACAAAAGTTAAGTGGAATATTTTTGTCTTAACTATTGATGCTTGGTACAGACGTTTTTAGATATTTTCAGTAATGCATTCCGAATTTCCAATCTGCAGAGTCCTGATAAGAAACTAGTATTCCTGTTTTGGTGGATGAAATACTGTTAGTGTATGCTTCAACCGTCCGCAGATCTTGTATACACCATTTATGCTGGTGCAAATAGATGTCAGGGCTGCTTTATTATGAAAAATAGTATCAAGTTTTTTCAGCCATAATTGAAATCACAGTTATTCAAACAGTTTATTTGCTGAACAAATAAATTAAATTTTCTATGTAAAGTCAAACTGTGGAACATTCCAAGTAGGTAACTACTTCTAAAGATAAACTGAACTGGGGAAACTCAAAACACAAACATTTCAATGATACTAAACATGCTCCTATGATTAGATAGACAATGATCTTTCTGATTATTAAAATAAATTACCTTGCATATTTAAATCTAATGTTTGGCGACCTTGATGAATGATTTGTTGGTTTGCTCAGTGAGGGGGTATATGTGGACCCGGTGAGTGACAGGGTGAAAATTGGCTTTTTAATTCTAAGAAGAATATTGTTTTGGTACATGTATTTATGTGTTCTTCATTATAAATGGATTGTAATTTATTTATTTCTTTATGTCACGTCAAAAGCCAGCTACATGCGTGTTTTGTTCAACAGCGGAAACATAAATCTTGTGTCTGTTCCTAATAACACGCTTAAAAATAAATCAATTATATTTCAACCCCAACTCCTCACAAAGTCACCAAACATCACAAAGATTTGTCTTATATTCAGGTGTTTTCCATTTTTTTTTGGTATTCTTTCAAAACTGTGTCCGTTTTTGTAGAGACTTGTACAACGTTTGAAGTGCATATGACACATGAAACACAGTTTTTGCTCAATATAGTAAACACAATCACATTTAAGATTTTGCTAAACAATTTACCCAGCTTTCTTCAGTGTGACCATTTTCGTGATGTTTATATAGAAGACAATAATTTTAAACTGTTGCCATGCAACCATGTTATGTCTATGGGATCCCTCTCCGCTGGTTCAACAAGCTTATTCACGATGATTTGGTTCACATTTCTGAACGAGAATAGATCAACCAGCGTTATCACATTTTTCAGGTTCACTGCTGTAATGCATTTTTCACCACAAGATGGCGCATATACAATGTAGCCTTCCAACACCGTGTGATGATAGTGCGATAGGCCTACAACCATGGAAGTGTATCAGGCACACAAGAGGCCCGGCGGGTCTGGGAATCCCCCAGACTCTTAGAGCACAAATTCTCGAGTATGTAAAAAAAAAAAAAAGAGTAAGTCTCTAGTCCATTCCTGTGCAGAGTTATGAATTTTGAAAGAAATAACCAGAATGCTCACTCCAGCCACTAGGGG
The DNA here is from genome assembly GCF_951799975.1 of Gobius niger. NCBI lineage: Eukaryota > Metazoa > Chordata > Actinopteri > Gobiiformes > Gobiidae > Gobius > Gobius niger. Next base: position 28,639,455 of record NC_136854.1, read on the forward strand.
GCAACTTAAGTAAAGAAAGGACAGAATTCCTCACATGTCCAGCAGAGGGCACTGATAAATGATCAGGATATAAACAACGCATTACAGCCATGTGTGACATCCCGCACCAGGGCAGCTGTGGCTACAATAGCAGCTTACCCACCAAGTGTGGAGTGAATAAATAATTACTACGGTGTTGCAGAAACTTGTGACATAAGCTTGTAAAGTGCAATACAAGTGTAAACATTTTTTTATTCATTTATTGGAAAAGGTTTCCTCAATAGTATTTTCCCAATTAAAACACATTTTACCGGAGCTTTTGATTAGGGACCCCGGAAATACACTCCAGATATATTTTGGCCTCCAGCGAAATTTACTTAGCCCATAGTCCCTGACGTATGGCTATGGATCAAATTACAACAATAACGATAGGTTATCTGGAAACAGAGAGCTCATGTCAACAAAACAAATCTGACAATAACCAAATAATAGTGATCAAAAAACAACAAAAAAGTAAAATTGTGTGCTTTTCTTAACATACGACATGTGAGTTTATTACATTTTTGACATCACAATCAAATAGGGAGACATATTGTGACTCAGAAACTTGCTTGTGAATAAAACATTTACCAAATAAGCTGAAAAAACATAGTGAAAAGATTTCTGATATGAGTTATCTTCAAAATAGCAGATTAGAGGGCCTTGGCATCAATAGAGGTTATGAGTGTGATGTCATAACAGCAACAGAGCCTGTCTCTGAATTTGAGGTCACAAGGGTCAACTTCAAAACGAAATCTACCCCTTAATGTCTCCGCACTCCCTGAAACGTATGAAACATTAAAAATACTTCAATGTGGAGTGTGTTTGAAGGCCATGTGTTTTATCCATTTACCATTAAATAAGACACGCATGTCCGTGTTGCAGAGAGCAAACGTGACTCTTTTTTGGAGGTTAATAGCAAGTTGGCCACAGACACGGGTTCATCTGCTCAGACCATTGCAGGAAGTCTGACGATGAACTTTTTCCACAGAAAAACATGTGCAATAACTTCTATGTCACACTACCATTTGGGAGGCAAGAGCCAGTTGTTCCTTAACTGATCTCTGATATCATTGTCTGGGTTCATGTTCTCTGTGTACAATGCCAAAAATATCCTCAAATCGGCCTTAAGAACTCTGTGATGCCACCTGAAACCCAGCCAATAACATCCACCCATCCATCCACCCATCCATCCACCCATCCACCCATCCATCCATCCATCCATCCATCCATCCATCCATCCATCCATCCATCCATCCATCCATCCATCCATCCACCCATCCATCCATCCATCCATCCACCCATCCACCCATCCATCCATCCATCCATCCATCCATCCATCTTCTTCCACTTTTCCGTTGCCGGGTCGTGGGGGCAGCCATTGGAGCTGCCCAAATCACACTGCACCAGCCCCTATGGCTCTCCTATGGATCCCTCATAAGGGGCTTCTGAACCGCTCTTTGTCTGACCCCTCACCAAGGACCCGTTTGCCATGGGAGACCCTACCAGGAACCCCCGACAACATAGTTCCTAGGATCATTCGGGTGCTCAAACCCCTCCACCACATTAAGGTGGCGGTTCCAGGAGGGGAGCTAATAATAATAATAATAAGCTATGTATCAATGTCACTTTACCTGCAAACTTTGCACTGCCATTTTGATATTTCATGTGCTGTTCTATTTTTTATCATTATATATATTTTTGCCCCTTTTAGATAGGATAGATAGGATGGAGGTAGATACCTCCATTTACTATCGGGCCTACTTGTTTGCACATTATCCTGTTCTTTGATTGCACATTTCCAATCTATTTGCGTTTGAGTGTTCTTGAAAGCTGGTGTAAAAAGTGAATTTCTCCATAGAGAGATCATTAAAGTCGTCTCTTGTCTCTTGTTGGTGATCAGGACAATGTTATGTTCATCTGCTGCAAGAATACGAAGTTATCATTGCTATAGCCTGTGAGTGTGTTTGCCAACTATATTCGCTAGTGAAACGTTCATCAAGTTCACCGTGGGAATCGCAGAAATGCTTCCTTTGTCCTGTCCGGTGCTGGTTTGCAGAGCGCCAGTGGGGGGTGCTGAATTGATTAGTTTCTTTCTGGGTATTGGCCACTTTTGGAAACCCAGGACGCAGGAGCAGCGCATGAATACAGCCCGGTCAAAAGTCATCTAAAGGTTGTAGGGTCACTTCCAATGAAAAGATGAGGGTGCTGCTTCACATTGCCCCAGAGCTGCCTCGAGACAATGAGTTGTTGCAAACTATTGAAAATGTGGTACTTTATGTGTTCCCACCTGACCGTGGCATCTCTGAGCTACGTGTGAATGAGGAACGGTGTTAAAGAGACCGCCGTCTAGACAAGAAGGGCGTAAACAACATGTTTTATAAGACATGATGCACACGCCCCGTGCTCGACTTTTACACGCTTACTTTTTGCCAAATTGTCACAGACTTGCATTTAAAGCACTTATCTGTCTAATTATGTACACAATCATATCTTTAAAAATAATCAAACAAAATGCCTCAATACAAAGAAAAAACGCGATGACCCTTTAAAAAAAATGGCACATCTGTAAAATTAGTCTAAACAATGTATTTCTCACCGGAATGCGCAACTCCATGCGCAGTTTGGCCTGATTTCTACACCCGGTGCACGTTTTTCTTTGATGATTTTACAATGTTTGTCCAGTTGCTGAGTGCACGATGCCGCTTCATAAAAGTTTCAGACTGTTTCGACCGTGGGGGCGGACAGAGGACTGCCCTCTCTGCTTTCATTCACACTCTCAAAGGCTCGCGTTGCGTCCTTCACTCTCATCGTGGACTTTCGCTCGCATGCATCGTAGACCGGAGCTACAAAACAGAGACCCTCTTTTGAAAGAAAGAAGCAACAATTTCATTTATTTGGAGTCAAATAAATGAAACCGGGTCAGCATGGTCAGCGTGAAACCATGTATAGCAGGACATTTCTCTGCGCGCACTTCAACTGAGGACAGTTTTAAAAAATTAAGTTACACAGAATTTGGGGGATAACTTAAGCCTATGCAGACCGGTTCCCTTTTTTTTTTTTTTTTTTTTTTGCCTGATTGAGTTATGGATTTACTAAGACAACGCTATTTGCAAGAAAGCAACAATGACAAAAACTAACAAACTGGCAAAAACCGAAGTCCCCCAGCGGCTTGAAAATTTACGTGTGTCTAACTCGAAGAAAATATTAGGATGGATGCGAGGATATTTTTTTGCGATTTTATTTTTAAATTCCCTGGGTTTAGGTTGTGCAAATACACCAGAATCAAAAGTTGCACACGTGGGACTTTGTCCTAACAAACTGAATTCTAATCTGTGGGTTGATGCGCAGAGCACCTGCGAGAGGGAATGCAACGTGGATGATGTGAGCTTTTTTAGAATTTTAAATTGACAACAATAATTTATTCGCTATGTCTGAACACATTTTTGTTTTGTGCAGGACTGTGCCGACTTTGAAAAATGTTGCACCAACGTGTGTGGTCTTAACAGCTGTGTGGCAGCACGATTCTCAGACGGAACCCCAGCTCAGCCAGGAGGACAGAGCGCAGGAAATGCAAGTGAATCCAACACTACAGCAACCTGTGATGACTTCATCTGCAGTCAACAGGGCGCTACCTGTGACATCTGGGACAACCAGCCCATCTGTAAATGTCAGGACCGCTGTGAGAAGGAGCCAAACTTCACTTGTGCATCTGATGGTCTCACTTATTTCAACCGTTGTTATATGGATGCAGAGGCCTGCATCCGGGGAGTCACTTTAACTGTTGTTGCCTGTCGCTTTTACCTCACGGGACCTCACACCAGCCCACTGCCTCAGGACACTACGGCTCACCCAACTCCGACTTCATCCCAAGAGGACCCCATGCCACCTACTCTCTATTCCAATCCACACCATCAGTCCATTTATGTGGGGGGCACTGTCAGCTTCCACTGTGATGTAGTAGGGGTTCCCAGGCCAGATGTGACATGGGAGAAGCATAGTGAGCGGCGAGAGCGGCTGGTCATGAGGCCAGACCAAATGTATGGTAATGTGGTCATCACTAACATTGGGCAGCTTGTTGTTTACAATGCTCAGGTGTGGGATACAGGTATCTACACCTGTATTGCAAGAAATTCTGCAGGAGTGCTTCGTGCAGACTATCCACTCTCTGTCATACGTAGAGCAGAAGATGACTTCTCTGAAGACCCAGAAATGCTCATGGGTCGCCCTTTCTCTCCGGCTGACTGTTTAGCTGAAGTTGACCAGCAGGTTTGCAGCGGAGAACGCCATGTGGACTGGTACTATGACAGCAAACTAGGGAGTTGTCAGGCTTTTAACAATGGTGGTTGTGAAGACAGCCGCAACAGGTTCGAGACCTTTGAAGAGTGCAAGGCCTCCTGCCAGCGTGAAGGGATGGGCATATGCTCCCTGCCAGCAGTCCAAGGACCATGTAAATCTTGGGAAGCACGGTGGGCCTGGAATACTGTCATGAAGCAGTGCCAAGCCTTTGCTTATGGTGGATGCCATGGAAATGCCAACAACTTTCAAAGTAAGAAAGAGTGCGAGGCAAACTGTCCACAGCGGAAAAAGAAACCCTGTAAGACTTGCAAGGTTAAAGGAAAAATGGTCCCCAGTTTGTGTCGAAGTGACTTTGCCATAGTGGGACGTCTAACTGAGTTGGTTGAGGATCTAGACTCTGGGTTGGCTCGATTTAGTTTGGAAGAAGTTCTTAGAGATGAAAAAATGGGTTTGACTTTCTTTAATACAAAACATATTGAAGTGACTATAGCCAAGATAGACTGGGGCTGCCCCTGTCCCAACATTACAATGGATGAGAACCCTTTGTTGGTCATGGGTGTTGTACAGGATGGCATGGCAATCATCCAGTCAGACAGCTATGTCAGGTCAATAACTGAGCGCAGACTCAAGAGGCTGCGTGAGGTTGTGGGCAGAAAGGGTTGTTGAAAGGATATTATCAATTCCTCAAGTTTTTGTATGCATTCAACACAAATGCTGTTTTTGCAGAATTATATGATTGGATCATTTTGCTTCTTTTTTTTATCTTCAAATAAAAGCATTTTTATCTCCTAATGTGCATGATGAAAACATAATTTATAAAAAGTTTTAAAAGCATTTATTTATAAGCTTGAATACAACAGCAGACAGCATACTTCACACTACACTCTCCTTTCGGAAAAGAAGACACTTGTTGTTTGCAGGCATGTCAATCTAAATGGCAAAGAGGAAAAAAAGAGTTAAACTACAGTCCAAAAGCAAAGACAAAAATGTAAAACTAGGAAAAACTCACAATCTTCTCAAGAATTAAATCATTTCTTTCGGCTATTGATCTGAGCAGCATCACATCTCTCAAACCCCACTCAGGATTTCTGTGGGTTAAAATGTCATTTTACTATCAGTAGCTACCACACACATTCAAATTATTGCTGTACCTTTGTCTTAGACTGTAATCAAAATCAACATTGCTTTCTGGTGTGATCTTGCCATTCACTGCATAAGGCTGGGGATGATAAAGAAGAACACATTTATCATACACACCATGTCAATCCTATAAAGAAAAAAAAGCCACTTACACCGTATGTCAATAGAAGACCTTGCGGCTTTAGCACTGCACCAGCTCCTCTGAATAAACCCTGGGAGAAAACAGTGGTGCAAGGATATAATTAATTAATATATATATACAGCAAGTGCCATCCTTGCAAGATAGATGAGCTATATTGAGTTAAATAAATGCATTTTTAGGCAATTCTAAATGTTCATGTGCAATGACCACATGTACAAGTGTGGGCTTTCAGCAGATGGATTATCAATGTCATATTCAGCAAAAATAAACTTCTACTATCTTACATGAATAAATATTGTGTGTGTCCACCATGACCTACCTCTGTACAAGCCATTGGAGAGATGTGTATCATGTTGATGTTCAGAACCAAATCCAGACTCTCTGGATAAATGCCCTCCCAATGATCATGGGGCAGAGAAGCATCCAGGTGAATGGCGGGCTTCACATTAGACAGCCTGTAGTGGGCTCTGTGAGCTTCTATACTGAGAGGGGAACAAACAAAGATTGTCTGTCAATGTAGGTGAAAAACACAAAAATCCTAATCCATTGTTAGAACATGTTCTCTTAGACCAGGTTCTAAAACTGTAGAATGGCCATTACTGTTTTTCTTTAGGTGTTGCAATTTAGGGTTGTCTGATATGATAAGATAAGATAAGATAAACTTAGTTGTCCCATAGGGAAATTCGTCTTGGACTTGGCATGCTGTGGTGCATACAAAGTATAGTATAGTATATGACACTGCATTAAAATACATTCAAAAGGACAACAATCAGCTCATTCGGCATAATTTCAACAGTGGAATATGGCTGTTCACACTACAATATAATATGTTACACATTAAGGCCACAAAGTCGCCCAGAGTTTCGTCAGGCAACAAGAGAACAAAGCACTATCTGCGCTTGTTAAGAAGAGCAACCGATACAGATTGTTTGTATCGATTACTTGTGGCTCCTATAGCCCGACATCGTTTCCCCGATGAAGCTCCAATTCATTTAAGAGCACATCAGACGGTTCTTTAAGAATCTTTTGCCTGTAGGGCCGAGAACTCAAAGAGTGTTTGTAAAAAAGGATATTCTTTTCTGCCAATAATCTTCATGGCATTTCGGACCAATTTCTGGTTTTACACAGGACAGTGAGAGGGTTAAACCAGACAATCATGCCGTATCTGATTAGGCTTTATTCTCCCTTCGGGTCCATGTTTTCTGGTTTTAGACCTTGTTGAGCTGTATTTTGTGACAACACCGTGTTATTTCAATCAAAATTCATTAGAACTTTCACTTTCACTTTCTAGTGTTATGCCAGTAATAATAAACTATCGTTGCATTTTGTACGAAGTATGGTAAAGACACACAGTTTACAGTTTGTAATATATTTATTATACATAATTCTACTAATTATAAAAACATGTACAATAGGCCTGAATGAATGCCTAAAACAGAGCAGTACCTGGTCAAAGATTGATGATCATACTCTGAGGGCTGCCAGATGATGTTACGCAGAGCCTGAGCGAAATGTGTGACGTGCTGCCCGGTACCGGAGGAGATCTCGAGCGCTTGGAGAGGTTTCATTGGGTCAACACAATCCCTGAGGACGGACAGGATGGGCTCCTTGTTTCGGTCAGCTGCGGGAGCGTTCAGCATCGTGCCACAACCTCGATAAAACAAGCTAGGAAAACGGGTCTGTTTCTGCAATAGCAAGTCCAGGATCCAGACCCCTCCAAATAACATTTATAACGAAAAAACAAAAGACTTCCGCATTGACCCACGTGACGTTATGTTTTTGACCAATAAAATCTAGGGGACCGAAGTCCTGTTATAAAAGAATGACAAACGCGTATAACTGTAATGTATTACAAACAAATTGCAAATCATATCATGAACTTTAATAAAAATAAAAAAAGATGAAAGAAACAGTAAAAAGTATACATACAAGTATATAAAAAAATCAAGTGATAGCCTGCTGTAAACTTAGTGTAGGAACAATTAACAAAAAAGAAAAACAAAAGCAACAAACCTAACACATTGTCATGTTTTCTGGAAAATAAATAAAATAAATAAAGTTAACACAGTAGGCTACTAGACATACTGCAATCACATGGTCATACAGGATTGTCACACGGGCATTTCACAAAGATACCAGGGTGTTCAAGTATTTATAAATGACACATTACATACATTACATACCTACATCTTTCTAAACCAAACCGTGTATAAATCCTTTTATTGCATAGAGAACACAATCACAGCTTCGTTCAATTTTCAAAGTTTGTCCAACCTGAAGGGGAAAAAAGCCCTGACCCTGGGCGGCACGGTAGCGCAGTGGTTGGCGCTCATGCTTCACAGCTAGAAGGTCCAGGGTTCGTTTCCCACCTGGACGGAGCCTTTCTGTGTGGAGTTTGCATGTCCTCCCCATGTCTGCGTAGGCTTCCTCTGGGTACTCCAGTTTCCCCTACCACTAAAAATAGGCCAGGATAAATGATGTGTGTGTGTGAGTGAATGTATGGTGGTGGTCAGAGGGACCGTTGGCACAGATGTGTGCAGCGCTTCTATCAGTCTCCCCCAGAGGAAACTGAAGCTACAAACGTAGCATACCACCACCGAGTATGGAGTGAATGTACAATTGTCTCATGTAAAGCGCTTTGTGACTATGTCTGTGAAAGGCGCTATATAAATAAAGATCTTCTTCTTCTAAAAAAGATCTTCTTTAACAATCAAGTCATCATGTAACTCCTAGATTGTCCTTTTTTGTGGGTCAACACTATTTTCTATAGATTGATCCTTTCCGCTGTTCCCGCTGAGCAAGGTTTGAGGTGTGTTACAAACATATATTTGGCCTGTACCATTTTCCAACAGAGACTGAGTCAGCTGCATAAAGTTCTGCGTGTTTGCAGGTGTGCCCATGTTAGGTGTGGTAGTGATCACAGAGTCACTAAAGATTGTGTTGGAGAAAACTGAGTTAAAAGTGAATGCTGACGCAAAGGCCGACTCCTGCACAGGGGACTTTGTGCGATCTGTGGGGACAATAATTGGGTCTCTTGGAGGTTTAATTGGGGGAACAGGGTCAACATTATGATCATCTACTACTGTTTGTTTTGTTGGACTTGAAATGTCTTGTTCTATTTTACACTCAGAGACTTGCACAGGTTGTGAATCGAGCTTTAGCTTGCTGTCACTGCTGACACTCGATCGCCTGAATGAACCCTCTGCTTTGGAAATGACATTATTGGCACGGGGAAGGCTTTTAGTAGACTTTGTCCCTTTAAGTCTCCCTTCCTTAACGACTGGTGTGGAGAAACAGTTCAGGCAGCCAGACATTGAAGATGATTTACCCTGGACATAAAGCACTGTGACTGGAGAACAAGCAACAACTCTAGTTTCCACCGTATTTCCTGAAGCTGCTTTTGAGTCAGTCTCTGTTTCTGCCTGGTTTGTTTTATCAGCCTCTGTTGAATCTGACAGACAGTGTGTGAACCTGTTTTTTGAACCCCTTCTTAAGCTTCTTGTCCCTCTTGTGAGCCAGAAATCTTGCACTGATCCAAGGTCCTTTTTCTTCTCTTTGGGTGTAGCATCAGCATATTTCTGCAGATGGTCGCGCTGCGGAGTAGAAGTATCAGTGGGCAGCTGGATGGTAGAAGTGCACTGAGGTTGGGGCTGTTGGACAGGGCTGCTACCATTGGACCATGGCTGATTTTCAAAGCTTAAACTGAACTCTCCACTGCTCTCACTTTGGGCTCGACTTTGAATGTGATTTGCATCTGGAAAAAAAGTGACATTTAGTTAAAAACAAGTGACTCGGTTTAATATCTGAACATATATACACATAATATGCAACTCAAACTACCTAACATGTTTCTTATTACAGTATACCAGGTCATAGTAAAGATTTTTTAATATTGTCGACTGGTCAAACACATAAGCCAAATCCCTAATACACAGGCCAGTTAAAAGAACTAGAAGAAGCTTCTGAAGAAGACGTCCTCAACTCTCTACTCCATGGATAATTACTGGATGACTGAGAGTCTACACAAACTTAACACAACAACCTCCAAATTTTCTGCTAAGCATGTATCATGCCTGTCTCCTAACAATGGAGAAATTGGCAATGTATGATGCCACCACCAGTGGGCAGTAAAAGTAAGCTTTAGCTTTTCAGCTTTGCTTTAGCCTGTGTGTTCACAGCATTGGAGATTAATATAAAACAAGGTCATGATTGCAATTTGATGGACTTAGTCTAATTCCTGGGCTGGTAATACATCTGTATAATGCTGGAATCCTCTAAATCAGAACCCACAGAGATTTACCTTGGTTCTGAAGCTCGTCGTTATCTTCCACTCCAGATGGCACAGCACTGTCATTTGAATCCTTATCTGTTGAGTGGAATAAGATGTACAGATGATTAGTAAATTTCAAAGAGGTTTTTTTATTTGGAGTCCTATACACAAGAAGCATAAAAATAATGTGACAAGAGCCAGATTGATACATAACAAAACAAAACAATCAAGCTGGCTGTTTAAGTTAAGCATAAAGCATATAAAACAAACTATCTACCTGTTACCCATAGGTCACACACATCAAGGGCAGTCTCAGAGTTGTGAATGGACGGATGGTAGGTTTCTGTTTTGGTGGGATGACGGTTGAGGATGGACAGGATAGATGTTGAAAAAGATGATGTCAGTGTGTCGTCCGCGTTTATCTCCGTATCTGACCTGTCCAAAAGCCGTGTGCTGCCAGCCCACATCTCATCTGTGATCGGAGGCGAGGGGTGCGCTAAACTACTCAAGGCTACATTGGATGAGCAAATGAGAGGTAATGAGAATGGGATTTAAAAAAAAAGATGAATCAGATGAATAAAAGACTAGTTGGAAGTAGTCTGAGAGCTGAAATACTATATCCGTGTCCTGGACCTAAAATAATGCTGACACTCATAACTATGCCTGGTCTAATTAAATTGTTTTATGTGCATTTAATATTACAACCATAACATTAGCTTTGAAACTTGAAAAATAACTAAAACTGAAAAGTATAAAAATGAAGCAATATTTGTATCATATTTTGTTGCATGTTCAATACACTTACAATGGCTAGAGAAAAAAGTTAAATGTGAAATAGAAGCTAAAATAGATGGTGGACTACAGAGTTTCTTACACATGGATCGGCGGAAGATGGACTTGGCTTTGTCCTTGTTCTTGATTCTCTTTTTCAAACGCGGGAATATTTTGAGAGAGTCTTTTTTTTAGAATGAGCACAAAAAAATGTGAAGTGGACACAGGTAAGAGGCGAGGGTGGTTTGCGGGGAGGGGAAAGACAACAGGAAGAGAGTAAAGCACAAGAGACAAAGGAGAGATTTGTAAGGAACATCTCGACAACATTTACATGCATTTGCAAAACTTTCATGTGCATAATAACCAACCAACTGACCAACCACTGATCATAGATTTATTTAATATTTATAATTTGTCCAACTGCTGAAGAAAATAATTTTAATAAAACTGGAAGGCAGTATCTTTTGTAGTCAGCAACAATTTGAGGCTTTCTTTCTGGTCTATAGAGCTAGATGTAGCCCATACTCACTGCTGCTGTATTGTGGCGACATCTTGGGACCTCCTGGTGAAGAGGACAACCCATCAGAGCCCACGAAGGAGCTGTTGTCATGACAGAGGAGGTGAGGATCTGCCCCAAGGTGAGTTGGGGAAGGAGGGTGTTCCGATCCACTGTCACGGCTACTAGATTTAATCAGCTTCTTCAGTTTAAGTGCTATCCAGTTTCCACGTCTGTAAAAGACAAGAGAAGCTAATTAAGGGAACATACTGTATCAGTTATACTATTCATTTGCAAACTGTTGTTACTTGTAAAGAGCGGGGACCAAGCAACGATAGACCTTAGACCTAAACTTACGCACTCAAAAAATCTCTACAGTAATATCTACAATAGCAAAGTTGTATTTATAAGCCACTGGGATGAAAATCTTCATGGCTAGAATATCTGAAAGATTTGAGAGGACAAAAGATATGAAGCAAACTTTTGATGTCGCAATAAAAATAGACGAGATGGACATTTAAAGGGTTAAAGAAACACAATGGTGGTAATTGTAAATAGTGTTAAAAAATTAATAACATAACTGATCTAAAGTGATTGTAAAGTAACAAAGGGGGCGATATAATAAGATTGATCTTCTCTTCTACTCCTTTTCATTCAAACTGCATTGGCTTAGCAGTTTTGTTGTTTTAAATTAAATAGGAAATAAAATGATAAATGAAACAGATACTTCACTCTGTATTGACTAAAATACTAAAATACTAAATATGATTTATTAATGGTAATTAAAATGTACCTTCGAGGAGGTGATGGCTCATAAAATTTGTACTGGTCCATTATCTTTTCCTCAAGCTTTTCCTTCTGCCTTCTCAGATCATTAAGCTTATCACTGAAATGAAAGAACACAGAAAAGTCAGCAGAAGTGCATTTACTTATAAGTGTCAAGTTTTTAATTGGCGTACATATATTGTCTCTCTTCAACATGAAACAGATCCTTGCTCTCCATGGTCTGCTCCAACAAGGTCCGGTTTTGAAGCATCAGTGTCTCAATCTGGTTGATCAGGTGCCGATTCTCTTCTTCCAAGTTTCCTTTCAGCTGGCTCAGTAACTGTAATGCATTTAACAGTCATAAAGCAATTTATAGTCAAGCATAAGCTAAATACTGTCTCCATAGTCAACTGCAGCACATACTTCACATTGATTGCTTAGCTTAGTGTAGGTTATGTCCAGTTCCTGGTACTCTTTTTTGAGTTTAGAGAAGTCAGCCTGTAGCCAAGTGTGCTCAAGTTTGGCCTCATTCAGCTGACTTTTGACCTCTTTGTGATCAGCAGTCAGCAACTCATTGTCATTGAGAAGCTGACGATAGGTTTGGTTAAGCCTTTGAGGAAAAAAAGTATATATTTTTAAATACATCACTGATTTGTAAACATAAAATGGTGTTTTTTCTGTATGCATATATTTCTCACCAATCCTTCTCATCTCGTAACCTGCCACACTCAGCAACTGTTGTTTTGTGTTGGTCTGTTTCCATTGCGATCTTTACTTGTTCTTCCTTCAGGTTTTTCTCTAATTCTTCAAGTCTGGCCCGCTGCTGCAGCAAGGTATTGTACCTAGAGGTATGCCACATGAACAGTAATGGGTTTATTCATGCATTATATCCTTATAAAAAGCAGCAACGTGTGTATATCTTCTGAACTTTTTACACAACGTTATTACATATTTTAAATGTTACAGGACATGTTATTGATTCACATAAATGACCTGTGAATATTGTCATGAAGACTTTTAGTAGATAATGTGGTGCTAATTAAAACTTGATGTTGCTGATGTGTTTTACATGACTCTGATTCGTATTTAATTGTTTACTTGGGAGTGGTGTTGTTATAAGCCTAATGGCTTCTACCTCTCCCATGCACATGCTATTATTATTATTCATTATTTTGTTGTATATTCATACATCCGAATGGATGCTTTTTGTGTTCTTTTTGACTAGTTGTGCTAAAGTGCTAAATAAAAAAATAAAAAATAAAATTTTTTGACCTCACCTATCCTGCAGGGTGCGGTTCTCCAGCTCTAGAGTGCGGTGTGCATTTTTGAGACATCCGTGTTTGCCCATCAGAGCCTCATACTCCATGGCCTGTCTCTCATGCAGAGCAGCCAATCTCTCGTGATCGCGCAACAACTGCTCATGCACTGAACGCAGCTCTTCTCGCTCGCGCACAACAGTGTCCCGCTCACTCTCGGTCTTTGTCTGTTGCTGCTGCAGTTGGGCGTTCTGGGCCATCAGGGAGGCACACTGGGAGTTTAAAGTAGACTTCTCTACCTGAAACAATGCATCCATTCATGGTCTCAAGCCTCCAAAATGCATTACATGATGTCAAATTACCTGCAGGTTTGCATTGTGTGTTTGTAGAGTGGTGTTGTTCTCTTGTAATGTTGTAGCCTGTCTTTGCAGAGCCAGGATTTGAGCCTGCTGACTGTTACACTGACCGTCCAGCTGCTTCACATGGGCCTGCTTAGCCTGGCGCTCTGCCTCAAGTGTAGCATTCTGTGTTATAGGAGACAGTTGATCACTGACAAAAATCAAACAAAATACAAAATTATGCACACTCACGTTCCTCTCCACTTTGATCAGTCGATCTTTAAGTTTTAGCAGTTCTTTCGTTGCTTCTTGACTTTCTCGTAGCCACTCACTCATTGCTTTGCCTCTCTCTTTAGGGGGTGACGAGCTTAATGTGGACTCCTCATCCAGCCTCTGCTGCAAGGCCTCACAGCTTAGCTTCACCTGCAGAATGACAAAGAATGATTTAGTGTTCCAAAGTGTTGTTTATTTAAATACAGTTGCTGTGAACATACCGTTTTAAGTTCCTGGCGCAGTTGCAGATTCATTGTTGAAGATTCCTGTAATCGAGCTTCAAGTGCTTCTATCTTTTCTTCTTTAATCTGAACAGACTTCTGACGCGATAACTCAAGTTCAGACTCCAATATCTTAAACCTACTGCAAGAAAAAAACAAAAACAAAAAACAGCCAATTACGCATCAAACATAATATTTTTTCCCTATATATTGTAATTTTTAATGCATACCTTGTTTCTAGTGCATCTTGATGTTCTCTGTGATGCACATCTTTCATCTCCAGCTCTTGTGTTAGTCTTTCCAAATCATTGTTTGTTTGCTGATTTTTGAGCTTCTCACTGACCAGTTCCTATTGGAAAAAAAACATAATTATGACCATCATCTCTTCATCATCTGAGAGTAAAGGAACATGAGAGTATAGGTACAGTATAGGTCAACAAGATGTTTATCTCGTCAGCAAACGCGACAGCACACATTGCTGTGTCTCACCTCTCGAAGATTGGCCAATGTCCTCTGGTCGATTGCACTTTGCTTGCTCAGTTCTCTGTTCTCTCTCTCAAGGCTTTTGACTCTTTCAGCGGTCTCCTTTAAACCCTCCAGCTCCTTTACAAGAAAACGTGTCTCTTTTTCCAGGCTGGCTATATTGACATTACTTCGGTCTAAATTGGCATCTTGGATTTCGGTCTGAAATATATGGATCGAATATCTGTCACATGCCAGCCCTCTGTTGCTTGATTGTGTATTTTAAACTAAGGTCCTCTTACCTGTTGGCGAAGTCGTCTGCTCTCCTTTTCTAGTTGTCTCCTCTCTCTCTCCAGAACAGTATTTTCTTGCTCCAGGCTTTGCTTCTCAGATTCAAGCTGCTCCAGTCTTCGTGTAGATATACGCAGTTCTTCCAAAGCGGCTTGCAAAGTTTGATTTTCTGTTTCCAGCTCTTGAACTTCTGCCTCGAGACGTTGAACCTTTCGATCTAGATAATCAACAGTTATCGTCAGAAGTTCACAATATAATCTTTAAGCTCTTGGAGCCCTTACCGGTGTTGTCTAACGCGGTCTGTAGATGTTGGTTGAATATGTCCAGGTTCCTGCACTTGGCCTCCAGTCGCTGTGTGTGCTTGCTGGCATAGGAGGAGTGAATTGGAAGACTTAAGCCACTCTCAGACTCAAGTAAACAGTGCAGCAGATTTTGACCGTTTTCCTGCACTTCGAGGCTGGACATTAGGGCTTCAGAATGCTCTTCACCAACCCCATTAACCACCAGACTCTGCTCCTGTGTTATAAAACTTGCTTCCTCTGTAAAGAAAATCTTATTTTGGATCGGCTCCATGGTCATCAGGTGGGCTTTGTGGCAGTTTGCATCCACACTTGACCTTTCTTGAGTTGCTGCAGTCTTCATATGGTTTGTCGTGTAAATGTGATGTGATGATTGCAATCCTTTGGGTGTTTTTGTCATTGAAGCACTACAGTTTTGAAAGTCAGGCTCTGTGTTCCTTGGGACAGCTCTGAGTTCTTCAATCGTTCTCAAAAGACTTTGGTTTTCCTTTTCAAGTTTAAGCATCCGACTGTGAGTATTTTCATTCACTTCCTCACTCAAACTTAGAGGACCTTCAAAAACACAACACATGCAGGAAGTGAGAAGTTGCTCAAATAAATATAGAAGGACAGAAATTTAAAGTCTAGAAATTGATGTTAGTAATAAGTCACAAAACAAAACCATCCCGGTTAAATGCATCTTAAATTTTCTGACCAATTTCAAAGCACTCAAACTGACCCATTTTAGGACAAAGCCTCTTTTTCAATGTAACTAATAAGTACCAGCAGACAAAAGAAGGAATGCGTGCATTAACATTCTTACATAATTTATGTGCACACACTCACAAACTCTTACCCTGGCAGTTCTCAGTAGTCTTAGACAGTTGCTCTAATTCCCAGCCCAGGTGTTGTGACTCCTCCATACTCCTCCTCTGGGCCATATACAGAGAAAGGTTTTCTTCCTGCAAATCTTCGATGCGCTTTTGGTCAACCTCTTTGTCCTGTAGCAAGACTTTTGAATAAGGAACAGACCAACAGTGAATTGTTTTTGATCGAATAAAAGCCTGACCTGCTCCATGTCATGAACCTGAGCTTTCAACAGCAAACACTGCTTTTCCAGCTGATGGATTATGTCAGAACGTGACCTCCACCCCTCTAGCTGCTCCTCCAACACTTCTTTGGTCTCTTGTAGCACCCTGTTGTCCTCTTTGAGCTCCTGCGAACATGTACAAATGTGTATTTATTTTTTATTTACAATCTTTACACGAAAAGTTGCTTTTCATCCAGTCTGACCTCAACTTTAGCCTTGTAAAAGTCCATCTTGTGAAGCTGATCCCTGTAACGTCCGACTTCACTTTCGAGCTTGTCTGCTCTAATGGCTCTCTCTCTCATGGAGTCCAACTCATCGCGATATGTTCGAGCTGCACGGGCCTCTACCAGCAGCTGGGTGTTCTGTTGAGGGAAAATACAAAAAAATAACTCACTTCAACAACTGACAAATCTTGGTCATTTTTCAAAGTTTCTTTGTCAGACTATATTGCCTTAAAGAAACTTGCAAATAAATTAGACTTGTGTGTGAGTAGGTGTGAGTGCGCACCTCCACTTGGATCCTCTTGAGATCCATTCCCATGTTTTCAAGTTCATGTCTGCAGTCCAGTATCTGCTCAATTTTTTCTTCACTGTGAGCAATACACATAGTGTGTGAATAATTGAATTAGACACAATATACCAAATTTCTGTCTAGCAAATTACAACAATGGTACATTCACGTGATAAATAGAACATTCTGAAAAAATAAACTACTGTGATTGAGACTTTATGTAACCATGGACAACACAGAGAAGATAGAGTATTTGGACTGGATGGGTATTTTATAGTCATGCAGTATCTGTAGAAGTGCAGCGTTAATGTGGGTCAATGGTAGAGCCCGGCTATAGAAGTTGCCAAGCAGGCAGTAATGTGGGCCAATCCCCCCGGGGCCAACACTTGTCCGATAGGATCCCTGCCTTAACTCACTGTCTACTGACAGTCCAAAAGAGGCCTACACACAAGCTGAGTAATGTTATACCTTATAGATTATAAACTATACACCGAGTTACTGAATTAAGTTTTCACTGGTTCTTAGTAATAATGATAATAATAATACAACAATATAATAATGATATTTATGTAAATATTAAATTAGATCAAATATATTATCAAACTGGCTAACTTACAGCTCTTGTCTAAGTCTTCTGATCTTGGCTTTAGAGTCTGCCAGCTCCACTGACAGGTGCTGTTGGGCCCCTCTCTGCTGCTGCTCTCTGGAGGGAGAGTAGCTGGAGGTCTGTGGGTCTGAGGGTGTGTTCTGTGGGCTACGACCACCTTCCAAATCCTGCATTAGCTCTGTGATTGTCTGCCCAAATAAAAAATAAAAAAATATTGTGATTATATGTGTATAATGTAAGAGATAACCCCTGAATTCTCTGCATACCTCCAAATAATTGTCTCTTTGATCCAACAGGCTGCGGATGTGCAAAGCCATTCTCCTGGCTACAACTTCTAGCTCATCTGGTTGTCCCTCACTGACCTCCAGCCAGTGCAGATCCAAAACATTTTCCTGACTCTGGGTCAACTGAGAAGCAAAATGACAAATGCTCAGAGTTAAATCAGCAAATAGTGACTTATTGATGATATTATATTTGTATTATAAAAATGCTATATACTTCTTGAATATGGGCAGCTATCGCAGATTTAGTATCAAAGTCCAGTCTTTGGATCATATCAATATAGTCCTCTTTATTTTCACACTGAATAAAAAGAACAAATACCAGTTGAACTTTCTTTAGACTGTTACAATACTGTAAAAACTGCATTTAGCGCTCAGAGTACCTGAACAGCACAACCCAAAAGGAGTAGCAACAGCCTTTTCATTTCTTCAAGTCCTGGCTCTGTAAAAGAGTTAATAATTGGATTGGGCTTAGACCAATTGAGATAATAAACGCTGGAATGAAAAACTACATACCAGAATATGGAGTCTTACAAAGCAGCAATACATTTGGCAAAGGGGCCATTATCAATTGTTTAAGACAATCCTGCAAAATACAGAGGGTAAAGTGATGAAAAAGGGATTAGAAAAGTACACTGATACAAAAACATACAAGCATCATGCCTGAATGGGTTGCATCCTACACATCACAGCACACATGCTTGAATAGTGCAGAGAGCTGCAGCCAACCAACAGAACTAGTGCAGCTGTAAAACAAATATTTCCAAATAAACCTAAAGAACTTAGCCTTGAGTAAAATGCAATAGTGCACACACTTTCTGCTTGTTTTAGCCCTGAACAGTGTTTGGCTCTGGCAGCAGCTTTACAGTGGTGACCTCACTACACCACACAGATGTTAATACAGTTGATATTTAGGACACAGTCTTAAGGAGAACTAGATAATCCATGCATTAGAAAATGGCACTAACTACTGTTTATCAGATGTTGTGATGGAATTCAGAGAACATTAGGATATTAGACACAAACAAACAATTGATGACAAAAATATCATTATTGTTCATCAAATCAGCTGTATATTACATCGATACTGTGTTGTAAAACGTAGGACAATATATCAATATATTGTCACTGTCCTAATCAGATGGAAGAATTGAGAAAATGCAGTTAACCTGGTAATAAGACTTGATCAGCTGAACAAGGATGCTTAGATTATGAATCCTGTTTACTTTGGTCAGTTCATCCGGAGGTGTGGGTGAAGAACTTCTGGGAAAAACAAATACATTTTCAATTATATGGATAGGAATATTTCCACAGTTACTTTTTGTTCAACCTGTAGGAAAAAAACAATGTACACAAACCTCTAGGTAGATATTGTAAACTAAAAGCATATTGGATTTTCTTTAAAATGACAGTATGGAAAAGGGTATCCTGATATTCATAGACACTGTGATTTTGTTTTGTCCTGCCCCTCCACCTCCCATCTGCACCACCACTAAACGGGCCGTAATCCTAAAGGGTTTCACAATCCAACAGATTATCCCGCCTCTTCCTTTCTGCACATTGTTTTGACAATTAGACCAGTTATGGTGGCTCGTTGGCCTTAGCTGGATAAAAGAGAACTGAAGACTTAGGATGGCTAGACAGGTGCACTAGGTTGTGTGAATTTAAAACGATCTCATATATTGATATCATTCTTGTTTGGACGTTGTATATATTACATCATTGCCAAATTCTGAATGTAGGTCACCCGATGAATCTAACAGAGTGTGGACTGCTTTTTCTTTGAATGATTTCTGACAACGCAGACAGTCAGGGGGGCATGAGTTTGTCATCTTGGAGGGTAACTCCTTAAGAACATAAGGGGCCCCAAATCATAATCTCTTAAGTAGCCTCTTGACAGCCTGTATGATGCCCTTAATTTGGTAAATCTCTGGTCGTCTTTCCCGTTGTTCCTCTCTTAAAATAATGCCTGTGTTTTGTTCCACAGTGATTATATTTACTAAACTTAGAAGTTTTTTTATTCATTAAATATTCATCAAAAGACTGTCCCATCAGTGTTAAACAAAAGCTGGATCGGTCCGTGGTACCAACTGTTTAAAATGTTACTGGAAATGAGTTGATACAATAAGAGCTATGCACTTCATATTAAGTAATTTTGAATAACTAACATTTATTTCTGGATACATACAAATCGCATTTAATTTAATTCATATTATAAGCATAAGAAATACTTACATTTGACTCATGATTTCGTTCAGAAACACTCCATCCAACAGGGCAGAGAAGTCAAAGTGCACTGCTTGATCATCCGGCATAAATGTCTTAATCTAAAATCACAATAATAATCAAGCTGAAAATATGTTTGGTAGCTCGTAGCACGTAGTGGCACGTTCCTGCAGAACTTACTTACCCAAGTGACAAGAGGGCTCATCATGAACTGCTCCAGACATGGCAGGAAAACTTCACTTTCCATGGTTGCAAAAGGTTTAATTGGAAAAATCCCATAAAATATCCTTAATCAGTGTTGTCGTTTTTTTTTTTTTTTTTTACTACATCCTCAGTGATCTGATGCACTTCATGTCTCCTTCACCCAAACAAGTAGCCCGGCTGTTTATCGATAATCCAACTTCTTTCTTCCTCCCACGGTGTAAGTTTCTAATTTAAAAAAGAAGTTTTGCTGTGTCACTAAAGTATAAGTTATCTGGGACACAACATCCGTCCTAGCAGCTCTCTGCAAAGGCATCTGCCGTCCGTTGCCTCCCTCCCTCCTGCTGTCCACACACTCAGACCTGGAGTTGGCGAGAATGATGCGCTGTTTCCATCAATAATCCAAGCCGAAGACCATTTCAAATGTTCAGAACAATGTTATACTGTTTTTTGATCGGCTGGCGACATAAATCTCTGGAGCTCTGCGACAAAAATGCTTATAAAATAATTATCGGAAATATCTTCGCCTTTAATCTGTTTCTATGACTACCTAAGCCCCGCCCTCTGCATCACCAGTCCCCTCCCTACTCCAACAAAAGCAACTCATCCGCGTTTGCCTCATGGATGGATGGCTTCAGCTTCTCTGCACCTCATGAGCCGCTCATTAAAGATGAACACCATGTGGACGGCAAGTATGAAGGGCGTGATGTCAGTTTGTATTCGCATTAGGATCACTGGTTAGCTCAAAAGTTCATTGAAGTTCTTTAAAAATGAGTAATGACAAAAATGTCTTGCTGCATTTACTTTCAGTAAATTTTAAATTCAGCCTGTAACGCCATCTAGTGGTATGAATGGGTTGCATTTCACACACTGGCCTTAAAAACTTTATCTTATTATACTGTAGATGCAACAGCTTAGTGTATCATTGACAATCACAATATTTGCATAGGACGAAGACATCAACACTTAAAAAAGTTTTAATAAATAGTGTAAGAAGTCAAATAAATAAAACGCTTTCATGCCACTCTTATTCTATTGTCTGAATTGCACAAATCCAAAAGCTCTACTAAAATGTTATTTTGACTGCCTGCTTGTGGATCTGAAAACTTTAAAACCTGTTAGGCACTGCTTATTATTCTGTTATTATGTGTTGAAGGAATTGGTTAATTTGGTTATATTCATGCTGCATTGCATGCTTTGTTATGTAGCCCATTTATTTAGCAGAGTTATTAGTGGTGTACTTGCTACTGCAATCAACAAATATACAGTGTATATAAAGCTGCAAGTGTACAATATACAAGTCTTAAACGGCATATTGGAGCTCTGGTTTGTGTGGTGCATTCAGAGTACTTGTAGAGATAAGGGATATTTTGAATAATTTCCCCTCTCTTTAGCTTTTGAATGAAACTCCTCTTTTTGAATGTCTCTGTATTTGCCGTTTTGATACTTAGTGCTTTGTTGGGTCTTGGTGTAACGCGATCTCCAGTCTCTATCAAAAGTGGCACGGACTTGGCCCAGGATTGTCCTTGCTCTGCTCTTGAGGTTATTCTGCAGCATGAGGACAAGCCCAACTCCTACATTGATGGTAAAGTCACTCCCTGCCCAGTTATGATTTCCTATGAACAGATCGTGCACAATAAGGAATCAAATAATTTCCAATCAAAGCATGCAGCATATTATAGTAGCTTACCAATATAGACAGCGTTATCAGTCACCATATATCTGTTATGGTTGAGTGGATCCTGGATATCCCCCTTTTGCTCAGTTCTACTAAAGAACCTCTGCAAACCATACATAATATTCAAATCATACTTTTTTCTTGAGATTTGGTAATTATACAAATAGTGCTTAGTTAATTAAGGATTTCTCTACCACTTCCAGGGAGCAATTATGAAGTTGCAAGCAAAGCGACTTGAGGGAGGCCACAAAGTTAAAGGTGAGTGGATTAGTCTTTTTCCAGTAAGTAATAAGCAGACGAACTTTGATTCTTCTCAGCACCACAGCCTCTCTGATGACTTCATCGATAGATGACCAATACCTAAGGGAAAGTTTTACATTTTATTTACATAAAATCTCCCATTATGTGTTGGGATCATTCACATTGTGACAGATTGTTATTCATCTTGTAGAACAGTGGTTCTCAAACTGTACCGCCTTAAAATTTTTTACCTCCAAGTATCACAAGGCCAAGATCAAATTAGGAAAAAAAAAAAAAATCACATCTAAACCAGGAGTAAATCATGTCTAAACCAGAAATGACACCTAACTTAAATGCATTTGCAAAGTATACAATCATTTCTATTTAAACAAATTCAGTTAAAATTGCAGATATTGCTGATTAATACCTAAAGAAGCTCAAGGAACACCTGCAGTACATGTACCACAGTTTGAGGAGCACGGTCCAGACGTAAAATTAACAATAGTAATTTTGTCTATCTCATGCGCAATGGCTTGAATTGTGTATGCTAGATGTAGTACCTGGTAATGAGGTTTCCTTTGAGTTTCCTGTTCACCAAAGGGAGATAGTCTGTCACAGAGATGAAGATAAATGTTTGGGCGCCCTGAATGACTTGAGATATGGCATCTATATCTCTGGTTCGATCTTTAGGGCAGAAGAGCTCAGGCGAGGTCTGAATGTGGAATACATCATAAAGACAAGATTGAATTCAAATCATTTTCACATGTCAACTATGTTTGTAAAACAGAACTTTTGGCCATTTCATAACAACCATCACAGCTCAAGAAGAATGAGATTTAAAAACACATTATATCATATTTAAATGCTTGTGTGTCCCTAAAAAAGACCCACACTGTGCAGGTTGACGTTGGCAGCTTAACAGCATGGTTCCATTAGTGCCTGTAGGATGATAAACACGGCACTCCTGATTCGACTGGTAACAAAATTAATTTGTGTCAAATTATACTAGGTTTGGGATAAAGATGCTCCTCATGCTCATGACAACAATTTACTCAGGTTCTTTTGATTAAGAAACTACTTGTAGTAGCAGTGACTGTTACAACATACTGTTTTAGCAGTTCTAGTGAATTCTAAAACCATAAAACAGAACCAAATGTTTTCTTATAAATGTGTATTATCTATTTGAGTTGAACACCCTAGTAACTTTCTTTAGTGCTGTACCAGGACCCAACAGGCATCAACACGTGGTACCTTAAAACATGCTTGCTGGTACCTGTTTCCTTAATTTTCTTGCATCTTAGATTACAATATTGATTTCATCATGATTCATATGTACTTAGCATCTCTATATTGCCTTCATCTAAAGCCATCTACTTCTTCTGTAAGTTCACACTTCATCATGATTGGTTGGTTATACCTTTCATTCACTCAGAGCACCATGGAGCTGCCTAGCAGGAGAAGTAGTGTGTGTTTTTAGCTCAGATCTCCATAAAAAAAAATTAGCACTTAATCACAATATCAGGATCTCTCCAAATTAGCAGACCTTCACAGCAATCAGATCACAATCTTACTGTACTAATTCCGCTCAGTAAGTTTATTATTAGTATGACTTCCTGTTTGCTGTCTTGTGATGGATACAGTGACGCTATAGCCAGCTTCTTTACTGTCACTTCTACTGTATGTCTGCTGTTATTATTAAGGTATAATACAGACAAATAGGTTATAACAGTTGCTCACAGAAACATAAGCTGTGGCTTCCGTATCATTGACTTGTAGATCCAGTGGCTCGTGCCGGTTGTAGAGGCCGGTGATTCTCCGGGACCAGATGGAGGGGATGTAGTCACGCTCATGGAGCTGCCAGTAAAATGAGAAGACTCTGTGGAGGTCCAGAGCCAGACAGCTGCAGTTATACGCCATCAGCCCCAGCTCTTTCCTCTGTGGAGCGACAGACACAGTGCAGAAAACAGCTGATCTGGCACATAATTTACTCTAGGTCCAGGTGACTGATGAGAGGAGACGCTGTGAGATGTGTTATTAATGAGGCTGTATTGGTATTGGGCTGAAAATTAGATCGGACCAGGAGGCCTCTGTAGTAAGTCAGCACACACAGCAAAATAACGAACAAAGACGAAGGCTTCTAAAAATATCCTTGCGACACAGCAGATTTATTTTTGTCTTATTACATGCTCAAGAAAAGTCAGTTGTAAATGTGCTTTCTTTCTTTTCTCCAAACCGGTGTTATGCAAAATCATGAAAAAGTGCTTCCCAGCCACATGGCACAATTTTGATGAATGTTCAGAGCTTGTTATTTTTCCTTATTCTAAATTGAAAGGCCCCAAATTGCAGTCCGTGCCAACACGCTCCACAATTGTAAACATACATATTCAAGACAAAGCCAAGTGCTACTTGTCTTTTCGGCCCAATGCAGACAGACCTCCTAAATCAACCCTGTTACGCATTAGGAATTACAACCCTGCATTAGGAGCAACCTCGCAGGTGTGCACGAAGTACAAGTGCTCAGACTTTGTGCGGTTCATCCTGTCCCTGTAGGTGTGCAGAGGATGTCATTTAATTACGTCTGTCTCATTAATCTCTCAAATTAAAGCCACATGCAGTCACCATTTGGGGCCATAGAGGACCCCACAAGGTAAAATTCATTATATAAATTATCTCATTCCAGTTTTAATTTCACTCTGTTAATGTTCATATACTTACTATAGAAAATGACCTCCAGTCCATATCGCCGCTCCCTATGTATATGTGCTTGCGGTCCACTATCCAAAATGAAGAATGCAGCCCCCCTCTGGTAAAAACTGTCATATTAACAAAAGACATCTCTGCACCTAGAAAGCACACAAGCAAAGAATTAACGTTGGTATAGAAAATGACAATGCAATGGCTTTATATTAAGTCCAAATGGGCTTGGAGCAATATTCAGTTGGGGCAGCATGGTGGTGCAGCGGTTAGAGCACCACCATGAGGATCCCACCTGGACAAGGCCTTTCCGTGTGGAATTTGCATGTTCTTCCTGTGTCTGTGTAGGTTTCCTCCGGGTACTCCGGTTTCCCCTACCACTAAAAATAATAATGCATTGGTTTTATATATTGCTTTTCCAGACACTCAAAGACGCTTTACATGGCATTATTCATTCACTCCATACTTGGTGGTGGTAAGCTACTATTGTAGCCATAGCTGCCCTGGGGTAGACTGACGGATGCGAGGCAACCAGTCTGCGTCATCAGCCCCACCACTCACTCACTCACTCACTCACTCACTCACTCACTCACTCACTCACTCACTCACTCACTCACTCACTCACTCACTCACTCACTCACTCACTCACTCACTCACTCACTCACTCACTCACTCACTCACTCACTCACTCACTCACTCACTCACTCACTCACTCACCGGTATAACAACCTTTCTAAACATATTTCTTTAAATTGATATTTGACATTATATCCTTTGCAGTTACAGTATATGTGAGACTGCTACAGTATCTACAAACTACTATTTGAATCAATATTGTGTTAAATAAAGCAGACATAATAATTTTCATAGAGGATGCCACACATAGAAGATAATAGCTCTATCAGTTACTCTTGTTGTTTTGGAGAAACTGCTTTAGTGGCATTACAAACAGCTTTCATTAATGCTGAAAAATGACATACCATGTGCCTTCAAGGTCTTCAGCTCAGCCGAGTCAGTCAGGCTACTGGCAATTCTCAATTTAACCCCTCGAGATTTCAGTCCAATCAGCCTCTGTAGCAAAAGCTGGCCCTGAGAAGAAGAGACCCAAGCCACGTATTACTGTAGACAAGAATTACAGTCACATGTGGCAGATGTGAAAATGTCAATACAAAGGTCAATACAGTATCGACTACAACCTACAAGACTAGAGACATTAGTTAGAAAACACTTGGTACATCTTCACAGAAAATGAAAGTTTGCCTTCCAGAAGTCCAGTAAAATTATCCAAGTTTGGAAAAAGTCAAAGCTCAGTCACTTTGTACCTGTTTTGCAGAACCTGGTATGGTGTCCGCATCCCAAGAGTTGAGATTCCAGGTTGGAGACACCACCTCAATCGAATGTTTTGCCAAATCCAACAGTGTGTGAAATCCTGCAGACAGAGGCAGGTTTGCCTTTGCGTCAGGAGGAAACAGGAGGTCACCAGGAATATTCTCCACAAGAACAAAGCTGGAAGTAATAGAGGTAGGTGATCAGATCTTTACTTACATTAACATTAAGAGACCCTTCACCCATTCCCACTATCATTCATACACCAGTGACAGACACTTGAGATAAGGTGGATAAAGTGTCTTGCCCAAGGACACAATGACAGTGTGAACCTGCGGGATTCGAACCGCTGACTTCCCAGTACCAAGACGGCCCCCTCTTGGCATGGTAGCACAGCGGTTAGAGCTAGTGCTTCACAGCTAGAAGGTCCCGGGTTTGTTCCCACCTGGACGGGGCCTTTCTGTGTGGAGTTTGCATGTTCTCCCTGTGTCTGTGTAGGTTTCCTCCAGGTACTCCGGTTTGCCCTACCACTAAAAACATGTACAATAGGCCTGAATGAATGAGTGTGTTTGAGAGTGCGAGTGTGGGACAACGGATGGAAATTAGCCCATGGCTACAATCTGGTGTGGCTTGTTTACATGCATGAGACCCATATGTGTTCATTAACATGCACTGTCCCGACCAAATAAACCAATAAATAAATAAACACTATCTGTGCCACTGTCCCCACAATGAATTCTTACACGAGGAGGCAAACTCAAGTATTATTTATGAAGGTCCCAAGCTCGGATAAACGGTGAACATTCAATGAGGAAGGGCATCATTTTAAATTGTAGGCCAAATTACTACGCAAATGAGAAAAGTTAACTAGATGAAATACTTTCCCCAACTTTCTCATAAATGTGTCCACGAAGAGAAACAGACATGGTTGGTGAAGTTGGACACATTTCCTGTTCTTTACTTACCGACAGTTCCTGCTGCAGTTCTCCTCTGTGATGCCATCCTCACTATCTCCCCAAATATCCACGGATGAGAAAAACAAAGCCACAAGAACAGCAAAGCAACAGGCCAGGGCGAAGATAGCAATGCATTTTTGCTGGGTCTGAAAGGGAAGAGACACAAAAAATATATACAGTACCAGAATACAGTATAATGAATATCAATAAAGCAAAAACAAGTAAAATGACTAAATGACTAGAAAATATTCAAAGTATAGCCTGCCATGTCTTAAACTATACTAAATAACTAAATACTAAATAAACCATAAATCTTATGTCCTGGCATCATGTTTTAGTTAAATGTTATTAACACTGGACTGGTGTTCATATAGGGTAACACTAAATCCCTACATGTTCCTTCAAAATGAGCCTTTTTTTTTGCTGTTTTGCAAGTAAGACCTTTTAAATGCAGCCAGTCTGACGACATTGATGTGGGATTTAACTTTTAATGGAATGCGACAGGAAAATGATTATCTCTCTAATGCTGATGTCCTTAGGTCGACATTATTGATAAAAGGTTCGATCAATCCAACAACAAATACAGGTGTCCTATTCCAGCTCGGTTAGGGACCGCAGATTGGAGCAAAGACACACCCGCCTTCAGAAATCCCATTTTAGACCATGAGCAGGGACTAAGTCAAGTGGAACGCTCCCTCAATGAAGGCAAATTGACACACAAAAGCTCCACTGTAAAGCATATTGGAACGCCTGTGGTAGACTGTAACATATTGTCAGCTTTGGTGCTGATGCAAAGTGTTGTTGAGCAGAGTCTTATGACCTCTGTGCCAGGGGAGGAAAGCGAGATTAAGAAAAAGTTAAATTACTGTCTGTAGTGAAAGTGCAATAATAGGGGAGACTGTCAAGGCGCAGCATGGTCACCTGCATTATGCAACAATGCTGTATTTCTGATGGAGCCTGCAGAGCTTTGATTCAAGTGAAAGCTGCAGAAAAGGCGCTTGTGGTTTGCTTAAGTTTGCGTATTTTTCCTCATTTACCGCTTTGTAAGTTGCTGTCAACATGACATTATATATTCCTGTTGGTTGCGTTTGATCAATCAAGCAAATTGCACCGAGCAGTGTGTGTGTGTGTGTGTGTGTAAGCAGATGCTTCCTCCAAACCCATGCTGTTTCACCCTTGGAATATTTAGTTCATGAAAAGTCAGCACAATTCATGGAAATCTGGAACCCCGTATTATTTTTCTTTGAGTCAATGGGCTGACAGGCTGGTGGAGATGCGGCTCATTATGTTTGCTACAGTCAAAACGTGTCTGACATGTGGATAGATGCCTGCCCGAAGAGCCAATCACACTGTAATCCAGAGCAGGCTGTCAGATTCCGGCAGGTCAGGCACATGCTGATGTCAACACTAATACATGTACCAGCGTATGCAAGTGCCGAAACTGTTTATCTGCAAAAAAACACATCTCATCTGCCGCAAAGTTAATTACACATGACCGCTAATCACAAGTTAATAGGGGAACATATAACAACGTTTACTGCAATATCTGCAAATTCAATTTCCATATGATCAGAAGCTGAATGTTGGCCCTAAAATACATTTCAATTACTAATCAAAAAACAAACAAAGCTGAATGTTAGTAGAGTCCACCATCTCCTTCTGTTTTACACATTGAGAAATATTTAACTAAAGCCTTGATACAATTGTGTTGAGTCCTAGAATCAAATAGATTTTAAAAGTGTATCTATTTAAGTCATTTTTTAGCTAAGTGTCTGTAGAGTCTTAGAATATGCCAGTAGTTACTATTTACTCACTGAATTCACTGTAAAATGCTGGAATTGCGTTTACCACTGGTCTGGTAGTGCATCAAAATGTTGTATTGTATGATCAACATAGTTACACTGTTCAGCCTAAAATAAGATCACAATGCTGCAAACATCACCTTCACATGCTCTTGCGTCGCCTGTCCTGCCATGGGAGCAACACCTCTGCGAACTTTTCAGACAGGTGTAAAATGCCAGCTTACATTTCCCTCCGTCGATCTGCCACTCTCCTGGGGCCCTGAGCCTGTCCCGCTCTGTGCTCTTCAAACTCTGTCTTCATTATGCAGCTTGTACAGAGCCCGCACACTAATATATGTGCACCTTGTTTCCTTGTCTGTCCCAGTGTCCCACTACAGTTCCCATAGCCATACCCTTTGTGCTCACTGTCTCTGCCTCTCCTCCACCAGCGCAAAGAAGCAGTTAAAACAGACCATCCCCTCTTTTTCACAGAGCCAATGCAGTGCTGTAGCTGTAAGCCCAGGCACACCCCTCACTTGCACTTCCCTCTCTCTTTCTCATTTTCTGTATGTTTTATCTGTTTCTCAACAAAAATCCTTAGCGGCTGTCAAAACATGCTGGTGATACACATCATTAAATCATTAAATCATTGCTGTCTGTGCACAAAACTGACATTATCCTTAGAAGTATGGTATTGTGCTGTATCAGTGACACTAGAGTTAGGCTTGGTTATGCTTAATTCAATGCCAAGAACTGAGGCTCGTCTCAAGCCAATTGCAACTGCTTACAGAAAGAGCACCAATGCTTACTTGTTCTTTTTCTAAGCTAAAAGAGCTGAAAACATCATGCTGCTGGCTGCAGGCAAACTGGCAGTGTGTACTGTATGGCAGGGCAGCATGCAATGGGGAAACAACGGATGTAATGAGATATGTACAAGAAACATGAGAAGCTAAATGGCATTGAAGAGCTAAAGAATTACAGTGTAGTGTTAGTGTACGGATGAAAGCAGGTCTGTTTTTGTCACAGGTCTCATTAAATAAGGCACCTTGGCACACTGCAGAGATTATTTGGTCTCCCTCAACCAAAAGTGTATAAGCTTTGTTAATACTACACAAATTTATAATGACCAGCTGAAATGCCACAGAGTAATAGCTCACAGTGCAACAAAGTCACAGCAATGAAACCTGCTGTGGCAGAAGGCGACCTCTATAAGACAACCTTAGAGAGAAAAAATAAAACAGAGGGAGAGACACTTTCTAAAAGTAGAGAGGAGCAGTGTGTAAACACCTTTATGAGTGCATATGTAGTGGATATTGTAATAAAAAGGTGCTCTATCTGGACTGTGGACTGGATGGAACAGCTCTTGTTTAGCACATGTGCACATGTGCAATCTTATAATGAAAAGTGCTCTCTGCAGTGTCATTCTAATGTATGGTCCCACTCTAGACGGAGCAATAACTTCTGCTTATCAAGGCCTTTATGATAATGGGCCTGTTTTCCTTTGGCCGGCCTAATTTTTCAGGGGTGGCTTTTTTTTCTTCTTTTTACATAGAATATCTTTTTAGTTCAACATTTTTAAAACGCGTCTAAATAACAGGATGGGAACAAATTCTATTCATGTTTCCTGCAAGCACGCTCTCATATACTTAAAACATGCCAAATTAGCTGAATTTTTGAGGAAGGAGGCGATCCAAGGCACTCTGACTTTAGTAAATTCACTAAAGTGGGAGGCGATCCAAGGCACTCTGACTTTAGTAAATTCACTAAAGTCAGAGTGCCTCAGATCGCCTCCTTCCTCAAAAATTCTTCAGATGTTCTCCCTGGATGATCCTTGAAGCGCACCTGCAAAAACGTGTGATGGCCCAAAGACACACTCATAATTTTTTTCTTTATTCATTGGCAGATTTTTTTTTGTCAATTGTGAAAACACTAATACAAACAATACAGATCACGAGACAAAAGAACAGTGACCTAAGACAGACCTATCTTGAGGGAGTAGGACAGGCATGCTTACACTAAAGGGACTATACAGAGTTTAAAAATGTTAAAACTAATTATTTTCATCCCCCTACATGTTCCAGCAATGTCCTATGGTGTGGAATGAACCCAGACCCCATTCATTGAAGGATGAGTCAGATATAGAAGAGGACACATTTCCCAGCTGGGACACTAAACTATAGCCCGCCTTACTTCATGCCATGAAATCCCTGATAGAAACTTGGGGGGAAAAAAAGAAAACAATCTTCCCATATTCAGCTATTCTGTTCAACTGGACTTTTTGGAATGAGTTAACCTTTAAAGTAGGTCTGGTTTGCTTCCTGACTTTCTGAGTGGGACATCCGTCTGATTTTACGGCACTTTTAAATGCCAACCAGAGCCCAGTTAAACTGCTTTTAATAGCTCTATAGAGGAGAGATTCACTTTCAAGTCGGGGGCATATATTTTTGCCGCTGGTCAGGCTTTCATGTCACAAACGATTGTATATACAATTGATTGATGCTTTTTCATCGTCCATGCCACTGTAAGGGTCTAGGAGCCGCATATAGGCACATAGGAAGGTAGGGCTTTCACCTTCACACCTGAGATAAAACAGCAGGGGGCTATTTTATTTCCACAGCATCAGTGTCAGGTGCTGATTGAAGCCTGACTGGGAACAGTGCCATGGCAAAGGGCCGGGCCACTCGCCAATTGGTGTGTGGACTCACAGAGCATATAAGGATAGAGAGGTAAAAGCATTCTGTCTATAGCTTTAGCACTGGCAGCCAAATAGAAAGGAGAGGAAGGAGTTTATAATAAATAATTCATGTTTTTTTTTCCTTTTTTTTCTGAGGCAATAGATTTAGAGAATTCCGTTCGAAGACTATCTAAACATTTGTCACTGCTTTGCCGCTACCTAATGTGCATAGAGGAAAATAACCAATGTTGTTTTGTGGACATTTAACAATTTCACCAGACTGCTTTCCAAGTGGCTGAATCGTTCAAAAGCTTAGATTAAACACTGCAGATTTGTTAAGGTGTACAAACGAGAATGCAACACCATCTCAATCAATAATTCTGACAGGTTATTTACTTGAGGATTGGGAAAAAGCAACAAACAGGGCAACTTTTACTGAACAGGTGACATCTTTAATGATTTTAAGTCTGTGGTGCATTTAGTTATATTTTGAAGTTTGAAGTTGGCTTTAGTTAATCACAATTACATCAAAATGCAAAAATAAAGTAGCCCCACAATAGATTAATACGTTCAAACAATATACCGTACGATTTATACATGTGTGAATATTTGGCTGCCCACAACAATGTCAGATTTTAGTCGCATTGTTGAACTAAACCATAAACAGTCTTTTTTATTACTTTGCAATTCAACCCTAATGCAATGTATGTTCTATTGATTCAGGCATGGTGGTATCAGGCGGTCAGCAGTTTGTATGTGTGCGCTGTAAGTCATGCTCTTAAAGGGAGTTGCTGATCCTTGTTTGCTCACCTTTTCCAGTTTGTCTTTGTGTTTGAGGAAGACGGATGCGGAGTAGCCCCGCTGCTGGATGGCGCTGGAGCTGCTACTTTTCACTGAGCACACATAAAGAGGGGCTGCTGGGAGGACTTCCACTTGCAGCCTAGACCTTGGATCATCAACCAACTCCATCGATTCCCCAAAAATTCCTGTTGGTAAATTGAATCTGAATGAAAACAAACACACACTGATTGTTGCTTGGTTATTTTGTCAAGCTGACTCAGCCTCTTCTGGTCTCTGGCTTTATGGATCTGTGCCACTTATCCATCTCATGAATAGTTTCCAGAGCCAGTTAAGGAGGGGCATGTTGTGGCCAGCAGCAGTGGGCTTTTAGACATTGCAGGGAGGTGCAACAGGAGACTACACAAAGCAGATCATAGACAGGAAGTGAGAAAAGCTAATCAGATTTAGGGAAAGTGTTAGAGGACACACTTTCTCACACTCAAGCGTATTACATTGCATCTTTTTACAACTTTGGAGCATGTACACTGAATACAATTGGTCACGCCCATACAAGCTATAGACTGATATCACTAACCTCCTGCACTGTAAAAAAAAAATCTTGAGAGAATTGTAAATGAAAAAGTGAAAACTCATTAATATCCAAATGTCAGTTCAGATTTTTACCCAAACATTCCACACTGAATCAACTTGCACTGGATTACCATACATACATTAAAGGCTGTAGAGCAAAAGGAAACCAGCATTTTTTGGACTTAAAGGGATATTTCAGGATTTTTGACATAGGGCCTCATTTCCTAGTTATCCAGAGTGTTGTTGTCTATTCTGGAGATACATATATTTTTAATTCAAAAAGTCCTTATATTTAAGAGTTTAGTAGTGCTAGGCTAGTGCTAGGCTAGTGCATGTCTATGGTAACTACTAGTAGCCTGCATTAAAAACGTCTGACCCAAGCACAGTGCACCTGAGGCAAATGACTTATAACACCAGACTACCGATATAAATGTCTGTTTTGACTGAAGGATTTTTGAAATATAACCATTTTGCATTTAAAATAACTTATATCTGAGTAGCATCAGCTTCTGGTTGTAAGCGACGCAGCAGCAGAGTGATCTGCTCGGTTACCGGATCTACAGTAGTTTGTTTACCTGCGGCCGGCGTTACTACACGTGGAATTCACAAAGGAGCTTTCTACAAATCAGATATGGCAACGTTTGGAGGACTTTTTAATTCAGGCTACTATTTACCTTGGACGTATGTTAGCCTAGCACTCGCCAAGCACCACTAAACTCTTCAAGTATAAGGACTGCATAAAACAAATAAAAATACATCTCCAGAAATCAACATTCTGGATAACTAGGAAATGAGGCCCTATGTCAAAAATCCTGAAATATCCCTTTATGTAATAAGTACATTACCTCTGCACAAGGCCATTTTGCAAAAACATTTTGGATACAAGGCAAAATGCTAGCCGGGATACGGAATAATTCAAGTTATTGCTTACAGCAGACACTCATTTTCTTCATCCTTACCTGTGCAATCCGGAGTGCCTCAGGGAAATGTTATTACTCCAACTCTGTTTACAATGTTTTTAAATGACCTATTGTCTGTGCTAGAAGACTGTTCTGTGATGCTACCCAAAAGTATTCTTGTTATTCCAGCAGCATATGCAAACCACACACTGTTTCCAGTGCACACCCAGCTCTCGCTATTGCTGGTATGAACTATGCCTCATTCCTCACTTCACATGTATGAAGTGGATATGGATCATCTTTGTTCCTGATCTTTGCGTAATAATAACACAGCTGCCTTATATATTTGAACTCCATTTGGGCACTTTAAAGGAAAACATTTATTTTTCATCATATGCATGAAGCTTCATGACTTTCTCAATTACCTGCAAAGTATGTCTCAGTCGTACAGGAGTTGTGCATCTTCAATGAAGGTATTCAAATCGTCTTCTGTACTGGTGGTTGAAGTCTCTAACGTTTCGCCTCTCATTCAAAAATGAGATGAGAGGCGAAACGTTCGAGACTTCAACCACCAGTACAGAAGACGATTTGAATACCTTCATTGAAGATACCTGCAAAGTATATTAAATTGACTTTTTCTGTTGCCCCTTGAGTGGAGTTTGCTGATACGTGATTTACTATTTTCTCTTTCCCTGATGCCCATAAGCAGCGGTGGCACAGTGAGGGGCCACAGCATGTGAACACTGGCATCGTACATCTCAGTCTGGCACCACACTGCTGCTAAATTGTCAAATAATGCTGGAAACAGCACTGAGCACATTTTTGTTTATTTGGTTGGGACAGTGCATGTTAATGAACACACATGGACACATGCATGTAAACACGGCATGCCAGATTGTAGCCATGGGCTAATTTGCATCCGTTGTCCTACACTCACACTCACAAACATACTCTAACTCATCCCGGCCTATTGTACATGTTTTTAGGAGGAAACCTACGCAGACACGAGAACACTATGTCATCCCATGCTGTTATTTTCTTTTACTGCCCTTCAATTAATTTAGACCCCAGATGAACTGAGGGTGTTGACATGGAATACATTGCAGTATAATTATTAGCACCATGTATGCAATAATTAAGCCACTAAAAGAACTAAATTGAAATAATTTTGTTAGAGCAAGATGGACCCACAGCAAATTATAGGAGTGGGGAGGAAAAAGAGATGCAAGGACATTTCTCTTAAAGGTTTGACAGAACAGAATAACTTAGAAGATGCAGTTAGTACCAGCTGGTCTGTAAAATCTAATATATGTAGATAAAAAAGGCGGGCTCATTGTCATGCACTTTTATTCAAAATCAAACAGACAATACACAGTATTGTAAGATCAACAGAACATTTATAACAATAAACAAAAATGCAATAATATAAAATTACTATAAATAAATGTTTCAAAACAGAATTTAAATCCAGATCCAGAGGATAAACACAATTGCAGGATAATCTTTATTAAAGATATGGCTGATATGTAGAAGGAGAGACGGTTACATTCATATGTAAACATGAGGCAGGAGACAGTGTAAAACAACGTTAAAGTTTCCTTCCTTGATTTGCAGGAAAGGGGTCAATATTAAAAAAGAGCAATACCTTCCTCTCCGACTTTGGTGTTTGGCCAAAGACAGAAACATATTCATAAAGCAGGAAGAACTATATTAGGAGCTTGTTAATAATCATCATAGACACATTACAGGTTCAGAATGAACATATCCTATACGTAGATCCCACACACTGTGCATCTCTTTAATCTTAAGGACTGTTTGATTTCGGGCACTTGTGAGGAAAAAGTACTTGGGTAGCTACATTTAAGCAACCATTTGCATTATATCAATGGTTCTTCTTTGATACATTGGTTAAACATAAGCTAGAACAAACATTGAGACATTTTTGTCACTTTCCTGGATACTTGGACATCATTGCACCTATTACATCTGCTTTCTGTATAGAACCCAGGCAATAGTTTGGACAGAGGGACAGTAAGGAAGTAAATTATTGGCAGGAAAAAAGAACATCGACACAATATAACCTAAAGCAGTATGTAACTGGGAAACTCAAAGTAAGGTGATTAGCTGTTACTAAATAAAGGGTTATGTTGAATAACTTTTACACTTTTTCATACTCCAAAAGCACATTTAAATGTGTAATTTCAGATGTCCAAAGTCTTATATTTTACTACGACAAAAGTAAAAAGATCCCCGCTGTAAATTGCATCAACACCATCACTGTAATTATTCAGTTACCATCTTCTCAACATTGGGTAACATTGACTTCCGACTTCAGGTAAATTACTTGGAGCCACCTTGAGTCCCAGAGTCCTGCTTTTTCACTTCTCCTGGGCCAGAGGGCCCACAAAGTTCAGGTCCTGAAAGGGCACTGGAGGTATTTATCTGTTTTTGTTTCTCTAATGCCTCCGTTCCTGGACTGGTCTGCTCACACAGGGGACTCGGCAATCCAAGACTGGTCAGGGCATCCAGTGTACCATCTGGGTCCACCATCATATCTATGACTGTGAAAATGAAACATAACATTAAAATATACAGCACCAAACATACAAACACTTATATTTCTTAAGGCCACACTGTATAACATTAAAGCCAATAGATTTTTAATAAAACACACACACAGTCATTTCTTTATGGGTGTGTTTATTGTTATAAAAAATAGCTCAAAACTCGCCCGCAGGGCTTGCCTCTCCTTAGACCTGACTTTTAACATTCCTGGAACATCACCAGCTTAGTTGTCACCATGAAAACATTGTTGTAGCCAAATGCTTGATTAAAATTGTTAGGTTAAGTGCTTTATTTTGGTAACCTAGCAAAAATAGCATTGTCAGTTTAACTGAGAATTTGGAGCACTTTTGGTATTGCCAGTATTATTGTTACTTTATTAGTGTTTTACAACAGCTTGGTTGATCTTGTGACATAGCAATATACTGTAGTGTATCCTGTAATGATTAGCAATGTGGCTTTAAATGGATGCATTACTTTATAGCCATACCAAGAAGCTGCCTCTCGACTCTCTTAAGGTCCTGAATGACGTTTGAAATCTCCTGTTAAAAAGACATAAATAAAAGATGAAGGGTGGTGCAAGACATGATTGAGTGAGTGAAAGCTCAAACTTCACATAACTCAGGTGCTCTCATCTGTGCTGCTGCAAGAGGCTGGACCAGAGCCACTGTGTACTCACTAATGCTTTATGAGCCCTGGGACAGTGTCGTGGATTGACATACCTCTCAGGTTATTCCACACTGGGAGACCAACAAATTTATATCATGCTGCTTTGAGCCACACCAGCATTGTGCAAGCCAGATCATTTTTGGACTTTGTGTTTGTTTATTCCCCAAAAAATTGGAAGCAGTAACATGAATCTAAATGACAAATGATCTTTCATTTAATTTCCCAGTCAACAAGCGAATAGTCAGCACTCTAATTAAGTGGATGACTTGCGTTATAAATCTTACACTATAATGTTAAAAATGACAATTAATACTTAATAGCAATGACTATATGAGCAAATTACTGAATTTGAAGTTGTAAATCTACACATCTACTATACATTTCCTTCCAAAATCAATGTTTTTTAATGGACATGTTTTGGGGGGCCCCTGCAGTGTCACTGAGAATCTGAGAAGCCCCGGATCTCACTCTGTGAAGCATTGCACTATAGTTTGGTATTTAGACTATCTGTATAAGAATTAATAGTGATGTGCAATACCTTGTTGGAGCTTTTTAGTAGTAAGGAGTCATGCTCAGCTTGTAGATTTCTTTCGATCTCATCCCATTTTCTTTCTTTATCTTTGAAGAGGATTCTGGAGGCCACATTGGTATAAAAATAGATAAAAGAAAATCACATGAAATAGACAATTTGTGCCTCTATCTTGACTTCAGATGTCATTGCTATTTCTGTTCTGTTACAATGCATTGTAAAAAAAAAAAAAGCTGCTTTAAACTTGTAAGGCTAACATGAACATAATGATAAACTTGCTTTACAATACAGTCAGATGGGTTTCAGACCTGATTTTGCAGGTTGTCTTGTCTACACACTGACGTATTCTGGTTGATAGTTGAGTCACCGATGTCAGGAGTAAACTATCTAGTATTGCCTGAAGGGGAAAAAACACATATTATATACAATAATGCTAATATTTCATATTGGCTAAATACTCCAAAATTTGAAATGTCAGGGCTCCCTCTTGTGGTAGAATTTTCAAACAACAAAAGGTATGAACGTGATGTCAGCGTTCAGCACTGAGTGGTTGATTTTAAGTGGCACCAATGAGTTATGGAGGTTGTTATTATTTGAGATTTTAGTCATGAGACTTTCATTTGACTAAAATAGACTACAGTAACAATGACCCACTGAACAATGGTATTCAAGAAACTCACGTCTTCCCTGTTCCATGTTTGGCGGCGGATAGAGCGCGAGCGTCCTGCTTTAGATCTGAGCTCCACCGAACGACCATTAGATTCTGCAGAGGCTCCTTCCAGGTCTACAGTATCATCAAATACCCGTTCGTCCAACTAGAGGCATAACACGACATATCCACAACAAATCCCACATCAGCAAGAAATCAGTGATGCTTCAATTCAGAGTATAATATGCTCCACATACCACAGCTCCGGGGTCAGTGGCAGCAGGGTTCACCGAGTCAATCTCTCCTGCTACATCATGGATCTCTCTGGCGAGCATGGCCAGATCTTTGGCTAAATCTTGACTTATTCTGGTCGAAATAACACACAATTTAATACTTACTTACTTTAAAAAAAAAAGTATTAATAGATTTTTATAACCTTTTCGTTCAATTTCTGTAAATACTTGCATGTATGATATACCTGGCTATTTCTTCACTGTGAGCAGTCCAGTCTCTCATATACTCGTCCTGCTCTCTGGAGTGCTGCTTCAGAGAGGCCAGGCCTGGAGTTGGAGGAGCTGATCCTCCCAGTTGAGCCACCCGCGTAGAAGTAATCGGTTGAGTCTGTCCCTGTCGGGTAGCGTGCCGATTTGAGCCATATTCATCCTCTGAGGTTGAGGCATAGTCTACTGGTACTCGTCGCCATCGGCTGCCGGCTAAAGACAGGAAACATTCTGTGGGAAATGTTCTTGAAACAAAAATGTATATGGCACTATGTAATGCTTACATGGTGGTGGGATATGTCCATAGGAAGAAGAGCCTTTGGTCTTGTCTGGAAGCTTAGAAGCACTGTTTGCTCTTGCTCTTGGTCCAGACACTTGTGTAACATTGGTTGCCCTTAGTCCCTGTCTCAGTGCATAGTCGCCTGCAGTGCTGCGGGCACCCAGTCTGTTTTTGGTGACAGTAGCCTCTGAGTCACTCTGGGCGGAGGGAGATCCCACCCTGGGCCTCCTTGGCTGAGCTAAGGCCTCGATTCTGGACATCCCTCTCTTTGCCATTCCAGTTCGGGATGTGGAGCTTGCGGTGGATGCCTCTGAGGCCACAGACATACGGTCCATGTCGGCCGGTTCGGTGTCAGAGGAGTCGCCCACCCGTACTCGTCTCAATAGGGACGTCCGGGTGGGTCTGGGCTTGGGGACGTTGCTGGTTTTACTGGCTGTGGTGGAAGGTCCCTGAGCAGGCTTTGACTTACTAGCACAAGACTTAGTGCTGCTTCCTGCTGTTGTGCTTGCAGTGGGTGCTCTGGTGTGAGAGCTTCGAGACTCCTGTGTGGAAACGGGCTGAGAATCAGACAAAAGCGAGTTGGAGTTGATATCATCATCTGTAAGGTCTAAGGAGGTCCAGGGGCGACCGGCTTGCTGTGGTACAGATACTCTGGTTTTGGCCTTCCTCTCCTGTGTATTTCGATTGACTGTGGAGCCTTTGGCAATTGAACACACTCCAGTTTTGTCCTTCATCTGTCCCACCAGAGCGCGCCTCTTCTGCACCTTCCTGACTCCATCAGCCTGACTGATGGTGCTCGTGGTGTCCACGTCTGACTCTGGAGACATGGAGCCCTCGATGGACTGGCTTGGGGGATCTCCTTGATCTGAGACTGTGGTTTCTAAAAAGGCAGCCACAGCGTCTGTGTCTTTTTGCAATGTGGCACTGTCAACACCAGTGTCTTTACTATTTCTGGTACTCGTGCAGCTGTCAATGCGTGGTATAAGTTCAATAGGCACATTGGAGCTGGGTTTCTCAACTGTAAAACTCTCTTGTCTTAGTAATGGCTTCCCACCACTTTCCCTTGCCTTTTCATCCTCCTTTTTCCTCCTTCTTGTTTCTTCTATTCTCTTCTCACCACTAGTGAGAGGACGAGGAGGTAGCTTTGTCAGAACACCAGTCTGTCCTGATTTCCCACTCCCACTGTCCTGGGATTTTGCTGGTGAGGAGCGACAGGGACTTCCTCCATGACTGCCCACACCTCCAGAGCTATAGCCACTGCGAGCTTTGCCCCGGGCCAGCTTGTCCTCGTGGCTGTCCTTTTCCTGCAGCTCTGTGTCCTGTTTCTCCCCCATGTCTGCCCTTACCCCAGACCCAGGACTTCGCCTTCCCAAGACTGTATCCTCAGCAGGCAGTTGTGGTAAAGTTCTCCTTTTGCGATCTGTGTAGCCTGTTGATGCAAATGAGTGACTTGACCCACTAATATCAGCTACAAATAAAGAAAAGGATTTAGTTTGTTTAGTAGTAGTAATAGTTTTGCAAATACAATAATAAATAAAAGGGAATCATCTTTATTTTTTGGGAGGAAAACATACAGTATTTTTGCCATGTTGTGTTATCTGCTTTAAGGCTAAAAGAAAAAAAAAACACAGTGATAATACCTCTGTCCTCTGCAACCATGACATGGCTATCTCCCCCTGATCCCTCGGGGTCAGTTCTTATGTGACCAGCTGCCAGTGTCGCCCACTGTGAGACCCAGCGAGGTCCCTCGACCATCAGATCCTCCGACAACAACTGAAAGTACAATGTTACAGAATTCAGTGTATCAGATAGACAAAATATGATCAAGGCCTTCACTCATGCACCTCAGACTCCGCACGCCCGGCCCTTCTCCTTTCTCCTGGAGCTGAATGCTGGGAGTTGCTGCGTTCTCTTTGCTCAGGGCCTATTAATCTGCACAGCTCCTGCTCATTTGCACCAAACACCTGTGCCAAGCAACAAAGACAACAAGGATTTTAGTGATCTGAATTACAAAAAGTCGCAAAAGTATTTAACTAGATCAGTATAAACATCTCAATTTGAGCATAATAATCCAAATTTTAGTTGTTTTGACTAGTTAAGAAGTTCTTGGGCATTGGTCCTAGATTATTTCACTTGTTCTGAGATGTTTCTGACTCGTTTCGATACATTTCGTCCATATTTCAGGTAATTTTCTTTGCCAATGGGGGAAGAAAATTGGTCTTATCTCATTGGCAATTTTACTTTCTTATTTCAAGCGAGATTTACCCTAGAACTGGTCTGAAATGTCCTCAAACAAGCAAAGTAAACTTGGTCTGATCAGGAAAAGTGTCTAAATGAGTGAAAACCGCTCAAAACAAGATACATTTCCTCAATTCAAGTCATTTAA
Organism: Gobius niger; assembly: GCF_951799975.1. Classification (NCBI taxonomy): domain Eukaryota; kingdom Metazoa; phylum Chordata; class Actinopteri; order Gobiiformes; family Gobiidae; genus Gobius; species Gobius niger. The sequence continues at coordinate 28,680,584 of NC_136854.1, forward strand.
GCCAATGCTTAATATTTACTTTTTGTAGTGTGTCTTCTACATCATATCTATATAGACAACTTGTTGCACTATATCAGTAAATTATATAGTGCTTTTCCATCTGTATGTAACTTCATTTGACATACAGTTATAGTATCATCACACCTTATATTTCATTTTTCTAGCCACTTCCTCTTCCCGATCTCCATTCTCCATCTCAATGATGTAGGTCCCTCTGTCACTAAAGTCATCCCCAAGGCGATAGCATTCATCACGTCCACTTTGTTGGTGGGGTGCAGAGCCACGCCGCCTCTCCACAAATCCACTTACAGCTTTAGAGTTTGGAGTTTTTCGGCGCCGTGCAGGGCTGTCTTCTTCTGCAAACAGACCCTCTGGTACATTAGCCCGACCTTCTCGAAACTTCATCCCTGGTCCTCCCCACAGGCCCCATGAGCGCTCTTCTAGTGTGACGGCCCTGCGCTGTTCTCCTAGCGCATTTTCAGTGTCGCTCTGAGTGCCGTCTTCATGTTTACTGCCTGTGCAAGCAAACAAAATAACAAAACAGAACAAAATTAAACATCTAGACACAATTGAAGCTCTCTCTAATTGTATTTCAAAGTCACAAACACAGACCTTGAAGACTTCTTAAATGAACAGGAACATCACTCTTGGCACTTTCCCCATCCTCCTCTGGAGCTGCAGTTTCTTTGAGAGCCAATGGCAGCTCGTTTTGGGCCAACCAGTCTGCTACTTTAACTTCTGCTGCCACCATCGCTGTCTGAAGTGGACTGAGGTCCTCTCCAACTGGTCTTTTAGGTCGTGCTTTAGTGTCCTGGCCTCCTTTTGCCACTCGGTCTTTAACAGTCACTTTACCTGACGCCCCCGGGTCAAACTCGATGGTGAAGGAGGCATGGCCGAGCACGGACTCTCCCAAAGAACTGGCTTCTGTGTTTTGACCTGCCACTTCACCAGCAGCTTTACTCACCGCAGGCAAATCTTTTGTAGGGATCTCAAAATAACTAGGATCCTGGCTTGAAATTGGCTGAGCAGATTTTTGGTTTTCTGGGCATTTTTTTGTGTCTATAAAAAGAAAACATTCAGAAAGATAGCGATAGATAAACACTGTATATCTTCGTTCCTACTGGTTTTCTTACAGTTATTTTTTATTGATTTGGACAGATTTGGAATAAAGTATTTTGGGTTGTGTCCAGACCAGTCATAAACATAAACATGTACACTTCCTAAATTAGTGTCGGCACCTGTCTCCGCCTTGTCCCGTTTCTTGTCGGAGCCTTTCTCCTCTTGAGGAGCAGCGCGTCGCTCGTTAGAATCTCCGTCCCCCCACCAGGCTGGCTGCCCATAGAGGGGAGTGCCCCTGTGCAACACTGCAATCTCTGCAGCTAAAACATAAATACATACATATTAATACTTAACACAGTTTTGTCAGTGGACAAGAAAAGTAATTTTACTCTATGGCTCTGACCTGTTTTGTCTTCTACTCTGCTAACTTCAAGGGCCTTCGCTGAAGCCCCTTCACAAACCAGTTCTGATGCTGCCTCTGCTGCTTTCACCTCAGATTTAGATACTTTCACTGATACCTTCTTTTGGCCAAGCTGTAATTGGCTGCTAAACTTCTCATGCTGACAGAGATAAAAAGCAGTCAAATTAGTGTCACATGCACGAGAAACATTAGACACTGGGCAGCAGGTCAACTGTACCTCACCTTCAAAGCCTCCTCAGGTATTAGCATCTCTCCTCGGACCACAGTGAACAGGTTGGTATGTGAGGCAAGTTAATGTCAAAGCAGCCTAATGCATTATGTACATGGCAGAGAACAATACACATGCAGAGCTATTGAGGTAAAGTTACCTGACTCTCTATTAAAAGGATATCATATCCAAAGCGCAGCTTGTCATCAATTTTTAGTGTCACATAAATTTGCTCCTGTATTCGGACATCGTTGACAAAAGTCTAAAATGCAAACAAAAAGCACCAAATATTAACAATACATTGTCTCTCTTCAGAACATACTTTGTACTGCTAAGTCCATCAAATGGGAAAAATTAAATTAATGACTCACCCCATTTAAGCTGCCCAAATCTTTCACTTTATGCTCATCTGTATTTGGCTCATAGTTGATGACAGCATGTTGTTTATCCACACTGCGGGACTGAAGAACACACGGTGTCTGTAACCTGCCACAATCTCATCCAGAAAGTTGTGATTGGAAAAGTGGACTTTTCTTTTACCTGTAGCATGAGTTCACAGTCATCTCGTCCCACAAATATCATCTCTCTGGGGAGACGGTGGCGCGTCCCCCCTCCGCTCAGCAAGAACCAGGAAGTCAGACTCATCTCTGCCTCAGATCACCTTTCGTCCTGAACGCATCCTGCTATAAATGGACAGCAGCTTCAACTCTCTCGTGGTATGAACAGTTCAATGCACTGATAAAAAACCTTAAACATCTGATAGTGTCACATGTTCTGTTACAAGACTTAACCCTAAGACAGGCGTTCACGTTGATACAATTCTTGACCAAGAGATTTTTTTGTGTAACATGAGTTGAATGAGATTACGTAAAAGAATTTACAGGAAAACATAATGAAATTTCATACTTAAAGGCTTTTGAAGACACTGAAAGACAAAGATACCAGTCTAAATCAATTAGAGAGGTAATTTGATTGGACTGCAGGAGGAGTAGCCCACAAACGCTTAAATACACAGCATTTGCCACTTAACATACACAAGGACCACTGTTTATATGGCAATTGGCTTACACTATCAAGATGAACAAATAGAACAACATATGTCCCTTGTGATAATCAATTGCTTGCCCATTTAGTATGGTCACATGATTACCATGCAGTTGTCAGAATGATCATGCACACAAGCCCCCATACAAGAGCTTCTTTGAAAGAAACAACAGTCTCTTCTCCATCACCAGCAGCAGCAGCAGAGTCACAGCAGTATGCAGCTAGGCCTTGCTGACTCACGCTCAAGTGGGGCTATAGGCGAATTTCTTCGCTTTAATTACGCACACTTGGTTTCTGCATTTCCTGTATACGAATCACGACAATTGGACTTGACGTCCCCTACCATTTACCCCCCTCTTTCTCTGCCAAGTCCTTAACCCTTTCCTTTTTCAGTGGCCTATATTTTCTGTTTATACGCCTGACCTGACGCGGGTCTACCACTCGTGGACCAATGACAGCACATGCATGTGAGGTGCAGTAGACTAGACTGTATTGCATCGGCCCAATAATAGGACGAAAATGAGGCTGTTAGGCCACATCTCAAATAAACGCTCACCAAGAAGGCACTAAAACGTGACAACAGTTCTTGCCAATAGCACTGGAGATAACTTGACCATTGTCTATTGATGACAGCGAATGTGATTGATATTTGCGTAAAACGGTGCCTTTATGCTCAAACGTATAATCCACAACGCTTTTGATGCTCCTTTGGTTTTACTTGATCCTTGAAATAGATCATGCTAATTAACTAACAGAAACACCGACCCACAGCCTGTTCCATAGAAGGAGACTAAATCCATTTGCTGTGTCCAAAAACCAAGCCTTTCGTTATGGTAGGCTATAGCCAGACCTGAGAGTCGAAACATCTCCTTCCTCATCTCCATCTCTTACGAACAAGACCCACAATATTAGCCTAAATACATATGCCAACATTTGAGTTCAAACTGAAACAGTCTTAAAACACGACTCACCAGAGGCTGTGCGGATTCTCAGCATCCGATATGTGGAGGTTTGTGTTCTGCTCGTGAGCGCTTTGCCCAACCCATCTCCTCATCACTGAATCGTCTTGGCCTCACGATGGCGCTGTAGACACACGTAGCGAAAGTAACGCGTTGTTATGTAATACAGTACGCTTTGGCTGGTGCCATTACTTGAAATTGAAGATAATTGTATAAAAGACTGCTTTCTATTAAACAATGCAGACGGATTTACGCAGCATCAGCGAAATTAAAATAATTTCTTGTGATCTGCGTTGTGGTTCACCTTTATAACAGGCTTTTCTGCCCAAAGAATTGAATATTGTATGGTGAATTCTTAATTTTCTGGATACGTCCCTCATGTTGCATCACAGTGAAATGCAAAATTGAATACGGAGTAGACGCACATTTTGTTTCAGCCTATTCCTTCAACCTCCTCAACGGTATATAATGTCATGTAATAATAATAATAATAATAATAATAATAATAATAATAATAATAATAATAATAATAATAATAATAATAATAATAACAATTGTTTTTATTATTTAAAAAAAAATCTAAAATATTGGAAGCAACATAATTTATATAGAAAAATATTAAATGTGACCGTCTACTACATGGTTGAGTTGTGTCACATTTGGAGGACAGTTCTAGCTCTCGAGATTACAAGTGCAGATGTTCTATTTAAAGCCATGTAGCACATAAACATAACAGGTGACAGAAGAGAGTCGATACTTTTACCAATCATACAAATTACTGCCAAAACCTTCGAATTCACCACTAGATGGCGCTATAGGATCGACCTATAGGGCAGATACTCAAACCATTCCCAAAGTCCAGAGCGTTGCGGCCCCTGATCAATCAGAACATCTCACGTTAGCCCCCTAAGCCATAAGAATTCACTCGATTCAAAACACATGATGTAGGTTAATGTTTTCACACCTAAATGTAGCTGACCTAATCTAAAGATAGGACACGTGAGTCAATAACGTTGGCCTATCCGGCAAACGAATTCACTCACTGAATCATAAGGTAAAGTGCCAAATAGTGCAGAATCTCTCTCTATTTCCTTTTTCAGAAATCTAAAAAGTAGACTATGTGTTTAAGTCCCTTTCCCATAACGCCTCTCAGCCACAACCCTCAGGCAGAGGTTTGGCCTGCATTATGTATTATCCATTACCCGAGTGCACGTGATGACCACTTAATTCGGATATTGTATACTCATGATAATAAATGGCACTGTATGAATGAACTGTGCTGGTGCGCGCTCTCTCTCTCTCTCTCTCTCTCTCTCTCTCTCTCTTGGCCCCGCCCCCTGCTCCCCTCAGTCCATTGGTGTCTTCGGGGTCTTGATGCTGTTTTTTCCCTCTGCCTTCCATAGGTAGTCCATAATGAGTGTCCATTGGCTTTTATTGCGGCTCGTCCCCCTCCCACTGGCCGCTCTCGCCCTGCCCATGTTTTCTGTGTCTCAGCCCGTCAGTCTCCTGTCGTCCAAGTTCGCAGGAACGTCACGTCCGTACTTGAACTTGCAGCTCTTTGAGGGGGGTTTTGCCATACACCCCTCATCACTCTCTCTCCCTCGTTGAGAAAAAAAAGTCATGAGGAGCTCCGCACGGACACAGACGCGCGCCTCACTCGCTGCATGATCCGCACTTCGTCGGTTTCCCCTTTCTCTTTTTCAACACCTCTTGGATGTCACCCGCATCAATGAAGATATTTCACATGGAGTCTTATCTTGTAGGAGCGGATTTCCCAATGTGAACTTAGCTCAGAAGCCGCCGCTACGCAAACATGTCTCGCCGCAAGCAAGGCAAACCCCAGCACTTGAGCACACGGGAGTTTTCGCGTAAGTGGACACACACATGAATTGTATTCTTGCAACCAGCGCTGCTACTATCTCTTCTTTCCTCACAAGCGGACAACTTATTTGAGTTGTTTCTAGTGGCCGTACGAGCCAACTACACAAAAGTAGGATGTAACATATAGTATCGTTTATAAGAAAAGTTGTTAGAAAATGTAACTGAGCGGTGTGTTTGTGTTTATGAATAATGCAATCTTCAGTGTTTTTCGCCATTTAAGAGCTTATGCCCAGATACCTTTGCCCATGTGAACACTAAAGCTCGCTTTGACATACGCTTTCCTGTTTTTTGCGCTCTTAAATTGGTATACAGTTCTGCCATATGAAAGGATTTAGAAGTGTTTACTATCGGTCTCTTAACCTGAAGTTGAAGCACGCTATAGCCACTGCGTAACAACTACACAAACTTAGTTACTCACGAACGTAGAAAGCCTTTGCAAAAACATATTACAGAGATGATATTGTAGTTGCTGTTATTGCTGTGGGGAAATAGGAACATAATTCGTTTTTTACGAGTTTGTTATATTGTAACTTTTATTGTACTATTTTCCGGTTTGTGTTTGTAGAATGAACATGGCGTAACGCTCAGTGGCAAACAAATCATGTACTCCCATTAATATTGTATCATTCGTAAGTTATTGTGTTCTTGATTCAGCTCTAAAATGCCACCGCTGCTTTTGTGCCAGTTGTGCCCCTTTAAAATATCTACATGTGCAGTAAGCTCAACACGAGTTCAGGCAGTAGGGGGCGCACTGTGATTACACTCTATATAGGCCACTTATGAACTTGAACTTGATACACTGTCAGTGTTGCTCTACCAAACACAAGACAAGAAATAACATTTTTGAACAAACAATTGTATGTTTTATGTCTATTGTATTAGTTATGCATGATTCATGAAATGGCTGAAGCATGAGACTGAAAGTTATCCAAACTTTATACAATCATAACATATATTTTAGACATGATTGGATTAAATTTGCAAAGAAGATTTTTGCATATTTTGTGCTTTTTTTCCCTTCATTAAATAACAGTCAATGAAACGAGAACATCGTAAAGGGCTAAATGTGACCTTTTCAGGACTGTGAATATTATATGGTATATAAAGCACTGCCTTGCTGAAAGGGATAGAAAAATACCATACTACAAAATAAGCTAATTTTTAATGTAAAGTATTGCTTGGCTTCAAAATAAGTCAAACTGCTTTAAAGGAAATCTTTCCACCTGACTTTAAACTTGACACACCTCTGTGTTTGTGTCAAAAGCTGATGATAATAAGCAGCAGTAAAATGAGGGCTAATTCCTTCATGTTATTGCCTCTGAACAGTGTCTCCCTGGTGCATCCCTCTCTGAACTTCTAGTCTGACTCTAACGCTCTGACCGGCTTCGGGAATGCTTCACATCTTATCTCCGCATCCCAGTCGGCTGTTCAATACCGTCTACTACATTGTAGCTTGATGCCTCCTTTAAAAAATCTCTCTCCCGCGTACATCAGGGACCTACTCCACATCCAACCCCTCAATGTCTAACCTTGGTTCACAAGATCCCAGCACTTTTAACGAAATGGGGTCCAATCATCTTGAACTCAAATTAGAATCTATTTTTTGATTCTCAGAGGTGTTAGGTTCATTAAAAAAGCGAGATTGGCAGCACAATAAAGAGGGTCAAGCAACTTAATCGTTTGGCTGCTGTCTGCCAGCTCAACGTGTCAGTCCTTATCGAAGTGTGCTAAAAGTTTTTATGTCCTTTACATTGTGTGACCTTATTCTTAACCATTTGATTGACAATTGACATATTATTCCAAACTGCATTCTCATGTTTGTTTGTGTCCATGTAGCTGAACCACTATCAGGTGTCCCACCGGATGAAGACTCCCAGGACTCCTCCAGGCTGGGATTGGCTCAGGGTGAACCTCTAAAAGGGGACCAGGACCTGCTAACATGTGGCCAATGTCACTCCCGCTTCCCCCTGGCCGACATCCTGCTGTTCATTGAGCATAAGAGACGGCAGTGCCATGGGAGTCTGTGCGCAGACAAGCCTCTGGACAGGCCACCCTCGTCCCCACTTGCTTCTCCCATGTCCACGTCTTCGTCCCATTCGCGGACACAGCTGCACCCCAGGAGGGCGTGCCATCCAGTTGAGGTGGCTGTTCAAGTGTCGCCACGTGATGAGGATTGTTTATCTGCACCACTGCCAGGAATAATCCCCAAGCAAGAGAGTATAACAGGTAAACTTGAAGACAAGCCTAAGCAAATGAGTGTTTCAGTTTGCAAGAAGCACATTTATCTCAGAACATGTTTGTAGACTACACGATTTGTAGGTTTTATATATATAAGACCTCAAGGAAACAAGCTGTTTAGTTCTCTGCAGATGACACATGTTACGCAGTAGCAGGTCCTGCTGCACAGTCGCACAGTGGTTAGCGCTTGTGCTTCATAGCAAGAAGGTCCTGGGTTTAATCCCTGGATGGAGCTTTTCTGTGTGGAGTATGCATGTTCTCCCTGTGTCTGCATAGGTTTCCTCCGGGTACTCTGGTTTCCCCTACCACTTAAAACATATACAATACGTCAAGATGAATAGTGTGTGAATGAATAGTGGTGGTCAGAGGGACCGTTGGCACAGATGTGTGCAGTCTACCCCAGGGGAAACTGTGGCTACATACGTAGCTTACCACCATCATGTGTGGAGTGAATTAAGAACAAATCCCCTACAGTGTGTGAAGCGCTTTCGGTGACTTGTGCCATGTGAAAAGCGCGACACAAATAACATTCTATTCTATTCCATTGCAGCCTTTTGCTATTTGCAACCATTGAAATTGCAATTTTAATTTGATTGTGATTAATCATGCAGCTTAGTTGCGACTTTCACATGGACATGATATGAAAAAAAGCAAACATTTTTACTTTTCCCTCAACTGAACCACATAAAGATCCAGCCTCCCTGAAAATGATTGTGAGAAAAGGAAACATTTGCAGACATGGAAAAAGACACACAGCGAGACAAACAAAGAGAGATTATGAGAGAGAAGGGGAAGAAAAAACTAGTTGTGCTGGTTTTGCTGCTGCCTCACAGATGTGCTCCGATCCTGTGGCCTCCTCTTTTCTCTCATGTGGTAGTGAGGGCCGTATCTCTATCCCTCCATGGCTTATTACACTGTCATATCTCCAGCTCCCTCAAATATGTGCCTGTAAACACTCACTCATGCTAAAATTAAAAAGACATGGAAAAGAATGTAATTTTGCCAAGCTGTCAAGAAGGCAGCATTTATTTGTGGAGCCACTAATTGTCAGTGTTTTTCTTTGATTTGAGTAATTAAGGACTTGGTAAAGTGGCTGCTGTGCTGGCCGGCTGTCCACTGGGGCTTAATGACACTGTAGTGCAAACAAGCCTGCTTCCCTTATGACCGGATTTACAAAGCACCATTTTAATGTTTATTAATTCTAGCCCAAGCCAATATCATGTGGCAAATTGCTGTTATTGTCCGGGTTGTTCTCATTTAATTTGAGGCCATTTCTAGCTGAGTGTGAAGAATATGACCTACTGTGCTGTATTTTTCAGGCATTTTAAAGATGGTGCACCCTTCGCTTTGCTCCTGTAAACAGAATGGCCACTTTTCATAAGTTCATTTTGCACTCGGACCTCACACACGCATCGGTTATGCCTCTTGGCCTTGTCAGCTGTTTGAGCTCGCTCGTTTTGATCATCAGTAGTTCACATGATATCATAAGGTCAGGCCCATTGTGAGAGGGGCTTTATTTATAGGCCTTGTGCATCAGATGTTGTATAATTGCGGCATTTTTTCAAATGAATAAATGTTTTGTGTTTAGCATGCGCAGGGTGTGCAGAAATAAGATACAGCTACAGCATAGATCAAATCAGTCATATGCAAAAAAGCTATTACCACCCCCACGTCTTTTTTTTTTTTTTCATGCCAAGATTGATGGATCCCGAGAAGCGGTGCCAGGACACCACCCCAATGCCCATATGCTTGCTGCCATGTTCTCTCACCCGCTCTGCACAAGGATGACACTGACAACATGCATCTTAATACACATTAGGGCTGCACAATGTAATGCACATTTATCATTACAGTAATATTTCACACAGTCCATATCAAGACACTAAAATGCATTAACGTCTGTTAAGTCAATTAGTTCTTTTCCCCTCAATTTACTTATCTTAGATTGCTTTAGCATGGCCAGTTTTGATGAAATGGACATAAATACAGGCTACGTTCTTGTCCTAAATATGTTTATTAATTCAGCACAACATCATAACTATCAATTGTCTCTAATATAGTTATTACACAAAACATTCCCTGTTAGTTTCTTTGCATGAATAACATATACATCTTTTGAGACACTTGGTTAAATGTAAAGAAGGGTTGTGGGTAGAGTCCTCCTTCTACGGGGAAGCTCAGTGCGTCTGGTAGCCTTGTGGCTGCAGCTGGGGCTTGGGTCTGCAGTCTGGAGCCCTGGGCCGTTACAAGAGGGCAGAGCAGCCTGTGTGCCATCATTTGCATGATAAACAATTTAAGATATGCATAGGGACACCAGCGCTTGTCTCCAGATTATGGATGGCCCAGAAAAAAAAGAGCAGATGACAGTTTCTCACACAAATCACAACGTATGATGAAAGTGGATTTATTTTTTGGCAAATTATCTCAATTGCAATTTAGTTAAACGTATACTGGTGCTATTGGAAGTTGAATGATAAATAGTAAAATGATGTCACTTTGGAAATACTTGTTAAAGACAAATAACCCGTGTATTGTTTGTTTTCTTGCTGGCGCTTGTATATTTGTGTATTGTATTGCTGCCGTACCATGAGCATTTACATTTCATTCTCGCTATGTTAGTTAATGAGGCCATTGTAGCCGCTCAAATCGACCACCATCTCCCACTCCTGCCTTCACTGTAACCTGGGCTTCCCAATCAATACTGAGTTCATTACGCCGACCACCTTTGCTTGTTTCCCTCCTCAACGCTTGGACACTGGAAGAATATTTCCTTTCGTCCTCTTGTTGCGACTTGCCTCTCCTGTTCGCCCCTGTTTATGTGGAGACAAAGGTATTTAAGCAGGCTCCGTATTGGCATCGTGCCACCTTTCTCCGAACCAGCCCCCCCCCCTTCACTCCCCCCCTCTCCCCCCGCTCTTTCATAAGTATATACACGGTGGATATGTGTTGAGCTGGGGGGCTGGGCAGTGTGTGGCCAGTGAGTGGAGGGGGCTGAGGTAGGTTCTGTGGTGGTGTTGATATGTTTTTTTTCTTTTTTTTTCTTTCTATGACCAGTGTGAGTTCAGGCATATGGGCCACAGCGCACAAGTTCTCCGCAGTGCGCGCCTTTTGTTTGTGTGATCACTTTAATTGATGCTGAAAAGCCGCAGATGCTTGCTATTGCAATTATTGGACACCGGCTAATATTTTCTACATAAGCACCCCATTGTCCACTAAGAATGATGCTAATTTGATCCAACAGTTGCTCTGGACTTCGATGAAAATCAGTCCTATTTTGGGCCTGCTGCTTTGCGAGAAAGAGGATGGAGGATTTTGAGAATTTTTTTGTTTTTTAGAAGATAAAACTGAAAACGCCTCCAAAAGTCAGCTGTCCGTAGGGCTTGGTCCAACTTTTCCATCTCGCTGAATGGAGCGTTAATGGCTCTGGCTGCATTTGGGTATTCACTATTTACATCACTGACGTACATGTGAAAATGCAAAGAGGTTTGGAGCACTTAAACTGTTTATTGCCGCGGTGTGTGTGTGCGTTTTAGACACAGAGAGAAGTGTGTGTGTACCGGGCTGTTTGTTAAAGCTTTACTACCCTGGGCTTACAGGCTGAACATGAAAGGGTCTTTGACTTGGCAGGCCTCGCCTCAGGACACCCCTCTGTGGACCATGCCAGGCCAGACTTGGCACGGAGCACCGGGCCCGGAGGGAAACACATTCTGAGCGTGGATGTGTTTTTGTGTGTAAGCAGGTACGAAGCATTTGAGCCCCTTAAGTGAGGTTTTGTGGATTTAGGAAGCAGAAGTTATAGCGAGGTGGAGGGTTACGTCTGGCTTTTAGCAACAGGAAGAAATTGTGGACTAAAAGCATTTCATGTTATAGCTAAACTCATGGAAAACACAGGGACTGGCAGACATGTTTGAAATATTTACCAAATGTTGATGGTTGATAAGTTGCCTTGTCAAGTATCGTTTTCCCACAGGAGGTTACGAGCTTGTGTACTTTATTCCCACACATCAAGTCTCAGTTTGTGCTGGCCCCAAGCAAAGATAAAAGGAGAAGGTTGTATCACAGGAAAGTCATCTGTTTTGAAACATGTCCATAATGATTGTAACACTGCATGCTAGGAGAAAGATGTTTTGCTGTGGTCATCTTGGTCATGCTTACCAGTCCTCCCTCTACGTTACCTGGGTTAATGTCAAAAATATTTCTGTCTATTAGGAAACAGGTTTTTGGCTCAACGATCCCCTGGTCCACTCTTTCCTCCCCGTCTGTGTCTTTGACAGACAACGTGCACTTAAGGGCAGGTATGCAGCGGTGTGTGTGAGCTGTCCTCGGGGCTCCTGCTTGTGCTTCCTGTGTCTCTGTTTGTCTTCTAACAGCCCTTGGTACCACCGCCTCAGGCCATTCAGGTGGAGGCTAGTCCCAAGTATGCAAACACACACTCTCACACACAACATGGCACACACACACACACACACACACAACAAAACGCAATACAGTGTCCGCCCACTTAACCCTACCCACAAGTGTACACAGGCACACCTGCTCTTTGCATGCCCCTCAAATGCACAGACAGTGATGGCCCATTGCCGTTTGCTTTGTTTGTCTGTTGCGCTGCGGTAGAGGCCTCGTCACCGGCCGCGGGTTGATGAAATCTGTCAGGAACATATGATCCGCGTTTTGCCTCCCTCCCCGCCTCTCCCTATCCCCGTTGCTTATGCACTCTCCCTCTAAGCTGCAGTAGCGATCTCTCGGGACTTGGGAAAAACTCTTACTTTTTGGCCACATTAGGATGTCTACACGTCTTAAAAGCCTCCCTACATCCACTCAAGCTCATTCTCACTCCCTCACAGTTTGCTATAGCGAGTGCGAGACGCACACATAACACACGCACTCCCAGGGCCTTTTCAATCCGTACTGTCAAATGAGGCTGCCCAAACAGAAACAAGCTTGTTTGTCCACAGTGGCGTGGCGCGGGGATGAAAAAGTATCCTCGTGGCTAAGCGTGTCCGTGCTGTCGTCTTGTCAATAGTGTGGCAGCCAGTCACATCACAGGGGCAGTAGGTCATCTGACAGCGGCGGGGCCTGTCACGCCAGCGCCGGCTCCACCACCTGCAGGTTAATGACTTTATTTTTAGACAGAAAAAGGAAGAAACAGGAAAGGAAAAAAAAAAAGTCTCTCTGACACAGCTGTAGTTTAGAAAGTAGGAAACAGAAAGCACTGAAGAAGTTTATGTGACTCACAAAGCTGTCGTATGGCTGGTTAGTGGGAAACGAAGTTCTTTCACAAAGTCTTAATTTCAGACTGGCACATGTTTAACGTCCTATAGTCAAGAAACATGTCAAGATAGACTGCAGTACGCCTTAGTTTGTGGATGAGATTTTCATAAATGAACAAAAAGTACAGCAGAAGAAGCAGAAGAATTGTTTGTCTGGTTACAAAAGAGCTCATAAGATGTTTCACAGTGCTGCTTAGAAGACATTCTGGTGGCTGTAATGATGTATTACATTGCATTTAAGAAGTTTAAAACATTAATAAAATGATATAAATCATATAAGCCAGTTCCCACAGCTGAAGGGTTTAAATTCCCATGTTTATCACCTGTAATATTTTATTTTTATATAAGCTTTTATCAGTACACAGATGTCACTTCACCCTGTACCTCAGTATTGTGACTATTGTACAGTGCGTTCTGTACTCTTCACTGCTGTAGGACTTTTGCTTTGTCTCAGTGATAGCGCTGAGGCCATGGGAGAGCCGCAGAGACAAGCCACGGCTCTGGCTATCAGTCTGTGTCGTCCTCCTGCGTCCTATCTGCCCTGCCGCAGCCCTCCGCGCTGGGCCGGTCCTGTGACTGGATGGGCGTCTTGTGGGTGTGTGCGATAGTGCATGCATATACGTGCACGCAGTGTGGGTGGGTGGTCGTCTACAGCTGCGTCTCGCCAGCCTTATCACTGCACCGGGGGAGATAGAAAGAGAGACTCGCAGCCGGGCCCCCAGTGTCTGACGTTACACTCGTGAAAACTCGCAGCTCCATGTTGTGAACGCGTGAGATAGCTTACTTACACCGCACTTCTTTATAAATGTATACTAATAAGTCGGTGTAATCCTCGGGGGCTTTGTGTTTAAGAGCTCGTTGCCGCCTAATAGCTTAACTGTACATTTGATCTCACATTTAAATCCCGCATCGCTTAAATGATGATCACGAGATAGGCTTGTTCATTCATTTTTTAAGAGTGTCTTAAATTGGTTATTAGAATCACTTGAGGCAACGCGAGGCGAAGCAGTGTACAGTTCTTTGCTTTCATTCTTACACGGAAAGCATGCAGGCACAAGCCAAGAGCGGCGCACAACACAACACAATCGCCTGAGCATTCATGCATAAACACACACATACTTAAACCTCCCGCACCAAACTGACCCTACCCCCCCCCTCTCACTCACTCACACACATTCACCAACACACGTATGCTCATAAAATGCACACTCCTGTCCCAGGCACCCTTTACTTTTGCAGGCTGAATCTCACTGATAACATGCTGGCGCCCTCATTTAAATTTGAAGCGCTTCTTTAATCTTCAAAGGCCTGATTGCTTTATGAATATGCATGCACTGAGCTGACTCGCAGTTCATTACCTTGTTGTAAATTCTAATGACCATTAGGGCCTCGCGCGGTAATTGCCAATTGTTTTGCATTTTTGATTAGCCCATTACCGGAGTGCATTCGGAACATGTCTGCCCCTGCTGCCTGCCAGGCCGAGTAAAGCGAGCGAGGCGGCGATGAAGACAAGAAAAACACAAGGGCTAGAAAAACACCAAAATCAGCTTGCGGGCCTCCGAATGATTTGCTTTGGAAGAAGGTTGAAGGGTATCTAAAAAGGGAAGTTCTACTGGTGATGACTTCCTGAGCCAGTGGTATATGGCTGAGTGCAGTAGTGTGTACCTGCCATGTACATGTATATCTGTTGACTGTCCACTTGACTGTGTGGACATGTCTAAGTTTGCGTGCCTCGGTCTGTGTTGGCTGCGGCTCGGAAGTGCTAGGAGTGATGTGGAGGTTCTTGCCAGAGCATCCCGATGTGCGCCCGTATGCTTGGGACTTATGAAAGATTGATAGCTCCTAGCAGAATGGCATCGCCCTGCTACAACTTGATAACATCTAATGGATAATTTAGCGGGCTAAAACCGGCAGGCCATTCCCCCCTCTCCCTCAGTGGCTGCAGAGGACAGCTGCTGGGCTTTTGGTGCTGCTCACTGTGTTGCCGCTGCTGAGGCTGTGTCAAATAGAGGCATAAGGACAAGCCAAAAGAGGAGGGCGATGGAGGAAAAATGGTGTTTGTGTGACCATAGCGTGACTGTCCCTGCCCCTACCCTACAGCCGACTTAGCTCTCGCCACTGTTTTAGAGCTGTTTGTACATTATGTTCAGTCATTCTTCATCACATGGTTGGATTTACCAATTTCATAGTGATTTAAAGTACTTCATATTTTTCATTCATATTGCCAGCCCCCTTGCCTCACTTTTTGGCCAAATTGAGATTTTTGCGAATGCTGCTGGGTCTTTAGGTACCATTCGTGATGTCCTCAGTGATTTAGAAAGTCTGTCCTGGAACCATAGTCTGAAGTCCACTTTATGACATTTTTCTCTTCCCCGTAAAGAACCTTTAAAATATAACTTTTAAGTTCAGATGCCAACAAAATGTAAATTAGGTTTTATTTGGCAGCTTTTGTTTTCTCAGACAAAGGCTACATTTAAGCTTACACTTGGGATTTATGGAATTCCTGCATATCTCAGCTTTTGAACTTTGTAATAGAACAAAATTAGTTTTGTCCCCCTTCAGTATGGTAAACACTGTGTATCCAAATATAAAGTATTGATTTCAGGAACTTGCAGGCTAGTTTTCTAGTATTTCTGTGAAAGTGACCATGAAAAGTGCCCCTGCCAGTTGTGAAATGTGGCAATTAACAGATAACAGATGCAACAGATATTTTTGGAAAGATGGAAATGAATTTAAATAAGAACTAATATTTTCATTTAGTGGCTTCCTATTTCATTGTTGGTGATAAAAAAATATCAGGTATATGTTCTATAAATGTTTTCAACATCCTATTTTAATACAGTAAATTTTCCCACCAGAGGATTCTGTCATTGTATCACTTCCTATACCGTATATGATGTGAAACATTAGTTCAGAAACACTGCAGGACCTTTTGTTTCTTGTGTCTCCCTTAGTCATAATATATCACTCCTAAACTCTTGTGTTTACCCTCATTTCCTGGTCCTACTGTCAGTCTGTTATCCCCGGACAATTCAGCTGTTGACAGTTTGGTTAATCATCCTGTAGTGTGACTTTAGGGGACAGCAAGGGGTCAGCAGAGTCCTGGTGTCCAAACCACAGCGAGTGCTCTCGAGTCGTGGGTTTTCCAAAGACGTTTATTAGACGCACTCGGTACCTGTGTTTACTCCGGTCTCGCAGACACAATGGGGAAATTGCCTCTGCCCAAGTTTGAACCTGAACCCTGAAGTTAGTGAAGGGAAAGGCTAGTATGTGTGTGTGGAGGGAGGGAGACACATTGCCCGTAGCAGCAGCAGCAGCAGCATGGACCGCTATGGCCAGAGGAGTGGTGGACAGACAGCATGATAGATGGCTTTGTTAAAGGGTCCCTGGGTGTCCCCTGAACTTGAAGCACTGTGTTTATCTTGAATAGGAGACGCACACAGTGTAAGGGGGCACTGGGCAGGATGGGGGGGTGGAGGAGGGAGAAAGGGAATGATATAGCTTTCAGGCGAAGGGGAAGGCGAGGGTCTGTATCTGGGCAGGCCTGGCTGGGGGTTGGGGAGGTTAAGGGGGGGTCGTGAGCAGGCGCGGCTGTTTGAGACACACACAACAGAGGCAGCGGCGAGGGGGGAAGGGCTCGCCTCTTGGAGCTGTCCATTAACAGATGAACTTGGCAATGGTCCAGGCCTCAAAGGTCTGGGGAGAGAGTCACACACACACACACCTCTGATACCTGCCCGCTGTGGACCAAACGCCACCATCTCGCATTCTGTCCAGAGGCAACGGAGGACACAGCTCCCGTTCACCTGTGTCAGAATGAGTTCAGAGTGGTTAGCCTGGCGGGTGTAGAGGCGAGCCACGTGGACCGGCTCTTTCTCCTTTCCCCTCTCTCTGCCGTTCAGTCCGCTGTTAAAGACAAGACAACACAGTGCACCTCTCACCTGTAGGGCGCGCGGGACAATACAGAGGAGAGAGAGGAGAAGCGAGGGAGCGTGGGAACGGGGTGAAAGACGAAAGGATCCGGTCATAAACAGGGCGGGAAATCGAAGTTGCGTGTTGCCCCGTCCTTGATGGGGCAACATGAGCTCAACAGTGCGCTCGCTATTGTGTGCTGAAAACATTGCGACAAACATGAGAGTTGTGAAAAGTGGGCAGGGGAGAATTTGATCTGGAGGATGCACATAATGGACGGGTGTATTGTGTGGCGCTGAAAAGGTGTCGGCTTCATACATAGGTCATTGCATATAGAATGGCAGAAATGGGAATAGTGTGTCTAAATATTGATCGCAGGTTATGCAGAAATGGTGAATAATTCAGCGAATCCATCAGGCTTAGAGTGCAGGTGAACAACTTTGTTTGCGCTCGCACAATACCTGGCGACTCACTGCAGGCGCGAAATTAAGAAGTGTGAGAACTGAAGCCATTCAATTTTATATCTTAATGTAGTTTGATATGCTGTTTTTCATTATTTACCCATTACTTTACTTATATACTTATTCGTACAGTGAGATTATAAAATATTTATCTGAAGTTTGGAAAATTAGTGCATTATTGAAATAGAAATTCCCCAATGTGTGTTGCTGATATAGAGTTTATTGTATTATTTCACTTACATTTAACATGGCATAGATAAGAGAAAAAAGTATATAATAATTTGCATCATTTAGTCATTATAGCTCTATTACTCTATTGCATAGGATTTTGAACCTATCTATCAAATATAGTACACCTCATGATAGTGATGAATGCGCCTCCGTGACACGTATCATTATAGTCGACTGAATAGAAATGGGTCTGCGGCTGTCATCACAGGACCCTGTCTGGACCTCCTGCTCTGTGTGAAGTTGTGCTTCAGACACTACTGGATCATCTTGTGTCAGTAGTGTCTGCTGATTGATATGGGGCTCTTCTCTGGTTTATCACATGCTGCTGGGGGGCAAACATGGATAATGAATCTGTGCGTGTCTGTGTGCATGTGTTTATATGTGGGCCCATGTAAATGCATGCAATCCCATTTGCATTTGCTTTGCATGTATTTCACACATGCTCACATTAATTTGTTATTTATAAAGAAGGTTCTTCTTTTCATCTTCCCACTTCTTTGGTCTTTTCTTCCAGCCCTCTAGCTCTTGCTCTATTTCTCAGAAGCATGTTTTCTTTTCCAGAACCCTGTGTGGCTACTTTGGCGCTAACGCCAGTAAAATATACTGCTGTGTGTGTGTATGTGTGATGATGCCGGTTTTATAATGCCCCCTGCACATTTGCATATGTATATGTGCAGATTGTATGAGAAGAGCTCTCACACTTAGAGCAGTTGGAGGGGAGGGAGACGGGGGCCGATGCGAGGGCCCGTGCGTGGTTTCTCTGCCTGTGTGTGCGTGTCGAAGAGGGGGTCGCACTTGTGCTTTCACCCCCCGAGACAAAGCCGGCCACTGCTCCCAGATGGTAGTCTGCTCTCTCCGGACATGTGTCTAGTCTGTATGCAGAGGTGGTCAGTAACGAAGTAAATTTACTTAAGAACTGTACTGAGGCAGAGTGTGTTTTACTTTTGGTGAGAACTTATTACTGTTACACTACTACATTTGAAAGATAGATATAGTACTTTTTACTCCACAACATTTCTTAAATGGCTTCAAAGTATGAACTTTAAAATTAGAGCAATAGTTTGTTGCTATTTAAAAGTCTGCTGATACAAAAGCCACAAAAGTAGGTAGTGCTGTACAGATCTACAACTCATGCACTGACTCACAACAAGGAAGAAGGAGTCGAATTTTCTGTAGCAAAGCTTCAGTACTTTCACTGAAGTAAAACTTTGACTGGGCAACTTGTATTTGAGTAATATTTGGGCTAATATTTGACCAGAAGTATTTGTACTTTTCCTCAAGTAATAAAATCCCGCACTTTGACCACCACTGTCTGCCTGTATGTGCATTTATGGACACATACAGAGGGAATGTAAGCAATCTACTATATTGACCAACAGAGTTTCCATATTACAGGGTATGAGTGCAAAAAAAGTTCCAGATTACCAAAGGGAAACAATAGCATTTTTTTTTCTGTGTTAATACAGAAAAAGGCTTATTCTAGCAGAGAATACAAGTGTGTTCACTACGTACGGCACTTTCGTGTCAGATTGTCTGGTGCTTATTCACATTCATGCTAAAGGTATGGCTGTATGGTTCATAGCTTTTTGTCTTTAGTGCTGTCTAAATCCCAGTGTCTCCTAAGGCTGAATCTATCTGTTGGACACACTTTGTGACCTTGATGTTTGTTATCCTTCTATAGCAGACGTAAACAGAGCTGTTGCAACTGTCGAGGACCTATCTCTTCCCCACACCAGTGACATAGAGTACTGAGCCAAATTAGAAGTGCATATGCTGTACTGTATATGGTCTCACTTTCACACCTGCAGAACCGGTTAGCTCTTTTCAAACCTCTTTATAATCGTGCTAGAGAGCCGCTGTGTCTGATCTTTACCCCACAGTTCAAAGAGCCAAGATAACCATTCCTCATTTATACCTTTATTGAGGTGGGCCCTGCCTCCTGTGCCAGTGTGTGCCCAGATCTGGCAGCTCTTTCTCGGGCTGGACGTGGCCCGTGCTCCCCAGGCTCTGATTCTGCAGCTCTCTGCCAACAGCTTCAGCCAGATTGCCTGTAATGGGCCTGCCATTTCCTTCTCATCATCTGTCAGCACTCTGGATCCAACTGCAAGGTCCAAAGAGGGCTACTACTCTCCAATTAAAAAGGTTAATTTGCCCTGGCCCGCCTGCCCCCCTCCACCCACCAACACAGTTAGCCATGTCTTCATTAGCCCCGGATTTGCTGTTTCTTCTCGTCACTTGTTTTCAAAAATAGGTTAATTTTGAAGAAGAATCTGTAATGAAACAAAACATGTGTGACTGACGGTCAATGAAGGGAAACCCACTCGTGTCTTACCAACTGTGTGGAGTGACTGTTATTCAATGTGGGACCGTGCAGATTGACTTTTGCCATGCAGTTTTTTGTAGTAAGTTATTTTGAGAGGACAGTAAACTTCAATACCCTATCATTCCATCTTGATCATTGTTCAAATCACTGTATTATTCTCGTAAGTGCAAACTAAATGCCTGTCATGTAAAATGCATTCAAGCGTTCACATATAGAGAGTGTCAAAATAGTTGTGTTGCTCCGTCTCATTTTCCTGTCTGTGCACAGCGGGGCTATGCAGGAGGAGGAGTTTATCGGATGCTACATTGACACAGATGAGCAAAGAGAGGAGAATAAGAATATTTGAATGTGATCAAAATGCAGAACTTTATCTAATGTCACACTTAGGCACATGTGGGCAATTATGGACATGTGTTATTAGTCTAAAATTCAGACTGGATGCTATTAATAAAATAATGGCAGCAGCTGTGTTGTCATCTGGTGTTAAAGTACTCTGGCATGCTAAATGAAAATGCAGGTCACTCTTCATAGTTTTAGTGATTACCATAAGCTAATGACTTGGAAGGATGAACAGGAGGAGCAGGAGAGGGAGGGTGGATCTCATAGTGGACCGCAGCGTCCAAAATGTCTGCTTGTACGGCCACGGTGAGAGAGATATTATTAGAGATGTTTTACTTAGTTATCCGAGAGAGGGCTTTTAGGCCCTTTGTTTGAGTGGCTGACAGACACTTGAGTTTCTGCTGCAGATTAAGTGAAATTTTAGCAGCTTTTTCTTGGGCCTGGGCCATAAAACCACACAAAGCAGCAGCTGCCTCTAATGTAATGTAGAACGGGCCGCTGCAGTGTGAGGCTGTCCAATGCGCTTTTGTTTTCCTCTTCTTCTCCTCTCCAAAGCTTTTACACCGTTCTTGACAGGCTCCTACTGCACTTCCCCTCCAGATAATATCCTTGTTCTCTCCCTGCCCTTAATTCCTCTTTTCATCAGCGGCTGCTGCAAAGGTGATGAAACCGGACGAGAGCAATAAAGGCCATGTGTTTTAAGAGCAAACATATCTTTTTATGTCTTTATGCGCTGGAGTCAAAGGTACAGGAGATAGTCGCCGGGCCGTCTAAAGTGCTCCCAGGCACTTTCCCCCCTGGGACAGTCTCCAGGGCATATCAGCTGGACATGTATGGAATGATCCTATAGGGGCTTTACAGTTTGACCTTGTGCAAACCCAAAGTTCACTTCTGGGAATGCAAGACAAGCAGCCGCTGGGTTCGACGGCCTGGCGACCTCAGTGTCAGCCTCTCTCCGAACGACAGAGCGCTCTGAGAACCTGAGTCCGAGTTGGCGGGGAGTGGAGCTACATTCCTGTCAGGACTGTCACTCTATAAGAGACATGCGACTTAAAAGGGCACATGTTCTGTACCGTGCAGACTGTATATCAAACATGACCTCAGGTAGCATCAGCATATAGAGCTACTTTTATATATAGGACATTTTAATGAGAAAACGCCAGTGTTTCCTTGTGTAAAATGTTTATAGTCTGTTTAGTTGTCTGAAATGCACAAACATCTGGCTCATAAACCTCAGGTGATGCTGCAGAGATCTGGCTCCAGCTTTCCTTAATAAGTCATTAATCCACATTTTCACACTTCACGCTGCTACTTAGCGGCTAAGCTGTCCAGACACACTGCTATTGAATTGCAAAGCTCCCGGTGCTCCATTGGAATAAGGACAGGCCAGCGCCTGTTGAGGAATGTCTGAGTCCTGGGCCTTTTTGAGCAGAAAAGATGGCTTGGAGGTGGACTGAGCAGTAGATACGGTTCAACCAGTCGTTCCAGCTCTATGTCAGTGTTCATGTGTGTCCAGTTCTGCAGCTGTCTGGAATAAATCCTTCTGTCACCAAAGGCACACACTCTTTTCATGTAACTCACTCATCACATCTACTGCTCTGCTTTACACATCATCACAAGATTTCTCATGAAGGACATGCTCCTTTTACTTTGTGTTTTTCTGCTCGTTGTGTCCTATTTCCCATCTGTGTTTATCTTACATCAATTGTAAAAACGCAAATTTGTTGAAATAACCTTGAAACCATGTTACACCATATTTTACATGGTTTGCTTGGAAGTAGAGTTTGGTGCGATGCCCCTTTGATTAATACAATAAGATGTACACTGTCGCCTATAATAAATTAAAGACACAAGCATCTCAGCTACCTCACATACACAATGCATTAGTTCAAACCCAGTGACCCAGTAGAAATAGCACTTGCTCTGCTTTTGCCACCTCCCTCTGCACTCCCTGTGCCTCTCCCCCTCTTTCCATCCCCGGGGTTGATGGCTATAGCCCCCCTTATAAACATAGTGATCTATAGGAGCCCTGGACCCAGACAGATTTTTGGCATGGCTGTGCAGGTAGCATTCCAGCACGGTTTGAGATCTTAGGTCCTAGCCTCGTTAAAAGCCTGATTTATGCTGTACAGCTGGGCACAAAGTAACCTACAGGTTGGCTTACCTTAATTAATATCACGCTCGCTATTGCTGGGACCTATATGCATGTTCCTGACACACCTCCGGGGGGAATATAAGTTAAGAGGGGTGTACCTGCAGTATTTTTAACAGGCCAGTGACAGCGTGGGTATGCGCTGAGAACAGGCAGCTGTGTTAAACATTATTCTCATCGGGATTTACGGTACCACGGAGTTAACTGTCCCGACGTATTGACATACACATGTGGAATTAGGCTTATGTTGTGCAGTAATAATATACTGTATCAGGCCTACACTTTCAGTTGTACTCTTAGTGTCGGCTGCAGTTTCAAGGGTCCAACCACATGCTTTTAATTAGTGATTTCATTTGGTGAGCGCTCCAGATTTGGGCGCGTGGTCACCCTTCAGCTTTACATGCCAGTGTTTTTGCAAATAGGCAATCCATAAAATAAATATCATTCAACCTTTTCCGCTTTATATGCAGTTCGTTTAAGTTTAACGTCCTGGTATCTGAAGCTAACATTGTGGGTTTCACTGGATACCGTGAGGACCGCCTCTCGTTGAATTAGGACTGAACAGGAGGCCATTTTGCAATTTTAATCAGGATTTGGAAAGTGTTTGGAGTAGGAAAGTGTCCCAGCACTGTTTTCCTCGATGAATTAATAATGGGTTTTGGAGTGGAAGGGCTGGGTGAAACGAAGGGGACAGCTAAGGCCAGAGAGGTCTCACGGTTACTGGCTAAGTGCTGGGTACAAAATGTGGACTTCTTGTACGCACCGTTTTTAAAGTATACTCAGCCAGTGTAGCTCGGGGTGAGGAAAAGGGGTTCTAGGAAAATGTAAATCTCAGTCAGATGGAAGAGCTCAGTGATATTGCGATACTTTGTGGCTTCTTGTTGACAATGACAGTATATCGTGTAGCTGTTCTCCTAGCTGTTCCAGGGGCAGGGAGGGTCAGGATGGAAGGGCGTCTGGATTAAAACTTGGGCTAAACTTGGGTCCCTGAGCGCTGAACTGCTCCTGACAGATGGCCCCAGTGGCATTGAAGGATAGGTCAAATGCATACAGTGAATTTCCCTTCGGGGACCATAAAGTATACCTTAAATCGTTTCATGCTAAGAGGCAGATGATTTGTGGTCGCAACCCTAGCAGGGACAAGCCCAAAAAGGCCAGATCTTAGCTTGAAAATGCCATTCTAAGTAATGATCTTTAACTAAGGAAGATGGATTTTCCTGGTACATCTGACCCCTTTCCGAAGCGAAGAGTCCAGCTATTGATGCGTCCTTAACCACTCCGAGGCCTTGCGCGCAGTCACACACGGCAGATGGGACGCGTGCTCAACCCTCAGCCTCCACAGCTCCGGGCCACGGGACACTCCAACACACTGGCCCTTCTGTTTTAAAGTGCTGTGTGTCCCTCCACAAAGCCCCGCGGCCCCAGTGCAGAACGAGCTGCTATGGTTGGCCTGAGCTCACATGCCCTGGTCCTCTCACCCGGAGGTGCTGGGCCACAGTGGAAAAATAAGTACATGTTTAAAAACGGCCTTTGTTCGCCGTGATCTAAACGACGGGCCTTGCTTGTGGGCCTGGTGGAGGCAACGCCGGATGTGTTGGGGAACAAACACTGAGGGTCATCCGAAGTTTTCTTACCCAACAGACAAAAACAATTTCCTATAATAATGTAATAGTGAGAGCTCTAAGAATAGAAACACCCTGTCAACCCTTGTTGTAGACATTTCGCCTATTGGTGTAATGTAAAATATTTGGTCTGCTTTGCTCAGGCAACTTGACACCCTGACTTGGTTAAAAGGGCATTAACTACTGTATGTTTTCTGGCCAAATACTAACAATTATCATCCTAACAACGTATACGGTATTTCAGTGTTTACTTTTTTGTGTGTTGGATATTTGACATTCAGCATCATGAAACTGCAAATACAAGAAAAATGCTTCATTATTTAATTTTGTGGAGAAAACGATGAACCGTGAATGTTCACAGAGTGGGTTTTGATATGGTGCTCTGAAAAGTATATTCAAGGAAATTGGGCAATCATTTTGGAAGTGCATTTTTTTTTTCTCCGTCCATTTGCCGCATTTCTCAAATCAGAATTGATATTGCCAAAACTATAAATACATATCTCAAAAAAAGTCGGCACAAACAGCAAAATACATACACAGTGCATCACCATCCAGATGCTTCCACTTGTTGTCAGGTTAGCTTGGGCCACTTAAAAGAATAACACACCATTTATGATAAAGCAAAACCATCAACAGATTCTTTCCTCTTTCCATAATTTCAGAACGTGTTTCATTGTTCTGCATTTTGTTTGTGTATAACTCACACAACTGGTTTCTAATAGTATGTGTAAAACTCTGAAGCCATTACTGTGAAAAAAAACCCTTTCTTGACATATTTGCTGACAATGTTCCAATACAATGAAGCAATGCGTAAATGTGTTGTTGGATTTTATTTTGTAACTGGGAGTAAAACCAGCAGGAAATGTTAAATTAAGCATTTGTTGTTAGCAAAATGCAACACTAAAATGACTGACAACTGAACTATCATTCATAAAAACTGCGCCAAAGCAACATCATCATCTAAGAACTGCTAACATCAACTAAGAAAAACTATAATATTTGTTTTGACTTCTCATGATAGGTAATGGTGGCTCAAAAAGGGGTTGTGAAGCAAATGTAAATGACATTCGATAACTTTAATGAGTACAACTGGTTCAGTTCAGTTGAGACGGATGGTGTATGTACTGTAAGTCCATAGAAATATGCACAGGCTCTTTTCAGCTTGTAATTAGAAAGAGGATGATGTATGTGACTTGGTACTGTACTTAATCAAGACAGTCATGTATCTCAACTGCAATTCACTAAAACAGTTAACACTTGCAATAACCAGGAGCTCTGCAACCACACTGCGTCTATTGGAGCAAGCGTAGGACATCCCGTTTTAATGGCAGCAGATAGCAGAGCGAGAGTCATATTTAAAACTCACTGTGGGGGACTTTTGCTGAATCTTTTCGAAAGGCTCCGCTCTGGAGGGATTGAAATGCAAACATCTAATCTCCGTGGCCGTATTTTCAGGCTGCCTTGTCCATTTCCCTGGCTGCCTGTAAAAACCCAAGGAGTGGGGTTTTAAAGCAGGAAGGTCAGACCGGGGGCTGCGCATTGCTCTGGTGAAGCTGGATCTTGTCCTGGCAAATGGTATGCGGGCTCATAACGCGCTCCACTCATCCAATAGGCAGAGATGAAACAGTTTTGACAGTGTTGAATGCCTTGCCCCGGGGCCTTATCATCCTCTGCCGCTTGCCCACCTCTCTCCCCTGTTTCTCCTCTCCTGATGCTATCTGTGGGGAGATTTATGCAGAAAAGCGATGTTGGTCGACCTCGCTGGTCCCTCTCCATCCTTTCTGCGGGGACGCGGGCCTGTCATGAGCTGAGCTGTGCACAGATAGCGGGGCTCCGGCTGCTGGCCCCATGTCTCACCGAGGCTATATCTTGTCTGCGCACTTCAAACAAGGATGATGCACAAAGGAGAGACAACCGCTGTTTGCATCTGAATATTGTAGCATGTTCATGTAATCTCAGCGTGCCACTTGCATTTATTTTTGGTCCATTTGATCTGTGTGTTTTTTTTGCTCTCAAAATTGTTGTTATTTTTCAAAAACAGATAAGAGGCCTTGGGGTAAAAAAAAAAAAAAACCTTTGCATAGCAGTGTTTTCAAAAATATATCTATTTTAGAGGAATAAAAATATTGATATTACTTCTCAATCAATTCCACTTTATTTCAGATTATTAGATTCTTTATGTTTGGAAATAACACTTATTGGCATGTTTAACAAAAACTAAAATAAAAATAGATACAGATCCCACAATTGCTATCTGCCACTGTCTAAAGATCGGTGACTCTTATAGTATATTTGCCAATAAATGTAAAGTGAATGATGATAATGCTCATTTGTATTGAAGATACAGCCTTACATTTAACAGTGATTGTCTAGAGTGGGAGGAAAATGTGTGTTAACAGTGGAATTTCTCACATTTCTGTCTAAATTGGTCATAAAATGTGGTCTGATCTCCATCAAAATCATAAGAATGAATAAATCGTGTCTGCTTTAACTAATGCCACCCAAACAATTACATGTTATCATATTTTTACTGCTCACAACATGTAAACATTACAGGGCAGGGAGGAAAAAGTAAGTGAACCTCATGTTCTGCAAAATATCTTGATAACCTTGTGAATTCCTTTTTCCATTGTGAGAAATTCCAAAGCGTTCACACACATTTTCCTCCCGCTGTATACCAAGAATAGTTCATAAAATATTTTCTTGCACTGTTAATTGAGATGTGGGACGTAGCTTCTCTTTGACAGAACTCTTTACATTTTCCCTCTGAAGACACTAGTCTCTGCTGGGATGTTGCGTCGGTCCAAAAATACCCTCGTCTGATTAAAGTCTTTGTATGTACCTGGACACATGTGCTTAAACTGACACTGCCTGTTTCCAGTCTCTTTGATTTCACTCCTTCATTAAATACCCACTTCACTGAATATTAAGCTGCTGGTGATCCCATGAAGCAGAGCCTGTTTAAATAAATAATCTCTATGGATACTAGCATAAGCATCGGCCCATTTAATTAGACTGGTTAGGCTTAGATGCCCAGAGGTGTCTTCACTGTACTATTAGCCGGGATGAGAAACAACAAGAGTGCGGACTCCCACTGTTGCTGGTATGAGCGCAGGGCAAATAATGATCTACATCTAAAGACGCGTTGGCACCGGACAGAGCTGCGTCCAGGTACAACAAAGTTTTCCAGATGATGTAATTGAGGATGGGGTGGAAAGAGGCGCGGACAGTGCGATGGCCAGTTCAAACGCAGTTCATGTGAGAAAACATCAAAGGGAGTAAGGTTACACAGATCAGGAGACACAGAGCGAAGGTAATTTTGAAATGGTAGTGGTTTGTGTGCTTTACGTACAATGCACAAATGAGGCTAACAATCGAGCGACTGCTTCTTTAGAATCTAAAAGCTAAAATACTCAGATTCTGGTAGATTCATTGGCATTCCCCTTGTAAGGGAAATGCAAAGTGCTTGTCATTACTTCACTTGGCAGGTGCAGATCAGAGCATTACTTGAAATGTAATGTGGAGTTTCATATGGCCATTTTGACATAACATTTATTCTCTGTACACATATTCAGCTTTGTCGAGTGGTCAGTAAGTTTGATTAAATGATTACGATGTTTTGAAAATCGGAGCTCCTCATAAGCTTCAATTTGATGCACAAACTACACTTAAATACAAAATGCCATTTTCAGCAATAGTGCCGGTCTTTACGGAGAAGCGTACAGTTTTCCAGCACATCTGGGTCACATCAAACAAAGACGTATTGTTAGTCTATTGTGTTTGGAGCATGCAGCATCCACTTACACCTCGGGTAATGCCTCCTCAGTACTGTAGTTCAGGTGGACTCCTAAATTCCACTGTTGCTCTTATCAACTTTCAGGAGAAGGAGAAGGGGACAGGAAATGTAAGGAGTGAGAACGTCCGATCAGAGACAAAGCTACAGCCAGAAGCGTACTTTATTCTGGGCACAGTCGCTGAAAGACCACCGTACATTCTTTATCAGCAGATCTGCACCCCCACCTCTCTGCCTGTGCTTCTTCTGAGTGTGCAGAGAGGGGTAGTGGGACATGTACTCAAGTACAAGGGACTTTTTAAAGGGAATATTGACTTCTAAGAATAGTTTTATCCCACAGCACTTCTATTTGGACCACTCTTCCCACTGAGTAAACCTCTATGGGCAAGATTGTTTTAGCTCCTTTACCAAGGAACTATTACATCAAATTTAATTGTATTGTGTATTCCTTTGTCTGTTAGATTAGCTCACTACTTCAACATAAATCAGACTTTAGTTGTTCTTTCCCCCCAACTCTGATTTGAGCAATTAATTGGGTTTCACCTGTTGCTTTAACGTGAGTGGAAGTATGTTACTTACTTACTATTTTTACTACTTTACCCACATCTGCCAGTGTGTGCTGTTAGTGCAGTAAACATCCATCAAGTTCTTTTACTAATGCAATGTGTGACTCACTCTATAGCCAGCGTTATAAGCCCTGGTTCATGTTAGAAACTGGCGACCGCTCAGGGGTCTTTAGGCCTATGCTCTATTGGTTTTCCTGGTCTCTGCGCTGTAAACTGTCTTTCCTGCATCCGGCTTTGTCTCAGGAACAAGTGTTGGTCAAACAAGGCTTTTGTCTGTGGCCAGTGGCTCAGCAAAACCACAGACCGTCTGCCCCAACACAAAGACGTGAGTATATGAGGCGGGAGTGTGTGTCCCAGACAGAATAACACAGCGGAGCAAACATGGGGGTTGCATGATTTACAAAATCTAAGAGAGGCAGGACAGCAGATGAGAAAGATGCAAATATCCACATCCTGAGACTGACTTATGAATAATTATTATGCACTGTTATATACGGTAGTTTTTTGTATTTTGACAATACAGTGGCATGGCCTGCTACAATTGAAAATTAGTAATAACATACTTCTTCAACAAAACTGTGCACCCCCAATAGCACTACCCTTAAGCCACTTAGTCCCTCCTATAATTCCCTCGCCATTATCATCCGCATGAAGCACAGCCTTGTCTCCTTCCCCTGCCTCTCCTCCAACCTTTGCGTTCACCCTTCACCCCTGTCCAATGCCTGACTGTGAATACCCTAATGACATAAACAGGGCCATAATCACATTAACTGCAGTTGCGGTCCAGGCATCCTTAAGAGCCGTCCTATTGACAAGCCTCCATCTTCCAAAAGCACTCAGCCCAACACCTATAAACACTTATGAATATTGGCAAAGACCCGCTATTAGCATAATCACCTCTCAGGTAGTGCGAGGGCTGCCGGGGGCGACTGATAACTTTGCGCAGCGACAGTGACATGCTGCGCCCCCGGTGTCTTCGCCCCTTGTGCTGTCCTCCTCCTCCTCCTCTTGTCTTCTTGCGCTGGAAAGACCACGAGCTAATCCTGTTAGCTCGTTTCTCCATTAGCTAAATGACCAATATCACGGAGAGCTACACACCCGGATGGTCTGGTTTACGGACGGTCTCAGGGCTGGTCAAGGACAAACCAAACCATGGAGGTCAAAGTAGGAAAGTTAGACAAAGAAAGTTGTTTAGAGGGAGGCACTTCTTGAAGAACATAATTATTATTTTTATAAGAGTGACCAGGATGTGAATCTTGAGTCACCCACTGTCTCTTGTTCATCTACATATCTATCACATTCCCAAACATTTGATTGCAGTAGTGCTTTGTTTTTCAAATAGTCTGCCCTAATGTCATTTGCATTGTAATATCAAACTGACTTTTGCAACAGTATCTTACATAGTTTTCAGAGACAGAGTGTCTATCTTTTGTGAATTGTTTGTGGCAAGTTGTACTAGCTTTTTTGTGATGACCTTGCTATTTTGGATATTTGTGTCAATGTTTCTGTTTTTCTTACGTTTATTTCTGTTTTAGGGATTTTTTTTTTTAAGGTGTGTGTGTGTGGGGGTTCACATTGCATAAATCATATTCTCTCCCCGACATCACTGTCTGTTCGCCACTGTAATAGCCTCCCCCTGCTCTGCTTTGTGCCGCGATGTGCTGAAATGGCTGTGAACAAGACTTTATAACCCCCTATTCCTGATCCATTCTCTGCTGCATGTCTTCCCCTCTATTCTGATTATCCATCTATACTTTTTTTTTTCCCCAACAGAGGAATCCCCAATCAGCTCTGTCCTCTCCTCTTTTCTCTACCTCCATCTCTCTCTCTCCCCCCAAAGTCCCTTCTTTCAGTCATCCCTTCTGAAATGGCAGCCGGGTTGTCATTGTGGCTTCTCGTCTCCGCTGATCCTATTTCAAAGGGACCTGGAGATCCAGCATTAGCCCTAGCTCTCAAACTCACCATAGACTTAGAAAGAGAAAATATAGACCAGAAATGCCGGACCATGTGGATGTCCTTTATTCCATTAGAGGACAGCCCAGTTTATAGAAGATCAGTCTTTCTCCCGGACATCTCTCTGCTCTTCCCAAGAAAAGGGAAAAAAAAAATCTTCACGAGCATCAAACGTTTTGTCAGATTGTCCTTTTTTTTGCCTTTTGAAAACTGCCTCTCCATTCCTTTGAGGATAGCTATTACAGACAATAGTGAGCTTATTTAGCTATCTTCTCTGGCATTGTTGTGGAAGTGGGCATCCTTTTGGTGAGGCTGGAGACGCCCATCAGCCTGTCCCCTGTCAAGATAGGAATGACAATTATTGCCTCTGCTTTGGCATGAGCACAGTTAGCCAAATGCCCAGAGATGGGGTGTGATTGCACAGAAGCGGACACTCTGCTTTTGATACGTAAGAAAATGAATCGACTGCAGGCTTTGAAGTGCTGTTTTGTGGCAGTGGCATCCTTCAAACATTGTGGTAGGTTGTCATTAGGAAGTGTCTCCTTCACGCTACACTTCATTCACTCTTTCGACTTCTTTTCCTCCCATAATCCCTCGATGCTTTCTTTTCTCTGATGGACGCAGCTGTATGCCCCCTCAGTATCTCACTTCTCTTTTATGAAAAAAAAAAAGAAATCTCTGTGTTGCTCTTTTTTTCAAATGTGTTCTGTTGCGTTAAGATTCGGACGTGCAAACAGGCAGAAAATGAAACCGAAGAGAAGTAGGAGGCTGATTATTGTTGGTTCATGAGCGATACTTGCCTTTAAGCACACACATAATGATATTGTACACACTGAACTAAAGCCAAAGTACTGGGCACATTTTATTTGTGCTTATGAAAAGAGAGACCGAAAAACGTGTATGGGCAAATGGTTTTTTTATGATGGAAAAATTCCATAGTGGGTCAAAGCCCCTTGCAGGTGGCAGCAATTAACTGTAATTTTTGCAGATTGTAATGATCCATAATTTACCAGTATACCCCCCCTTCCAACTCTTTTCAGTCAAGAGAAAAAGGTTTGCAGAGGTTTGATTGGGTGCACATTTTATGCCGCGTTTTGGTCTTTAAGTAAAATTGTTCGGAGGGGGCTGTGGACACTCGGCAGAAAGGACAAGCGCACAACAGTCGACAGCTCATCTGCAGCTCCTCCATTTTGTCTCCCAGCAGACCTCCTCTCTCTCCTCCTCACCTCTTTGTCTTTTAACCACTGCAGCCTTTAAACATGCAAGCCTGTCCATCTCGCGTTGTCGGCATTGTGCATACACAAACACTCTGTCTACTGCCGCTGCTTCCTCGCATGCAGCTACGGTTTAGGTGCAGTGTGTACAAATGTCTTGAGAAAAATGCCCTCCAGTGAAATAGAAAGAAGAAAGGATAATAAAGCCCAGAGATGAAAGAGGGAGCACATTTGCAAGTGACGGATGCTTCGTATTTTGCATATCTCTCACTTCTGCTTTCCCCTTCTTCTTCTCTATTCACCTGAGAGGATTTAAATAAATCCATAAAGCATGAAATATCAGAAATAGAAAAGTAATGCTTGAGATGCATTTTATGAACCTCCCATACAAAAACACACACACATCCACACCCACATACTGTTTCCACACAAAGACACTTTTTTTCTTTTATATGATGGCAATTATTTATTGTGGTAAATGCTGCGACAATTTATTAACATATGACCCCATATTTGTATTCACTATTAATATGCAGCATCAGATACTTGTCCCACTCAAGCCTCTCTAATTCTGTAAACAAGGAGATAGGGATGAGTGTGTTTAATGAGATTAGGTGTGCATTGTGAGGCAAATCTCAGGTCAGCGTACAAGTGCTATTCAAAGTCAATTATGTGAAATATTTATAGTCTTTACCCTCTCCACAAATTGGCTGTTTTCAATTCATGCTCATGATGTTTTCTCATTTTTAGTCCCATGTTTTGTTCAAGCAAAGTAGAAAAACATGTAGCAGAAGTAGCCATTGTTGATTTCCCATTTAATGACACATTTCCTCTTGTGTGTGCTCTCTCCACAGATAAAGATGAGCCCAGCAGTTACACTTGTACCACCTGTAAGCAGCCCTTCAACAGTGCCTGGTTCCTGCTGCAGCATGCCCAGAACACTCACGGTTTTAGAATCTACCTGGAGAGTGAACCAGGAAGCCCCCTCACACCCCGCGTGGCCACAGCCCCCGGGATGGGGGGCGACTGCGCCTCGTCCCAACCTCCGATGCATGCGGTCCACTTGGCGGAAGGCAGTCCGTACAGTCTGCTGAGGATGCCCGGTTCTGGTTCGGGACGGGACTCTGCCTCCACACCTCGGGAGGGCCGCTATCCCAGGACTCCTCCTTTATTCAGCCCTCCTCCGCGACATCATCTCAGCCCCGACGACCTGGCGCTGGCCCCTCACCATCCCAGCGCGTTCGACAGAGTCATGAGGCTAAACTCTGTGCCCCTTGAACCTCCACAGACCATGGACTTCTCCAGACGCCTGCGAGAGCTGGCTGGAAATGCAGCTGGAGCCTCTCCCCCTCTCTCCCCAAACAGACCCACCCCTATGCAACGCGTCCTACAGCCTTTCCAGCCAGGGTCCAAACCCCCGTTCTCAGCCACACCCCCTCTATCCACTTCTCAGTCTCCTTCAGGATCCCACTCCACCCCCAACGCAGGCTCTAATGCTGTCCAACCAGGTACTCCGCTGAAGGCAAAATCTTGTGAGTTCTGCGGAAAGACATTTAAGTTCCAGAGTAACCTAATCGTTCACCGACGTAGCCACACCGGGGAGAAGCCGTTTAAGTGTCACTTGTGTAACCACGCCTGCACTCAAGCCAGCAAACTGAAGCGACACATGAAGACGCACTGTCAGAACAAGTCTCTGCTGAACGCCAAGTCTGAGGACGGCCTGTCTGCCACGAGCTCACCTGAGCCAGGCACCAGCGACGTGGTGAACAGCGCGACAGACGCACTCAAGTCTGTGGTGGCCAAGTTCAAGAATGAGAACAACGGCCTGATGACGGAGAACGGAGAGGATGAAGAGGAGGAAGAAGAGGAGGAGGAAGAGGAGGAAGAGGAAGAAGAGGAGGAGGAGGAGGAGGAGGAGGAAGAAGAGGAGCTGGAAGACGAGATGGAGAGTAAACCCCATGTCGGCAACGACGACAGAAACGACTATCGGTTCAGCCTGAGACTGGAGGGGGCGCGGCACCACCAGAACAGTGACGCGCTGCACCCCCACCGCAGGAACTCGTCACGGGACCCGGCAGATGAGGACTCAGCCATGGAGTCTGACCGGGCCGAGGACGGAGCCACAACGCCGACTGTGAACGGACTTGCACCTTTGACAGTTGACAGTATTTCACGCAAACTGTTGGGAGGGGTGAGTCCGGGCTCCCTTAGCCCCCTGTCCAAACGCATCAAAGTGGAGAAAGACATTGACCCGCCTACTCCCACCATCCCCAACACTGAGAATGTCTACTCCCAGTGGTTAGCGGGATACGCAGCCTCAAGACAACTCAAAGACCCCTTCCTCAACTTTTCAGGTGGGGAATCGAGACAATCGCCCTTCGCCTCTTCTTCTGAGCACTCGTCAGAGAACGGCAGCCTGCGGTTCTCTACTCCCCCTGGTGAGCTGGATGGGGAACGAGCTGCATCAGGACGCAGTGGCACAGGCAGTGGGGCCAGCACACCTCACGGGGGCAGTGGAAACGGTAGGCCCAGCTCGAAAGACGGCCGGCGCAGTGACACTTGTGAGTTTTGTGGCAAGGTGTTTAAAAACTGCAGTAACTTGACAGTGCACAGACGCAGTCACACTGGGGAGCGGCCATACAAGTGTGAGCTGTGCAGTTATGCCTGTGCCCAGAGCTCGAAGCTCACACGCCACATGAAAACCCACGGACAAATGGGTAAGGACGTGTACAAATGTGAAATCTGCCACATGCCTTTCAGTGTCTACAGCACTCTGGAGAAACACATGAAAAAGTGGCACAATGACCGGCCTCTG
Organism: Gobius niger; assembly: GCF_951799975.1. NCBI lineage: Eukaryota > Metazoa > Chordata > Actinopteri > Gobiiformes > Gobiidae > Gobius > Gobius niger. The sequence continues at coordinate 28,715,045 of NC_136854.1, forward strand.
GCTAATGACATTAAGACTGAGTGACTCTGGGCTAACAGTGACCCTCGCTCACTAGCCACTGAGTAAGGGGACAGGACAACAAGGTTACACAGTACAGCTCTGTTAACGTCCCTGACTGGACAAGCTGAATGCATGATCCATCATTGGGGCAATACAGTTGCGTCAAAACTTTTTGAGCCTTTCTATTGTGCAATAATTTACATGTTTTGTATTTTTTGTAACTGGACAGCATGCTCAGTGTGTTTTGGCTACTTAGAGAGAAATTGTCCTTGGCTGGTGGGTTTGGTTGTACTAGTGTAGCTGTTGATTCTTTTGTTTTCTTCTACAAAAGGTTAGTTATGAGAACCCATGCTGCATACAGTGCATACTGTTTTACATATCATGTACAGTTTTGTGTTTTACATAGTGGACAGTGTCAAGTTATCAAAACATCAAAAAGCAGGGTCACACTAAAAGGATCTTTTTAAAAGATTTTCAATGCAAGATTGACAGATATATACCTTTATATAAAATTGGGCTGCCTATGAGATGCTTGGCACTACCGCCATAAAATATTTCTTCAAACTGCAATGAAATGAACAACATGGTGTGAAATGACATCTTAGAGTGCCTTTACCTGAATTAGCTAACCCTCCTTTTTGCTATAAGCTCGGAGTTTCTGCTATACATTATTACAGGCCACTTTGTACATGTGAAAATCAGGTTCTTGCATCAAGCACCTGTCATACAGTGACTGAGTAGAGCAACAGAACCGGCTCAAACTAAAACAGAAACAGTAATTTCCCTTTTCTCTGTTGCCCATGTGTGTTGCTTCTCCCTTATGTTTGCATGTTACATGCTCAAAGTGGTAGTTTAGTCTTTTTCTTTAGGTTTAATTTCTGGTACAAGTGTACCATTCCTAGAAGGTACTCATTTAACCAACAAAAAGCTCTTAATTTTTCTCTTGAAAATTCAAGTTTTGTTTTGTATTAGCTCTGTATAGTGTAGCTCTGTAGTGTGGCCTGTCAGCAGCAGTGCAGCAGTCACTTGAAGACCACACAGTGGGTTGTAGTTGCTCTAAGCTAGACCGTTCTTTAGGGATGGGGGAAAGGGTTTAGGGTCAGAGTGGGGGGTGGGGGGGGTTGACCTGGTGTCTTTACAATTCAGTTGTTATATCCTTATAGCGCTTACTTTTACTACTTTAGAAACTCTAAAGAACCCCTATATCCTGTTGAAAATCATCTTCAACAAAAGTCCACATCAAATTTGACATTTGAGAGTTTAAAATTTCCATCCATACATTTGTGTTTGAGCAGCAAAGCTCATGTCCTCATGATGTTAATCTTGTCATTACTGATGATAGCACTTGTGACTCTGCCTGTCTCTGTATCTGTCTCACTAATCGGAGGTACAGCCGGTCGAGTATAAATGAACACCAGGTTTATGTCTGGTATTAAATACGTGCACTGTTCAATTTTCCCAGTTTACAGTCGGACGCTCAAGGGAAAACTTGCTCTTATGCTGACAGATTAGTTTGGTGTCATTTCTTTTACATTTAAAAAGAGGGGGGAGAAAGACTTGAAACTATTGCCAGCCATTTTTGTCTTGAACTGACCCCAGCTTGGCTTATGATGCAGGAACGCCATAAAAATATCCTGCTTTATAGACATATAATGCTCAGTACAAAATAAAATCAACACATTAACTTTAAATAGGTACTTTTTGTTGTGGATTTGAACACTTCTGTTTTTAGGGGAGAAAGTTATTTAAGTTTTATATTCTTTTGCGCTGATTTCTTTTCTGGTCTTGGTGATGGCCTTGACTTGATCACATTGTAATGAACATGTCTCATCTTTATTTGCCTTTGCTATACACATGTCTTCAGGTTGAACATAAATTTTGAATTTGGAAGAGATTTATGATATATAAATATATAGAGAGAACTTAAAGACATAGGAAACATGTTTGTCTGTTCCTATGGTCCATCACATTTATGGTCTACTTTCTGTATTTAGAATGGTATTTGAAATTAATGTTCACTAGTGTAGGCACTTATAGTATTTATGTTGAAGCCTGTATTTTTACTGTTTGCCTGTACTCTTTCAAGGTTTCAGTGTACCTTTTTTCTGTAGTGAAAAAAATCCCAACAAGCTGCCACCGTATATTTTCTTAATTTGGCAGGATAATATAGTGTGAATACTTTGTATGCTTGAAAATACGTATGTTTTTTGAAAATAAACGTGGTGAGCTCCAGGGGAGAGAGGTCATGTGATGGCCTCCTCAGGCAGTCCCACTGGAGCGACCACACCAGGTGAAAACAGGTGGTTGTACATATCTTTTAGTTTCTTTTATATATATTTTCTCTCCTGCCATTTTATATGCAGTAATACAAGCTATTGTTGGGTTTTCTTGGTAGCCAACTTTGTACTGTCCACCTAAAACATTCCAGCCACTCAGATAGAAACACTTTTGTCATATGCAATCAATCCATCTTCAATCTACAAACAAGCATTTTAGTTTTCGTTTTATTTCTTTGCCAAACAAACCAAGGTGCTTTGTAATTTAATGATGGTACATCTCATATGCAAGGCATATTATAAACAAGTGACATGGAGTCATTGCTGACAATGTTGAGGTACATGTTTCATCCTGTGATCTGTTTTCCTGAACTTGAAATTGGCCTGTCATTGGTCAACATTATTTATTGTAATACACATGGTCCTCCGTTGTGAACGGAGCACTGAACCAGGCCCACTCCTCTGTCACTCAGATAGTTTCATTCTATTTGATGACCAAAGGTCACTGACCAATCTTAATGAGTTGTTGCTTGACTTTTTAATGTTTTTATTTTTCCGTTACGGAGAAACCACTCTACTTTCAGCTCTTGTCTGCATTTTTCTTTCACTCAGCCATTTTGTCTCAAAAATAAAAAAAAAGTATTACACACATATTACTGAATCCGAGTTTTGTGTGCTTATATGCAGTGTGATCTAGTATCATCTCTCCGTACTATTGGACACTGTTTTCAGTCCTATTTGCTATAGACCAGCTTTGCAAACAATGCGTTACAGAATTGTGTTTATCAAGTGTAATTATAATTAATGAATACAATTATGCTAAGCAGCAAAATCAAATATTAACTCTTGATTAAACAAGTGACATATTCAGTAAAAGTATAATTTTGAGGCCCTGTTGGCAAAACCTAATACAAAACATGATTATCTAACATTATTACACAGCGTTTCTCACCCCTCTTTAGCACCTTTATCATGTCAATTCTATTTCCACTGTTTTATGGGATATTTCTGTGTGCGTTTGCCCCGGCCCTCTCTCTTCCCCATTCCCCGGTTTGTTGTGGAGGCACTGAGGGCGACACGACAGACTAATGGCTCTCTTGTCCGAGCCTGGCGCTGTTTGCTGAGCGGGGCCAGATTAAAGTTCACAGATAGAGAGAGGTTCCTGCTCGGGCCAGGTGTTGACAGTTAAGATAAAGGCGAGTTGTGAGGAAGTGGGGGGTGCCCTGTGTGCTCAGGGAGGGTGTGGGGAAAGAGAGAGACAGCATAGCACTTTTAATGTTTAAGACCTAACCAGCCCCCTCTCACTACTCCAAGTTCAATGTCAAGAGAGCAACAATGGCCAGCCACAAATCCGCCACCAAACAACCCATGCATAGCAGACATAGCTTTCCCATAGCAGATTGCTGGACCTTGCCCACCATGCCCTGCCCCCTTCCTCTTCGTGTGTGGACATATGGCCTTAAGTCATAAAGCAACAGTTACCACTCTTTCAAAAAAGTGAGGTAAGTTTGTCAAGCAGGACTTTAAATCGCCTAACCTCCGAATAGCTGTCCTCTTCCTCGTTTGTAAAACAAGATGTAGAGGAGAATTGTGTTACCCTAATTTCTGCCTTGTCTTTGGGGGATACACAGATTCCCTGTTGAAGGGCAAGAATTTATTAGTTCATTATGTTAATCGAAACTAGTTCACAAACACTCGCACAGATAAAGCCTCCTCCTCCTCCTCCTCTCTCTCACTCTCTCTCTCTTCATTTTACTGTGTGTCCTGACTTGCCCGTGTGTTTAAAGCAGGGGAGGCCTCCCAGGCATTGCTGGGGAAATCCTGTCCAGGAAAGATCATCCCTGCCATTATAATATCTCCATCCACATTCTAAGCTTCTGCCCCATTAGTGTTACCCTCACTTTTTGAGCCGGTTCCAAACCTGGTTTTAGGACTTGGTACGTGATTTGGGTTTGATCGTTCCCTAGTCTTGTTAAATCATTAAAACGTCCGAATCTGGAAGAAAAAGAAAAAAGATCTCTATGAACATACACACGGTTAGTAGCAATAGCATAGTCTTGAAAGCTAGGCAAGATAACAGTAAATTGAGTAAGAGTAATTTTGATTCCACTACTTTTTTGTTTGTTAACGTCAGACTCAAATCCAACCCAAACAGCAACCAAAAAAAACAAAACAAGATCAGCTCATACATCTCCCTGCACCACCTGGTATCAGTTGCCCTTGTTCCTTGGTTAGTTTGGTGATTTCCCGTACGTGTTTCACAGTGTGGGTGAGCGGAGGAAGAGGCAGGTCTGGAGAGGCAGACTGCAGCTGTGCGAGGAGTAGTGAAGAGGGGCCCTGGTCCGTCCGGCCTCTTTGGAACAATATAAAAGCACTAATCACCCAGGACAGCTGACACCCGCTCACACACTCACGCTGATCTGAGGAGCTCTGCCCAGACAAGACTTACAGGTCTGGCCCGGCTGCAAAACAAAGTCTGTGTTTTGTCTATTGGGCTGCGTCCCTTCAGGGCTCAAAGTGCTCTCTCACAAACAGGGCATGTATATATATTTCGCTGCGGGTCTCATGTGGACAAATGTACTGCAGGATTACTCACTGCTTCATGAAGTTCAGATGGAGTCTTATTTAAAAAAAAAAAAAAGTTTGATTGTACTGCAAAAGGTGAATGTCCTTAACTGGGGTGGCGACAGGTTGCCTCACACTGCACACTCACATTGTATTAAGAATACAGTGATGCAACCAGTTGGGCATATGATGTAAACGCTTTCCAGATTAGTCACAAAAAACACATGGATCAGATTTGGTGTGGTTTAGACCCAGTTCAGCGCTGGTTTAGGTCTGGTCAGGTCTCTGAAATCCTGGTGTCACTATTTATCCTTCTCTGTTTAATCATATATCATCCCCGGGTTTAGAACAGGTTTAGCTTGGATTTTTAGACTTTGGAACATTTCACTTGGAGAGCCAAATATTCTAGGAGCAAGTTCAAGTTGATCTATTGTAAAATACTCTCAAACATGACGTTCCAACTTTTACAAAGCCGTTAAGAGCATGGCCGATCCTCTTCTCATGTCAAATCAAACGCACATGCTGATGCCTGAGCAGAAACCACATAATGGACTGCAGACACACACATACACACACATGCACGTGTATAGTACACAACAGTGTCTTCGGGAATGTGACCTTTTCCAAAAGCCTCCCTTTCCTGCCCCCTCGCTCCCTTCCCCCCTTGGCTCTGTGAAGACTGAAGGGGTCAAAGGTGAGGTTTTGGGGGGACTGGAGATTAGGTTTCACATGACTGAGCACCTTTGTTGGGGCAGGCCAGCAGAAAGGAAACGTCCAGGAGGGTAGCTGTGTCTGTCTGAGAGGAGCGAGGGGGGGGATGGGAGAGAGGCCAAAAGGATAGTGGCTGAAGTTGAAGTTTGGTCAAGTTGGGACGTCCCAAGTTGAAGGGCAAGATCATGTAACAGCAAGTTTTCGCCACAGCATTTTCAACGTTTTTTTTGTGTGTATTTTGTTTCAGTGTCCAGCCTGTGTCCGTCCGTGCTCACAGCCTTCTGCTGCTGGTGCGGATCTCCCTCATGACCACACAGCAAGAAGAAAGCGCCCTAGCCAAAATAGTAAACTGGATCACAGCAGCAGTGCCCCCCTCACTTACCCCTCCCTCTCTTCCTCCTTCTCCTCCCCCTCACAACATCTGAGTCGTAGTGGTCTGCCCCGCCGCGAGACAATGTGCACTGAGACCGGCAGGGAAAAACCTTGGCACAGATCCGGATTACCTCGCTTGTGAAGTATTGCTTTTAAATATCCTTCGCCCAGATTGGAGTATAAGGTTTTTTGTGGAGCTCGTATAGAGAGACAGACTTGCAGAAGTGGGACTGGTATGGCTGATGGCTTCCAGATAAGGTGAAAACTCTGACCCCTGAGTGAAAAAGGACATAGGCTAATGACTGATGGGGGAGGAATGTTCAAATACTGAGTTGGTCATAATTGAGGAGACCAGGGCCTAAAGCCTCTGCAGTTATACGGCCATGTGGCATTTCCAACTTGCGATTACAATAGCATAAGCGGCTGCATTACATGGAGCAATAAAGTGAATAGAAGGCACATTTTAATAACAGATGTTCCTCTGCCTTTCATCAATACAAAGCTGCAAAATTAAAAAAGATATATAAGACGTCAGGTGGCTCACTGGTAGAGCTGCAGAGGAAACACAGAGCCCCTTCTCAGCCACAGCGTGTTAAATCCATCCTGTGACAGTGCTTTCCATCACTTTCCACAATTTCAACCTTGTCCTGTCTCATCACGATTATCTAAAATGGCCGACAAAATATTAAAAACTTGCACCTAATTAGCTTACCAGACTGTACACGCTTTTCATGTTTAAATCTGGCCTTATTTTTGAGAGTTCGCTTGATTGATTTATTAATCTTCTTCTGATTGATAGGATTTGAGTGACACGTTATTCATTATTAGCTTTAACTGGGTTGAAAAGGAGAAATGATGGTCCTGCTTTGGAACATAGTAGTAGCTGGCTGACTGGTGCCAGGTAACCATAAAATCAAGTAGAACATAACAAGTATTTAAAATGGCAGGCAAGTACAAGCCAGCCCTGTCTCTCGTCCATAAGGTCCCATAACATCATAGGGACATGGTAGAAGCGCACTTTTTCTCTTTACAGGGTCACACGGGAATCAAGTGGATGTTTGCCAATGATACTTGGGTGGTTTGGACTAGAGACTGTACAATTAATAGACAGCTTCTGCTCACTCCTCCCTGTTTACCATAATGACGGAGCTCGTTCCTAAAAAGGGCACAAGGGCGGGATCTTCATTGTAGACTTGGCCCTCGCGGGGCGCGTAGTTCGGTCATAGTCGCGCCCGTGCCATTAGCTCTAATGCTAACAGCCTGTCAATCAAAGTCCGAACCTCGTTTGTAGACGACAATTCTAAAATGCTTCTTGCAAATACCCGCCTGGTCCCTTAATTGTAGTTAACCCAGCGCTATCACAAGAGCAACATCTAGCTGTAGAACGTTTTTAAAAATGAGGCACCAGGCTTTACAGTTGTTTAGAACGTGTCTCAAGTGCAGTGCAATCTAATGGAAAACTGGATTGTTTTGCCGCCCATATATGGAGGTATTACAGCAATGGCGGATGCTAGCATCATGGTCATAAAGCAGTGCAACCAGCGCCCATTGGTTTGGACACGGGATAGAGTTATGGTTACAGTCAGGGATGGAACTTCATCATGTTGCTTCCACATCATCCACATTTGCAGCAGGAGCACAGAGGGGTGTGATTTGGAAAACAGCAAAGAACTCAATCGAACATAGTCTGTTGGGGTTGGGTACCATGATGAATTACACACGCTATAGGAAAAATGCATCTACAGTATGGGACTAAACATATGTCCGCTGCCCCCTGTCTGTGTGGAGGTGTGCTGACCAGGGAAAATGTATATGAGCACTAAAATAGGGTCAAACTGTCACTGGCCTCTGCCTATATGTCGAAGCACCTGTATGTGTGTCTGTGCGTGATGCCTGTGTACAGAGAGCACAGGGGAGACAGCGGGGCGCCTGTTTTCTGTCCATGCGAATAAAAGTGCAAAGTTCATCCTCTGGTCTCTTTATGTCACCGTATTTCAGTGTCACTGAGGCTGGATAATAACTCAGCAAAAGAGCAGGATTTACAGCTTGTAGAGAGTGTCAGCTTAAACAGTTAGGTTTCTGAGGGTGATTGATTCAGGTTGAAATTTCCCGTAAATTTCCCACAAACATCTTGCAGTTCTGAACATATTTTTATGGTCCTTGTAAAACCTTAGGTACAAATGTGCGCTATAGCTGAATACAATACAATATATATTATGATGTTGTATGGGTCATTATCTGGACTCAGGAAAGTTTTGGTTGCGCAGGTTCAACTGGGGTGTGCAGACAAATGTCTTTAAGCCCAGGCATGGCGAGTTTTTATGCTCTCACTGTGTCTCACTTAGGGTCATTCTTTGGGTGCTCCAGTTTCCCCCATAAAACTAACATGAACACTAGTCACTCCACTAGTTACTCCTGAACAGCACAATGCAAACATCAATAATCAAATCATTTTCTTGGAGCAGAGTAAACTTCATTTGGCATCATAGATTTACATCGACATTTGTGGAAAAAACAAACAAACCATGTGTGCTGTTATGTGTCAAAATATTCCTCCAGCGTGAACCAAGACGTCAGCGGCTAAATTAAGAATATCACAAAGATAGGTTTTTACCATCTAAAGAACATAGCCAGAGTCCGCCCCATTCTCTCGGGCCAACATGGAGACGCTCATGCATGCTTTTATCACCAGTTGTATCGACTACTGTAATGCCCTGCTTTCTGGTCTTCCCAAAAAGAGTATCTCAGGTTTGCAACTTTTACAAAATTCAGCAGCTCGTGTCCTGACGAAGACCAGGAGGCGGGACCACATTACAACGGTTTTAGAATCACTGCATTGGCTCCCCGTGTGTTTCAGGATCGATTTTAAAGTTCTTTTAATGTTTTTTAAATGTCTTAATGGTCTTGGTCCTTCTTATCTTTCAGAACTGCTTTTACCTCATGAACCTTCACGGCCCCTTCGCTCCTCCGGCAGGGGTCTCCTAGTTATTCCTAAAGTCAACAAAAAGACTCATGGTGAGGCGTCTTTCCAATATTACGGCCCTCGCCTCTGGAACGACCTGCCGGAGGAGCTGTTTTTAAGAGCAGGCTCAAGACCCACCTTTTTAACTTGGCCTTTAACTGACTAATCTATTTATTTAATCCTAAAATATAAAATGTATATATATGGGAGGTTGTCCCAGGCGCATTGTTTTAAATGTTGTAATCTGTAAAGCACTTTATGATACCTTTCGGTATGAAAAGCGCTTTATAAATAAAGTTTGATTGATTGATTGATTGATTAATTGATTGATTGATTGATTGATTGATTGATTGATTGATTGATTGATTGATTGATTGATTGATTGATTAGCACAGTGTTAGCATTGGCGGCCTGCCCTGTTCATGCTTCTAATTAACTCAAATGAGCTACTGTGATATGTGGGAGGGTCTGTGAGAGCTAGAAACAAATTTAGGCAAATGCAGAGAGATTTTACTCAACTATCCTATACGACGTTCATAGTTTGATTTAGGTCGGTCCAACTGTAACCTTTACCTTGCATCTTAAAGCAAAGATTCACTATTTGTACTGTGGCATTTTTAACTCCTCCCCTTATGAGGCGTACTGCCACCACATGAGGAAGTCTCTTAGATGAGCAATGTGGTACAATGGCCTTTCACTAAACAACCCAGTCCTTCTTGAGTGCTTTGGAAAACTTCAAGACAACTGAGAACTTACGCAAAATTAAATGTATGTATTTATTTGTTTGTTTATTTGGACAAGAAAACATCGCCACCAACTATAGGTGGCACAGTATATGACATGTAAACAAGGCGTCTAGCCATAGGCCAATTTGCAGCCTCTGTTCTTGGTTAGGCTTTTCAAGGTAAAATGTTTTAATAAAATTAAAGTATAAAATAAAAATAATAAAATGTCATAGTTTAACTTGAATAAATGATAAGGTGAAAAAGGGACCATTTTTAAAAGTCGAACTGAGGAATTCAACACAAAGTGTGATATTTGGAGGATTCTTTACCGTTGCAAGATAGGACCATTTATGTGTGCAACAAAACTTTCATTTCTTTCAGGTCACAAATGGAGAATGTGCTATAGTTTTGCCATTGCTTGGTCAGTCCTCTGTTGGGCTAATGTGCTGTTGTATGAAGGTGTACATTGACCTCCTTGTGGGGCCCTGCTCCTCTCTTGAGCCAGTCCAGCTGCTGCAGGGGTGACAAAGGCTAAGACCTGGCGAGGCCGAAGGGTGAGAGGGCTCACTAAGTTTCTGGAAGTTTCTCAGAAGTGCCGCTCCACTCATGGTTCATTCCAGGTTCATTTCTGAGGCCCAGGGGTCAGGGAGAGCAGGGGAGAGCAGGGGAGAGAAGAGGGGGAGGTGCAGAGCGGAGGGAGAACTGCAAGACCACGGTCACATGCCTGACCTGCCATATTGACCTTATTACAACCGCACATACTTCTGCTCTCTGCACTGGGACGGGGACTTGTTTTGTCTTTTTTTGAAATGGAAGATTGTTTTTATCCAGTAAACAAACCCATGGTATTATCACACCGGTACAATGACATGGTACAATGAAAATCAGGACTCTGAAATCAATCAAATAAGTGTTTTATCTAGATGTGAGTTGTAGTAGGTGCAGCAATGGATTTGTTGCTGGCAAGTTCCACATTATGGTGGCAAACCCCTATGTCTATGGTATGCTCCATGTAGAGCATAGCCAGGGCAGTTACGATCAACCAGGATTCCCAAAACCAAGAGACATAGTATAGACTGTTTTCACTTTGTTTTGCTAAGAGGAGCTGAGGGAGATGCCAGTAACATGCAAGGTTCCCATTTTCCAACTGTTCCAAAAATAAGATTATTGAAACAATGTTGTCAGTTATTAGCAAAACTATGGTTATGTTTGTTGTAAGGATAGCTCTACATTCACGACTTGCTCTTGACCAGATGACATGGCCACCGCACCGGACACAGTTACTCTCTCTCATAGCCTCATGCAGTGCGTCTTTAGGGTCCAGTCAGTGCTCTTTAGTGTACATCCCGGGCCTCCTGTCCTACAAAGCGCTTGTCAGTCATTGTGTTGAAGTTGCCGCACACTGCTGCACAGCTGTCGCCCGAAAGACCCAAGGCTCCTTCGCCCTGAAAGAAACAAACAAACAAAGACGTAAAACAAGCATATGAAAGGGTCACAAATAATGAGAGTGAAAAAACATCTCCTCCCAGTGCACGTTGGGAGTCCATCATGGGTAAGGTTTTGAGTGGTCCGGGCGGACAAAGAGACACGCCCCCCCTCCATGTTACTGTTAGCCTGGCCCTTTAGATGAACTTGTCCATTCAGAGTGTGCTCTTATGCCCAGGTGTGTCCTTGTGTGTATGTGTGTGTATGTGCACCGCGCTGACATCGCATTGGCCCCAAGTGCTCCATTGAAACACGACGGAGAGCACGGCTAATGAAAGAGAGATAAAGTGCAAAACAGTGATGAGAGGAGGGGAGGGAAGGAGAGTGGCTTCCTTGGTGTTCAGGACAAGGACAATGTGGACCACACTCCCACGCTCTGCTCAATGCGTGCTGTTGTCTGTGGTCCACTCCAGTGTTCAACAATATCATTTTTTTTTTTAAATTCAGGAATAGCATCAATGGAGAATAGTCCATTTTCAGTATTTTCTAAAAGAAAAAAAAATCATCTGTCAAAGTTACTATGCAATTAGGTTAATTGTATAGTTTTGTTCCTAAGTCACATACAGTTGAGTTGTGGTCATTATTCACCAATGGCTTCTTCGACCACAATCAGACACACTATTGCAATTACATTTTTGTAAAACAGCATGCAAGACATTGGGGACTCAGGGATATGTGTCTTGCCCAAGGACACAACAGCAGAAAACAAAACACATGGCTAACTGTTGCAGAGACAAATCTGTTTTATTCACTGAAATTTGAAACTAATATCACTCCAATAGTGGCGCGGATGGCTTTGCTGTTTATTGTTAAACAAACATACAGCGATAAAAAAAAAAAAAGGCAACCGCAGACTCCAGACTTGACGTAACCTTACATGACTTCGTTCAGACACTGCCGAATGAAACCAATTTGTTTGTGCATTCACAGCTAATGCTCTGCCCATACTTCCCCAATATTGCAATCACCATGAAGATCTCTTGGGTTGGTACATGGAGCCAGTCGGGGAGCCCAAGCTGCTATCCAGACAGCCCGGTGCATGGCCCAATGCCAAGGCCAATTGAGAGGTGCTGTGGTGGAGCTATGGTGCTGGAGAGCCAGAGGGGAGATGGTCATCCATTATTCATCACTAAGCCAAATAATCCCCAGAAGAATTGGTCTGGTCTTGTCTGGCCCAACGGTTGGGGATGGATGGGATGGTCCGGGGGCAAGAGGGGAGGGTTTTGGCGCTACAGAATGGCAGGTTTAAGATTTTTTTTTAGTAGGCGCTCTGGCCGAAAGGGGGTAGTGAACTCTCCATAAGGGATGGGAGGGGGGCGTCTTTGAGGATTAGATGCAAATATGTCTTTGATAGCTTTCACAGTCTGGGAGTCTCATTCTGTTTATGGATATTCATATTAAGGCTAATCTTTGGAAACAATCCCGGCCGAGGAGAACTGAGAGGCTGTTGGGACGGGGATAGGGCGAAGAACCAGCAGGGGGTCCCGGGTATAGAATGGACCTGAATGGAGCCTTGGGTGACCCAGATCAGAGCAGGACATCAGAGATCGTAAGACTATGTGGCTGTGTCTGGAATTGAGAAGCATGCACTACTACGTTTTTACAAGGAGTGACCTACACAGACCGTTATTTAAAGTGCCATGAATAGTTTATTGATGAATTTTGCCACTTCAACCAGGCAGTTATGTTGCTGATGCAACTCATTTGTCAGGGAAAGGAGCCTGCTGGGTGTTCCAGAAACTAATGTGGAGGTGGATGGAGAGGTTGAGATGGCTGACCATTCTGTTGCTGTGGTGGAAGCAGCTGAAAATGTAACAAAAGGATCTTGGCTAAAAACAAGCAAAGGAAGAATGCAATTGGCTGACAGGATTGGTAGTAATGAGGTATTACACCTGATTTAATTTTAGATTCAACTTAGTCTATGCCATTACTGTGAAATAATTTATAGCTATAACAGAAACGTATAAATAACGCACATTATCAAAAACAGTCACACTTACAGAACCTTGACCTTCGCAAAGACACTGGTCTCAAGTGGATTAATATGTAAAGACTTTCTGGCTCAGGGCAAATACTAATTTATTGAGGAACAAATCCTTTTCACATCATCACAGCTCTGTGTCTAAGCAATGATCCAGATTCCGTCCAAAATCAATAATTTTGTCCTTGGACTTGTTGTGGTCACTAAAACATACTCTATATGAAAGAGTTTGTGTCAGAGGTTCAGACAGATAACATTAATATACCTGGTTTTCATCCTCAATCCATATTTTCCGCACGTGGACTTATCTTATATAGTATTTGTCCAGCACATGAACCAGACCTGCATGTTTTAGTCTGTGTTTCTGGAGGCAGTTATTCTGAGAAAAAGGATCACAGTGGAGAGTTAACCCTCTCAGGCCGAGGCCAAGAACCAGCAACCTTTCCACAGAAAACTGCAGAGGCAAATCAGGGACGTTTAGACTTGTTCACAAAAGTCTTTCATGTGTAAAAACATAAGGACACTTGCTCTTGAATGTGCCTTCACAGTGCGCAGAGGAGGAAGTAAAAAATATCAAACACTTTTAAAAGTTTCTGCTTCTACGAAACAAAAAAGCATTGTGCATAAATATGCCCAATAGGGAACATAAATCAGCCAATTCACAACACTTTGTTTGACTTAAACCATTTTGTGCACCTATACCTGCACCAGTACACGTTTGTTTTGCTAATTTAACTATATAAGAGCTTTATTTCAGTTCAGAGAGGATAATGTATCTTGTAAACACACACTGACAATGGTTACACAATTGCATTGCTGTGAGAAAGTCATGTTTTAGAAGAAATTTAGAATGCGCCGATGTTCCTGTTGCACCTAAAAGTGTTCTTAGGCCTTGCAGATGTCTATTAAAGACAATTTTGTAGAGCTCAGTTGGGACGGCTGCTTTTCGGTGGACTAGACGAGACTGGTCCTCCTCCTTGTGGCGGGTCAGAGAGCAGAGAGGTGAGACTGGGGGAAGAGACGCGCCCCCTTCCCAGCGGGCCGCTGTGTCTCACCCCCCGATACGCCCAGGCCGTGGTATATAGCTCGGCTGGACTGGGCTGAGGGTCAGAAGGTTCATAGGGATACGGAGGTTTCCCTAGACAATATATATAAGCATGTGTGTGTGGAAGGGGCAGTGTCTCAGGGGTGTCAAGAGCAGAGGAGGAGAGACGAGAACCAGACAGAAAGACACATGCAAAAGTCCATTAAGCATCTTATTTATAGCTGTTTGTTCACTCTGATTTAATGTTTAGTCTAGACTTATATTGGTTAGTTCAGTCATAATGCTCATTGTGCACCAGAATTCAGTCATTTTCCCTCCCCTTTCAGGACTCTCCGAAGCATATTAACCTCTCACTGGAGGTAAAATTATTTATATTTTAATTTAGTGAACATACTTGTTATGAAATCTGAAGCCTGTAATTAAAGAAGGCTGTGTCTGAAAGTACGTCGAAACCTCCAGATTTTGTCGTCAGCTGCCAAAATGAAGTAAAAATGAGCAGTGGGGATGAATGAGAACAATAAGTGAGTTTATTTTTTGATGATACGGCGTAACGTGTGTAACTAAAGTCCTATCACTCTCTTGACAGGCGTTACATCACTGACAACATTGTCATCTGATGTTACCATTTCATGTTTCTGCTTGTGAGCCAGTGTAGCTATTTACATCACGTGCAGACAAAGTAGTGGCCACAATGGACTGTGTTTTCCATTTGAATGTGTCCGCGCTCCTCTTTCACCGTGAATGGGGTAAGATTGTTATGGAGGGGAGGGGGGCATATTGTCTGGGGGCTTTCACTGACTAGCATTCATTTGGTACCGCCAATAGAAGGCTAAAACCACATACAGTTTTATAGACACATACCTGCACTTTGCATATTAGATTGTGGTGAATGCCCTTCTTACAAATGCTGAATTTGTGTTTTAAGGGGTACACGGTAGCCCCTAAGGTGCTTGGGAGCCCAGACATCCACTGACCTTTCCGACCAGACAGGGATAAGGGGACAGGGAGGGGGGGCTCGGGGGCAGGAGGGCACTTGTGTGTGTATCCCAGTCTGATTGTGCATAAACGCATTTGTGTATTACTAAAATCTGGACCCCTGAAATGCCCCCAGTCCTCTGTCCTGCTGCTTTTGACCCAACGCAACCAACCCCCAATCCCGAGGACAAACACCCACTGGCCTCAACCATTGGATTTCCCTCTCTTTTTGTCAGACTGAGTCATTGTGTTATATTTGGAGCGCTGTGTATGAATGCAGAGAGCACGGTGTTGTGAGGGGTCGCCGACGCTGGACCCTTGCAAATCAATTTGTCTGTGGAGAAGGGTGAAGGCGCGGAGGCGGGATCGAGGGGGAACTGTGGGGGAACTCAATGTGAAGACTATGGCATGCATTTTATATGTTTGTCTTTTAAAAAAAAAAGTGATAGTAATTCATTCACAGAGAGGACAATGACTATGAACAGCATGTTTTTTTGCATTTTGATGTTTTCACTGGTGGTTGTACTGTTTGAGTTGCAAACCTTTTTTCTTTTTCTTTTTTTTTTTTTTACCAATTTCCATACTTCGTGAAATTGTGATCTATTTTTATTCCACCAACTTATCCCTTATTTGGTCACATCACTCTATTCAAACTTTGCTGAATTACATATCATCATTAAACTGTTTAGTCACAAGATCCCACTCATTAAGCCGTATCAGGAAGTGTTTTGAAGCCTATGGTATAACTGATGAGCAAACCACTGAAACCTTCTGTAGGTACATCCCAATAAAGCAAATATGATCATGGTCATCATTACAGGTCAAAGTTTAGAACTTCATTTTGACATCTCCAATGTTAGTTATGGGGATTCTTGTCTGCTGACAGCTCTTATTTTACCTCCGTCAGTCAACATAAAAACAAGAAGCAGCTCCAGACTGACCCGTCGCTGAGAGCGCAGGGGCAGGCATCGATTGTGGTCGTCCCTCTCTCCCCCCCTCTCTACTCCATGGACATGCTCGCTCGGGACGCACCCTGGAAGCACACACAGGCCTGGAGAGGAGAGGGGCTCTGCTTGAGTGGAACAACCGTGATCAATACCTGTCACTTCAGTCTCGTCTGTCCAGAGCATCCCCCCCCAGCCCCTTTCCTCCCCAACAACTACACCCGACATGGGACTGGACGGCGCACACATGAAGGGACAAACAAGATCCAATCAACTCATGCCTGTGTATGTGCAAATACCGTAGGGCAGAGTAACAACAGATGCATTATGAATCTGTATCATGATCTACTTCATAATCACATGGTACTGCCTTATAATTGTGCTTTTATGTAAACTGTGACTCAAGGCGCTGAAAATACATACACATTTAAATGCAATTAATATTTCCAGAGAGCTAGCTTGAGGATGCGATAGTCAATAAACCTGTGATAATTTTTTTTTTTTTTTAAATGCATTAAAATACCAGTTAGTCTTAAGGACATAATAAACTCCTAAGCCTGCTGTTTTAATGGCTGCTCCACATTGCATCAGATGAAAGCAGGACCTAAAGCATTGTATCAAACGGACACACATCTACAGGCTGTGACAGCGGGGTCAGACAGGGCACGCCGACCCAGACACCAGCCTCTTCTCTGGGGTCACCACACAAGGCCAAGGTCTCCTTCGTGACCCCGTGACCTCTGAAAGCGCACACACACACACACACACACACACACGCACACACACACACACACAAAGACTGACCAGGGCAGACAGCGGTTAGGGCACTGAGGAGGAGGGGCTATGGGGGAGGGTTAGAAATCAAGTAATGTAGTGTTAATCAACAAGGCACCTTTGTTATTTAAGGTAATGTTAAAGCATCACCGTGTAACATTTCACACAATAAATAGAATAAAATATGTGCGTTTATGTTATTACAGAATTTATATTGTTGAAAAATATCTTTAAAACACCTCTCATAAGACCTGACTTGTAACTTTACTGGGCTGTCTCCAGCTCGTCTGATGTTGACCAAAGGCAGCCAAATGTCATCCAAATCCATTCTTTGAGAACACACTGCAAAAATAGCATTTTCTGTGTCGAACAGGTCATTGGAGCAAGTTTTGTATTGGAAACAGTAGAATCCAAAATTTTACACGGGCCTTTAAAAAAAAAAAAACCCTCAAAGACTTGAAATATTCTGTGTCTGTGGAGCAGGTGTTCATAAAAATATGCTTAAATGTTCAAATAATGTTGATGCTGATGATTTGACAAAACAATCTTTCTGTTTGTGCAAATAGTTTAATCGGAGTTGATTGTTATGATTGACCACGTGTTACATCCTTGATTTTAGGTCGACAGTAGCTCTGCAGTTTGAATACAGCTCCCGCTGGTGCATGCTGTTGTTGCGTCCTTGGGCAAGACACTAAGACACAACAATCTATGATTGTGTGTGTGAGAGATTCCCTGAGGTGAAAAGAGCTTCGAGTGCCCACTGGAGGTAGAAAGTGATATATAAGATTATAATGATGGATACTCACTTCCTGCATTGTGTTCAAAGCAGTGATGGTTAATGGATAATTTAACAAAATATGCTCCAGGGCAGGGACGGTACTTGTTAAAACAATGCAGTATTTGTTAAGTTTAGTGACGTTTAGTTTTGCACTCATAGCTTGTGGATTGAAGGTATTTACAAGCCTTCCAGGTTTGAAAAAGGTTAGTTTGACTTGCGAATAAGCATCACAATTGCTAAACATTTGAATATTGCACTGAATGGAGTGACACATGGGGCATGTTTATTCGCATTTAAAGCCTGAATTATGCTAATACTCTGGATGTATGGTTAGTACTTTCCTTTGGACAGTGTTTGAAAAGGTCTCCTCCCTTGACATTACCTTGAATTGCCTGCTGAAATCATTTTGTTATAATGGCTAACAAAGACAGGAAAGGCTAAGAAGTTAGAGAAAAATCCTTCTCCTTTCAGATAGCCATTCATTCACTTCACACTTCTGCACTCGGTTTTTTGAACTCCTTCCACTGTCCTTCCAGCGCAGTGCTCAAGAGACCCTTGCACTGCCCATCCGCTTTGATAAGCAGTGCAGGGGCCAGGTTTACCACTGCAGATAAGATGTAATTGCAGGGTCATAAAAAAAAAAAAAACTGAAGAAAGAAAACCACGCAGGACAGGACGCGGGAAGGAATGGACTTAGAGAGAAAAGGAAGACACACAAGTGATTGATTCAGCACCGACACTCCAGGTAGATTATCAGTTCATTTAGTTAATTGCATCTGTGCGTGCTGCAGCAGACGAGTGTCAGAGAGCACACTGACGCCAGCCTTGACCCTTCAGATAAACACAACTGTAAAAAGCTGAACAATCACTTCTCTGTTTTGCAACTTGACCCATTCATCCTCGCTGTAAAGTCTGGCCTGGACCACGGAGCCACACTAAAACAGCTGTAGTTGTTACACCGTTTTTCTGGTTGTAAAATGGATGTTTGCTTTTATCATAGAACACAGGATTCATGGCAGGACCAAGCTTCCACTTGTTGTATCCATGGCACTGACCCCAGGACAGGGGGTCATGATCTCTGACCTGTGCACCACAAAAGGCTTCGCTTCACCCAAAATGGGAGGCTATAGATGCATGTTTTGTTTTGGACAATCTTCTATATTGACTAAACTCCATGATTTGACTAAGGCTGCATAGCATATGTTGGTACCCAAAAAAATATAAACAAAACAAATAAATAAATAAAAAGAAAGAAAGGTACTTGGTTGTCTCAAATGGTAAAAAAAAATGGAGTTGGTAGTCACACTTTTTTTAGAGTCCACTGCCTATCAATAGAACATTCCACAAGAGCTACAGTTATATTATAGGAAAGCTTAAAGCTTTGACTTGAAGTGGTCCTCTCTTCCTTTTTTGTGTACAGTGGCCATACCACCTTTGCTCTGCCCAATCCCATCAGACCTTGGAAGCTCAGCAGGGAAGGGCCTGGCAGTACTTGGATGGGAGACCGTTTGGGAACACCAGGAGGCCTGGGTGAATGGAGTGAGTGAGTGAGTGAGTGAGTGAGTGAGTGAGTGAGTGAGTGAGTGAGTGGTTGGTTGTGGTCGGAGGGGCACAGACTGGTTGCCTCGCTTCCATCCCCAGGGCAGCTGTGGCTACAATTGTAGCATACCACCACCACCAAGTATTTAGTGAATGAATGAATAATGCAATATAAAGTGTCTGTGAGTGTCCAGAAAAGCGCTATATAAAACCGATGCATTATTATTATTCATATTCATATTAATATATTATTGCAAAAATAGTTAATAAACCTCAAAAACAGTGTGCCCCATGTGCAGCACAGGTGTCCCTATTGTCATTAATGGGGCTTTTAGTGACTGTTGTATTTCTTGAGATAAAAATATGAGCTGACGTCAAAGTTTGTATAACAAAAAAAAAAAGCAAAAGGAGAAAACTCTACCATTAACCCCACCATTAACACACCATATGACAACCAACCTATTTGAAAACATGACACTCTAAAATAAAACAAAAGCATTCGTGAAATGAGTGCAAATTATTTCCCCAATTCAATTTTGTTGTTGTTTTATTTGAGTAGATGGAAACATATTTCAGGAGAAGATACAGGATGTTCAACTAAATGTAATGAGACAAACAACCCGTGAAACCATTCCAGGTCTACCCTACTGGTCAAAAACAATAGAAATGTTCCCAGCCCAATATTTGATAATGTAAAACCCACTTGTCTGTAATGCAATATAGTTTATATTATATTATTATATTAGTATAAGAACATTGAAATGGGACGATGGATGGCATTAAAACGTCTCAGTGCAGTCTTTTCACGTCATTTTATTGCTTTTATTGCAACTTCTTGAGATTAGAAACTGAAAATATCCACAATTAAAAGGATGTCTATAAAGTGCAATTGATAAGAATAGAAATAAAATGCAATAAAGCTCTCAAACACACTGTTGATAAAGACAGCTGTGATGGTTAGCCGTTGATGCAGTGTGGCCAGCAGCCCTCACTTCCTTCCTCTCTGGCCTGCAGGAGGGGAACACAGTTTGCTTCTGTGTGTGTGCGTGTGTGTGTGTGTGTGTGTGTGTGTGTGTGTGTGTGTGCGTGCGTGCGTGCGTGCGTGTGTGCGTGCGTGTATGTATATGTATATATGATACATTTGTGAGAGTGTTTGAATGAATGTGTGTGTGCTTATGATCGCCCTCTGGTCCTTAGGGAGGTCAGGTGAGCTTGGGTCTAGTTCCTGATTCTGGGAAAAGTGGACAGCTGCAACACCTCACACAAATGTCACAGTAAAACACAAACAAAACTTGTGCCTTTGGTATACTTGCCCTGGTCCCACTAGTATGAGGTCATGGAGGGGAACATGAAGCTAGTTTGAAGGACCTTTTGTTATGCTCTCACTTGCACTGCAGCCAGCAGGGGGACGCAACAAGTGCCATGCTATATGTTTACAAGATAAAAGATTGTTTTCTGAAAAAGCGATGATCAAAGCTCTGATGATTGTTCATGGCATTGATTTGACAACAGTATTCTGGACCAGAGTTAAGCAGTTGTAATATGAACCCTATCGTCTGACAACCATTTTTTAATCTAATCAAGTGCTATCTGTCCGCCTGGCTCTCGAGTACACACAGTTATCTATAGGGCCATTACAGAGGCTTCCCTATATGCCCCTATCTGTGCCGCTGACAGTGATAAGATACCTGAGAGGGAGTTAGACCAGGGAAGTGTCCAGGCCAGACCTATAGTTCAACACATACACACATGTTATAAACAGGTTGTCTGCATAGTCTCAGCAAAGCCATGGCTCTTGCGCTGATGCTCTGGAGCCTCCTGCTCTCTTCGCTCTGTGTAAATACTCTGCTCATTGTTTACACAGCGCGGTGTGGCTTCAGGTTCCATAGACCATCACTCAGGTCTGGGTCAAATAGACAGAAACACACGGGGATACCAAGACGCACACACACATTCATACTAATGCAAACCAGACCCTCTCCCCTCTCCCTCAGAGCAGCAGCAGTAGTAAGGGGAGACCGCACAGAGCTGGACCCGGGCCAAATGGACCAGTGGAGCTTGTTTGGAAAGCTTTCAGTCAGAAAGCCACTTTTTGGCAGGGGCCCGGTGAGTGCTGCTGAGCCCTCTGAAGCGGGCCCGAGTTGCTAAAATAAATAATGGTTATAGGGCCGAGGGGGTAAGAGTGGTGCGGGGAGGTAGTGTATAGCAGTGAGAAGACAGAGGAGCGATGGGGAGAGGGAGGGGTGACTTTTGGTGATGGCGGCTGTAATTATATCTGTCATTCGACACCAAAGCACTTGGACACTCACATTTCCCTCCGCCGCTACCACGAAGAGAGAGAGAGAACATATGAATGCATAGTATGTTATGTGCCGGGCTTTATGTGAGCATCAGCGCGCGTCTCTGCAGGCTCAGAGCTCATGGGCCATGTGAGCCTGCTGAGTTTGTGCGTGGGGACAGACGACGTTCTGGGAGAGGCCGATTAGAAGGGATATTCTGATTTGGGGTTCTGTTTTTGGAGGACGCTGTGTCCTCTTCTAACACTGGTCTCCATCAAATAATCCAGAAGACGCAATACTTTCAAACCTGATGAGCCCAATGTTTTGCTGTTATTCCTGGCAAAGCATTTCCTTCTGAAGAAAATAGCAATTATTTTAGATTGTTTTAGAAGTTGATCAAAAGCAACCAGTAACAACATCTGGAAATTTGCAACACAGTATCAATATTGGAGTGCTCTTTAAAAAGCCCACATCAGACTTACTATGTCTCTCTCAAATACACTGCGTTCTAAATTATTATGCAAATTGGATTTTTGTGTCAAAAAGGTAAAAAAAAAACAATAATAATGAAACTCATGGATGGTATCGTGTCTCGGGGCTCTATGAATCACTGACATTAATCTCAGAGACCTGGGATGATTAGTTGTCAGGTTAAGCCCAGTTAAGGGAAAAACTACTGAAAAAGGGTGTTCCACTTTATTATGCAGATCATCATTTTCAAGCAATATGGGAAAGAAAAAGGATCTCTCTGCTGATGAAAAGCATGAAATAGTTGAATGTCTTGGTCTAGGTATGAAAACCTTTGATATTTCATGAAAGATTAAGCGTAATCATCGTACTGATAAGAGATTTGTGGATGATTCAGAGCACACTCCGGTTTGTGCAGATAAAGGCACAAAATGGACGGTTTCTGCCAGACAAACACATCAGATTAAGAGAACAGATGCCACAAAGCAGCATACAGGTATTTGAAGCTGCTGGTGCCTCTGGAGTCTCCCGAACATCAAGGTGTAGGACCCTCCAGAGGCTGCAGTTGTGCATAAACCTTCTATCCGGGCCTCCCCTAAACTGTTAATTGAATGTTCATGAACAGAAACGGCTGCAATGGGCTCAGAAATACATGAGGACTCATTTTCAAACAGTCTTGTTGACTGATGAGCGCCGTGTAGCCCTGGATGGTCAAATCAATGGAGTAGTGGATGGTTGGTGAATGGCCACAATGTCTCAACAAGGCTGTGACGTCAACAAGGAGGTGGCGGAGTCATGTTTTCGACCAAAATCATAAGGGAGAGAGCTGGTAGGCCCCTTTAGGCCCTTTGAGGCTCCCTGAAGGTGTGAAAAGGACCTTTGAAAAATATGTGGAGTTTCTGACTGACCACTGTCTTCTATGCTACAAAATGAAGAGCCGTGCTTTCCCTAACAAAGTCCTCTTCATCATGACAACGCACCATGTCATACTGTAAAGAATACCTCTGCATCACTGGCTACTATGGGCATGAAAGGAGAGAAACTCATGATGTGGACCCCATCCTCCCCTGACTTCAACCCTATTAAGAACCTTTGGAGCCTCAACAAAAAAAAATTCTATGAGGGTGGGAGGCAGTTTTCATCCAAACGGCAGCTCTGGGAGGCTATTCTAACATCCTGCAAAGAAATCCAAGCAGAAACTCTACAAAAACTCACAAGTTTAATGGATTTAAGAATTTTGAAGCTGCTATCACACAAGGGCTCCTATGGTAAAATATAACTTGACCTGTTAAGATCTTTTTGATAGAAATAGCTTTTGATTTCAGTAAGTATGACCTCCTAATGCTACAAATACAACAAATGACCATTTTCAGTTAATTACAAGCTTTAAAATGTATTGAAACGATGAGTTGCATAATAACTTGGAACAGTGGATTTTGAGGTTTTTACTATATTTATTTTTGAAAAAAATACTGTTATCACTAGGAAATTTTTTCCACCACATTTAA
Source organism: Gobius niger (assembly GCF_951799975.1). Lineage (NCBI taxonomy): Eukaryota > Metazoa > Chordata > Actinopteri > Gobiiformes > Gobiidae > Gobius > Gobius niger. The sequence continues at coordinate 28,738,432 of NC_136854.1, forward strand.
ATGATCCTCTACCAGTTAAAGACTTGAAAATTATGCTGACTCTCATTTGAGTTGACAATTTAGAAAATCTTAGAAAAATGTCATTTGCATAATAATTTGGAACGCAGTGTAGTGGTGCAATACCTTTATTCTGCTACTTGGTACTCCCATACTTCACATATTGTGTTGAAGAGTTTGGAAACCAGGGCACAATTCATCCATTAGCCACATTACACAAGGCTGGATTTCAGAACACACTCATCAAATTCATGATCTTGTTCAATATTTCACACGTCGATAATTCAAAGCATTCAATACATTCTTATTCACAACAACCCTTTAGAATATGAGAGAATGCTCATAACCTGAGAAGATTTGGAGATTTTACTTCACTCAAAGTTTGTACTCGCATAAGTTTTTGAGTGTCCAAACTGTACGTGCAAAAATATCAATACATTGACTGTAGTTATTCAAGTGTTCCCAGTAATATTTTATGTACACTATTGGTTTGTTAAATATTGTGGATTATAAACAGCCGTGAGTCTTAAATACATGTGTAATGTGCTCAATATAGTTTGATGTTAAATGAGAGAAAGAATGGAATGGAACAAGTCACCCAAAGCACAGTGTAAGGCATTTTGTTCTTCATTCAGGAAGGAAGTGGTAAAGAACAAATTCACAGAAGTTTGGAAAACTGGGATAAATTTACTTCTCCCCACTTCTTTTTGAGCATTATATGAAACTGCATATTGAACTTTCCTGTTGCATGCGTACACAATTAATGGGATATATTTGATAGCAGTTCTTCAGCTTTCACACATAATGGTTGAACTATCGAGACTCCCTGCACTGTTTTCTATTAGACTGTCCACACACACATTTCCAGCTCCATTTCTTGTTCTTGCTCTGCTTCTCTCTTTGTAGTGAAGCTCTCTCATCTCCATCAGGATGAGGTCCAGAGATCTCACCCCAGAGACACAATTACCACACCGGGCTAAATGTGCCGCCCACTGCTGCAGAGCCATCAAAGCCTCACCACAGCCTTTCCAACTCCCGCTCCTCTGAAGCTCTGCTCTTTCTCTGTCCTTTATTAGAACACTCCGGCTCTTGGCCTTTTTACATTGCTCATCATTCACGGCTTTTTAAATAAAGGATTACAGGGAAATTAGAGCTAATGGCGTGAGCCCCTACAACCAGTGGTAAAAAGTAAGTTCATAGTTTTTTTTTTTTTCTTCTATATAATTTTTCTCCGGGATTCTCAGGTCACTATGGTCTATTCCAACAGTTATGGGCTTTAAGCAGGTCCACATTTATAACTGGCTGCACTCAACACACATGAACACAACTGTTGAGCACCACCTGGCAATTAGTGGGTCCTGTTTTTGATGCAGACAGGGGGACTTTATAGTATAACGTAATATTGATAGCCACAAACCAGTGTATTATGTCTTTCCCAAAAGCCATGCACCAGATTTTTTGTTTTTGTGTACAGATGAGTGAGGGAGCGAGATCTTTTCTGACTTTTCTAATACATTTCCAAAAGTCATGCAGACTGTTAACCTCTTACCTGATGAATGAAACCGAGCGCATTTTTTCCAGTTTGGCTTTATCCGAATTTAAAAGCTCAAAGTAAAAAAAAAAAAGCATCAAAATACAATGACAAAAACGCAATGAAAAAAAATAATTGAAAGAGCAACTAGAAATGGCGAAAACTCAACAACAAAGTAGCAAAGTGACATAAACATGACAAAAAAGCAACTAAAAAAAGCAATGAAAGAGCAACTGTAAACGACAAAAATGCAACAAAAAAGTGACTCAAAAAATGTGACTTAAACGCAACATAAAGCAGCTTAAGAGCAACAAAAAACGTGCTGGAAAAGCAACAAAAAATTGACAAAAACACTGCGAAAACATGGCAACAACTAAATTAAAAAGCAATGAAAAAGCAACGAAAAAGCAACAAAAAACGCGACAAAAAAATGTACAAAAATGTGGCGAAAACACAACAAAAAAAGCAAAGAAAGAGCAACAAGAAGCGACAAAACCATGACAGAAAAGTGACAGAAAAGTGACAAAAACACTTCAACAATGTGATAAAAATGCGGCGACAACGTGGCAAAAAAAGTTATCACTTTTGTAAGCCTTGGCTTTCAAATGTGGCATTACACTGTAGCTCTAAAGTCGAGAAGCTTTTAGATTTGGGTAAAGCGGAACTGGAGAAAATGCGCTCAGTTCAGTAAAGAGCAAATACTGCTTTTACATTAAACTAAAGGATGACTTGTTTGGTTTTATCATATTTTATCAAGTATGGGGCCTTTAAAAATGGGGATACCTCTTATAGTAAGAGACCGGGCCCTAGCTTCTACTGGACACTGTAAGGTTTGCTCATGTAAGCTGTGGCGATCCCAAAGAACAAACATGTAACTTATAGTACTTCCAAAGTACTTGTTTCTAAGTGCCTCTTCACCTCTGGCTTGGACTAAAAAGCGCAGAGTGATGTATGAAATGTTGATGCTCATTGTCAGCGTCTGCGGGACACAGTGTAATGGCTGCACAGCCCGTTGGCAGCGGTGGTCCGAGGCGGCTGCGCTCCTGCTCTGAGGTGTTGATTTAGCTGTAGGAAGGAGGATTAAATGGCTCATTGGTGGGGCTCGGGCGAGAGAAGGTGTGAAGCGATCAGCCCTAATGTCTCCTCCCCTCCTAACTCTTTCCCCTCTCTCCCTCTTGCCTTGAAGAAAAGGCCATTGGGGCTGAACAAACAAATCACATGGCCATCAAACACTACTCACCACTGCTGCACTGGGACTCCATTCAGACGGCGTTTTACTGGTCTCTGGCCGCGCGCGCACTTACATACACACAAACGCAGCGCGGAGTCGCCCCATCAGCATGACAGTGTTTTTTACAAGTCCCCATAGTGTGAGGTCTCTTATTCCCCAAGTAGCGCTACAACAAACATCAGGAGTACCGACGGGGAAAAAAACAAAAAAAACACAGACAATTCAGGTATTGACTGGCCCCGGCTGCCAAGAGAGACTTGTCAATAAAGCTCATAAAAAACGGTAGTGAAACTTGTAACCGTTTTGTAATGGGAAGTTGGTGTCACCCCCTTCAAAAGTTATGGCCTATTTAAACAGAAGTGCGCGCCGACATAACGAGGATGCACCTTGCAGCGCATTAAGATTGATGGCGACAACAGAAAGCAGTGGCGCCTGTGCGGTTACAACGTGCATGTGTGCGGTAAGGCAACCTGCAAGGAACAAAAAACACAAGATGGCATTTTCATTTTCATAAAAAAAAACTTTCACTTTCATGTTCGCTCCCTCGCCCCTTGGTTAGCCGCTAAATGTCACTCTCCCCTTTCTAAAACAAACAAAGCCAGTTGAGTCTAGCATTAGCCACTATTTGAGATGGCTGTGAGCCCTCAGAGGGATCCTTTAGAAAGTGTAGCGTACACTAAACGTGCAACAACACCCCATTAGTCTTCAGAAATCAGATGGAAAATATCAGGGAGAATCCGGACTTGACTGGATAATCACAGCCGTGGGATATTAAAGGGCTACTGTGGTATTATGGATGGATGAGGGAGAGGCTGCGCATGACACGCTGAGGCCTGGATATACAGAAAAAAAAAACGATGGGAGAGAGGCGCAGAGCACAGGCCATGGAACCAGGGGTTACGCTACCATCAAAACCCATGACATATCGCCAAAGATAAGTCTTCAGTGTCACAACAGCCATAACATAATCACAAGGGGCTTAAAGAGCGCTGGTGCCACTGGATAGAGGAGCTGTTCCCACCAGTGAGATCTGGGTGGTCGCCTGTGCTAAGTACTTCAACAAATGTGATACATGTCATCATTAGGCCACATTTGCTTTCAATAAGGATTTCTGTCAATGTCTTTGAGAAGAATGATTTTTTCTTTCTCCCAGTGTTGCAAAACATTTGTGTTCTGCAGATGTTGTTTAGAGTCTTTGACAACTGAGGCCTGTATTTAACAAGTCGTACTCACTTATTGATAGAAAATGTTAATATTTACAGTTGCTGGGCTTACATAACACGCCTGCCCATGTTTAAATATATATCAAGGGGTGGAACTTAAATATGCGGAAAACAACTCTAACTTTTTGTGAGCCAATGGCTGTGCGGGCGGTTAGCGTCTCAGTTAGCATTACTCTACAGCGCTCCAGGATCAATTGTTGTGTAGGTTTTCTGGATGGAATGTATGCATAACCATGAAGAGGGTTCGTCAGCAGTGAAAACCTACTAGAAACTCTAAAAGCAACGGGTCCTGGAGCCTCATAGAGGTGCCATGCCAAATACAAGGTCAAAATAAACGACAAAGTCAAATACGGAGTAATAAAAAGGTTTTCTTTCTCACAATGCACCACTAAGCTATATTTTCCAGTTCATACTACCAGCCACAGGAATAATTTCATTCAAAAAACATATATATACAATGATTTATTGCTGTCAATCAATTAATTTTTTTGATCACACTTTTGGAATGTGATAAATTGTAGTTAGTTCATTTTAATGTAATGGTTATACAGTATTCATCATTGTTACATCAAACGCTTTCATTCAAAGCGTTTGCTCACATTTCATTAACAAAGTAAAAACTATTTCATCTATGTGAAAAGCTCAGGCAGGAGCTCAGGCTCCAGACTGACTGAACTGGGTGGTGATGGCTCTTTGGTAACATGTGCTCGAGTTACAGGAGTGCGTCAGGGCCAAACATTTGATGCAACTAACCCGCAGTTAATCCATGATTCATGCATTTATTATATTTGGATCAATCCTGAGTTAAAGCTTTCACTTTGACAGCTATGAATACAACAGACACCAATTTACACACTAAAATACTCACCTGAATATTTCAATTATGCCTTTCTCATTAATGAACAAACCAATGATCAAAACATTATGCTCTACTGCATATGTGCACTATATATGTAGCAAATTTACCATTTGTGACATGCAGACCTACCTGAACACTACAGAAATGAATTTTGTCCCGTCGTTCTCTGCGGGTTCAAGGTGTTTGTCAAAGTCCTGTCTCTGTCGGGTTGTAGTCTGACATCTATAATGCATTTTTCTGTTCTTTTTGCATGATTAAGCAAACCTGGCACGCAGGTGCTACCCAGCGGACTGCACCACTACAACAATATTCCCCGAACAAATTAAAGTAGCTGTCGCATGGATCAGTCTCTCTCTCCGCTATATGAGCACACACACAATGGCTTTCCATATAGGTTCGTGGATCCAGTAGAAACACTGACTTGCATTTTCTATAATGTACAGATGCAATATGTAAAAACACAAATACAGTGCAACACAACAATAAATAGATATTGTACTGACATAATGTAGCAGTCAAGAGCATTTTTAACATTTTAAGAAGTGGGGGCCTCAGAGGTGCTGTATTGTTTTTTTTTTATTTGCTAGACATTGTGGTCTGTGCAGATGATTTTCTAATTGATTCCTTATACAGACAGATTTATTAAACTGTTTTCAAATGATTTTTTAAATAAACTAAATGTAAATATATAAACAAAAATATTGTTCAAACTGGTGATTTGTAGAAGAAGATTTGCACCACTGGAACAATACAAATGTAAATTAAAGCAGCAGTGTCAGCTTCTTCTGAGTATCAGCCACTGTCAGCAACCTGTTACCTCAAAACAAAACTACCTCAGCTTTATTACCTCTGCCGTGCATTGTCTGTCCGCCATTGTCTATTCAGTAAAATGTTTCTCATTTCTATAACAACTGATCCATGTTTTATTAACCATGCAATACTGCTGCTATATAATTAATAATACAAAGGACAGCAGTTAAGAGGGATCAAATGAATATTTCCATATTCATAAAACATTTCTTCTACAACTCAACATAATCCGTTTTCCAACAGTGAGACGAAGCTGTTTTGTTTTTTCGGGCCCCCTCATTACGGGTCATAGCAGAGGGACTGAGAAAGTGTTGTATCATATGCGACTGTTGCTTCAAAGTTGGTAATGATAAGCTCTCCTTTTAGCTCATCCCCAAGCCGCACGACTGAATAATCATGGTGCGCTTAAAATGACTGCTACCACTTATCTACCCCCCGTACACACTCACATACAGTGGCTCGTGGTGGTGCCCTGTCTGCGGCCAATCAGCGCATGTGTTCCATATGGCACGGTTCGAGAAGGCATCATCTCCAGCCTACACTGCCAGACAGGCCTGTTAATTGGGGGACAAGATCAGAGGCAATATTACAAGCCAATTAAAGCGATCGGGACAGATTGCCAAGTGATGAGTTCCAGTGCGTAATTGAGAGTGTGAAGTGCTTGTCGCCCCCCTTTCCCCCCTCTCCCTTTTTCCTCTCGGTGTCTTGGTGCCTCCCCCCCCCCCCTCTCTGTGCCTCTCAATCCGGGTTTATCCGAGTGAAGGGATGGGACTGCGAAGGACTGGAAGTAGTTAGCACATTAGTGAAGTCACTGGAGGCCTCTTCATCATTTCTCTTAGAGCAGGACCTGTATAGGATTTGGGATTGCGGATTTGCAGCTCGGCCGCACTTAAGGCATCTGTGTACAAGCACGAGAGCCGATGGCGCAGCATATGCTTTAGGAAGACTCTTTTCATAGGAACGACTAAACAACCTGGAGAACCTGAAGTATCGTGTACAGTGAACACCCTCCACTGGCCAGAGGGGGAATTAATAATGGTTTAAAAAATAAAAAAAATCGATGCTATCAAATCGATGGCACTGTGATAAAGGTGGTTTGAGTTCAGAACAGTTCATAGTCTGCTGACGATTTAGGGACTTAAAAAATGTGTTGGACATATACATTTGAGTAAATACAAACCAGAGCCCTTCAGCAGTTAAAGACACTGCCAAAGTGAACAGGCTTACTCACAGAAGCTAAACGCTACCCCGGTTGAAAGCTGAAAAAGTGACAATTTGCATTAAATGTATCCTTTAAAGGTGAATTATGCAACTTTTTAGGTGGAAACAGAAAGGTTTCAGCATTTAGTTCGCCTTTATTTTCCATCACTGTGGCTTCTATGATGCCTCAGGATCAATTGTTTTTAAACTTTCGGATAGGTTTTCACTGCTGACGGACCCTCTCACCAGAAAACCTGCAAAACAATTGATCTTGAAGAGTTGTGGAGGCCACCCTGATGGAAAACAAAGGCGCCATGATAACCACCCATGGCCATTGGGTCACAAAAAGGAACATTTTGCAGAAATATCTTCCTTCTTTTTTTCTCTCATAAAAAGTTGCATAATGCACCTTTAAAGGAACAGGCCACCATTCTTCCATACTGAGATATGTTCTTACCTGAGCTTAGACGAGTTGATGCGTCTACTCACTTCACCCCGTTTGGAACTATAGGAATATACTGGGAGAGGCCAAATGCTAACAACATCTTTGGTCGTTTTGTGTGACTGATCGCACGCACAAAGTCCAGACAGGTACGTTTCAACTCGTCTAAGCTCAGGTAAGAACATATCTCAGTATGAAAAAACAGTGGCCTGCTCCTTTAAGTCTCTTTTTTTTTAAACTGCAAAGATTGGAAAACGGCTGAGTGGTTAGCACTCTAACCTCACCACAAGAAGGAGTGTGGTTCTTTCTTTGCTTGTTCTCCCTGTGTCCAGATGTTTTGTTTGCTTTTCTCAGGTTCTCCGTTTTCTCCCAACAACCCTTACACATGCACAATAGGCTTTTTCATCCATGGCATTACTGACCTTGAACCTGTAAGCTCTGGATATGGGTCTGCCCCAGTGGCATTGAAAGACACAGTAGACACATTTCCGTATGGGCACAATAAAGTAAACCGTAAACCTTTAACAGGTCATCTCCTGCCACGACAGGTCAATTAAAAAAAAGGAATGACAAGCTTATCTGCGTGTGTGTGTAGATATAACTTTTGTTGCTCTCAGAATGGAGCATTTACCCAAGGACTTAAACACACCTAATCCTGGACCGTACTTACGTTACCTTTGTGAGATATGGCCAGCGTCATTATGCTATTTTATTGAGAACGTCCAAGCAACTCTGATCAAAAAGCAAGAGGATATAATCCTGCGCTGAACATGTCTTTATAGTGCCTGCTTTATCAGGGTTAAGTGCTGCAATATTCTGACAAAGGTTCAGCCCGTTCGAGTCGAGGAGCAATTCCTTTAAACCCTGACCTACTTCAGAGGCGGAGGCACACTGCTGGGACACAAGTTAGGAGATTAAGTTCAGAGAAAATGAGTATTCACACACACAAGAACTCCCTTACACTGAAATAAGTGCCGCTTTTCCATCTACTATTCTTATGGGTCATTCAGACATGCCCTGTAGAGATGTGGCTAAGATCGTCTTTCCCTTCTTATTTCTACAAGTTGGAATTGGCTGAAATATCTCCTCATAAGCTCAGTATCGCCTTTCCCCCTCTGGATTGCGTGACATAATATTCAGCAGGATCTTACAAAGTGGAATCGGTGCAGTGCCACTGATTTCACAGTCCAAGGTGTTTAACTTGAGGTTGCTTTGCCAGTTGACCGCGATGTGAGCTTGCAGAGGTCTGGGCGAGGGCCAGCACTCAATCCCTGCCAGCTGAGTATCCCTGGATCCCGTGTTCCTGGCGCTGGCACAAGATGGCATGAAACCTGGACTGGTTCAGTGGAACAGTGAAAACCCATTCCAAAAACGACCTACTTAAAAATAATACTAAAAATAAGTTGGAAAAAAACAGAACATTGTGTGAAACGTAAAGAACACACAATTGATTAGGGCTCGTGGGCAATATTCCCTTTTTTTTTTTTTTTGCCATATTGCAGTTACAGTATCAAATCATCTTTGTCTGACTAACATTTTTACATTGTTATAACAAAGAAAAAACAAGGGTCAATAAAATGACTGGGCCAACAGGGTCTGCATCATTCACTGCAACGTTCACTTTAAAGATCCAACATCAGGCATCATTCAGGCTTTAGAATTTTAGACACCCTCATTGATATTTCACATTTGTTCTTTTTAAAGTAATATCTATCAGGGGAAAGTAACTTATGGGAATTCAGCCCTGGCTTCTGAACAGATAAAACACAGTTTCCAGCAGAGGATGAATGGACTTGAATGAATCTATATAAATAAGAATGAAGAAAAAACACATCTAGCTATTGGCAAGTCAGCGCTGTGGTGATGGCAATTTTAATGCTGAAATAATTAGGTGAGGGTGCATCAAGTTTAACAACACAGAGGAGCACACACAGAGGGGCACCCAGGCCAGCTATGATGATAACAATAATACATTTAAGAAGACTAAGCATTTGCTTAGTGTACTACAGGTGTTGCGAGCCTCAAGAACTGCTCTTGTGTTTTAAAATGCGGGTCGTCTCATGATCAGAGGGTTGAGGATTTGAATCCTGCCTCCTGAAGGTGCACACTGCCGTGAGCAAGACACTGGCAGTGTCTGCGTATATGGGTGTATGCATGAGAGTGTGAATGGGTGACTGTTTCCTTGCTGTAAAGCGCTTTGAGTGCCAAATGTAGGTGGAAAAGCGCTATATAAGTTGAGACCATTTACCATGAGGGGTGGGGGATTGATGTTTTGCATGAAATGTGAATCATTTATCCGAAATGACGCTGATGTCGTGGGGGCCCCAAAGCACTTGAAGGCTTCATGACATCAACTGAACTTTTTATTGGGAGATAACTTTAACATTGAAGATTATTCAAATGTGTGTGAATGAAATGATCCACAACTCCAGTTGCTTTTAATGGAGTAAACTTTAACGTATTTCGGAAAATGTATATTTGAGATGTTTTATCATGTTACAACACTGTTCCCTCATCAAAAACATATTTGGAGCTGGTTTTTGAGCCTTACATTCATGTCTGTGTTATCTTCATATCTGCCATGAGACTATTCGAAGGGCTGTTGCACTTTCTTATATAAAGCTCCTCCAATTCACCCCAAGCTCCTCCTGCCGATCTGCATTATGCATTCACATTCATAGCACAGCTTATCCCTCCTTCTCAGAGCAGGCACCAACAGGCAGAAGCGTCCGCCAAAGCTTCACTAATTCAAAACAATATACTGCTACAACCCGCTCTGATACACTGCCCTGACATGTTTGGATAGCGAGCGAGTGGAGGGTCTTATGGACAGTGCACATCTGAGGGATGGGCCAAGGGAAACTTTGAATAAGCCTTTATAGATCAATACTGTCTTTTTCAACCAAACATAATACCACAACTTTAAAAGATAAGCAGCAACTGAGCTTAGTGTACATTTGATTGATTGTGATTTAATGTGTGCTCAAGGACAGTGTCCCTAAGCCATGCAGTGATGTTCAATGCAAAATCATGATTTTAATGTTGTGCCAGTGGAGGCCAAAAAAAAAAGAATAATCCACGACATCCAAAAACAGCCTCATGTTTCTAAAATACTGCATATGCATTAACAATTTATTAATGTTTCCGAGTGTCCAGACTGTTGTCGTTTGGCTCACTGCACTTTGGCATTGTCTGTGTGTCCACTGCCTCCTTTCCCCCATTAACTCTCCAACATCTGTTTCTTCCATTCCAGTCCGGCTTTAAAGTCCCTGAAGGTGCCGTTAAATTAGAGCCAGCACAGGTTTATAAATGTAAAATCCTCCAATAATCTCCCTCTGACATGACCCCTAATCTTCTCCCAGCGCTGGTGAACGGGCTGCACGGTGCTAACTAACAGTGACACGTTTGGGCCACCTTTTTTAAGAGCTGTAGGTGCAGACAGGGAGGATTTTTACTGGAGAACCCCCCCCCCCCCCCCCCCAAATCACTCTGGGATGTGGAGCTGGGTCAAGGATCTTAGTTACTGTAAAGCAAACAGAACATATTACTTAGTTTGGGGAGTATTAATAGGAGGTACATGTTTAACTACCCATGTACAACCATATTTTACCTGAGTCTTAAAATAACCTGCTGCTTCTATCGCTACATGTGTATCAACAATATCCTTCACCACTGGCGCTAAAACCTAAGGGGATAGAAGCGTGTGTAAAAGACAGAGAAGAACAGCGACAGAAAAGCTGGTCTCTGGGCTCCCGAGGAGGGGGCGCACTAAACTAGCCTGTCTAATGCAATTAATCTAATTGGAGCTGGCGTAAAGTGACAAATGACTACCTTTCACACCAGGGACGAGAAACCTCTGGAGAAAGATTTGAGAAGGGATTCCCAGGTAGTTAATGGCATATCTGCAATTCCATCTTCAAGTCTTTTCTAAATGGCAAGTGGTTATTACATTAAATCCATTATCTTTGTTTCTTTGTATGAGCAGTATATTACACTCTGCCACTCACTTTGATTTATTTTCACTGATCATTAACACAAACCTCGTGTGCCTTCGGTCATGCCACGACGATCAGCAGGTCTGCCCTATTTGCTTGCATCTGCATGCATTTACACTTGACATTTGAGTTTTTGATTTAATCTCACAACATATGCACATGAACTGTGCATATTTCAGGGAAATTGTGTTAATGCGTGCCCTTTTATATAACCCTGATTACTCGCTGCTGCATCAAAAACCTTTTTGCGGACATTGATTTCCGCCTTGGGCCAAAGGAATGAACCTGGATCGCCGATCTCAGTGGATATAATGAACTTAAAGCGAGCTAGCTATTACTGGAACCTCTGACATTTTGACATTATCAAATGCCTCGCTTGAACCACACACAGAAATAAAATCTCGCCTTCATATACATGATATTTGCATGCATTTCAAGAAGTGAGGGGAAGTTTCACATCTATAGGCTCTGATCTCATTTATTGCATCAAATGGACTCCTGCAGCCGACTTATTCACTGCTTCAGGTGTTTATGCAAAGTGGAAACAGCTCTCCGACAAGGTTTGGGCTGGGTTCTTTGCTATGAAACTCCAGGTTTGTGTGATTCTCCCTGGCGATAACCATGAACTTTGAACCCCATAATTGTTCTAAATTGTGACCTCTACACTTTAAAGCCCGAACAATAACAAGGGGGAAAAAAAGAACCCAGAGGAGGAATGCTGTTCCCAGGGCAGGTACAAACACGACTGAAGGGAGTTTTCACCAAACTGCCCCAAAACACGGCTCAAGTTCCCAGCGTGTTTGTGTCCAACAAACCCCCAAGTACATTTCCCTCCTCTGGACCCGTTTCAAGTTGTTTTCCATAATGATCGGTCTTTACCTCTCACTTCATCCTTTTCCTCTTTGGATTCTCAGAGTCCATCCCCCTCCGTCACCTTTGCCCCCGCCTCTGCCCCCTCCCTCAGCCTCTCTCTGTCTGGAAAGGAAACGGTGGCCATTAAACGTGTCTGCTGGGGTCTGGGCTCGGCAGAACAACCGTCACATTGTATGACCCCGCCTTGGACCCCAGACTTACTAATGAATAAGGCTAACCGTGCCCCCCCCCCCTCCCATGCATACACACACATCTCCATCCTCACCCCCCCTCTCCGCCAGTGCCAGACCCCTCAGTAGGTAATTCCCCCACTCTTTCACAGGGTCCCAGACATGTCCCGTGGTCTTTGACTGAGGGTTTATCTATTCACGGGAGAAATGTGTGTCATTTGGGTTTTAAGGAAACACAAAAAACTAACTTTTCACTGTATATTTAGACATCTCCTTACGATGCATCCTACACTTCACTCTCCCTCAATTCACATGCAGCGCAGTGTGGGCTGAAGGACATTGTGCACGGGGGCATCTTCAGTCCTGGATGATCACGGAGAATATGTAAATAGATGAGGAGACAGTGCGGAGGGATTATTTGTGACTGGCAGCGGCTCATGACACGTACTGGACAAAAGGCTGCGTGGAAACAGGATTATCAAACACACAGAGACCAATATAAAAAGAGAGAGCGCTTCACATCAAAAACAACCACATCACAGGAGCAAATGTGGTGTTGGGCAATTCCAAAATTTGCATTGTGACCCAAATTAAAGGCACTGTACCTGATTTCTTTATGGCGGAGTTAACTTTGCCCTTCTTTGTGGTAAACTCAGGCATTTGTGGGAAAAACTCTGTGCCTCTATTAATAATGCATTTTGGAACAATTTATGAACTTCCAGGCTAGTTTTCCAGCATTTCTGTGAAAGTGACCCTGCAAGTTGTGAAATGTGCCAATAAACAACAATTGGGATGCTACAAATATGTTAAGAAAGTTAAGAATGTTGAAGCCCAAATTTTGTGTTTTGTGGCTTCCTCTTTCATTGTTTGTTATTAAAAAAATGAATAAAGTGCTTAAGTCACATGGGTCAGTAGTGGTCAAAAATAGCTAAATTGACCTTTTATTCCCCCAACGTTTGAGAGATAATATGTGTGGTTTCATGTTTTTCTTGAACTATCATGTAATGTGTTATTTTTTGTGGATTAAAGTAAAGCCTTATTGAACCTTTTAAAGTGTATGTTATACATTAGACAATTTTTTGCTAAAACATAGCTACCCAATTATATGTAAGAATCTGCTGTTTTCTTTAGTTTGGCCATTTTTGTGATGTTTATGCACCATGGCCATGTCGCCATGAATCATGCCCGCCCATTCACTCCTAGTTAACATGGGACTGGAGAAGTCCAGATAAAATCAGTCGCTACATGAATATAAAGCCGATTTTAGACCGCACAGAGAAACAGAGCAGTTTTCAATTTCGGACATTTTACACAAATCAATCTACTAAACATCAGATTTTAGCGCCGAACATTTTCCCTCGTTCTCCGCTGAATGAACGAGCTTCGTGGAAATGCCGAGACAAGGCAAAAAGAGGCAAAAGTGGGCGGAGCGGAATAAGATGAATAGTTTCACTTCCTTATTGGACACCGACAGGAAGTGACATAGATGAAGGCAAACCATTTGAAACTGTTGCCGTGCCAACCATGTTACGTCAATGGGAAATGAGTCGAACTGCTGTGGAACTTTAACTTTATCTATGTCACTTCTGTCAGCAGCTTAAAAAATCTAATAAAAATAGAATTTGCTCAACATTTCTTCACTAAAATTGCTGCTTCACTGAAATAAAATGATAATTATGCAACTGATGTTATCCTTCCAAATAAGTCATATTTTCAAAAGCATCAAAACCTGTCATACAGCATGCACATTTTTCATTCTTTATTCTTTACGTAATTTGACTATATGTGTGCTTGTAATTTTATCAAACATAAAATGAAGGAATAAAGGATCTTCATACCCCCTAAGACATCAGATCCTACTAACACCAGTCTAACACTGAAGTGCTCAAAGGTTTCCCTGTATCCCTGGGAGACCCACCAACGGCGACATGTGTAGACCTATAGTGCATACAAATATTCCTCCTCCGCAGTGTCCACCGCTGGCCTCTCCACTTCCCTGTCATGTTTCTGTTGCGTGGCGCCTTTACATCATGGACATAATTTCTCAACACTCAGCGATTCCGAGGGCTCTCATTATTAGCCTCTCTCTGCCGCAGCTGTAAACGGCTAATGTATTCCGTGCACACCGCGAGTGACGGCCGCTATCAAAGGACTTGCCTGAACGGCGGTAATAACTGGAAAATTATTTCTGATAGCCTGAAACAATCTTCCAAATCATCACAGAACTTTATTAAAATAATATCAAATCAAATTAGCTGCCGTACCCCTGTAATGAATTAAGTAAAGGGTTATGCCAGAATTAATCCCATCATGCTCGGAGGCAGAAAGGGGGGGGAAGCTCTGGGACCATTTAATAAACCAGTCAAGCCCCTCGCAGCGCCGGGGCCGGTCTCGGATCCCGCGTCCGCCCTCATGCCCGCTCCAGCGGCAAACACATCAAAAGACATCCTCCTCCTCTCCTCTGTCCTTTTCTTCCCTCAATCCCACAATCCTTTTCTCTCCTCCTCTAAATAATCGTCCCTTCGCTCCCCCCCCCCTCGCCCCGCCGCCCAGCGCTCCATTATGCCCGTGGCTCCGATTATTCATATGGGGGTGAATCTTAGAGGAATCTCTCCGAAGGCTGCCGATAAGTGCTAGGGCCCGTTGGGAAGGCCGGGCCAGTGTCTCTCCTGTCAGGCATGAAGACACGGAGGGAAGGGAAATCAAATAGTTCATGCTGCTTTTGAGGCAAGTAACTCGAGACCAGCTATTTTTCAAGAATCACGGGCATGTTCAATTACGAAGACTTATTCCACGGGGTAAAGTCTTTTCGTCGGCTGTTGCAGTGGTAGAAGAATATCCAGGAACCTTTCTTTTAATGTGAGCAGCTGCTATTTGAATGTGCGTGGTCACGTTTTACAGCGCAGTAGTAACATGGTAATAGCATTGTAATGAAAGAGATGACGGATAATGCGTTTTCTACTCTATCCATAGTCAGTTTAATGTCAATATATTGGGTTAGGGTGATCATGAGTCATATTACCATGAAGATTAGGTAGGAGCCTTGTTTCTATGGAATAACCATGTTATTACACTTTTAGGCACCATCTCCTTCCTGTTACCATGCTATTACTTTGTTGTAACGTACACCACAGTAATAGCACATGGAAGCTTTTCCTATCATTTCCAGGTCGCATTATTTTACACTTTACATGACAAATCCAAATCCAAAAGCTTCTGGAAATAAAGGGTCAAAATAGCGACAAGAACGAGACACATATGAGGATGAAAGAAAAAGACAGCAACAAAAATGCAGTAACAACGTAGCAAAATAAAAAAAATGTGACAAAGAAGGGAAGGGATGAAAAAGCAACAAAACGGTGCAAAAAAAAAGCAAAAAATCGACACCAACGCAACAAAAAAAAGCACCAAAAGTACAACGAAAAAGTGGCGACAACGTGAGGAAAAGTCTTTGTAGGTCTTAGCTTTCAAAGTATGTCGTTACACCTGGCCTATAGTCTGTAAGCTCCAGTCGAGAAGCTTTTAGATTTGGATGAAGCCAAACTGGAGAAAATTTGCTTGGTTAAGACGGGGCTTAAGAGGTTGAAGACAAGTCCAAACAAAGACTTCAACTATTTTTTTAAAGCAGGACCAAAACAAAGTTATTCCAAAGTTCATACGTTTTGTGAATGAGAATGTGTTGCAGCATCTTATCATCAATAGAGCACACCTTGCCTCACCTTATACAACTTATCTGCCCCTGAAAAAACGTGAAACCGTTAGCACCTGTTCCACAAACTGAGACGCTCTGAATTCTAAAGTGCAATGCTCTCTAAGTCCTGTGTTATGATTTATACGACCTCCACAGCATTAGACACTTAGACTCCACATCATCCGATCTCACCCTCATTCATTCCATCCTCTGTATCTGCTCACTGCTTCTCACCCATGACCACGTCAGCTTTTAACATCACTCCGCTCAGCCCGCACCGGTCCAGTCCTGTCGCGGGATGGTTAAATAAGGTCTGGGGGCGGGTCACAGTGCCATGCAGGCGGACGAACGATACCATCTCTCACCGGTGCGTGGATGAAGGGCTCCTTGAAAGGGGGCTTATGTTTTGGCCGATTTTTATGGGGTATTTGAATTCCTTTCCTCTCTAAGAATGTGTCTGGACATGCTGTAATATCGCTGCATCTCAGGGGTTGGTGCGCGTCCCGAAGAGCACCGACGATAACCCCAGCCGCCTGCCCCCCCCCCACCCCCCCCACACCTTCCTTTCTCCATGTGTTTTCAATGTGTGAGAAAGTCTGTGTGAGAGTGGGAAGGAGGGGGTCAGTACTGTTCCCCTCAGGAGGGTCCCGTCCCGTGCCATCTGGCTCCTCAGAGGGCAGGAGGGGGGGAGGGGGGGGGGGGGGGGGGGGGGGGGGCATGTACGAGTAGTGTGTGAGAAGTAGTGTCTTGGTATCGCCCTTAGAAAAATGGGGGAATTGTACTTATAGTCTTTAACGTTTTTTTTTCCTCACAAGTTTCACTCCCTTTTGATACACACAACTTAATAGAAGTACCTTCATTGTTACGTTTTTCATGTACAGTTGACCTCTTTCTCCCTGCCTTAACCGAGCACATTTTCCCAGTTCGACTTTGCCCAAATCTAAAAGCTTCTCGACTGGACAGCAACAGTGTAAAGCCACATATGAAAGAAAACTGGTGGTAACTTTTTTGTCACGTTCTTGTTTTGTCAATTTTTGAAAAGGCGTTTTCGTCTCTTTTATCATTTTTTTTTTTTTTTCCATTATGTTTTTGTCACTTTTTTGTTGCACTTTTGTCCCTTTTCCATTATGCTATTATTGCTTTACCGGCATGTTTTTGTCGCTCTTTTGTCACATTTTTTGTTTGCGTTTTCAATCTCGCTATTTTGAGTCCTTTCTTCAAGAAGCTTTTCGATTTGGAGAAAATGTGCTCGGTTAAGGCGGGTGTTAAGAGGTTAAGGATTAGATTTCTGGGGGGGGGGGGTTTCAAAATATAACGTCATCAAGCGAGTGAATGCCAGTTTCATCTAACTTTAGCATGAAATTGAGACTAAATCCAGGTTTTGTCATTGTGGGCATCACGGAGAATTCTCATCTTTTGCAGAACTTAATTCATTTTAACCTTAAGTTTTCACGCTCCACTTCTGATTCATGGGAAAGGCCCTGGACGGATGTTGAAGTCCAGTTATAAAGATAGCACCCAGCCTTGGCACCCCCAGCTGTACTTGCACACACACACATGCACGCACGCACGCACACACACACACACGCACACACACACACATGCCAAAACAGAGGCTTGGATTGGGGGCATCTCAGCGCTATGTTAAATAATCACCGCACATTTCCATTCATTGTGATGAGGAGGATTTGTTGCTATAATAAGGCAGGCAAAAAATCATGAATATTCACAGGCACTTTAAGCAATTATGATAATCTGTATTATTCCTGTAGCCTCCTCAGTGCTATCTGTCAGAGGAGGCGGCTGCAGAGGCGAGAAAAGTAGGTTGGAGTAGTGTGCACTTTTTACACTTCCCAAATCCACTATTTCTGTACTTTCCCCTTTTGTTTCTTATGTATTGTTCATCTTTTTTTTTTCCTGCCTCCTCCATTGTGTTCTATGGAGAGGAGGGGGTACAGTCCCACAGTGGATAGGCCCTTGGGTGCTTGCGGAGCTGGCAGCACTGTTGGTCTAATCTTCCGGGTCAGTCCTGGCGCTTTCATCTTCTCTCACTCCGAGCTCCCCGTGTTTGATGTGAACTTAGCCCAGGAATAACTCTTCCTTTCTTCTCCGCTAACCTGGCCCTGGAGAAGAGGCGAAAGCACTTTGTTGTTATCCTGGGAGCCAAACAATGCTGCGAGGAAGATGAGGGGGAGAAAAAAAAAAGCCCTAATGAAAGCCTTTTGATCCGGAGTGATATCACGAGAAGAACCATGAGAGCAAGAGACAGTAAATATATTTTTTAGAAGATTGCGCAGAAATCGCAGGAATCAAAATGCAAATTGCCCCGGAATGTTTAGACGGAAACTCCTGGCCATAATTCACACCCATTGAAATTAATTATTTCAGATTTGCCCACATTTGTTTGGAGTTTGAAGGCGAAAGAAGAAAGGCGCGAGCTAATTTATTGCACAAGTGGAATTTAAATGAGCGCAGAAAGGTGATTAATTTTCCCGGATCCGTACCTTTAAAACTATTTCTCTGCATTTCTTCCACAATTAAAGCCAAGAGTGATTCTGGGTAATCTGGGCCCTCTATGTGTTCATTAGCGCTGCACTACTGAACCATACAACAAAAGGCCAGTCCTTATTCTTCACTTGACCACGACCTCTGACCTTGGCCTTTTGACCTATTGTGTAAGTCTCTGAGCATTAGGAGGTTGATTGAAGACCATAATTTTTCATTCTTTGCTGCTGGGCACACACACAGTCACAAGTGGCTAAAACTCTTTCTACAAGTGAGAGTTAGATTGCCACTAAGAACTACAATTTTAAATCAAACAAAAAGGCTCAATCATCCAGGTAGACAATAATCAGATTCTGGTGAATCAACACAACTGGACATTTCTTAATACAAACAGAAATGTCCAGCCGTATTGATTCACCAGACTCTGATTGAGTACAACTATTTTGTATCCGCTGCTTTATATAGCGCTTGTCTATGTATAATGAGCTCTGAAACAACTTTGTAACTTCTACCTACCACAGTAAGAAGTAAGTGTTTTATTTGTCATTGTACAAACATACAGCGTTGTGGCCCAACCTGACCTGCATGTTCTTGGAGGTAGAGGAAACCTGGCTGGCGGCCTTCTGTGCTCCTCTGATACGGTGCACCGCCTCCTGGGTTTGTCCCTGTTTCAGAGCATGGCATCCTGCACTGGTCAGTCCCACCTCCTCCTTCCTCTTCCTCCTTCAACAACAGTCTTTCACCATCTTCTGGCAAGAGCTTAGTAGTTAATCTGTTTTATCCTCCAGTGAATGTCGATTAGTCAGAACAATTAGATTTGAGTCTTGCCCGGATACCTCCTTGTTTGTCCCTGTTTTGTTTCCTATAGCGCCTTTTGTGAAGACTCCACTGTGCTGCAGGTGTGGGGGCTCTAGCTGCCTCTTCAGGGTTTCAGAAGAAGAAATGTGTAGGTCTCAAATATCTTTAGCTCATAAGCTAGCTGTTTGTTTACTATTAAAAGGCTGCTTTCTTCAAGACTATAATGGACATTGCAGTGAAAAAAAATCCATTGAACCCCAACAAAAGCACAGCAAAAACGTACAAAAGCATCCAGTAAAACAATGTGGAGCACAGAAACCACAAATGCAGTTCGCAAAAAAGGCAAAAAAGTCAGCTGTACCAAGATAGAGGGAGGTTACTGCTTGTTTGCGCGTGGCCATGATGTATGTTAAAGTACTACTATTGATAGATGTTCTAGTACTTTTCCATTAAATATGTTCTCAAAATGTTTTTTTTCTTCTTTTGCTTCCCCATTCTCTTGCTTTGAAATTGTTTAATGTTTGTTCTTTTGTTCCCACAGTTCAAGCACGTGACTTAACATACCTTTCCCAAAACACAATTACATAAAGAAGTTGAGCAAAGCAGATTTTGACTTTCCCAACATCTTTTACAGAGTAAGCTTTCTCGCGTTGTGTAAAAGCGTGTCAACCTTCAGCTTGAAAATAAACGAATGAACTCAGAGGCCAAAAAAACAGGTCCCAAACACACTCGTCTCTCAAGAAGTAGGAAGTGCACCTTGGATGTGAACACGCCTGCTGCCATGGTGATAGCCCAAAGCTCGGTGCAACAGCAGCACATTAACCCCTCTTGACCCTCTATTCTCACCTGTGATAAAAGAGGAGGAAGAGGAGGGAGGAGCTGCCCCCTTTCTACCAACGTGCACTTTGGAGTACCCGGGCACCAGCAGGCCCTTGAGAGCCCGCGGTCATTAGGAAAGCTTTATTCTTGGAGAGCCGGAGAAAGAGACGAGAGACTGGAAGATAATGTATGGTCAAGGCTGCAGACTTGTGGGCACGGGACAAGGAGTTTTCAGACACAAGAAACACGCAAGACAGCTGCTGCGGGCTTTGTGTTTGTCTTTCAATCTTGGGTAAAAAGGAGAAAGAATTGGCTTTGGGCGAGCGCTAAAGGGGCAGGCCGCTGACTTACAACAGTGGACATACAGTGACAACTCCTTTGTTCTATGTCATGTTTAGTGGCCTGCTCTTGTTCGCCGTCTGCAGCACAGGTGAATCGTGACTGAAATCTAAGTCTGAGGAAAGGAGAATTATGTTTCATTTAACGCCAAAGAAGATGGGACATGATACGGCCAAAACTCCATGCACGACAAAAATGACACATCAATCATGTCTTTAAGTGTCCAGTCTGTGTGTAATAAGAAGAATACTCTGACCCTCTGAATGTCTACTTCCATTGACTGAGCTGCACTGTGGGGATATAACCTCAACTTTAGTGGTCACTAATCCTGATCAAAATCAATAATAAGAGACTTCCTTTCATCTCCTCTGAGGTCCTGATAAAGTTGAGAGAGCATGAATGGCCACAAAGGATCAATGTGTTCAGTGGGACCCTGAGAGATATTGAAATGAGAAAATAATGTGAAATGCCACTCCCCCACAATAACTGGGCAAAGTGCATGCACATTTGATGATATGAAGAAAATAAATGAATAATGCATTGGCTATCAATGAGGAGCAGAAGACACATTGCTTTAGGCCATAGTTAAGCCTCTATTCATGAAGTGGAGACAGACACAAAAGCCTGCGGACTGTGGGAGTCCAGCACCGGGCGGCAGGAATCAGGCCATGCTTTTTAGGACAGAACTGAGGATTGCTCCTTCTGTGATTCTGTTAGTTAATATCACTAATAATGAGCTGTTCTTGAGATTGTTGTGTGTTTACAATGGGATTAGTCGCAAGAAGCAGAGTGTGGGAGAGAAGCCTCGGGAGCACAGAAGGACCACATGTTTAGTGCACTCTCTGTTGTTATTCTTGTCTGATCTGCATTTCCCAAGCACTCAACTCTGTTCATTCATGATCCAAATATGAGCGAATATTGATTTAGCAAAAAAAACAACACAAACTTGGGCAACCCAAAATATGACATGTTAGTGACACATGAAATACAGTTGAAGTCCCTGTTTTGATTAACATGACTATTTCTTAAAAATACAGTGTTTTGTTGTAGTTTCACAAAATAATCAGATTTTATTTTTTTTAAATCTGTTTTTTAAAATAAGTCATCGTCAAGTTATCGTTACAATATGCCGATCCACATTGTAAATCATATAACAGCATATATGTCACATCATGAGGAATACCTGTGATTCTGATTTCTAGTCCCAACACACACTCATAATACGTCCAGCACTGATCCATAGTGTCCCTCCTTGGTTTTACAGGATGAAAACAGGGATGGGTGAAGAATGCTGTGGGGCCTGGAGGCCAAGGCTTGAACCTGTGTCTGTTTCATGTCAAGTCCCATTTCTTGAGCGGGGGGTTGGGGGCAGCTTGGCATTTTCACTTCTGAGGCCACTGTTTATATGGCCCAAGGACTCTGCTCATTCTCATCAGCCCGGGCCCCTGAACGCCTCCATCAAACAGCCCTCAGAGACAAAACGCTGAAAAGCCATTTTTAACCAACCCGCCTAAATGTCACACTTTTCTCAGGTTTCTAATATTTATTCTCCCAAATAAATCTTTTAAACAAACAGCACTTTGAGTCAGCCAGGGGACATTGAGTCATCAGCAGCATGTGTCGTTGACTGTTTTGACATGTCATTGCAGGCCTGTGATGGAAAGGGCAGTGACATACAGTGACCATTCCAGCACTGTTACAACGCGTTACTTCACCCAGTCACCAAGTCGTACGGACCAATGACACAACTGCAGCCCGCGCCCCCTGTCCTAATGTCACACATGTCCCAACAGTTTTACTTCAAACCCGCTCCCATCACCCACACATCTCATTCATGCCCTATCCCGCCTTGTATCTTAAATGCACTGTCCATTATGCTCTTATTCCATTCACTACCGATTGTTTGTCTGTCCTATCGTGCTTTTCATTAATCTCACTAGCCCCCTCTAGTCCTCCTAATACCTCTTGTCTGTGAGTAACATATGCTCCCAGTGGCATCCTGTGTCCAGACCGCTGCGGGACCTGTCTGCTCCGTGTCGAGCGGAGGATGGACGTTTGAAGAGTCCTCGGGCATCGGTCTTTGTCAGCAGTGCTCAGGCTCAACACAACAGCACATCTACATAGGCACGTATTTGAACTGGTCATTGGATGCTAATGTGTGTTCTAGGGCTGGAGGAAAACCTGTGGTAGTATTTTGGAAGATAGGGATTGAGTTTGCAGTCTATTTGATGTAAGAGAAAGCAAGTTATAGAGCGACAGTTTCTTGGGTTGCACTTTTCTTTACTTTTTCTCTTGACTGATTTCCGAACTGCTCCTGTTTGTCAATCAGTAATTCTTGAAAATCCCTGTGATTCAACTTCTGACTTTAGTGCCCAGTAAAAACCTAGGATAGAAATAGTATGGTTACTGTGATATTGCATTGGCAGAAAAAGGTTGTCTTATTAAGTTCTTTTTCAGAGACACATGTCACCCAAAGCACTTCCCACAGATGTCCTTGGAGCAGAGTGTGTCTGCGAATCCTATAACCACCACCAACCGCCCACTCACTCACGCACCACTCACCCAAGCTGGTATCCCCCTCACGGTCTCCCATCAAGGTAGGACCTGCCAAGCACCTGACGAAATCTGACATACACAATTCATAATTACACTTTTAGGTGCAATGCTTTTCCAGTCAATGACCATCTTTATTTTATTTATTTGCTGTCAGTGTGCTGTAGATGTTGTTGTTTTTGATGAGAAGAAGCTCCTGAAGATAGAAGCAAAATATTGCAAACTCAACCAACCCAGTCCACCTGGTCCACTGGTATTCATGTTGTCTTTTCCTCACACAAGGACAGGGGACACCCATGCGGCTCGTCACCACCTGCTGCTGACACTATTTGACTTTATGTTTGCCTGAATACTTCATTTGCCTGAATTTTATATTGTCCTATTTACTGTTCTGTTTTATTGCCTTAATCTTTGGTGCAGCCCTGTGAGGCAACTCCAGTTGTGATATTTGGCAATACAAAACCATTGATTGATTGACTGATTGATCTCAAACCACAATGTTGGCGATAATTCCCAAGTGACATATAGTGGGGTTTATTGATGTGAAAATCTGATGATGTGTATCCTAAATGACGGGGCAAGTTCAGTTTTTTTCTTATAAACTAAACCCAAACAGAGCGTGTGTGTGTTATCATCACTTACCGAAGGCTGCAGACACACAATTGCCAAGTTACATCCAACATAAACACATGAAATTTGCATGTCTTTGTAATGGTTTCTCCAGCGGATGGCCAGGCTGCAGTAAATGATAGATCCAGTGCGCCACCCATTGTCAGAGGTGCAGACAAATACGTAAGATCCAATCTAGCCATAAGTCTAGTCATAATCTAGCCTCAAAAGCTTTGTTTCCAAAAAAGTTCAAGCATAATGTTGTCCAGGAACAGCCCAAACACACGCCTCAAATCAAATGCACTGCTCTGTTTTAGTTGCTGTCTGAAGTGAAACTGAACCCTTATTAACTAGCACATGGCCTGATATTGCCTAATAATTAACTTTTGGGCTATTCTCTTTTCAAACCAACTTATTATTCATATCACACTTGCACCAAACCGAGGCTCCTGCACCGTGAACCAAACCGCGAGATAGCTGAACTGTTACACCCCGAGTAAAGCATGTTCACAAAATGTAGATAAATCATAAGGTAACAGTGCTACATCTTACAGGATAAACATGTTCATCAAAAGCAGCCCCCAAATTAAAATCGCACTTGTTTTTCTGATTATAATTATTTCTTTAGGCCTAATTAATACTTGACATTGAGTTTTCGTTGGCCAAACACATACACTATGTGCGAACTGTTTCCCTCATGGTCATTTGCAAACCAAGACATGGCCCGATGCCAACCCCATTGCTTTTAATTGGCCGTTGAAAAAAGCCCTGATATAAGACAGACAGACGGACCTTGAGGAGCGCCCCTTTGTGTACCCTTCACCCCAGGTTTTGGCTTTACCCACTTCTCAGCCCGGGATCTCACCAGGGCATGCGGGCTTCCTTCGGCAACAATGCGGGTTTTGTCTTGAGGTTGTGGTCTAACAGTTGTCACAGAATGATCCCATACCAATATGTTAATTGGCCTGACAACCGATGAAGCCGTATTTGAAATTAAGAGCGCTTTTGTCCCCATTTGCCCAACAGCCTTTCAGAGCAGCTATCTTTAGGCTGAGCCACTATCTCAGAGATTAGCAGCTTTCAGTGTAGCTTCACAAAAGGCTGAGAATATTTCCCACATATGTTATGCCATATAACCCCCTCCTCTGTGTCATCCTATCCACGTATGAATGAAGACAAAGACAGTGATTTGAGGCCAGTGGGTGTCAGGGGACATGCTAATTATGACAGACTTTACAGTTGTTTTTGTTCTTTTTTCTGCTCTGAGCACTGCCCCCTTTTACTTACATCATGTTCATGCACAGGACAGTGCATTTAAGTAAAAACACAGCCACATGTATGCATTACATCTCAAGTACAATTTGAAATAGTGAAACAGAATAGTTAAAACATTTGCTATCATCGTTCTCCAAATCATCTGGGAGAAGTGACGCTGCCTGTTTTACAACATAGAATTGGCTTATTTCTACTTCGAATCCCAGCATAAGGGGACAAGTTGATTATTATGATTTGATTATAAAGCATCGGTTTTCATTGTGGGGTAGGGGATACGGCTTGGGGTTTATATGACATATTTATTGATAGTAAAAGTATTGCAAGACTGACACATCATCCAGGGTCAGCTGCCGCAAAGAACCAGCCATGTTTAGCGGGAGGATCATTCACTGTCAGGAAATAGACCATCGCTGAACCAATGGCTTGTTCAATCTCATTTAAATAGTGATTCTGGCTTTGCTTTTCATAACCATAAAGAGCCTTGTATGGCGGTGGGCAAAGTGCAGGGGAAAGAGGGTGCAGTAAAACAGAAATATTGCCCAGCTCCCTGTTGAACTTTGTCCAGGTCTGTAATGTGTCTCAGAGGTAAGGATCATAGACTTGGCCACAGTGACCCTCCCCCAAAAAATGTCTGACTTTCAAACATTGAGAACTCTTTTTCCAACGTACGTACAGAACACACGGTCGTCAAAAAGTCCATGCTCCTAAAAAAATATAAATATATAGGACACGTAATAGTGAACTGAGAAAGTTGGAAGAATACACAATATAGGCCTAATGTGTCATTTGAAACACCATTTTAGTTTTATGTACACATTCATGGCTATAGGACTTAGTTTCAATCCTTTCTTCTTGAAGTCCTAACAGGCTAAATGCAGCCATGTAACACTATTAGCATGATACCAAATGTAATAAAAATTGGAAATGGGAGAATATAAAAAAACGTCTGATTAGTTGGCCCACATTTCTAAATTGTCTGCTGTTTTGGGCATTAAATAAAATAAGCATAGTGGTAAAGGATAATCAACTGGCCTCATTCCGATGAGTGTTTGCATGTAGGGCAATTGAACAAAGTGCAAGCGAATTGAAATCAGGTCGTTCCTGGGGGGCACTGGTAATGAACTGGTGAGGAGATACAGACTGGAGAGGAGAGAGAAAGGAGAGAGGAGGAAGAGGAGAGGAGCTGACCTCTGCTATGACTCCTCAGACACACAGCAGAGCCTCCTCAGCGGGCCTCTGTAAAGTGCTGTAATGTCTTCAGTAATGATGGCAGTAAGTGATGGTCTGCTCTGAAGGAGGCACTGCTTAAGAGGTAAGTTAAGAAAGGTCTCTCTTTGTGGCATTTTTGCAATTATACCAGCAGGGAGGAAACGCAGAGAGATGTATGTATTCTGATTGTGTGCTATTGTCTGTGTGTCCCGGCCTGGGCCACCTCGGTTTGAATTTGAATATATTTTTTACAGATGGCATCTGTGGCCTAGAATGTTGAGCAAACATCACATAAGAATAACTGCACCAAAAGCAGCAAATATGCATTTGTGAATATAGAGCCAGGTTATGTGGCTTAAGATTGATCGTGAATTTGACCAGTATCCCTCATCTCAATCCCCTGTGCATACATAACTGCCTCATCTGCTCTTCTCTCCCTTCTCCTCTGCCTGTCCGGGGGCCTAATTTAGCCTTAGTAGGCTCTGCCGGTGCCTAAGAGAATTCTCCTTTATGCAAGCCAGGTAAAATAAGAGCGGCGCTCGGATGAGGCCCTCTCCATCATGGTGGATGGGGGGAGTCACGGGTGACACCCCCTGATCAGGTGTGCATGCGTAATGGCCGTCCCAAAATAATCACTGCTTTGAATAATTTCCCCGCTCTGTCTCTCGCCCCATGATTCTTGCTGCTTCGACTCGTTTTGTGGCGGGCATCCCATAAATCCTTGCGGTAAATGTAAATCAGTGGGCCGGGTGCTCTGACAGATGGGGGCTGCGAGGAGTCCTGGGAGATCTCTCCTCTCACCTTTCCCTTCAGCTGCAATGGATGAAGCACTAGCTGGGCTAGCTAAATAGCATTAGTGTTGGTCGCTCACTTAAGAATAGAGGGAGACAGTGGAGATGAGGCGATGGTACACAGATAACAGGAACTCTGTGATCAGCGGACATGAAGTGTTGTATGACGGATGTGTGTTTGTCCAGGCAGAGCAGTGTCAGTAAACAGGAGCCTCTGTTGTTGTTATGATGGGGAAATGGGGTTGTGCAGGTGGAGGAGACGCAGGCTTGCGTATCTGGAGCTGTCAGCTCCTGGGAGGATTGTAGATCTGAGGGTAGAGGGAGCATGAGGAGGAGGCAGCAGGGCCTTCCTTGGTCCCCTTGGCTGTCTGTGGAGCAGAACCATCTCTCATTAAGGGAGAGTGCCGAGGAGACACTTGAAAGTGACATTCACCCCCCCACAGCCCCCACCATTTTAGAGATGCTATGCATGACGGCCACTGCCACTCAGCCAGCAGGGTCACCTCTCCCTCTCACTGTCTCTGCGCCTTCGCCTGGGGGAGAATATCAATGGTGTTGTGCTTTTGGCATATATACATACAGCACCTATAGCCTTTAATGAAATCCATCAATTACACAGCCTTCACAGGAAGAATTGGGTGACAATGGAGGAAAAAGAAAGAGGAAAAACAACATGGTCATTAATGTGACTGGAGGATGGGGAGGAGAGTGATAATATGCAGAGATGAAACGCCCTGTGTTCTTGATGTGTGGATAAAGGAAGAGGAGCAGAATCAAAGGCTCCAGCCCGCTGTGGGTCAGGGGCTCTCGGTGGGATCATCTCTCTGCACCAAGCGTCGATTCTGACCCTCCAGATCTGACCTCAGGCCTTGACTCCTCCACTCATATCCATCTCTTTAATCTCAGGAAGCTTCATCTAACGAGCTGCACATCATCCACTCAGAACAATGAATGCGGCGGATCTATTGTCCCAGTCTGACCATCAGGCATCTCCTCTCATTTTATCACCAACACACTGTACGTTTTTGGAACTAGCATGTTTTCTGTCTTGTTCTGTAATTACTTGGCAAAACAGGTCTTTATAAAAAGCATTTCCTGTTGACTTCCTGGGGCCATCGGTTGTCTGTCCAGTGGTCACATTTGCCCTGTAATCGCCATCGAGCAGCTTGAACCCTGCTCTCAGCCAATCAGCTTCCTCTACCCAAAGCCGAGACAGCACATAAATAAATGACCAAATTGGCCCTCTGTGCTGTCATACTTCTTAACCCGAGTCGAGCACTTGTAATTAAATTCACACAGATATGCTGAAGCCAACCCACCCTGTCTGAAGATGCAAAACAGTCCAGCGCACGAGGGTGTTACGCTGTACCAAATTCATATCCAGTCATAAATCCTGCTCAAGTTTGCGCTCATGAAGGCGACGTAAACGGACACAGATGCGCCAAAGAAGTCCTGTAAGTAATTTGTCGAAGAATCCTTTCATTTGCTTTAATTATCTGTTTGTCACTTTGTCTATTTTGGATGGCGTTTAAACACAGATGGGTCAGCGGTCAGACCTCAGCTATGGCTCAAGATGAGAAGGCAACAAGGAGCAAAATATTTAAATGGTGCCCTGAGCTTGGACATCGCAGAGGAGGAAATGGCTGATTTTAAATATCCGAGGTGATTGCATTTCATGGGTGTTTTCAAGCAAACACTTCATATCTGCTTAGACACAGGGTTTTCCAGTTTTCGTTATGAATTGGACGGTGTTTTTTAGGCTCAATGGAAGAAGGGTTTACTCCAGAACTAGATCATATCTAGCGATGGACCTTTCCTATTGCTTGGTTGAAGGAAATGGGGCCTGGGAAAGTGGGAAGTGTTTGGGGCTGTGTCCAAATGTCCCTATTTCCTTTAGAGAGCACCAAATAGAAGTGACATATTTTTATAGTGGTCTCCAATTGTCCGGATTGTCAGTAGTGCACTGAAAAAGTCCCACACTGATGCTCACTAATCGGGTCAATATAGATCACAATGTGGAGAACAGCGGAGCAGCAACAGGTTTTGAACTGAACTGAATACTGATGAATAACACAATTAGAAACTTAACTGAAAATGTCTGCAATAGATTTGTTTTCTTAGAAACATGAGATGCATGTTAAATAAAACAGGTATGAAATATTTATCCATAAACTGTGAACAGTTAATTCATTTGGTTGCCTAAAGATACCGCATACATTTTGTTATTTGTACCCTGAAACTGGAATAACATGATCACTGACGATGAAAAAATAAACCTGTTTGACCAAATCGCCACAGGATAGTGCGCCAGAGTCCACTATAGTGAGGGATGTAGTCATTGAGGTTAGGGCAGGGATGGGCAAACTAAGCCCCAGGGGCCTCATGCGGCCCATTTAGCTTTTTAATCTGTCCCGCCGAGTATTTAAGCCTGACCAACACCATAGATCAGATCTGATAATAACCACTGACTTTAATGTCTAGGATAAAAAAGGTGACTTTTCTCACTGACATAAAGAAAGGTATTAAAGTACTGCTGGTGATTTAGATTTTTATGTAATGTTATGTTATTTTATTCAGACCTTTGTAGTTCATTTTGTATTTGTTTGAACCTCCAAATGGCTAAAGGTTTGCCTATACCTTGGTTGTATAAGAGTGGTCTTTTGGACACAGCTTTAGTGCTTCTTTGTTTGTTCAGCAAATGCAAATGTGCCTTAAGTTGGACATAATAAATAGAATAATAGAAATCACGGTGTTCAGTTATCTTTGAATAGGTGGCAATTGTGTCGGCCAATCACAGCTTTTGAACTTCACACATTATATTTAATCTTGTTAAGTCATATTTAACATCCCATCTCTACAATTACTGTAAGTCACTTCATTACGTCTGTCCATTTGCTCGCAGCATTAGAAAGAGTACTTCCTGAATAATACGGAGCGCTATTCTTTTAGCATGGATTGAAAGTGCATATTCTTGGCTATTTGCAGTCCCCATCACGCCGGCTGAGAGGGGAGAATAGCCAGTGTGCCCGTGTGAGGGATAATTTGTACCTTCTCAATGAATGAGGAGGACAGGCAAATTACTGGCTGAATGCGGACTGCCTGTGGATCCCACTGTCAGAAAGAGAGAGGAGGGCATAGACGGAGAGTGTAATTATCAACTAGCAAAGTGCATTCATATCCTATCACAAAGGGATTGGGGATGTGGGTGGACGAGAGAAAGAGTGAAGGAGGTTGTGAAATGGATGGAGAGAGATAAGGAGAGAGGTTGAAGGGGGGAGGCATGGAGGGGTGAAGGACTCCTGGACCAAATGGATGCGAGGCCGTAAACAGGGTTAAAAACAGCCTTCTATGGTCCGGATACATGAATGGAGACGCATTAAGACCTTTTAGCCCAGCGCACAAGCACCTCTTCGGAGTTAAAGACGAGCAAAGCCACGCTGGAAAGAGAGATGGAGGAAGATGCAGAAAAGAGGAGAGGAGGGGCTGTTACAGGGTTGTAGTAGGCTTCATAATGAAAAGCGCCCATTTTTTTAATTTGAATGGACTCATATAAGGACGCTGAGTTGGAAGGACATTTTTCCCTCCTATTGGTGAGCTGACATTGTGGAACAAAGACACTCTATTAGAGACCTTGGACTTTACTGACAAGCCTGCCATTACCCATACTTCCAAGGGTCCACAGGGGTCAGGGGTCACCGACGGGTGGCTTGAGAAGAGCATAGGGAGAGAGAGAGAGAGAGGGGAGGGGAGGGGGAGCTCACATTTAGAGAGCGGGGACACCTGTAGGGTCGCATCCAGTTCAAGACGCGACCATGAACAACACTGGAACCTTTTGAGAGGCAACGGACAATGCGAGGCCCAGGCGCAAATAACTTCCCCACATCGGATTTCTATAATGTTCTCAAATGCTGAATGTCGAAAGGTTTTACAGTATTCCTGTGTGAATCAGTGTTCACACAGATGTCTGAACAATTACATTGACCAATATATGAAATGTTTTTTTTATACAAAACGACAACTTGCAGGCACATTCTTTACCAATCTGAGACGTCAAGATGGCTACTATCAACAAGAGGATCTGCATTCCCCCAATTCAGTTTTTTTCAGGGTAAAGGATCCAGGAAATATTTAGGAGGATCCGGCAAAAAATTTATCTAATATAATGGTGTTTAATGAGAGTGTTCCGACAAATGTTTTGGCCTGTTCCCCCAATCCATCACATCAGACCAAAAGTGTTCCTGAAAATACTAATTTACAAATTAAGCACTGCTTAAACGCATCTCCAAAATATGCAAAATTGAGTGATGGATTCAAATGTTCGCAAATTCAGAAATACAAATAGAGGATATGCATAACAAATAGGTCCCAGGGTGCTTTTAATTTTCGAAAATAAAAAAAACAACACGTTTTACAGAAAATGTCGGATTTGTTTAAAGCTGAGTGAAGTAAGTTTCCTGTCACACGTAATCCTGAAATTCACTGATTTCACACAATCACTCATGGCATTAGGACCGGACCATCGTCAATCAAAAGTCCCTGGCAGCGGGGCTTAAAGCAGCTGTTGGCACGCGCACACATGGCAGCTCAGTGTGGGAGGGTTCGGAGTGTAAAGGGCTAAATGATAGCAGCATGCGTTTGATATATGTGACACTGCAAATGGAGGGCATCAGTGCTGTTTGCTGGCACAGCATGGCAGCGTGTGGTGCACCGCGGGCAACTGGCACCGACCAAGCCTGGCAAACGCGCTTTCTCTGAATGCGGAAACAAATCCCTGCTGGATTAGTACATGTGTGTGAGTTAAGTTGGACATATTGTGCATGATATACAACCCACGTGTGAAGAATTGTGCTTTTAGTTCGAAGACACATTGTGGTCAAGTTAAAATAGGTTATAGGCACACACCTACACACGTGCACACAATTTCACTGTACTTCTTTTTACCTTAATTTGAGTAATTAAAGCAAAAAAACTGAGACTCGGCCAGTGAGAAAAGTAATTTTACGCTTAAACTAAGACAAAGCGTCTTATTTCATGCAAATTGAGATTTATTGTGCAATTTTCATTTTAGTGAGATTTTCTTTTCGTAAATTAAGTTCAAAAATACATATTTCAAAGGCTTATCTTTTTTACTTGGCGAGTCAGAATTCCTCAAAAATATTAAAAAGACATTGAGATATCTGCAGTGTATATTTGCCATTTGTCATTTTATTATGAGCAAAAGCACCTCTTTATCTTAATGATCCAATTCCCAGCCCACATTACAACAAAATAGTATAACTGTCCAAAAATGATATTGAATCCATTAGAAATGTGCCGTCACTACATGCTTTTCGATGCTTTTATCATGACATGTGAGCATACTTGTGTTTTTTCCTGTGACCGCTGGTGCTCCCCGCGGTCCGGCCTATGGTGCACAGTCATCAGGTGGTAGTGCATATGTTCCCGGTGTCAGCTCCCTGTTCTCCCCAGCGGGCAGGCCAGCGCACTGCCAGCTCTGTAATAGGAGGGCTGGGCAGGGGCCATGACTACCACTTGGCACACAGCACCACCAATATGGTTGGCTTTTTTGTTTAGCCTCCCTCTGAAACTTAACCACTTCTGTGCCAAGATTGATTGCCATGAATGAACATGGGATGGTTAGTGATGCATGTGTCACGCACTTGTCGGAAATGTCTGTCTTTATTACGTCATTAATCAGCAGACCACACAGATAGGTGCATGCAGTGAGTGCTCCCTCTGTAATACAGGGCACAGTAATAAAAATGTAACATCATCTATTTAGCGCTGCTTTAATTACTTTATTGCTTGTGCAAACACTCTAACTCTAAATAGGCCTGAAGTCATTTACTGTTCTAATATTAACTCAAGGACAGTAGTGAACCACTCTTTACATGTGATATTTTAAGCAACGACACAAATCGTCTTTACTTGTGGTAATAAACTAAATAATAATACATTTAATTCATTACATACCATGAACTCCTTTCCACACAGATAAAAATGGAAGGTATAGCCGTACTCTGTGGTGGTGACCTCAGAAGGTCAAGTTTATTTATAGTGCGTTACTAAAACAGGCACAACTGCCCAAAAGTGCTGTGTATGTTTAATAAGAAAAATAATACTACCCACTGAGGGAAAAAAATAATAATAATAATAAAACATTATTGGTGCTGAATAAACAAAACAAAACAAAACAAAATAGGCAACATGACGATAAAATAATTTTGAATAATAAAATAAACAGCAACAACATACATTTTATTAGTATTCACTATTATTCACACTTACACAACTACATTTATACAATAATTTGTTCAATGGAAAGACATCAGACTCCGAGAATAATTTGTTAAATTTACAAAAAACAACAAAAACTCTGCTTTGAAATTACTTGAATCTAAAGGTGCAGCCATGTTCAAAGAAAAATGAAACAGATCTTGAGTTTGCTAAGGTTGACGATAAGGACATGAAGATAAGTTGACTCCTCAATAATTCCCCACCTGCTGTTGTCCGAGCAGTGATGAAACACTGAAGTCTCAGTTCTTGCCTTTTTCCTGATTCTGTGTCCGAGATACTCATAGCCCTGAGGCTTTGGCTTTGACAAAGAGAACACAGTGTTTATTTCTCCAACTGGACCGTCACAAATGAAAAATATGAATAAATGAATGTGTACAATATAATTATAATCTTCCTTTTCTTTTTTGTTTTTACAACGAAGACACAAATTCAAATAAGTGCATGAGTATAAACCGCACAGATGCACTGAAGGAGTGCTGGATGTGTGGTGGTCAGAGCGGGCAGGGTCAGTGGCAGGGCAGTGTGTACCGCTGCACATCTCTCTTATTCATCCATGTCATTCAGGCCAGGATCACGAGGAGGAGCAACACAGCATGGAGGGAGTGCAAGGCTCGCAAAGCCCCCATCCCCTCCCCGATGGCCCTCCGTACACTCACATATATACACACACACACACACACGCACACACACACGCATACACACACGCATACAAAGCCTGTCCTGCTCCACCTCAGCCCCCCAGGCCCTGAAGCATGGGTCAGTGCAGAAGAGGATGCATGGCAGAGGACAGATAGACCCAAGGCTGGCCGGACCGCACTGAACCTGAGCGGGGTCGGGGGGTCGGAGGGAGGAAGAGCGCAGGAAACAGATGAGCAACAGTCCGTGTGCGTGACAAGACTGAACTTTAAAGTGGCATTGATTTGACAGTGATTTATTTCAATGTGGCGGATGAAGAACATACATTTGATGCTCTTGAGGAAGATTCCACACGTGACAGAAGCAACAAATGAGTCATATGTTTAGACACCGTGAGAGCGTCTTGAAGGGATTTGGCCGAATGTGTTTCTTTATAATATTTTTTTCTGTCCAAAGGGGTCACAACTCTAAACTTCGACCTGTTAAGTGAGGGAAGAGAAAAATGAGGCGAAACAGTGCAACAGTGGCGCACGACTGACCCCCAAATTCAGTGACTGTTGCCTCGTACTGAAGTCCAAATAAAATGCTCGATATTCCGTCCACAGACTCCATTTGCCGTGGCACTGATTAAAACACAGATAGGGACACAGATACTGGATTCCTTTAAAGTGAGTGTGAAGAGTGTGAGCGCGTCATTAGGCTGAAGCTCACATGCGTTGGCGAAGAGGGCCACTAATCCAGCATGAAATTCAATTTAAAAGTTGGAGAGCGCCTCGCCTCCCCTGCTTTGATACCGCGCCAGATACCAAGCGAGGAGAGCTACCAGGGACCGAAGCGTCTCATCATCTGTGTTTCAGCGGTTGTAAACAAACGCATCATAAACATGTTGATGAGGGCCTGTAATCTATTTTAGTGGAAGTGGGAGTTCATAAGGTCAGACAAATTTGAGTCTTTGAATCAAACATTTTAACTAACTGTTCATCCATCAAACATTGCAAATTATGAACATTCCAACGTTTTCAGCTGTTGTCCATCGACCACACAAAGGTGAGGTCAAAGCCTAGCTAGCAATCATTAATGAAGGTTCAGACATTGTCCTCTGAGCTAAATGATAGCTCAAATTCAGTTTTTTTTTGGCTTTTGTCGGGGCGGATACACATCAAATGGCCCTAACCCTACCCCCTAACCCTAAGCATCATCTTATAAGATGTTAATGATAAAGAAACCACAGAAATTATATAAATGCCATGAAACGGACAAAACATATCTCACCATACTTAAAGGGGCTGGAAGCAAGTTCGCCATTTTATACTCACTACTGCCACCTCAGGCCATATGTGTAACTGCACCTTCTATATTAAGCTCGTGCATGACGGCAATTCGGGCCGAAGTGACACATTTTTGAGTGACCGTACAGGATTTTAGAGACAGTTGTGGTGAACAGGTCTGAGCTCATTCTACACATTAGGACATGGCTGGAACATGTAGGGGGAGGAAAATACTTAATTTTAACATTTTAAACTCCTTATAGTCCCTTTAAGTGTTGAGCCGTTTTCCACATTCATCTGTATGGAGGACAGAACGTTCAATTTAGAAGGGATTCGATGGCTAACAACATGTTTTTGTTTTTTTAAACTAAATATCCAGTATTTTCACTTCCTGGTTTCCATGTGATCTCCCTGTAAGCCCCTCCCACCCCTTCCTCTTGCTCCCCTTTGCTGTTACAATAAAGAGAAAAAGCAGAGTTTGCATAATACCCGCACCTTTAACAAATATGGACGAGTTAATGTGTCAGTTACAACGTTGAAACATAATACTTTACTTAAACCTGTTTTGTAACTTACACTAACCTCTTATTTCCAAAAAGTAGTCAATATATTAGTAGTAAAATATATTATTTTCCCACACCGATGATAAAAGTCTACAGTGAGCATCTGATTTACACCTGTGTTGACTGCAGTTCAAAGCACAAAGCACAAAAACACAAATGAATTCACAAATGAATAAGAAGAGTATCCAGAAAAATGTACACATAATATAAATCAAACGCATTCAAGCAAATGCAACGGATCACTATACCCACCTTCGTATTGTTTTGTTTGAATCTATCCGTTATGGCACACTTTCACCGCCCTAAATGAGGAGTAGAATGCATGAAGCTGCATTGTAGAAGCTATTATTAAATGTCAATTAATTCTAAATAATCAATATTGCACGGATGGACCACACACCCCCCCTCTGTCTTTGTCGATAAATGGCCTCTTGCCCTGCCTGTGCCCCCGCTATACAGCATTGAGCAACAGTGGACCCCATGCACTGAGGAATGTCCCGTCCTCTCAGAGATACATCGTCATTCATCCTTTACCACTGTCACCGCACAGCCCATAAATAAAGGTGCGCATATTTTCGGATTGTCCTCCATGTAGACGAGCGCATTGAAGCTGCACTTTTCATGGTTGCCAAGGCGTTATTTTGCAAGATAAAATTGCTGTTTGAAAGAAAAAAAGGAGAAAAAAAAAAAACAATGGGTGAAAAATGAGCTGTCAGTCAGCAGCCCCCTCCAACAATACTGCCGCTGGCCCCGCCACTCTTTGTGCTCCGGCAGCGAGTGGGGCCTCCCTCTATCCTGGAGACCGGGGTCAAAGGTGTCTGTGGACCTCTGGACATATCCTATGATAATACCCTGGGCTATGTCATGTGAGGGGCGGGAGATGGGGGGCCGTGCAAATGAAAGAGAGAGAAAAACAGGCTGAATGATGAGAGGGAGATGAGAAGTAAAAAAGCCTGGACGGAGGAAGCACTGGAAGGCACAGATCATGAGGTCCGCATGAGGGTCATCTGTTTGGAAATCCATTTACACCGCTCCTGCCCCGAGCCCCTCTGGACCCCCACCCTGACAGTGTTTTCCTCCTCACTGCGGCCCTTCTGCCTTTGATAATTAAAGAGGGCATTTTGACTGCGAGCGATGAGAAAATGGCTGCCACATCTGTGCAAGAAGGGCCAGGGAGCATGATGGGTTACCGCTCTGAGCATTACCGAGAACTGCAGTCCAGCCTCAACACTGACAGGAGATGTTGAGATCAATTAAATTAATGAAAACCACAATGTTAATGGTTCACTGAAAATGTTCGCAAGGAAACATTGGAGCTTTGACAGAATCACAGAAGTGCTCACTGTATTGCTGTAAAGGATTTACTGCCGTATAAACGAATACAATGTCGATGCACACTATACTGGTATGCACCTCTGGCAAAAGTTATGCAGCAAACCGATTGCTATCTCCCTCATAACTCTTCTTCACAATTATAAAACGGCTTCTGTGTTTTGTTTTGATCTTGTATTACCAGCTCAGAGGTTGTGTGTCGACTTGCACGCTGTGTTTCGTTTTTCGTGGCCTGAATACCATGCCGTGTCTCCGCTGCCTGAAGGTGATGGTGAACAATGGCGGTGCTAATAAATAAAAAAGCAGGCTATCAACTGTCAGTGCTTGGGCGCGCTCCCTCAGTCACAAGACCCACATGCGGACGAGGTGTCACTGCTTTAGCGTAGCCTCATTAGCATAAGACAATCAGCCCCGTTCGGACGCAGGGCACAAATGTTGTCTAGACGACATGCATCAGACGGGTGAATCCCCCAGACGCAGACACTATCGCCACCCACACTCGCACGGCTCTGCATAAGCACCTACATGTGAGCAGAGGTCTATAAATTACACTTACTCTGTCACAGTGAATAACTCCTGAAATGTATTGTGTTGTAATGTATTGACTTGTTTTAAGGACATAGGCAACTTGGCTTATGCAAATCATACATATTGCGGTGGCAAAGTAGTTCTTGGTTTAGTGGATTATCAACTCTTACGTTTTTCTTTTTTTAATATATATATACATATATATATCTGGCAAGTTATTTATTTTTTGACCAGGCATTACGTTGACTGGAAGGTTTAGCATGTGCTGAAGAGAGGGGAGAACAGCTGTCTATCTCAGAGCACTGAGCTTTAAAGCCAAGGCCTGTGTTTCTCAAACTCGTGACTAGTGTTGGGGGTAATGTATTACAAAAATATAATGCTTCTTTCAGTAACTAAGGAATATAACATATTACTTATACAAAAAACTCCCTCCAAATAATGACACTGGTGTATGAGATCTGCAGCTGTGTGTAGTTAACGGCATCAAAACAACACAGAGAGAATGGGGGAAAAAGAAGGAAAATCTTTGACTGCAGTTTTGCTCAGTGGCATTATTGCTATTTTCGGTTTATATTTGACCAAAAGTAACTCAAAAGTAACTCAAAGTAGGGTAACTCAGCTACATTTTGAAACAGTAATATGTTATACAAACATGTTTATAGCTGTAACTCCAAATACAGAATATATTACAGTTTTTAAGTAACTTGCCCAACACTGCTGGTGACTCCTGCAGGTCTAGTTTTTGTGTGACCTATACATTCGTGAAAGAAACAGCTTTTTTTAAATGGCTCTTTGGTGGAGGAGCTGACAAGTGCACGACACCATGCACTTGAAACAGGGACAAACCCAGGAGGCGGTGCACCGTTTCAGAGGATCCGAGGAGACTCAAGGCAGCCAGGTTTCCTCTAGGTGCTACGGTTTCCCGATCTCCAGGTCAGGTTGGCCCACAATGGCACACAATGACTAATAAAGCACTTACTTACTTATTTACTTATATTGCATGTCCTTACCTACCGGGAGTGAAACGTTTTTAATGCGTTTCATTCTTTGAAGATACACATTTTATGTTGCTGTTCGTCTTGTAACTGCATAATATTAAAGTAATAGCAGTTACCATTTTTGCTTAATCTTTATCATCCAGCCATTCAACCATTATTATGATATAAATCAACCCTCCTCCTACATATGAACTAGCAACCACAGACATGCTAATCCTCTTTGATGGAATGACAGATCATCCAGCCACTCATTTGGAGATATATGATTTCTTAGTTCAAAGATTATAGGATTTTTCTGCTCTATGTCCAGCAAGGGTCAAAGGGACAGTCTGTTTGATTTATGACGTCCATAGATGTGATGGCTGTGTTGACAGCATGTGCAAATACCAGCATAAGAATTAAAGAGCTAAATATATGTTCAAATATGAGGAAGCGTGGTTAGAATAGTGGAGGGTGGTATTGTTTGATGTGCACGTTGGTCCAGATGTATCCAATGTGGCAGCAGCAGGATGTGTCTCCAGAGAGCTGATTATGTCTGTTTGCAAGTGTGATCCTGTGACACTCTGTCTACACGGCTCCTCTATGATCTGAGCACCTGAAAGTGTGAGCGCAGGCTGCTTTGCATAACACTCAAAATCATACACAGCTCTGGGATGATAATGGCCCGCTGCGAAATCATTTTGAGGTTTTAAAGCTGAAATAAAGTATTTTAGTGGCCTACTGACATTTTCTTTTTTTTTTAAATTCTCCTAATGTCCAAATAAAGCTATGAAAAATAAGATGAATGTTCTTGTGGGTAACTGGACCCCGCTATAATGTTTGTTTTTGTTTCTGTGTAACTAGCAACACCACAAACTTTTCCCCAATGTGTTTGATGTACTCTCTCTGACCAAAACAACCTGGACCTGGATTTAACTAACTGTTTTGATCTGGGGTTGCTGCAGCAGGTCAGATTCAGCATTACTATGTGGTCAAAGAATGAAGATCAGACTACATGAACATCCTGAATGACAAAGTTATTCCATCATGTCCTCCCAGATGGCACGGACATGTTCCAAGATGACAATACCAGGATTCATCGGGCTCACATTGTGAAAGAGTGGTTTAGGGAGCATGAGACATCCTTTTCTCACATCCAGAGTCCAGATCTTAAACCCATTGATAATATTTGGGATGTGCTGGAAAATACTTTGCCCAGAGGTCTCACTCTCCAATCATCAATGGAATCTTTTGCAGAAGCTTACTGAAACAGCAAATGCATGCTGTAATCAAAGTTAAAGGCGATCCAACCAAATATCAGAGCGTGTGACTGTTTTCTTAAGGAGATATGTTATTTAGTCATGGGCAGTGTATTTACCAGTATAACCTGGCTTCAAACCGAGTTGTTCTATGGCTCTTTTTAAAAATGATCTTTATATAATGTTGGTTAACCTCTTCCCCCCATCTGAACTGAGCACATTTTCTCCAGTTTGGCTTTACTCAAATCCTAGGGCGTCGTAAAGGGGTGGAAGGTTAGGACGATTCTAAGGGCCCAGGGCTGACAAGGGCCCATGAAGACATCATATCAGATAGACCAATATATGAACAGGGTTATATGCTGTAAGACTGTGGGCCCTAAATAGTTGATTTGAATCTTTATGTGGGCCATTATTTTTTCATTTTGTGCTGAAATATGTTACCTGTTCAATTTTATATGCCTTTATTGCACTTGAACTATACCAACCTGCTGGGGCACCTCTATAAGGCACTAAATTGCAGGAAATGCAGTCTGTTCAGTTAAAAAAATGGTGGCGCAAGAAAAATTCAAGAAAAACGCACAACAAAAACGCTTAAAAATGTGACAAAAAAGCGGCAATCCCTTCTGTAGGTCTGCGCTTTCAAATGAGGCGTTACACTGTTGCTCTCCAGTCGAGAAGCTTTTGGATTTGGGCAAAGCCAAACTGGACAGGTGGGGGGTAAGAGGTTAATACTACCTGAATTAGTTTGTTCAATTTATATCATTTGATTCCAATCTCGATAGACACCCATTTTTCAAGCGCTTTATGGTGTGATGCAGATGCCCTCAGCGCTATATTAGTGTCACAATCTGCTTATGTTCCCTCCCCTTCACTGTCCCGCTATTCTCATACAAGAGACTCCCAACATCTGTCTGCTGTCACCGCGGCGACACTAACGGTGCGAGGCATTTGTATTAGACGCCAGGGCAGAGCAGGAGTGAAGGGGAAGAAGACGATTTAGCCAGTAGGGAGATAGTAGAACCAAAATCAGACAGGACAAGAGCAGAGACGGAGGCATGACCAGGGACCACACGGGTCACTTGTACACTGTCCAAAAGCCTCTCATTTAGCCCGCCTCTCCTCTCCCACATGGCTAGAGGGCAAACTGTATCTACTCCATAAAGACACAGAACAAGTGAGAAGTATTGCGTTAGACAGGAGTTAGTTATTGTTGGCTGAAGGCGTGTGTTAGCACTCAGCAGCAGCGCTAGGTCAGCCTGGCCCCAGCTACACAGCAGCTTGCAGCAGGCAGCACCAATCAACACCTTGCTATTCACACACGGAGCTAACAGTCATTAACACGTATCAGGCTTGTTTGCATATCTGTCAGCACTTTGCAATTGAGCTGATTTCTGATGCAAAAATGGAAGCACACAGCTGAGGCGAAACTGTTTATGGTTCAGAGGAAATAAGGCAAATAATGGACGTGGTCATAAGTAATATTATTTTTCTGTAATTAAAAATGAAAGCGCGACAAGCACACACGAACTGTCTCTGATGTTACACACACTGGCCTTACTACAAAAGTAATTTGTTTTGTATTAGAAAATAGCATTAGCAGGACAGCATTATGGTTGAAGAACATAAGGTGAGTATAAAATAAATAAATTATTTATTTTATACTCACCTTATGTATAAGTACCCAAAACCATCAACTGAGGACTGCCTGAAGTTGTGGCAAGAAGTGTCAACGGTGTCAAGAACAATTCTGATTGGGCCCTTAACCTAAGACCATTATTTTCATGAACTATTTATCATATGTTGAAACGGAGTGAGCTGGAGTGAAAGATCGAGAGAGAGCGAAAGAGAGAGAAACATATGGAGAGAGAGGGGAGTGGGGGCTAAAACATTCATTACCACATCTTTTTGGAAGAACGGCTGTCTATAAAATGTACATCTACTGTTTTTGTATATGTCCTAATCACTCAAACTAAAAAGTAAATGCTTTTTCCCTCCTTTCCACTGTGTCTTGCCTTGGTTGCCCTCACAAACATGAATGTCCCGACACCACATAAAGCTGCAAATGCAGCAGTGGTGCTGGTTCTCCACACTTCCTCAGTGAGAGAAAGCACTCTTTAATCATTTCATAAGATCATTTGCCTGGCAGATATGCCTCGGGCTCTTCCCATTAGCCCTGGCTGCCTTGACCTACTTCTATGTGTGTGTGTGTGTGTGCGTGCGTGTGTGTGAGTGTGAGTGTGTGAGTGAATCAGTTTGAATATGCAATGGTGGGAGAAAGAGGAAAGACTGGACTCCACGCATGGTGTGAATAAACGGACAGCTAGCCTTAGATCAATACTAATGAAGGAGTTCTACAGGAGCACTGTTTATGCTATTATAGATTTAAAATAAAATATTATGATACAGTGAATATAAAATACAATATAATGATATAGTGAATATAATACAATGTAATGGTATAGTAAATATAATATACAATATAATGATATAGTGAATATAAGCTAAAGTTTTAAAGTCTCCAGAAATTGGTTACTTTGAGCAAGACGACATCCAACATAAATATCTTGACAGTTCATATTCATGTTGGGCTTGCTGATATCAGTTGTTATGAACCACTTCAATCTTTTGTTGCCTTTGCCTCAGAGTTGTGTTACTGTCACACAACGCAGTATATGTAAAAATTGACTTACAAAGTATTGCTTTTTTTTTTTTTTCAATCTTCAGATGTTTTCTTGATATGAGAAAGAAAAAATATCTTTAAAACTGTTTTCACTGAACCTACTTTGACCACCACACTCAAACCCCAATGTGTTCTATTTTCACATTGAAGCAAAACCGCATGATAATGTTGGTTTTCTAATCCTATGGAAGCACCTCTGGCCATACACGCAGCATACCTGATGTATTCCTGATATGACTGGGTCTGCGAGATTGTGTCCACTGCTCTCCATCCCTGCAGCTATATCACGCGCCGCTCTTGTATCTCTTCATTCCAGTTTCAATCAGATGTTGCTGGACGTCTCTGTGATGTGGGCGAGCGGTAGCCTTGAGCCACTACGGGGTACGAGGGCAGCGCATGGCTATCAGGACCGCCGTGCATGAAAGGACATCTATTATCTGTGGACCGGAGAGCAGGCGAAATTGTCATGTACGCAAGGACAAAAGGATACAAGTTGGGAAACGTTCAAACCCAGCGGTCGCCCAGTAAAACCAATTCAAAATAGGGACTGGGAAGGGAAATGGTGTTTGTGTTCATGTGCTGACTTGTGTAATAAGATTATTTTGAAAGTTGTTTATTAACCTCTTAACCCCCAAATGAACCGAGCACATTTCCCCCAGTTTGGCATTACCCACATTTAAAAGTGGCAAAAGAGCAGCAAAAACATGCCAGAAAAGCAGCAACAACACAATAGAAAAAGCAAAAAAAACACACGACTAAGGAGTGA
The DNA here is from genome assembly GCF_951799975.1 of Gobius niger. Taxonomy (NCBI): domain Eukaryota; kingdom Metazoa; phylum Chordata; class Actinopteri; order Gobiiformes; family Gobiidae; genus Gobius; species Gobius niger. Next base: position 28,781,658 of record NC_136854.1, read on the forward strand.
TGACAAAGCCACAAAAAGTGACAAAAATAAGATGAAAAGTGAAGAAAACATGACAAAAAAAGCAACAGAAAAGCAACAAAAATTGACAAAAACAAAACAAAAAGGCGATTATAAAAGACGAGAACACAACCACAACACTTCCAAAATGTGACAAAAACGTGCTGGAAAAGCAACAAAAAACCCTGACTAAAACACGACTAGAGACTATTGAAAAAGTAACAAAAAAGCAACAAGAAAACCACGAAAAAAGTGACCAAAACACGACAAAAAAACCTATGAAACAACAAAAACAAAAATGCTTGAAGCAATGCATCAAAAAGGAGCAACAACGTGACAAAAAAGTTTAGATCAGTTTTGTGGGTCTTGACTTTTAAATGAGGCTCCAGTCATGAGGCTTTTAGAGTTGGGTAAAGCTGAACTGTAAAAAATGCACTTGGGTTAAAAGGTTAAAGCCACCCATTTTAACATTTCACCCAATGAACATTATTAAATAAAGTGTTTATTTTAATACAGATCTTTTTATTGTTGAAAAATACCTGAAAATTAACAAACTATTGTCTTGCTGTGAGCTGCTCACCTCTCCTTGTAACTAAATGGGAGAGGGACGTCTCCAGCTTGTTTCCATGGAGATGTTGACTTAAAGCAGTCAAATAGGCTAGGTCCTCATCCAAATCCATTCTTTGATTACCCACAGCATAAAGAGCATTTTCTGTGTCGAGCAGGTCATATATTGCTAGCAACAGTACAGTCCAAAATGTTGCGCAGTGTGCCTTTAAATGATTTATATTACATTTTATTGCAGTTTTTGAAACTTGTGAGGGACTGGCGGAAAGCGAAGGTTACTCTTACTGCAATGAAGAAAACAAAAAAAGCTAGTCGCGGGCTGAAAGCTCGATGGCCACAGCTAGAGGAACGAGTTCGCAAATGAGAGTTTGAATGACGTGCTGCCGGGAGAGGCTTTGTAAACGGTGCAGTTACGCCTCCATGCCCAGGTAGTTGCCAAGGCCGGTGCAACTTATACTTCGGAGCGACTTATAGTCCGGAAAAGACGGTAATCACATCAAGCAAATTGTGGTTCAGAACAGATGCTCTTTGTAATCCTTTTTATCCATGCTTGGGGTTGGTACTGATGGTAGACAATGTTGTTTTGTTTCAGTGGTGTTGTTGGATTTTCAATGTATTTCCCTTTTTTTTCTTCTTTTTTTTTTAAAGATTAGGTCGACTTCAAAACCAATAAAAGTCATATAGAGGTGGAAAATGAACTTGTTGCCCTTTGTCCATCCGATCTATATCTACAGTGTACAGCAAGTTGAGCCCTGGACATATATATCATTAAGACCTATGTGAAATATGTCTGAGGAATGTGACCTTTGGAGCCACTGTGCCACTGGCTTCAGGGTTCAGTACAGCCTCATGTTGTATCTACCCCCGTCTATCTCTATATGGTATACTGTACATACGGATCGCCACGGTTTGTGAGTACAGTTCTTATCTGTTTATGACCCTTCTCACCTGTCTCTCTGTGTACCGTGTGTTAGGACTGTACAAAAGGACACGTCACCAGGTCACGGCCACTTGCTCGAACGTATGTATCCGCGAGGTGCGGTGAATGTACTCGATGAACACATACGACTGGTACACAAGCTATTTTGGCCACGTAATACGAAGACGGCTTCTTGTCAGGCGGGGTCCGGTCATGAGAGGACATGTGAAGCAAGGGAAGAGGGGGGCTTTACTGTATTATGTCCACATGTAAGCACTGTATAGCTTTGAACTGTGTTGTAAAAATGTTGTTCCCTCAGAGATGTGCTTCATTTCATTCATACATGTTCGAGCAAGCCTGCACATTCAGTCCATCCTCTTCCGGAGCCCTCAAAACGCTCTATTCAAACAGCTGTCATGAGGTGGTGCCCTCCTTCTCCAGACAGTGCTCCCTTGTGAGTACAGTCTGTTCAGAGTATTTTAAAAGCCTGGATAGTACCTTGAACACTTAGTTTTGTGACACATTTCCCAAAATAAGACACATTTAGTGAAGATAGTAACAATAAGTCACTATTACTGAACCAGTTTTAGACTCACTAATGTACTTCCTGCTGCAAAGGCAATGAAATAACAGCTTGGAGTGGATTACGGTTTATTCAGTGTAGACGTAGAAATGATTATTTTTCATTTATAATAATGTTTTGATAAAATACAGGGATTTTTTTAAGCTTTTAAGCACTAAGAAGCCACCCATTTGTTTCAGATTTGTTAAGACACTATACAGCGCCACTTCCATCCAGCTGAGGTCCTTAAAGGTCACTGTTTATTTCCACGTACGCCCTATAATATTCAGCTTTGGGTTGGTCCCAGAGGTGGCTTTGAGCCGCTGTGAACCCATTCTGCGGCGTGTTTACAAGGACTGCTTTTTTCATATATCAACACGGAGACGCACAACAATCATCTTCAATCACCCTTTTTCTGTCTGTCAGCCCCAGAGCCGCCGCGATATTGGCAGTGCTCCCCAAAGCTAACGTGGCATCACATTCTTGACTAAACGTGCATAAAAACAAATTAGCCTGGCCCATACAATTTGCAAAGAGATGTGTGCAGCCAGCCAGCAAATAGATGTCATTCTGAACCAAGGTCATGATGGTATTGAGGCTGGAAATTTGGGATTGATGTTTGCACACAGCTCCACTTTTTTTTTTAATTCTCTGTCAGACGGGTTTGAGGCAAGCTTATTGGACAAGGCCCACTGGGAGTGAGACAGACAAGACAACACAGATAGCGCTCCTCCAAAGCTCAAGATTTAGAGCTGAATAACATCACATTGTTGTCTGAAAAGTGTAAAAAGTGAAGTGCAGTGAGTGGTGATAGATGTGGCAATGTGACTAGTATTCAAGTGTTGTAAATGCCAAAGAATAGATATATATATAATAATGTACTTATTGTTATTTTTATCATCAATTTTGAGATTTTGATCACCAGACTAAGCGGGAAAACATGCATGGCTTCAGTCAGAGATGTAGTTGTGAATTACCCCTTATTTACACCGAATCCATAATGTCTCCGGTCTGCCATAACAATAGAATCCCTGTCGAATAAGTTTGATATTTTACACCACTGTGTCATGTCTCTATCACATAAAAGAAAACTAAGGGCTAACTGTGCAGCTTTGATCACACTTCAGGCTTCTGCTGTATTCTTCCTGTCAAACAAATGAACATACTGGACATCATATCAGTCTAAGCATTGGTCAAAACTTCAAGTGCTCCTGGGGCACATGTTTGGACATATTCATCCCCCTACAAACGCACCAAAGCTGGGATTTTGAGCCACCCTGTACTTTTTTCCTCCCTCAGACGCACTTGAGTACGATCGCACAAATCAATATAGAGATGAGTAGAGAGACGAGAAGAAGAGGAGATGGACCCACTGAGATGAGCTGCTTTGTGGAGCGCAGGTTGTCAAAAAGTTAAAATCGGAAAAAAAGAAATAAGCTCACACGTAAAGAAAATAGGCTGGTACTGAGTAACTGTGATTAAAAGCCTATATTGGACGTGACAGACTTTGTGTAAACTGGGATGTATCACATGACCATACAGAAGATGGACCGGAAACTATTACAGATTCGTCTAAATGAGGGGTTGATCAATAATCTCATTATTTAGCCACAGCTGCTCTGGGATGGACTGACGGAAGTGAAGCTGCCATCTACACCGTCCCTTTGGATCACATAACATTCAGACAAAGGCAATGAGTGAAGTGTCTTACAAGGACACATCAAAAAGTCAGGACTATTCAGAACTGGATTTGACCAACACCAAACTAATATATTTCATAACATACACTGGAACATAAGGGAAATACCAAAAGAAAGCATATTCCCTGGTTGTGTGTGTCCATGGGATTTGGTGAATCTCTGCCTGACAGTCCTAAGCCCCACACATTTGTATATTTTCTCTCTGGTGTGTCATTGTCATGCATGGTAAATATACAGTGTGCGCTGGTACCCTCATGGTATGCAGAGTGGTGCTCTACGAACAGAGAAGGGCCGGCCTAATAAGTCCCCAGGCTGTGGCGGACCGGCCCGGGCTCACACTGGATGATGGATCTCAGTGCCAGGGTACATAATGGTGGGACAGGGGAGCAGCGGGGTGAAGGACAACGCTGCCCTCTCTCCTTAATCAGATGCAGATCAAGCTAAAAGCAGCCGAGCAGCAAATCCCTACTCTAACAGTGAGCCCCTAGACCCGCGCAATCTTCAGCCCCCTCCCTCTCTCCTCACACCCCTTCTCGCCCTTCTTCTGATTGTCTTAGCAACACAGCTTAGGGAGCGGACCAGAGGAGGAGATGGATGCTGGGAGGCCCTTTACCACAAAGATCATATAGGATAAGTGCAAAAGCCCCTTGTGGCCTGTTGATAAAGTATTGATTTCTCTGTGCAAGCCACTGTTTGTGAATCACCTTGGAGGGAGCGACCCCCCAAGACCTTAGGCCGTGAGGTATGAGCATCCGAGCGAGGGCACAACAGGGAAAACAAGACTAATGTGCAGAATGAATAAAGGGGTTAGATAGGACGGAGACCGACACATAGAAGAGAGGGGGGGAGAGGCGCTGATAGGAATTGATTGGAGACAAACCCATGCGTTAATTGAAGAGATGGATCAATGGTGGTGCAAAGGTAAATTTGGGAGAAAATTATGCACATGCAGGTGGCGTAGCTTTTCTATTGTGGATATGGTGAAGAGATAAGCTCGAGAGTCGAGTGGACACAGATGTTGCAGAGGTCAATTTTGTGATTTGACAAGGTTGAGCTACATTGTCCACAATGATTACAACATCTCACAAAGGTATCTTCATAGTAAATTGAATCCAGTATCGGACACTCTGTATTTTCATACATTTCAATGTCACACCATAGATTTGACGAATGTAAATTCAAAATTCAAAGCAAACTGTCTTTGTGTTAAACTTCATTTGAATTATGTATACATACAAACGATCTGACTTACATACTTAGTCCCATTCATTTCTTTTATTGCATGTTGATGCAAAGGTAATGTAGAAAAGTTTACCCTCTCCCCTCAGGGTTTTTTACCTCGACCTGTTCTGTATGTGGAGCTTGTTCTGACTTGAGTCAAACAGCCGAAGTCATTATTTCTCAGCGCTGAAGGCCAGACGGACCTCTTAGCTTTTGTCCGGTCTGTGGAGATATTTGCCCTTTGATGTCAAGGTAAAGGCCTTGGACCGTCTAAGAGCAGCCTCTCGCTCAGATAGCTATGTTTACATCAGATCAATAGGTCAACATTTAAGCGCAAAAAGACCTGTGTGTATTCCCTTCCCTTCAGAAATCTTGGCGGGCATTGTGAGGTCTATGTCAGGGACTCATGCTGAATAAAGTCACAAGCTGGAGAAGTACTATGCAACAAAATAATCCACCCGTCAGAAACCAGATAAAGGGAGGGAGTCGAATCAGTTGTAAATCCTGGCCACCCCTGGAACCAGATAGGTCAGCTCAATAATAAGTTTGATTGAACATTATGAAAATATGACCAAACAATAACAAAGGTGAGGAAACAGACATAGATTAAAATATATATATCCAAGTGTGATGAGAACGAGAGCTTCTGGGGACTTGAAGGATCTTTAAGAAGACAGGTGCTCTTCAGGGACTGGACCTATTGTAGAATAACCTTTAATATAACTTGCTGGTTAAGAGTCTTATTGTGGCGTAGGGATGTACTTGTGAAGGTGCTTGTGTCTGTACTAGGGTTGGGTGACATGGACCTAAACATGTATCACAATATTTGTGTGTATCACGATATGATAGAAATCCACTAATTTCATTGAAGTTCACTTAAACTATTCCCCAAGTCATGTCTAAGTGGTCGGTATCCTGAAATCGGCCTAAACCTGCTGCTCCTGTTGTGAAAATCTAACTCTTTCACAATAAAACTCTCCCTGCTGATGGAACATTGATGGCTTTTATTTTGTAGGGACAACAGGAAGCAGTTCGCTGCTATTAGTGGAACTCTGACATCAATGTCACTGCAGGCTTATCAACTTTCACTTTTCCGCGGACTTGGATTATTTGTTTTTTTGTTTGTTTGTTTAGACAAAGCTTTTGTGTTTGTGATCAGCCAGAAAACAGAAAAGACAAGGCGCTCGTGAAGATCGGATGACTTTTTTGTTTGAGCTGTAGGACTTACCTGCACATGGACAAACTTACAGGATGCGATGGTAACTTTATGAAAATCCTCGAGCATTTGGTGCTTGCCCTGTTTCCAAAAATAGTCATAGGAGGTTTGAAAAGTGGCTAAATCTGCGTCAAAATTCACAACGCTCGGACCAGCTCCACTCCACAGCGTTCCCTCTCGGCCTTGCACTCCAGTCCACATCTTGCACGGGAGTCATCATTTATACCGGTATGAGAAATATTGCCTAACCCTAGTCTGTACACCGAACAAGTGAACCAGAATCCTGAAATATAAGTGATCAATTTTCAAAACCTTCAAAACTTGATCACTCTGGTGCCACCCCTAGCCTGGCCTTAGCCATCCGTAAACTCCCATCAATTATAATTTCCCTGCATGTACGTCTGGGCCTGATCCCAGTGGCTGCGTTACATAGGTTGAATTTCAACCTACCATTCAGCGAGCGGGGGAGGCGGTTGTTGTAGGTGACGTCAAGCATTTGCGCCGCATTTGCTGGTTATAGTTTGGCAATGGCGGCGGATACGAAAGTAATGGAAGCTCTTCAATCCGTTCTGGCTCGACTCCCAAATATCCAGAAATTCAAATTGAAGCCTTGGAATGAGCAAGGAATGCCCTCAAGAGTATGATAGCTGCTTCACTCACCCAGGCGCAATATATACGTCACGACCAAACGCTAGCGAAATCAGATCCAGTCGTTTCAAAGGAGTTCACCCCTCCCACCTGACAACGGAGCTCAATTGTGAAGGTCCAGACCCTTGTACGAAAATGTCTGAACACGCCCCTGATGTTTGTGGACAAGGCCAAGAAGTTGAGAGCACTTTGTAATGTACAACTATACAACTAATTGAAAAGCTAGTATTTTCTCTTTACATCTTCTGTGGCCTCATGTAAACCTATATGGCACAGTTGAGGTCATTTTAGATATTGTATTTGTAGCAACAACAAAAACAAACATGACCGGGAGAACAAAAAGAACAAGACACGAAACCTGCTCACTTCCACTATTCCCTCCTCTACACCTTGTCGCCAGGAAATCTAATTTGTACCCACAGCCCACAGAGCCACCTGGCAACATATGCGGCATGCAAATGTGCGTGTCTGTTTCCACATTGCTGCCTGTATAAAATAAAGCACGGCAGAGGCACTGAGATTGCCCCAGAGGATTAATGACATCATTCCGTATGCACCTCCGGACTCCCGCACCTCCAAGATATTAGACGCCTCCGACAAAGAAGGATAATGTTAGTTTGGGGATCTATCTCTTCTCGCTTTCCCTACAAAAATAATGGTGCCAGTTCATCATCAGAATCGGAGAAAAAAATGGGTTTAAAATTTGGCATTTGGAGGATAGATGTGTCTGAGGCTGTGGGCTAGTTAGAGTGCGCCGCCTGGGTTGGTGACAGTCTGGCTAATGGCGCTAGCGGTTGCTAACAGAAGCACATTGCACAGTGTGTGGTGCCTGACATATTGCGGGACATTATCCGTCTTGTGTGCTGATGAGGTTTAATGCGTTTTATTTGACTCGGTGGAACAATGTGTCTGTTAAAAAGGCGCTCAGATGATTGCACGGGCAGGTAAAAAGGTACAAGAGAGAGAAGCGCCATCGCCGGACCAGGCTCCCGGGGAGAAGCTAACAGTAAGTCGATTCATCACAGCGCCATGAAAACCGACGCTGACCTTTCGTTTGGAGCCTTTAATGCTTTGTCATTTAACATCAGTTCTTAAAGCGAGATGCACCAGTCAGGGTATCTTCTTGCTGGTTCAGAAAGTAGCCTATATTATGTTGCCTTCCACTAAAGATGAGGTTATGATTAAGTTATTATTGCTATCATACTATGCAAAACAATATAATAATGACTTTGTTATTTCAGTGTTGGGGGTAATGTACAACAAAAGTATAAAAAAAAGTTATATATCTCAGGAATATAACATATTACTTTCACAAAATCACTGACAAATAAGATCTGCAGTTAAGTGTAGCAAACGAGAGAGAGAATGGGGAAAGCGAAGGAAAAGGAAATCTTTGACTGCACTTTTGCTCTGTGGCACTATTTTCAGTTTATATTGCAACTCAGTAGTGTAGCAACACTAGCTACATTTTTGAAACCGTAATATGTACTGTATTTTCCAGACTATAAGTTGCACTTTTTGTCATAGTTTGGCAGGGGCGACTAATTTGTGATTTTTTTTAATTTTTTTATTCAAATATATAATTTCACTTGCCACTAGAGGCTAATCGAGCAGCAGAAAGAAAGTTTGGAGTAAGTGAGAAAGCGGAGGTTACTCTTTGAGAAGAAAACAAATAAAGCTAATCACTCGATAATGGCTCGATAGCCACAGCTAGAGGAACGAGTTTGCAAATGAGAGCTTGAAAAACATGCTGCCGGGAGAGGCTTGTCAACGGTGCAGCTACGCCTCCGTGCCCAGGTCGTTGCCAAGGCAATTGTTCTGAAATTATGCAGAGGATACAGATTTTTTGTGATTTGGAGTGAGATCGAGAGTTTGGTATGTTCTTTATGCTTAGTCATCTGGTCTGTTTATGTGACGTTAACATACCAGACACCTATTTAGTTTGTTGTTTATGCTTCATGTAGCTAACCATCAATGTGTTACGCTAGCAAACCGTACCCCTATTCAGCCTGTTGTTTTTTTCTTCACTAGGCATTTTATGGCTGATGGTCTTATACTCCGGAACGGAAAATATGGTAATACAAAGGTATTCCATTTTTAAAACTGCAACTACTAATAAAGAATATATTACCGTTTTAAAGTAACTTGCCCAACACTGGTTATGATTATTGTAATACTTTGGACTTCAGCTGTTGTTCTGCTTGTATGTTCAAAGTGTATAAAATGAGTTTGGACCACCAACAATTTAAAGGTAGCATTTCCCAGTTGTATTCAGCATCTGTTTAATAAATGTTATTCTTGCATCCAATACAACTGTCAGGCACAATAAATGTTTTCACTTTTCATCCAGGATTATTCCAGCCTTTTTCCATGAGCCAGCAAACTGCCAGAGCATCTCTGAGTGCAAATGTACTCTTCTCGTGTAACAGTGTCATGGAAAATAGGGTTTGGAAGTCGCCATTCGCCTAAAACACAAGTTAATACACATTTTTCTTTTCTTTTTTAACTTTTATTAACCAAATTCCAACTTTAAAAGATTTGCACACTGGCCATATGCTGTAACTCTGAAGTTTAAATTAACCTAATAACAGTACCTAGCGGTAATTTGAGTGCTAAAATGGTTGAGAACAAGGTCAGTAAAGCTGACAAGAAAACAGAGGAATACCAACAATGACATCAGCTGATAAAGGAAGGCATTTTTGAGCTCTTGAGAATATCTTGAATAGGATCACTCAAACATGACTAAAACAATACACACCATAACGCCCACATCATAACATGGATAAGTGCTCAGAACGAGGGGAAAAAAAGATGGAATTTAGCCTTGTATGAATCAAATAAAGCAAATCCTATAGAAACTGAATGGATTTATGTTCTGCAAGGTGAAGCGGCCCACACACACATGCACACGCCCCCTCTCACACACAAATATCTGTATATCCGCGCTGTCCCGAGGCCCCTGCTTCAAGGCCAGAGAGGAACAGGTCGGCTATAGGCTGTCCTCTCCTGTTACTGGCCCCTCATACTGGAGCCACATCTGTTTAATGCATACACACTGTGAGGTCATGAGGAGGGAATGTGACAGGAGCACCAGGGCGCTGGACTGTGCTCTCATTAAGACCCTCATTGTCATCAGCATCATCGACTTAAACGCAACAGGTAACAGGAGTTCTTGTTGTAGCGCTTGAAAAAAGTGGCACATGTGAAAATGCTATGAACTCTGCAGGTACATGACCTCCCTTGATCGTTCAATGTGGGCATATGTCATTCCTTGTTGGGACCTGGAGGTGTGCAGAGGCGAAGCAGCACGGAGCGTTTTTTTCTGTCATTGAGATATAATGGGAGCTGTTTTTTTTTGGTTTCCATCAAACAGAGAGGAGAAGGATCCCAGAGGAAGGTATCGGTGTCCGTGCGATGTTCTCTGTCCGGCGCAGGAATGCCAAGAACAACACAGCAGCTTTAGTGCTTAGGACCCGGAGAGGAAATTACACGCTGAAGACACTAGATCTTAGAACATTTCCAGGTATTTCACACTATTAATCTGCAGGATTCTTTAATGACAATATTATGGTGAGTTGGCTACTGCTTTTCCTCCGTCTGCCTGGCCCGGGCTGTCTTGATCTGTGCACAGGAGACTCTGCTCACTTCTTGGACACTTGACATGAGTGCACAATAGGTTTTACACAGCCTCCCAATATAAACACATGAATATCTTCAGTACAGTACTACACGCCAGGCTTATGTACAGTGTGCAGAGCTCAAATGGAGTGGGGCACACTGCCACTCACTGGTCTTTGTGTGCTGTTGCTGTACTTCACACTTTGTAGTAGTTCTTATACCTTCCCCATTCCCAAATGGAAAGCAGCTTTTACCATTTTTGCCAATTTGAGATGATCTTTCTGTCGAATCTGTGCATATATAAGAGAATGAATGGACTGGAGATGTCGCGGCAAAGCATGAGGATGTGCGGAGGCAAGAGAAGTGAGCAGTGAGTGACAGCGCTGGGTGACATACGGACAGATGGTGGCTGCGCTGCATGGTCAGCACTGCACATGTGATAGCCGTGAACCATGGAGGAGCCTCCCACGCCCACGCTCCAGCGCCGACACCTCTCTCCAACTCAGCTCCGCACTCGCAGAGGCTGAGGGGACTCACCGCACTTTCAGACAGATGTTCACGCTCAAAAACTGTCTTGAGTGTGAGGGATGAGCCTGCATTGTCGTCGTTAACGTCCAAAACGTACATCATTAAATAGAGGCATAAAGTCATTCCGCCACTGAGTCTATACACTCCATTCATAAAAAGTCTAGAGAAGAGATGTGACAGGGCTTTTGATGTGAAACCATTGCCAAATTTGAAGAAAAAAGCAGTTAATCGTTACAACAACAAAAAACGTATTGGTATTCTTAGAAAAAGTTTACTTTACTTTCTCATCTATGCCATGTTTCTTGTCCCTCCCTTGACCATGCCTCTCCCTCTCTCCCTCTCCCTCCCTCTCTCTCTCTCTGTTGTGTTGTTTAATATGCACGGCCCATTCTTGCTCCTTTTATTATTGTCCCACTGGCGACTCAGACCCCCTTTCTTTGGCCAGACAATGGGCGGCGTCATGACAGGGTGCACGGTGGTCATGTCCCATTTGCCACCCTGTGCTATCTCTCTATCCCGTCCCCCCCCCCCTGCTTCCCTCACTCCTCCCCTCACCCGCCGGACCCTTTTCAATAGCACCCAAATACTGTTACAGGAGAGAAAGACCTGGGAACCTTCAATACGCCCTGAGCCTGCAGGGCCACAGCTATTATACATACTATTAGCATAATTATCGCCCTGAGAGGAGAGAGAGAGAGAGAGAGAGCAGAGGGGGGGGGGGGGGGGGGGGGGGGGGGGGTGGGGGGGGGGGGTTGGGGGGTGCGGGGGTGGAAGACAGATAGGCAGGGGCCAAGGTGTCCGTCCACACACACAAGGAAAAAAAAAGAAAAGAGGAAAAAAAGGACATTTGAATAGCCCATGTGTTAGATTTGCCCCATTTTTCATCTAAAAGTATAAGGTTCGGGATGGGGCTCATGGGTGGGCATATCTCTGTTTGGGCTGACTGACTTTGAACTTGAACTTGGACCCCAGGGATGGACAGATTGAGATTGAATTGAAGGAGGGCTCCCCTGGAATAGTGGGCTGGTAAGTGCAGGCCCAGTGCATCTGTGGTCCCGGCTTGTTTATATGTTAACTTCTCCTTCCATTCAACCGTCACACAGTGGATAGATTCACTCGCTAGCAATAAAACGCCTTTTAACTTCAGTGTGTCTTTAATCTGCTGGAAAAGGGGCATTCAAAAGTATCCATTAGTGCGAGTCACAAGGTACTATTTATTGTGAAACAAGAGCCATATTGAACTTGTTTTGTCGATTCGTCAGCGTTCAGTTTCTAAATATGTTGCTTTATATTCATTTATGTTATATATCTTCCCTGATGCAAATAAATGCAAACATGCAATGGTATCTTCAAAGTGTTTTCCAGGCCACCCACCAGGACTAAAGATATTTTTAGCATCAAACATTACGTAGACCCGACACTGAATACATGCAAGGTGCACCATCGACCTGCGCTATAGTTTTTCATGTCGTATTTAGTGTACAGTACACTACAGCTCCATAGTCACGTTCCCATCTTCTCCACCCACTACTATGTTTGCTGTCGCAGAGAACATTGTAGAGAGGAAAAAGACAGCTCTTGTGCAGCAGTGGTCCAGTTGTCCTGTTTTAGGGGCGCTTTAAGCATGTCACCGGACCTCATGCATAGTAAACAGTGCGGCCTCCATGGCTGACTGGTGAGCAAATTTTGCCTGCTAGATTGCCTGGCCCCGGGGCCTTGGAGCTATGTTTATGTATGAGCCCTCCTGTTTCATATGTATCGTGGCCCCTGGATCATTTTCTTCTCCCCTCCCCGGTTTCTCTCTTGCAGAACTGATGGCATATACGCAGAAACACAAATATAGCCACACTGCGCGCACACATGCACCGGCGCACACACATGCATGCATCGGGCCGACACATAACGTAAACATTAAGAGTGATGACCTGCACAAGGGCTGACACTGTCCCAGCAGATTACACTATTGTCAATACAAATAGAAATTTACTATACACGTGTCGCAGCTGCCGCCGCTTTACCGTGGCACTCGCGCTTTGCTGGGTGAGTGGAGATGTATTAGGAGCATGTTGTCTGTGATGGTCCCTGCGCAGCCCCCCCCCCCCCCCCCCCCCCCCCCCACACCTCCCATTTGATGTCACCTTTAGCTGCACTTTCTATCTAAAACAAATATCTAACACTATATGCACTAAAGCAGGGATTGGTGGATTGTAATATGCACCGATGTACCAAAAGTCTTCAAATCTGGTGTTGAATAAGGAGCAAGGAAAGAAAGTGTTTAAACGGCACATTATTTATTTAAATTTTAGTTTGATTTCTTCCTAAATACTGTGTGCACCGAGGGATTGAGAGAAACATACCCCCAGTGTGTGTGTGTATAGTAGAGAAGAATAGAGGAATGTTTATGTTTAATTAATTATCATTTAAATGTAATTCAATAAAAATGCAAAGAATTTTAAATCTGATTACATTGTGAAAAAACAAAAATCAGGAATTGTGTCCACCAGTTTTTGACAATTAATCACTTTTGATAAGAATTCTATTTCCTTCTTTTTTACTATTGGCTACTTCATTCCTTTCCTTTCTTTTTTTTTTCTTTTGGAGGAGCGAAGGGGCTAATTTGCTAACGCCCTATATCTCTCTAATGCAATATAAAAAAAGATGAAGTGAACTTATCTTGACTGGTGCAATATTTACAGCATCAAAAGTGGGGCCAGAGTCGTCCTCTGTATGTCAGCTAAGGGCGAAGCATCTCCAAAGGGCCCAAACTGTAATGGGTTTCACAGGACACAATTTGTTTGATATGAAATGATCCTCTGCAGACACAAAGTGGTCCCCATTAGGAGGCCAGCAGATTAGCGTGCTCCTCTGAGGCTGCGCGGCTCAGTGTCAGTGGTGGAGGACCCTTCTTATCTTTCATTAAGCGCACACAGCAGGGCCGACGCTGCAGCCCAGGAGGGGCAGGCCGCGGGAGGGGGTGGAGGGAGGAGAACAGAGATTGGGAGCGTTTAAGAAATCATTTCCACATATCATAGCCCCATCTCTAATTCAGAGCTACGAGTGAAGGGGCCGTGGGGAATGCGCATCGTCTTTCTCTCCAAATGCCAAAACTGACCAGAAGGCATGGAGCAAATGAGGCTCAGCACAAATAAACACACATACACGCTCAGGAACAGGTTGGGGAGATGCACAGGCTCCATCCACGTCCAAACAGCAGCAACAAACACCCGCACATGCCAAGTCCTGAACATGGAGCACAAAAATGTGATCCACTCAGACGGACGCAGGGGAATAGCATTCCTCGCACACACACACGTGCTACATCCATGCTGCGCTGATGGCAGTCTGCCATATGAGTTCATGCCTAATCTGTGTTTGTTAATGGCTGGCGTGTGCTAATTACTGTCACTGTGCACCAGGGGCCTGAGCTGGCCAATCATCAAGAAGCGTAGCCTTTGACCAGCCAATCACCAGCCAGGATAGCCTCTGAACCAAAGAGCTTCTGGGAGTAAGGGACTTTTAGCATCTGTGAAATCCACATTGGAATACTCCTTCCGTGGCATTGTGTGTAAGTGAGGAGAAGAGAATAGAAGGATGGAAAGAAAAGCATATGTTAAAAAGCAACCGTGAGCATGTGGCAGTGCGTCTAACCGTGAGTCTATGAGTTCTGCAGCGGCCCAGCGAGTGGAAAGGAAAATAAGGCCTGAATGTGGGCCAAGGCAGCCACTCTAGGCTCAAAGGCTGCAGTAATCCAGTGTTGACATGGTAATAGTCATGAGCTTAGTGTCAATTAGATAGAAACAATATGCTCGCTCTGCTGGAGTAAGTTGAGAGTACCTTTTAAGTGGAGCAAGCTTTGCAATATCAGTGCCGAGTCAAAATGAACTGTACTGTATGAACCAAACACCATTTTAAATACTGTATTGTGTGTAGTAATTTCAGTTTGACTGGTCAGCAGCACCGGGGTCTTTGTCAGATCATACTTCCATTGTGCTCTGCCTGGCATCATGTTCTGCCCTCAGAGGGTGGATGGCCTTATTACATTTTAGTCTCTGAGAATGGGTTTCTGGGCCACAGCGATCTCAAACCAACCATCACTCACCAGCACTGAAAGACAGGAGACACAAAGAGCCAAAAGTCTTTGACACAGTGGAATGGCCCCGCAGCCATCTGTGGGAGGAGGTGCTTGTGTGTTTTGGCTGTACGGTGCAGATATATGTTCATATATGTGCAACTGCTCTACCGCTTTGATAATCGGCAGACATTTTCTAATGTTTTTTTGTTTTGTTAGTATACCATAATTTGCAATTTATCTTATCTAAAATTGATCAACCTTCTCATTCAGTGTAAGGTACCAATGCTCAAGTTGTATTTGTCAAATCTACTTTTGTTCATAATTTTTCTTTTCTGTGTAATGGGACGGTTTTTGTGCTATTTGTCTGCTGGGATATTAGAAATAGGACAATCTCTGAACAGCTTTTTTATTTTGTTAACTGCAACCTGAGACAAGTCGTCAAGTACACGGGGTCAGAGGTGGCTCACAGTACTTGCAACTGTTTCTTATTAACATCAACAACAGTCTTTCAGTCTGAAGTCTGTCTATGGTAAAAAAAAGTTAGTAAGGATTTCACTAATGGTAGGACTAACTTGAAAAACTAAATCGCAATTTGATTGTCTCTAAATCACAAAATAGACACATGTCTGGGTTCCACCAGTCTGAGAAGCCTTGATGCCATGCCCAGATGTTGAGGACATAGACTAACATGATTGGCTGATGTGATTTTTTTGTTTTGTTTTTTTGCTAAGAATGAAAGCAAGAACCTGTTTACACAACCAGACCTGTAACACAAACATTTGAAGACAATGAAAAGTGCCTGGGGGTAAACCAATAACACGTACAAGCCTTTACTTATACTTATCAGTGCAGACCATCCTTTGTCCGCCCCTTCTAATTCTTGTTCCTCTTTGGGCGCTGCACTCTCATCTCAGAGTTGGGGCTCCCGTCAGCGTATTGTTTGTCCAAATTGTAAGGTCAGTGGGGGGAGGCCGACTAATGTGGCGTACCACTTCAAAAACCACTTTTCATCTTTCCCTTTGCGTTCTTTTTTATCAGCCCCTCCATCATTTTCATTCTCCGTGCATACAGCCCGACGCGGCCCTTTCATCTGCGTGTGAGAGACGCACACAGTCAGAGGCAGCAATGGGAAGATGGAGATGTCTTTGGAATGATTATATATGAGCGCGCCTTAATGACCTCGCCTCTGACTCCTCTCTTCTTATTACAGTCCAAACAGCCTGTCGCCAGCTTTGGACCCAGTGCTGCTGAAAATCCTGAGAGAAATGGGGAGTTGGCAACAATGAACATGTACAGTATCTTCCATGTTTTCTTATGACATGCAGTTACAGTACATAATATTGCCACATAAAGTTCAGAGTAAACTTAAGGATTTTGCAACCAAAGTTGCTCTGTGTCGATTTTATGACATGAGACCTGTAATTGGTTACAGTTAAGGGACATTTTATGTTTCCCTTTTCGCCTCTCACCTTAAAGCCACACCACGTAGCATTGCACCCTATGAATTAAACAGAATAAAAATATTTACTTTATTATATAAAATTTAGATTATTTAAACAGTGAAATATACCTAAAAATGTATAAACAAAATGTGTCTTTGCTGTGAACGGCTCACCTCTTGTCCTGACTGTAACTTTACTGGGAGCAGGATGTCTCCAGCTCATCTCCATGGAGATGTTGACTGAACGCTACCAAACATATGATGTAAATAAGTTATATCCTCATCCAAATCTATTCTTTGATTATCTTTGATCATCCACTGAAAAAATACCCTTTTTGGTGTCTAGTTGGTCATTAGGAGTAAATATTGTATTGACGGAAACAGTTTAATCCAAAATGTTAAGCAGTGTGCCTAAAAGCTTCACCAGCAAGATTTGGTTTTTTTAGTTGGCTGATATAAGTGAGTGCTTAATTTGTCATTGTCCAATTGAACAACGAAATACTGTCCGCTGCGACTTAGCTCGCTGCCACTGTGGGCCAACCTGACCAGCATGTTTTTGGAGGTAGGGGAAACCGGAGTATGCTCCGAGGAAACCTGGCTGGCTGCCTCCAGTGCTCCTCTGAAACGATACACACTGTTTGTTTACTTTTTTAAAAAGTGGGTCCTTCATGGCTAGTACAGTAAAAAGAAAAAAATCACTGAACCTCACAAAAACCCAGCAAAGATGTACAAAAGGATCCCATGTGGAACACAGAAACTACAAATACAGTCCACAGAAAAAGGCAAAAAACACAGCTGTACCAAAAGAGAGGGAAGTTGCTGCTTGTTTACACGTCACCATAGACCAATCCAGTAGTGATTGGGTTGGACTTGCTTATCAGTATACCACCCATCTTTATAGAAGCTTTTCAGCGACACAGTAAGCGAAACAGCAAGAAGTTGAGGATCAGTTGTGTGTTTTGTTTTGATTTTACAATAGATTTGTATAATGATGATGAAGTTGATATTTTGCAGCCTCATTTAGTTATTTATCTGTAATTCAAAATGTGGAGGCAATTTTCTCTGAGCTGAACTGAAGCATGGCCTCCTCTTGGTACAAGCCTGTGATATGCAATGCCGTGTCTTAAGGCAAAACACTTCCATACAGAGGAGCTGGCCTGGCACAACACATTTCATGCTTCTATTCTTATTGTCCAAGGTCTTATTTTTAAACCAAGGTCGCTTGTTCCCTGAGTTCGCTTCAAAAACTTAAGACGCCAAACTTCCCTCGCCAGTTCTCTTTTCTATTCTGAAATTATAGGGGCTTTCAGAGAGGTCACTGCGCTGCCATATGAATAATAGATTTTAATTGATTTAACCTGGTCCTGAAGTGGGCTAAAACGCGCGCCCTGTCACTTTGAGAGGGCAGTGCGAGGGGAGCATGGTCCAGCACACATCTTTAAAAGCCCCTGGACCACAGTCACCCATGAAATATTCACACCGTACTGACGACTGACCTCCCACGGCACAAACCACGGCGTGATCTGCGATTGATTTGTGACAAGACAATTGGGGCGAGACAAAACGCAACTGTCCAGCTCGAGTCCAAACACTGGTTACAGGCCACACCTACAGTAATTCACCTTGTGTAGAATTTGAATAGGACTGTTTCACATGATTTAAGCAGTTTTCAAGTCCATTGTTATTAAGCATTGCAGGGAGTGTGTGTAGTGCTTTTGAAGTGAGGGTTATTTGTTGTTCTTTTAAATACATTTTCCAAATACATAGCAGCAATTTCTTTAATGTAACAAAACATGTCTGGGGTCTAACATATCCATGCAGCCAATCTCTTTGGAGATTAAAGGAATAGGCCACCGTTTTTGCATACTGAGACATGCTTTTACCTGAGCTTAGACGAGTTGATGCGTACCTGCCTTTTCTTTATGCGTGTGCTCAGTTGCGCAAAAACGCCTAATATGTTGTTAGCATTTAGCCTCTCCTCCTCTCCTCTATGGACCCAAACTGGTTTGAAAGTTAGAAGCGACCAAGCTCTTCCATGTTTTCCCAATTTAAATTAGTTACACGATCCAAGTATAGTTACACAGAATTAAACACGTCGATTTTCTAAGCAGATAAAAAGGGGTATTATATTGTAAGGCGTATAGGATACCTTAGGAACACTTCAGCTTTGCCTCCTTTGCTCCTAAGGTATTACAACATAGTACACCTTTTTATCCACTTAGAAAATCGACGTGTTTACTTTTGTGTAGCTATATTTGGATTGTGTAAACACTCACGTAACCGTATTTAAAACATGGATGAGCTTGGTCGCTTCTAACTTCCCCCCAGTTTGGGTATATAGAGGAGAGGCTAAATGCTAACAACGACTGAGCACATGCGTAAAGACCAGACAGGTACTCATCAACTCATCTAAGATTTTTTTTTAAACGTTGGCCTATTCCTTTAAAACATTAATAGATGAGTCTATACAACAGTCTATGTATATTGAGAATGCCCAATCTCATCTGATCTCAGATGCTAAGCAAGGTTGAGCCCAGTTAGTACCAGGACTGTAGATGGTATAAGGATACCTGGTACGGCAATCTTGGGGCAGCAGTGGCTCGAGTATTTGTACATACTGTAATACTGGAAGCGGTGTGTAAAAGAGGCGGTTAGAGAGGCCGTTGGGACATATTGGCATTCATACCCACTGTATACAGTATAGGCACTATGTAAGTGTAAGTGTAAGGCATGTATGGTATTCTATTGATTTTCTCACATTGCATTTATACCGCATTTATAAAGAAAATCTCTGTTCTTTAAAGTTCATTCTTTCTATTTGCTGCATTAGATGTAACAGGCCTTGCTGAAATATGCAGATTTATTCCTATCATTAGCATGATAAATTGGGAACAAAATGAAGCCGCTCCACTTGAATTATTAAGATTATGAAAAATTATAATGAATGCTTTGCTCTTGATGTGACTTGTTTTCCTGATAAACAAAGGCCTCTAATTACCAGCCAAACATCTGGGGACTGCGGTAACCTTCATTAATCTCGCCCAATCCCACCATCCGTCTCCCCGCAGAGCTCCACATTAGACGGAGCGCCAGTGACACTGCACATAAATGCTCTCCCGTTATCACCAGCACTCGGGGCGGGCTACTTCCTGGCACAGACCCGCACCTTTGGGATCTACTGCCCAATAAGTGCCTCCTGTTCCTGCCTCATCTTCATTGTCTCTGAGTCTTAATTGCGAGATACAAAACATTGATTACAAGTCAATTAGCCTCTGATTCAAATGTAGAGCGGTTTGGAGAAAATCTGTCAACTTTATGGACTTCTGTGTATTCCCAAAGCAAGAGCACTTTGAGTTCATCTAACACACGATAATAAATGTCCGTCTGGTCTTGCGGCACATATATTTTAAGTTTTCCAACTTCACATCCATTCTGTCCCTTCAAAACTGCGGATTCTTCAGCTTACATCCAACGATTCATCATATTTTGCAGATGGCCTCCCTGTTACAATTGTCTGGCCCAAGAGATATATACTGCTGCTCCTAAGGGTCAGCAGCATGCTTCTTGTCTTTCCTTTTGCCTGTGGTGTGAGCCAAAGGTAGAGCTGTCTGTGTAACCTCAGTGACCGGGGCTGTAGGCCTGGCTCCAGTGACTTCAGACTGGGAGTGATGGAGGGGCAAGCAAGGCCAGGTGTGTGTGAAGAGGTGAGAGAGGATTTAGGAGCGCAGGGACGCGTGGTGCTGTCAGGATTTTGAAAGTTTCGCCATCATTTGTTTTGTCTGTTTGTTCATGATGTGTGTGTGTGTGTGCGTGCTCCAGCTCTGACCTCCAGGATGAACCAGGGGGAGACTCCTGCTGATTAATGGGGCTGTCGGCTCTCCCTCGGTGGCACATTTCCAAACTAAATTTGGCCACTGCTGGTGCTTGGGTCAGGTGCAGGCAATGGAGACATTAGGGAGGCCGGCCTCACAGCAGCATCTTCTGACGCTGGACCTCACCTCCTCCAGAACCTGGAGCAGAAAAAGACACATCTTTGATTATTAAAGCATGTGGTGGATGCTTAAAAAGAGCATGACATTTTTATTGTCCAGTTATAGTGAATGAAAAGGACTGGCGTAGCAAAATACATTTTGTAAGTATTTTCTGCATATAATTTTTGAAAAGGCTCCTTCTCAAATTTTTCCCCCAAATAAAACCTAACATGCGACTCACTGAATCAGCAGAAATTTGCATCCGGCTGTATTAGCTATTAAAACAGTGTTTCTGTATTGATCAGTGCTGATGCAGAGGATGCATCTCGTTGGAGCTGTCAACAGAGCCACGTCCCACTCACAGAGCATCCTTCCCCCACAGTGACATTTCCTCATCCATCGCACAGTGCAATCAGCACTATCCATTATGTATTCGCTACTAGGTAACAAGCACAACTTGACCAATTACAGACACAATGATAGACCCGTGGCTCGCTTTTCTCTGTTTTTTTTGCCAGTGCTGTCATGGCGACCTCTACATCGGGCGAGCGTCAGGACTGGTTGGCAGGTCACCCAAGGTGGGCAATGTGAGTACATAATTACAGCTTGGGAACATTTGCCCTTTGCAAATTGTATGAAATGCATAGTGGCTAATTGGGCCACTCTGGCATTTGTGGAGTTCAGCAGGTCATCTTTTATGTGACGGCTATTATCACTAAAGTGATAACTGCGATGGGCCCACTCAGCTCCTCACTTCTTTTGCTGTAGCCATAGAAATCACTGGCACTGGGTCAAGTTGAGAAGACATCACATAGTCAGTTTTACAGGTCAAAAATACAGCTTTTTGTCTAAAAACTGTTTGGATGGAGCCCTGTTTTACTCTGCTGCATTAATACAGTGATGATCTCCTTAAATTACAGGTTTCTGTGTCATTTTTTTTTATTGCAGGCAAAGCTTGGTTTATTACACTCCGACGGCTATGCATTTGTAATCAAGTTGACACAGGTAAAAGAACACCAGGAGAATTCAACATCTAACTGAAGATCCAATTCCAAATCCACTTTGTTTTATTGCACATTTTATAAACATAAAACAGCTTTGAAAGTACTACACAAGGATTACAGTTAAACAGTAATACATAGTCAATAATTATCTGACCCAGTCTTTATCAAAATAAATAGTAAAACTGGTAAAACCATGTTAAGAGAGACAGAAATCACGTAAGTAGTAATAAGTACAAAACCAAACAAAATACTAGTACCTATTCTAAAATCTATGAACAGAAATACAAGAGGCTATGATTAATCAACTCAAAATGATCTGCAGTTAAACAGAGCGATTGCAGTGACATGTAGCAGCCTCTGCAGCCCTCGCCACAGATCCCAATGCTAAAAGTAAACATTATTTTTAAGTTAAATCCCAGTTTCTGACAGGCCAGAGGACCTCTGCCGCTGCACCCTCACCTCCCAGCTCGCCGCCGGACAGGAATGCGCTAAATCCTGGTCCGGTTTTGGGGAAGTGCACACATTCAGACTGATAAATCTTTCTCCTTGAATCACACCCTTACATTAAGTAAAGGTAGCGCCATCTGCTCCCTATTAATTCCCCAGCAGGCGACTTATCACCTGAACCTCCGTGACCTCCCGCGCCTCCAACATCCTCCACACGCTCTTTCTCTTCCCTCCTCTCCCCATGACTCCCTCATTCCTGAACCCAATCCGTCTCGTCCACTGTGTGTTTTATACGCCGGGGTTTGTTGACATTTCATTTTACTGTGCCTTAGAATATGGATTTATCCTCACACACACACACACAAACACACACACACATGTACGTATGACCTATGACTGACCGCTCGACTCTCCCCCGTTCACTCCCACTGTGTGTCCCGACGGCAGGTTCAGTGGACAGTGTACCGCTGCAGTGGAGGTCACCGGCAAATGAGAAGCAGAGCTGCAGGATTAGGGAGGAGATAGCTGAGGGTTCAGGAGTCTTTCTCTGGCTTTGATTAGCTCCCTACTTGATTAAATGCCCATCGCGGAGGAGGAAGAGGAGGAGGAGGGGGGGAAAGATGAAAATTGGATGAGGGAGAAGTGGAGAAGGGGGAGAGACAAGTCAAGGCCATTTGTTTTCTCAGCTGGGGCTAGTTCAAGTGGTCGTCTGTGGAGCCCTCTGGCCCAGGTTCACACACACTCAAGGATAAGCACTGCTCCACCGCGGCCAAGAGCAGGAGGGATATAGTCACAATAAGTCACAAGGTAGGGTGAGCATTGGCAAAGTTAACAATTTCCATGACCCGTTCATTCTTTTAACAGCTTTTCTCTTCTGAGGCTACCGCATGCAACTAGCTGCCTCATCGCGCACTTATTTGCATATTGATCAGGTTTAAACGTTTTTTTCCGCCAGATGTCGTCAATTTGTTGTATTGTTTCTTCAAAGACTCATTTTCTCCAGTTTGTCTTCACACAAATCTGAAAGATTCTTGGAAAAAAAAGCCACAAAAATGAGATGAAAACGAGGATGAAAGTTCAACAAAACGTGACCAAAAAAGCGATGAAAAAGTGACAAAAATGTGTGAGGAAAAAGAGCAAAAAAAGAGCAGCTGAAAAGTGATGAAAAAGGGACAAAAAGCAAAGAAAATGTGATAACTGATGACAACTTTTTTCACCTCTTTTTGTCACTTTTTTCTTGTGTTTTTGCCACTTCTTTATAGTGGTACTGTTGCTTTTTTGTCAATTTTATGTTGTCGTTTTCATTACTATTTTTGAAAAAAAAATTCCAATCATCAAATTCACTTTATTTATCCGTTAGGAACTTCATTTGCAGAGGAAGTGCCAGTACAGGCCCCATATAAACAGTACATCCACAGACACACAACACAATCAACATGTGCAATAATAAACACATTAAAAACAATACAGTGGGCCCGTGACAGACCAAAGTCCACACAGTCATTTTTTCAGCAGGCGAATGGAGGTAGGGGAGGTAGGGGAGGAAAGTGGAGGTCGCCCTCCTTGTGCCCAGAGGGAGGGACCTGAACCTTCCCCCCTGACGGCAACAGGGCCTAGTGAGAGTGTGTGAGGGATCTGTGGAGAGTTTTCAAGATTCTTTCAGATTTGGGTAATGCCAAACTGGAGAAAATGTAGTCGGTTCAGGTGGGGGTTAAGAGGTTAACACTGCCTGTTTTTTATTTACAAAATACAAGCAATGAGACATTGGCTTCACTCACATCTGAAGAGTTGTTCTTCATGCCTTTTCCTCACCCCACATGCTTAAACCTTCTCTCTCTGTGAATCTCTTCAATCTTTTTCTCTCCACTCTGTGCCCACCTCTCTCTCTCTCCTTCCTTCATCTCTTTCCGTCTCTCTCTCCTCTCTGCTCCTTCTCCCTTCACTTCTTCTTCATGTGCCCTGGTCATGTCGGAGGTAACCTGACTCCGGCGGCTTCTGACACGATCCAGGCCGCTGCGAGCCCCTGCCCAACACTTTCACCAGCAGCGCCAGACAGTAAAACAAGCAGATTACTACCACATGTTCACCTCATTCTCTCATGCACTCACACTCGTTCATACATGCACCGGTTTGCTGTTGCCAAGTCTCCCCCACCACGCACCACCAACGCCGCGCACACTGAACTCAAAGGCCACACCAAAGATCCCAGAGCGGGGTAAACTGACCTAACCTGTGTGGGGAGAAAAAGTGCAGGGACAACAATGGAAAGCGAGGAAGGAGGCATTAAACATGTGTAGTTCGGAGTTGCGGCAATGATTTTGTTGTTGTTGTTTTTTATTATTATTGGTGGCTTTCAGGCTCTACTCTGACACGCAGATGGTATAAATGAGTCCGTTTTCACAGGTTTCGGTTACATGAATTCCCCCTGTGAAAAGTGCCTTTTGTAGGACCATTTGAATAGTATATGATAATAGCATCTGTCTTATTCCTCATCATCACTCTTAGTCTCTATGTTGCATTTACATATTTCAAAATAAAGTCCACAGATATTAAGCATGATCATTTATGTTAGTGATCGTCCAACAACAAATGATGAACAAATGTTGAGCTCAATAACTATTTACAGATGTTTCTGCTTTCTGGTGAGTGTGTGTGATGTGGTCAGTATCTTCTCTATGATCCAAGGAAGTATTGAACCAGAAAAGTATCTGAATATACCGTGCAGTTTCTTCAATGTAATGCAGGCTTGCTACTTTAGAGATACTGACATGTTATGAATGTCTTTTTCAAAACTATATAGGCTACTGGGGGTGGGCCGAAACACACAGGACGTTGACATAAATTGTGATAATGAATAAAGATGAAATGTTTCCAGTTTAAGGAAATGAAAATCTATTTAACAAGTGCAAACCAATACATAATGTTAACATTGGTGGATAACTAATAAGTAACTATTGTGCCGCTCAGCAAAATAAAAAGGCAAAATCCACAATCTTCATCTACCAGGGCTGAAAAATCTTGTGGCATGATGGTCCCATGAGATCTTGGCCCATCCCTGTAGGCCGAGCAATGTTGAATAGTTGCGTTCATGTGACTAAATGTTATTTCTTTATTTAATATGGACAAAGCTATAACATTGGACAAACCAGGTGCATTGTTTTAAAGCAGGTATCTCCAACCAAGTAGCTCGACAGGCCTTTCTACGTAGCTCTCCAAAGACTTTCTACATCTTTACACGCTTGATAACTCAAATTTTAGATGTATTTTCTGTTGTTCTTAACATGCTGAACACAATCTGCAAACAGTTTGGTCAATATTGTAAAGTATAAGGACTAAACTCAAGTCATTTCTTCTCCAGGGTGAAGTCCAGTGTTTTTTTTTTTAAAGTAGCTCGCCGGGTAAAAAAGGTTGGAGAGCCCTGTTTTAAAGAGTTTTAACACATATGCTAATTTCCAATACTCGTCATACTCGGCTTTTAGGTTAGAAGAAGAAAACACATTATTTAACAAGACTAGACAAGGCACATTTTACACATGGGAACAGCTCTGGCCTGATTTTAGCCACCGTTTGAGCTCACTGGGAAAGCTGTTAATATTAGTCTGCAGTTTTAGTCCAGTGGGAAAAAGAGTTCCACAGTGAGGCTGGACTGTCCGAAAGATTTTCTAAACAGCCTGATTTAAAGCTGAGTTGGTGCTGTGGTAACTATAACCGTCAAAATGCTGAATGTTCAACTTGGCTTATTGTTAATGTCTCTTTAATGGCTGGACCTATCCACAAGAAACACAAACTGTCACAAAGGTTTGTCCCTCACATATGAACTAAGGTGGAGTTACTGTCCCATAAAGTTGCCCAAAAGTGGTAATATATTCAAAATGATATGCTGAACGTTGGTCAGATGAAAGGACTTTCAGCTATAAAAATTAATAAGCCTGGTTTGTGAATCCAATCACTTCCAAATAATGATCAGGGAACACATTTGGAGATTTTCTATTTGGAGATTTTTTCCCCAAAACTGTTTCCCACTGAGTTTAATAGTATTGGCCCCTGCTGCTGCAGAAATTATGGCCTGACATTGTCGTGAATACAACCTATTGTCTGTTGTTTATTCCTTGTTTGTTCATTGTCAACATCACAAACTCAGAGCACACTAATGTTTCATCGCGCTACCAAGATTCACTGTCCATCAAGTCATCCCCCTTGAAAGAACTAAATTACCCCACATTTGTCAATACCTGCATCATAACTTCTCCTCACACTTTACAAAGTTAATCTAGGTGCCACGCTCAATCTCCAACACAGTCTCGTCTTCAAAGAGACGTCTTAAGAGAGTTATAGTCCCCTTTTGACTTTGCACCTGCACGATTCCTCCCAGCACGCCTCTCCTCTGCTTTGCTGGCGAGAGGCGTTGCGGTCATTCTGCATGCCCAGGCACATTATCAACTCGCAATTACATTTACACTCTGTTCTAGTCCCTCAAATCAACCAGCTGGCAACGCCACAGCAGCAGTGCAATACAAAGACATTGACTTCTGCTGGCACGCTCGCAAAATTACGGGGTCCTTCCTATTGCAAATAAACCTAATATGGGCATAATGTGCGGTAATGAATCTGCTGGAGTTTCCATTCCAAGCACAATGGAAAGTTAATAAAACAATATTGCAATTGGTGTGGAGAGAGAACCCCGCGGACCATGCTTTAGATTAGGCCCCTAATGGCACCGGAGCCGAAGGGTAAATTGAAATGTAAAACCCAGAGCGAGACCCTAATTCACCCTTATCTGTGTGAGGGACGAGTCTGCCTCCCCCGGCCGAGATTGGGGCCATGGAGTTGGATGAACCTCAATTTGCTTTGTTAGAGGTGTATATGCAAGTGTGCAGCCTGGGACTGCAGTAGATATGCGTATCCTATAGGAGCACGCGTGTTTGGAATGCAGCGCGAGAAATGAATGAGGGGCTATTTTTACTCTGGTGTAAAGCAGCATGCAAATATGTCAATTGTAATGGGACATGGAGAGAACGCAAAGCTGCGGACAAATAACAATGTGCATCTTTCGCTAATGTAACACTGGCCAGTGCGTATTTCAATCATGTTTTCAATTGTATAATCCCTAGTTTCACGGTGTTACATAAATGGGCAGATATACCTCAATTGTGCAGGCATCTCGAGTGTTGATGTTTAAGAAGGTGAATAGGAAAAATAAATATAGGGCAGTAAAATCTATTTCATTCATTTTCATTTAATAGCTGTATGCATGTGTTAAATGCGGAAAAGTGCATATTCTGTTATCTGTGCATTATTAGATAGAGCCAAATTGTAATATTATTTTGTTTACTGGACTCGGGAAATCTTATTTAGTCTTTGAATCAACTGGTTAATACTTCTTTTCTTTCATTTTTTTTTCTTTTTTTTTTGTAGAAATATTAGAACAGGCCTTTTCCACTCTATAATATTAATATATCGGTAGCACTTACATCACTTTATAATGCCGTCCTAATGCAGCGCCCTGCTGTTTATGTGAACACGCTGTCAAACTTAGAGTCAGTCGATTAGCTGTAATAAACCCCCCATCTCCATCTCCCCTCCCCTCCTCTGTTTAGGCCACTTGTCCACCTGTTCTCATTATAGGACCACAGTGACATCTCTCTCACTGGCTCCTTCCTTCCTTCCTTCCTTCTTCACTCCCTCCCTTTCTCCTTCATCCTTCCTCCTGTTGCCACTGTCTCCTTCTCTCTCTGACCGTTCATTACCCTAATCAAATCCAGCAGCTCAACAACCGCTCACTGCCACTCCAGCTACATTTTTTCCCCCTCTTCCTCTATTTTTTTTCCTAAATCCCAGGACTCATTTGCATATGCGTCCAGTTAATTAGTGCGGGGGCGCAGGTGCGTGGTGATAATCATTATTAAACATGACAGTCACCTGTGACCGCTGTGCCCTCCCCAACCCTCTTCCTCAGAATGCTCCATCACAAACGCCCCTCTCTCCCTCTTTCTTTCTCTATTCTCTCTCCCCCCCTCTCTCTCTCTCTCCTTCTCTCCCTCTCTTTCTCTCCCTCTCTCTCCCTCTCTCTCTCTCATCCTCTCTCTCTCTCTCTCTCCCCCCTCTTTCTCTCCCCCTCTCTCTCTCCCCTCCCCTCTCTCTCTCTCATCCTCTCTCCCTCTCTCTCTCCCCCCTCTTTCTCTACTCCTCTCTCTCTCTCCCCCCTCCCCTCTCTCTCTCATCCTCTCTCTCTCTATTTCTCTCCCTCTCTTTCTCTCTCTCTGTCTCCCTCTCTCTCTCATCCTCTCTCCCTCTCTCTCTCTCTCTCTCTCTCTCTCTCCCCCCTCTTTCTCTCTCCTTCTCTCTCTCTCCCCCCTCTTTCTCTCTCCCCTCTCTCTCTCTCTCCCCTCCCCTCTCTCTCCCTCTCTCTCTCTCATCCTCTCTCTCTCTCTCTCTCCCCCTCTCTCTCTCTATTTCTCTCCCTCTCTTTCTCCCCCCCCTCTCTCTATTTCTCTCTCTCTCATCCCCATCAAAGTATCTCCCTGTCACCCCTTGACGATTATTGCAAAAGCATGTGATGGCCCATTGTATCTTTAGTTCAATCTCATTTATATTTGTGTGGCTTGCTAAGAGCCTAAATGGAGAAAACAACATTTACAAGCAAATGTAATTTAATTTGTGCATTTAAGTGTCTGCTGTCTTTTATAACTCGTATAACTGTATATCTTATAAATCTTATAAGCCATGTGAGTGTGTTTGCTTACAGTTCTAGGACAATGTAAATTGTTTGTATTATTCAGTCTATTTAATTCTGTTTATGTATTGTTAGTTTTTGGAAAAGGTAAATTGAAAACGTAAAATCACAACACAATTTTAGGGGGAAAAACAAGATACATACAAACAACAGGCCTACTCTTGTTAAACCCTATAAACTCAATTTCGTTTTACTGCTACAGCAGGTTACCATTGTAAAACGGAACGAGGGGTCACGGGTAAATCGTGCGTCAATTATCCAACACATTTGGTGGTGGGATATCTCCCTCTGCTGTTTGTTCAACGGAAGTGCACAGTACGATCATCGAACAGGTCTCCAATCAAACTACATGGGCTGTAAAGATATTAAAACATATGATCGATTTCACTGTGAGAGGGAAAAAGCTGAACTGTACAGCTATATAGACTGATCAATTATAGGCCAGTATAATTGACTTGCAGCCAGACCCTTGTCTTCTCCGAAATGTAGGCCTAGTTCACGGTGACCTTTAGTGCCATCTGCTGGTGAGTTCTAAGTCAAACGTTCACACAGAAAATAACCCAAAATGACAATTAAGGGAATTTTGTTTGCATAGAGCTTTTCACAAAGTCACACCAAGTGTTTCACACAAGACAAGTTTGTTTTTTGTTTTGTATTTCACTCCCAACCCTCACACAATCAAACTACACCCAACTCTCATCCAGATAGACACTAGCAGATTGCATGCTTTACTTCTGACTAGATCGAGCAAAAACACTCCCAAATGACGAATTCGCGTGCTATTCACAAAGAGAGAAGGAAGGAAAGACAAGGGGAAAGGTGCTGTAAAAGTCTATGTTGCACCATGAACGTGCTGCTTTATTATTATTTTTAATTAGCCTTACTTTTTAGCAACTGTTCGTGATTTTGCCAATCCCACTTGATACAAAAGCAGAAGCTTTAATAGAATAGTTGTTGGATAATTAACCAAGTGTTGGATAAATTGTGTGCTGTTTTCTTTAATTTGTAATTATAGAAGTTGCACTGACAACCTAAACCACTAGATGGCAGCATGTCTTTGTTTACCTGATGACACCTCCCCCTGAGTTCTTCTCACCATAGACATGATCTATTCTCACAGTGAGTTATGTTCCTCAGCTGACAGCAGAAGAGTTACACAATGTCGTGTGTTTGTTTTCACATTCAAATGTGTCCACACAAACATACTGCATCTGTCACAGTCAGCTGGGTTCATTTATCCACAACTATCTCTGCGCCATATTTTCTACGCAGGCCTGCATGAATCAAACACTGAAGACAGTCAAAGGTTTGATAGATGGAGCCTCAGTCACAACAGAGGGTTAGGTCCCTGTTGTTTAATGACCATCAGCAGAATTAGCTTTTTGCTGTGCTCAGCATTGTGTCATTTTAACCCCAACAGCCTTTACCCCCACAGAAGCATGTTAGCATGCAACAAAGGCTCAATACATTGACAATTAAGCACTTTTTAACAATTCATTAACTGGTATCGACTGCTTCTGTTATACTGGGCCTAATAGGAAAGTGCTGAAGAAACTTAAGCTGCCTACCCGGATGCTGGTGCATTTCCACATGGCCCATCGAGTCCACGTGTGGTACCCCGGCCCGGCGCTACAGACCGGGACAGGCACCGACTGCAACGCATTGTGCGTGCTGCTGAGAAAGTGAGGTCTCTCCAAGACCTGTTCAACTCCAGGACCCGGAGGCGTGTGGGTCGGATCAGCGGACCCTTCTCACCTGACATGGACTATTCACCCCTCTCCCCTCAGGTAGGAGGCTACGGTCTATCAAGACCCATAAATCCCGCCACTTGAACAGTTTTTTCCCTTCCGCCATCCACTGCTATCACTTTATATCATTTTATCACTTTATACACCTATACATCTGTAAATATAATCCTGCTGTTGTTCTATGTCAATTGTTGTCGTCTTACCGTATTTTACTTATTTATTTTAATATTCTTCATGTATGCCCCATAGCCTTTTGTTTAAAGTTTTATATCTGTTTATAGCCATTTTATATCTGTGTTATATGTTTTATGTTGCATGTCTGCACCGAGAAAAAATCCTAGTTTGTGAACCTGTTCTCAAACAATGGCAATAAAAAACGACTCTGATTCTGATTCTGTGTGCCCTCTTATTTACTACACACATGGCCCACAGGCATGTCCAGTCCTAGCCACATTTGTTGTGTCTTTTCCTGTCAGTTTGTCTGCTTGTGCTGCATGTTCTTTGATCTTTTCTTAGCCCTGTCCGGTAGGCTCCAGGCGACTGGTGTGCAGAGGGGAGAATGAGGTTAACCCGGCCCGGACACTGTGGCGGGGATGGAGGGTGTCTGGCAGAGGCTGGTCCTGGAGGATGGAAGATGCTGATGGCCCTTCTCTGTTTAAGTGGGTCAGTGGCAGGTCAGTGGCCACACTGACACACATGTCCATCCTCCCAGCAAGAGGGATGACGCCTTCATGTGAGCGATGGAAGGGAGGAGGGCATTTCATCACGGGGCAGATCTGATTGGATTCAGTACAAATCCGATGTTCTCCTCTGCTTTCCTCATCCATCATTTGTCCACATGTGAACAGTATCAAGACTCCTAAGCTAATTAGCATCTGACGGGATGTACTGCATTTTGCACATCACAAGACGCCTTTGCCCCAAACATGTGACATCTTTCAATGGATTTTCTCATAACTAAAAGTGTAGCAAGATGTTTAGAGCAGTTTCCACACAGAATTGAAGGAGAAAGTGTGGATTGTATTTGTCATACTTCTAGTCACAATTGCTCATAAAATGCAAACATTCAATCGCAGTTTTGTATTGTGTAATGGTCAGTGTTGGGCTTTCAAATTGTAATATGTTCTAAGTAATAGTTACAGTTTTAAAAATGTAATATGTCTGTTTTACATATTACCGTTTCCAAAATGCAGCTGCGTTACACTACTTTGAGTTACTTCTGAGTTACTTTTGACAAAATATAAACTGAAAATAGTAATAATGCCACAGAGCAAAACTGCTGTAAAATTTGACATTAGTAATTTTGTTTGGGGGAGTTCTCATCGTACATCAATACAAATCATTTAAATGTTCTTAACTCAAGTTACTTTTATTGTAATGACTAATTATTACATTACTGAATTTTGTGTGAGCAATATTTTATATTCTTTAGTTACAGAAAAAAGTTATATGTGTTTGTAACTCGTGACTTTTGTAATACGTTACCCCCAACACTTGTAATGGCAATACATATCTGGCTTTAAGAAAATTCACAAACCAGCTGGTTCTTCTTTACCAGCATCATTGCATATGGTTAACTGGTCAAATGTGATAGATCTATTAAATATATCAGAGTGGTTTTGAAAGACTTGTTGTAAATCTGTTACGTTTGGCTGTGGAAGGACCTGTGGCTGATGTGCTGAAACCTGAACCCAATATGTACCAGAATAAACACGGATAGTTTCAAGTTATTTTTATGAATGAATAACAAAACAATATGATCCAGCCAATAAAGCGACACATTTGTGGATTTTTAATTGAGAATCTTTATACCCGTAATGTGACTTCACTTTATATATTATCACACTTCATATAGTCAGAATAAATTTGACCAGAGGCGCGTAGCTTGAACAGGCGGATAATCATGCACCTCCAACACATTCAGATCCCGTCACAGAGTAAGTAAGAATGCATTGCACACAGACCCCTCGTCTCCTCAGCCGACCTTGGTCCTCGCCTCTGTGAGACCTGAGGGCACAAACCCAAATAACCCAGCACTGGAAATCAAAATCAATGCAGGAAGCAGATCTGTTGCCAGAAGGGAGTCCTCCAAGGTCAACACCCCACTCTGGCAGCCAATCTCACTGTGTTCTCCCAACAGCGCGTGCACCACAATGACACACAATACACCTCTGAGGACAGTTGCTGATATCCATCTCAAAAGATTAATGGTATGTTGAAACAAATCTTTGAAAACAAAATTATGGTGCACACTGGAGCGAATATCTGATTCTATGTTTATGTGAATTCAATTTCTATTGGATGAAGCCCTTCTGAAGGAAAGCTTGTTCTATACTGGGTGCACAGTCTGAAGGAGAAAGCGATCCTTGTGAGCATTTACAAAACAAAGTTATATTTGGTCTATCCTTGTTGCAGAGCATTCTGACGTTTCAAATGGCGTAAGCTTGTTATTGAGTGTGTAAAGGCCATGGTCACAGAGACACCTTGGCATGGCAAAAATAAGTCAAACGTGGCCAACTGTTTGACTTCCATTTACCACCAGGCCTGGATTGAGATCAAACCTGGACTAAATTAGGTCTGAAAGGGGATACAAACAGATATAAATTGGACTAAATTATGTTTAACCCCTTAACCCCCACCTTAACAGAGTACCAGTTTTACCCAAATCTACTCGACTGGAGAGTTTACAGACTATAGGCCAATGTAATGCCTCATTTGAAAGCTAAGACCACTAAATCTTGTCTAAGCTTCTTCTTTGTTCTTGTTGTCATGTTTTTGTCATGTTTTAGTCGATTCAGTGGTGTGTGTTTTTTTTATCACATTTTTTTTCAATTTTATTTCTCATTTTTTTGTACTATTTTATCACATTTTCATTGCTTTTATGTGGCGTTTTGGCCACATTTCCTTTTCTTGGTGTAATGTAACTGTGATATGAAAGGCTGAGGTTAAGAGCTTAAACTGGGTGTAAACCATGTCCAATCCAGAAGAAAACACGAAATTGAAATGCATTAATAACACATAAATTCAATCATCTCTAATCTAAGTGAGTGCAGATGAGTGTAAGCTCAAAAAGCAACAGTTATAGCATTCAAGAAATTGTTTCTTTGTCTTTAAAAGAAAATGTTTCCAGTTTGCTTTCTTTCCTGTGTGAATCCATCTTCAGAAAATGCCAGTGTGTGGAGTAAATTTTATAGTGCTGTAACTCTTACATTAACGTCCCTCAAGCTGTTTTATTGGAACACGTGACTGTAATTCATTCTTCAACTGTACTGATCGGCTCTCATTCAAGCAGACAAATCAGGCAGTTAAACGTTTTAATGTTGTCTTAAATTATTCACTTTCTTTAGGCCAAAGGTTTTAAGAGCAATTAACACCGGCTTCCAGACAAGCACTAAAGAAGACCCGCAGAAGATAATGCGGAGAGAGTTACTCACTAATTATTTCAGTCATTACTGAAGGTCAACTTAAGGTCACAGAAGAAATGAGTTGAAGAACGGTTGAAGTAAAATGGCTTCGTGGAGCAAATTAAGTGGAGTTAGACAAACCAGTGTGACGGCTGGAATTACACTGATTGAGAAGTATTTTTTACTCAATCTAAAAAAAACAAGTCTTAAAGGGGGGGTATTATGCAAAATCGACTTTTTCATGCTTTACATCATGTTATTAAGTCATTCCCTCATTAAAACCATGCCTGAAGTGTTGCCTTAGCACATTCACGTATTTTCGAGTAATCTGTAAAAACTCTGATGGCGGCCATTTTAGGGATAAAACGCCTGATTCCTTCAGGGAACGCCTCGAACCTCCAGGATACGCCTCCGACCTTTCGTCACCAGCCGAGTAACCAACCACTGCTCCTCAGCAGAACCCCCTCCCCGCAGTGTCTAGCCCTAAGACGTAAACAGAGTCATCATGGAGGATTAGCTTCATGTGTTGTGAACCGGAGCCACAGCAGACTTTTACAAAGACACACATCAGTGTTTCTGTTACCGAAACACCCAGGATTAAAACCGGTGACAAGAACACTTATTTCAGTGTCTGGTTCTGCGCTGGGCCTTGATGATGCACAGAGCCTCCGGAGAAAGCTAATGCTAAGCTAAACCTCGAGTCATCACGTGAAAACGAGAAATATGCACACATAAAGTCAATAAAACCACCACACACATAAAGAACCGTTTAACAATGATCACACACGGAGCCAGGCTTGTTGATTTGGAAGTTTATTGCTCACATTTCATCTACAATGGGTCATAGACGAGTGGCTTTCTCCCGGAGCTAACAAGCTAGCCGCGACAAGCTAACGGGAAAATTCACTGAATACAAGCAGCATATTATGCATTGAAAACGTCACTAAAACAGGCAACTGCTTGAAGCAGCCTTTATGATGATCACACACGGAGCCTAGCTTGTTGATTTCGTAGTTTATTGCTCACATTTCATCTACAGTGAGTCGTAGCCGAGTGGTTTTCTCCCGGAGCTAAGGCACTATTAGCCGCGACAAGCTAACAACCTTCACCTTCACAACATTCATTGAAAACAGGCAGCATATTATGCACAAATAACGTCAATAAAGCAGCAACTACTCGAAGCAGCCTTTACGATGATCACACAATGAGCCTGGCTTTACACATGTGTGGTTTATTGCAGACTTTTCATCAACAATGAGCAGTAGTCGATTAAAACAAGCTAACGGGTAAACTCGAAAAACCATTGTCCACCTGCACAGATAATGTCCGTCTTTGAATCGTATGGGCTCCTGCAGATCCTGGTGTCGTCCATGGGGGTATAGTTAGAGATCCATAGGGCATGGCAGATGCAAAGAGAAGCCTCCAAACAGCAGTTATTTTTCAGGCAAGAGCCCCGTCCAAGCGTCCGGTGTGAAAGGTTCGTCTCCAAAAAATATCCTGTGTGGCCATTGTTCACAAAGTGATAAACAGTAGCTCCTTTCCAACAATAAAAATTAAAATGCACCGATCGTAGTTTCAATACTGTACGCAGAGAACGAGCGGAGTGTTGTGATGCCACAGACAGCGTATGGAGGGGGCGTGTCGGAAAGGGTCAGAGGTTCTTAAAGAGACAGAGGCCTATTTCAAGTCTTTCGCTACCGCCATTTTGAAAGAGTAATTTTATACAAGGCAGTTATTCTAATTTACTGCATTGACAGACCAACAGAAGGTTTCGTCATCATTGTAGTGCGCTATAGACTGGTGCTATGTGGCTGAAAAAAGCATAATACCCCCTCTTTAAAGAAGAACTTGTTTACCTTAATAAATCCTTTTTGTAGTCCCTGTGGGGATAATACAAGTGTTAATGAGATGATTGGGGAGTCTTTCATATCCCCCTGGTGTCTCTGTCCAGAAAACTACAATTGCAACTTCGCAGCCACCAGGTAGGAATCACCAATACACCCTAATAGAATCACAAAGAAGAAGCTAACGGGCAAAGCTAACTACGGGCTAGCGCCACTTAAACAGTATTTACAGCCAAGTTTGAGTCAAAAAATTATCTCCATTGTGTAATTGGATGTATAATATCCCTCTCTCCCTTTGTCTTTTCTGTCAGCGTAGTATTTACTCTCACGGACAATTAATGTGTAAAAAAAAAACCGCAACATGCTACGACGCCTGCAGTGGCTCTTGTGGCCTCTAGGTGCATGAGTTACTTAGTTCTGCTTTAATTTGGGAATTGGAAATTATTTGTTCAAGGGCTTTCATGCCGTAGCAAAAAGAAACATGAAAAATGCAATAAATGAACTTGAGATAAACGTGTACAGATCGCGGTAATAAACATCCACTCTTCACTTGTGCAAAAATAATGCTGACTTCAAAACAATAAAGGCAAATTTAAACATACAACAACATCTTATCACTGCTTTTAATATAGATTAATATTTCAACATTGTGTATATAAAAATGTATATAGGCTATAAATAATAAAAGAGTTATTCATTAAAATGGTGGCTATAGGTGCATTTAGCCTTTAGCTCAGACTCTTATTTACCACTGAGAGGTCAGAGGCTCTGAATGTGGTCATCCCCTGCACTATGTTTGCGTTGTTTGTAGGCAGCACATGCGCACTCTAAGCTGACAATCAATCTCTATGGGCCCCTGGGACAGGCCTCGTACCTGCCCGGCCCGTCACATTACCTCCCCTCGATTATTGTCCCACAGCCATTGTTCCTATGGCGATGAAGCGAGTGCGGCAGAGTCGTCGTCACTGTCAGACCTTGCAGACAGTAAAGATTTCTTGTACAGTGTGAAGAAGCTGATGTATCTGTGTGCTAAGGCCTGTCACTTGAAAGGCATAACATTTGCAATCAGCAGACGTTGAGGAGCTCGATGATAATGGGCTCACATTAAAACAGAGCCCGCCTCAGTGAAGAGTAGACTTCAAATAAATGGTACTTTTGACTAGAGAGACACTACAAAGGAACCTGAATATGATATAGGTTTATATTTTAGCATAGTAACTAGTTTATTATGAAATTGGTAGTTGTAGTTTTACTGGTCATTTCTCCTGGACTGTGTGGGTCCCTATGTTTGGAGTTGCCTGTTTTCTCTGAGTCTAGGTGGGTTTTCTCCTGGTGCTCTGCTTTTTCCCATCAACCCAAAGCATGAACATTGATTAAATCCTCCAGCTGATACTCCTGACCAAACAAGAATTGGAACTGGAGCCCCAGGAGCCTCTATGGTCAGTTCAAAGTTACAATAAAATAAACCTTTTGTAAGAGTATAAAGTTAAAGTGTTCTATTTCTGCACCTTGGTTTTATTTAGCACATTCACTTAAAAAGGGAACAACTACATTTTTGAAGTAACATTAAAAGTGTTGTCACTCAAGTCAGGAATAGTTTCATCAGTGCTACTGCGTTATAAATATTTTATCTGCAACCGAATCAATACAAATCTGGTGACTGTATAGAGATAAAATGAAAACCAAACTTTTGTGGAAGCTTTTTTTCATCGAAGGAATGTGAGATGTGTTTGCAATCAGATCCAAAGGTCAATGTGTTTGTGATGTAAGGTCACCTCACTAGAGAGCAGTGTAAATCAGAATGAACAATACCTCTTCAGGGGCGACAGAGCCGTGAGTCAGCTCTGTGTGCCAATGCCTGCTGCTGCATATGAATGTGAGCACTACTACAGCCAACCTGCACCATCTCCTTGTTCACACACACACACAAACACACACACACACCACTGAGAGCGTGCCACTTAAGAAGAGTTCATGCAGGCTTAAGTGAACTGGTCACGAACTAGATAGCCCACTATAGGAAGCGCCGGTAATAATTCCAGATCAATTAAGCTCCCGGAAGAACAGCCTGTCTACTTCATTATTTAGTTTGGCTTTCTTAAAGGAATAGGCCACCGTTTTTACATACTGAGATATGTTCTTACCTGAGCCTAGACGAGTTGATGCGTACCTGCCTGGTCTTTGTGTGTGCGCTCAGTCACGCAAAAAGACCAGAGATGTTGTTAGCATTTTGCCCCTCCCAGCATATTCCTATAGCTCCAAACTGAGATGAAGTTAGAACGTTTTCCCTATTTAAATACAGTTATGTGAAAAGTTACACGATCCAAGTCTAGTTACACAAAATTAAACATGTCGATTGTCTAAACATATATATAAAGAGGGGAACTATATTGTTTGGCATAATAACACTGTACTGCGTGGACGTCGAAGAGCTTACAACGCCTTACAACATTTTGTGTAAATTTTGTGTAACTATGCTTTGTGTCATTTTTCACGTAAGTGTATTTAAACAGGGAAAACATGGAACAGCTTGGTAGATTGGCAGTTTAGAGCTATAGGAATTGCTGGGAGAGGCAAAATGCTAAAAATATCTTTGGTCTAAATGCATGACTGAGCATACGCACAAAGACCAGACAGGTACGCATCAACTCATCTAAGCTAAGGTAAGAACATATCTCAGTATGTGACAAAGGTGACCTATTCCTTTAAGGACATTTAGCACACCTTATGCAATGTAAACCTTGCAATGTAATTCCATTGAACATAGTTCAGCCCTAATTGTGAAGTGACTTAAAAAAGGCTAAATGCACAGCTGATGTTACATATAAGCAGAAATGATTTGGAGCAGAGATAATATGAGAGCTAAAAGGATCACATGAACTTAAGACAAAGAGGAACACCACCTTGTGACATCAGGCAGAAGGAGGGCGGAGATAGATTGCATTAGACAGGATTACTTGAGCATTCATTAATGAAACAAAACTCAACAACAGTGATGTGTTTCATGTGAGAAGATATTATAATATGGCCAGGATCCCTATACAAATGGCAAAAAACAATACAAGGCAGGTTCTTGCAGTCTAGAGAGAGTTTTATACCAGCACTATTAGCCATGAAATCAAAGTTCGTCTCCATCTTCCACACTGCTCACCTGGTCCGGATTCCCCACAGACCTGAGCAGTTATATTTAGATACAGGCTGTCGAAGAGAGTGTGAGAGCAGTGCCCGGACTGGGGTTAACGGACCTGACTGTGCACTGTATGATTCACACTCCAGTGGGTTAAGGACCGGCAGCAGCAGAGCACAACGCTCCTCCAGGCTGTAGCCCACATTGGCCAGATTGTGTGTGCATGTTTTGTTCCTGTATTTGCATATGTCATAGTTGTGTGCATATTTGAGTTTGAACGCACGGAAAAACTCCTGAAGGCAGACAAATGAACAATGCCAAACTTTTACTGAGGTGTGGAAAGCGCTTAAGTTTTGTTTGAATAATTTGAATAATAAAAGTTTCTGTTTTTACAAGATTAGGTTGAATATTGTTATAAAGCTTAGTTTTGCTCATTGACACACCATATACCCCCGTAGCTCTACTCATAAACCTGTCTTCTGCACAGCTCTATAGCTATTTTCTTTATGATGAGCCGACTGTATACAGTTCTCCCTGGAGTGATGAGCTCATGTGATTTACCTGCACATAGACCTGGCTTCAGGAGCAGCCTGTAAAAACCCTTGCGCCTTTGTACTTAAAGGCCAGTTATAACGTATTGACTGCTGAGGAAAATCTCCGGAGAACCACATGGAGACAATAGCTTTCCATCTGAATGCTGGGACTTCCACTTTTTTTTTCCTGGTGGGATTTATGAATTGAATTTCTGTGTGCTGTGACGGAGGGGGACTGAATACGTGATCGCACCAGTGAAAAAGAAGTGCTTACTATGTAGAAAATAAAATGTAATATGTATGCATGACCGTATTCGCACACATTGTGGTACAGTAAATGTGTTGTAGGACAGTGCTTTTGTTACTTTTCATTTTATTTCAGCTTGCACATTTTCTGTGGGTCACCAAAAGAAATCATACTCTGTGCATATTGGCACAACAGTAATTCCATGCCAAAAAGCCTGAAAATATCCTTCATTTATTGGGAGCAGCGTGAAGGTTTGCTGCTCGTGAATCCTTGTGGTTGGACTAAAACCTTTTTCCAGAATAATTCCATCTTGAAATGAGAGAATCTTTACTTGAGTTTTGGCTTTTCGGTATACAGTATGTCAATTCACTCTCAATTATGTACATGTGCATCCAATAGGGCTGAAAGATTAATCACAGTTAAACCAATATCTCAATTTGAATGGTCATGATTAACAGCCACTGTGGTTGTTTAATTAGCAGGTCATATTTCTCTCAGTTGTTAATGCTCTTGAATAGGCAAATCGCAAATCTGAGTGCAGTCGCCACATTTGAATTCTGAATATGATGTTTTACCTAAATTGTGTGATGGTGGTAAGTTTGTACCTCATGGGACTGCAGATGGAAATTAGCCTTGAGCTAGATCCGGCATATTTACAGCACTAGTTGTCTGTTCATTGATACACTGTCCCATTCAAATAAATTAATAAATGAAATGAAATATTCCCAAATCATAGGCTGAATGAAGGAACTTCTATGGCCACACTGCTAATGCTTCCTGGTTCTAAATGGTCAGCTTTGAGAGAGTGAAAGTAATAGCCATGCAGTCTAATATATCTTTCCTGCTAACAAAGATTATGATGAAGACATAATCTTTGTTTTTGACTTCACTTGTCAGTGGTCATTCGCTATCCCTGATCACAGTATTTTCCATGCT
Source organism: Gobius niger (assembly GCF_951799975.1). Classification (NCBI taxonomy): domain Eukaryota; kingdom Metazoa; phylum Chordata; class Actinopteri; order Gobiiformes; family Gobiidae; genus Gobius; species Gobius niger. Next base: position 28,822,141 of record NC_136854.1, read on the forward strand.
GTCCATAATGACCAGACAGCTATCAGTATATACATATTTGATTGCAATGTTTCCCACATTTAGAACCCGTATGAATGCAGGGGAATATCAAAATGCAAGGGGAGTTTTTACACAAAATTGAGTGCCAGCGAGGTATAATCTGCAGTAATGTGCATAAAAATATCCCATAAAATAAGGCAATATTGACGGTAGAGAAGTGAAGGGAGGGGGCGATATAAATTTACAGTCCCGGTGTGGAGGTAGTATCCATCTGAAGTGCCATAACGGATGACTGGGCCCTGGCAGTGACACAGGGCTGGAGCAGGGCTGATTGAGTTGTGATCACCCCCACAGACTGCTGCTGCCAGCCAAGCAACACTAAGTACTGCACATGACATTGGGCTAGTGCAGTAAATCCACTGCTACTTCATACACGGTAATGCAACCTCGCTGATGCTGAGGCAGAAGGAGGCTGTTCATGATTTTGGTTTGTGATTGTTTTTTAGTGAACATAGGGCAGAGGTTAAAACAGAAAATTTCCATTTGGCTGATTTTTGTTTTATATTAACATCACTGCCAATATTCACTAAATTGCTAAGTGCACACATATTCTCACATGGCCGTTTTTAGAGTGCTTTGCTTTTACTTCAGCAAACTTTGATGGTCAGCAAAAGAAACTAGTCCACTTGTGTTGTGTCAAATAGCTGGCCCAGGCCGTCAATTATACACAATCTATTAAATTTGCTCACTTTAAAAGACTGCCTCAAAAGACTTTTATTGTTTCCAAAAGTAGACAGTTTCCTCCCGTGACACCGCTGAGGGGAACATATCACATCTTTAACCACACTAGTTTTTATTCTAGGGATTTTTTAGCTAAGTTTTGGCTCTGCGCTTTGACTGACTGGCCCTGGAGAACTGGAGGCTCCTCTGCCCGCCCTGTGAACGTGCTCTGTAGGACGAGACTGAGCGGGGTCATCATTGATTCTCTCTCCACTGGTGTTATTCATGTAAAAGGGGAGGAGTGAGGAATGACGGTCTACGATCTAAACAAAACTTTCTCAAGATCCCAACTTCAGTAAATGTACCCTTTATAAAGGTTTGGGTGTAAAGTTTATTATTACAGTTGCATAATACAAACTCGGTGGACATTTTTAAAAATTCTTGTGCGAAAGTGATGGGCTCCGAGTCATGAAGTTTATATGAAGGTGTGTTATGTTGATGAAGTTTGCTTTGACAGAAGCGCGATGCGTTTGCAGAATCGAATAATTGTCAATGCTGCTCATGTAAAATGGGAAGGAGTTTTTGCAATCCAGTAACCGCCAATTATGTTGGCTACAACTGTATACAACAACCTAAATATAGTTGATATGTCTGCTGACACAGACAACATCTATAAGAGCAAATAGTCTCTGGCCTTGTATCATTGCAGATTAACTGGGACTCTGCTGGTGACAAGTTGGGTTTATAATTGCAACACACTTCTGGATCAATCAAGAACTGAATAACGTCTTCTTTACCTTAAAGGAACTATATGGAGTTTAAAAATGTTAAAACTAAGTATTTTCTGTCCTCTACATGTTCCAGCCATGTCCTAATGTGTAGAATGAGCCCAGACATATTCACTACAACTGTGTCTAAAATCCTGCACTGTCACTTAAAGCAGTACTAAGTAACTCTTCCCCCTAGAGGCCATACGCGCAACTGCAGGTGTAGTAGCAAGTTACGATTTTTTAACTTATTAATTGTCTTGGAGAGTAAATACGAGGCTGACAGGAAAGGCAAAGGGAGAGAGGGTTACTGTGCATCCAATTATACAATGAAAATATTTTTTTTCACTCAAACTTGGCTGTAAATACTGTTTAAAGTGACGTTAGCCCGCAGTTAGCTTTGCCCGTTAGCCTGTTAGCTTCTTCTTCGTGATTCCATTAGTGTGTATTGCTTTCTCCGGACAGTCAAGTTGCAAACATGGTTTTCTGGCCAGAGACACCAGGGGGAGATGAAAGACCCTCCAATCATCCCATAAACACTTGTATTACCTCCACAGGGACTACAGAAAGGATTTATTAAGGTAAACAAGTTACTTAGTACTGCTTTAAAAAGGTGTTGCTTCGGGTCCGAAGGGCCGTCATGCACGAGCTTAATCCTTATCCAATTTGGTGATTTGTTGATTTTTATGTCAATCACTTCACTTTGCAGCATGACTGACCGTATGAGATGATTGCGCTGCTCTCCTATGTGTGTACTTGGAGTAGGCCCGCCCTACCTGGCCCAGAGGGATAGGAGTTGCAGGGGTTTCTGTAGGTTAGGGTTAGGGTTATAAGTTAGGGTTAGGGTTTGCGCTGAGGGGGGTGGGGGCCTACAATTCTGTTTAAGCCCCGGGGCCTACGGGCACATTAAGGTGGGCCTTACGCATTTGTATTTTTGTTTTTATTTATTTAAAATGGACAATGCATTTACACAAAGTACAGTATACTTAAAATGCAGGATTATATCTCAAGCTAATTTCCAACCTGTGTCCCCAACCGAACCAGGCCCGGCTACACCGCACACCACTCACTCTGCAAAGCATCAATCAGTCCTTAACTCTTGTTCTGCACATTCACCCCTGCACTCACTCACACAGTCCTATACCTTCTAAAACCCACACACTTTACACCTACACACACCCGCATTCCCATACCAGACTTTGCTCCTGCACCCACCCACCATTCCCATACCCACAGACTTTCGACCCGCAACCCCCCCCTTCCCATACCCACATATTTTCCACCCACACCCACCCGCCTTCCCATACCCACACACTTTCCACCCGCACCCCCATACCCACACACTTTCCACCCGCACCCCCATACCCACACACTTTCCACCCGCACCCCCATACCCACACACTTAACACCCACCCGCCTTCCCATACCCACACACTTTCCACCCGCCTTAGACCTGAGGCGGCAGTAGAGAGCATAAAATGACCAACTTGCATCTAGTCTCTTTAAGTAAGTTGTTTTGGAGTCCGTGTGATTGTCAAATGAGTTGTTTTGGGCTGACAGCATGCACTTAATCTACTCCTAAAGGTAGCCAGCAAGAGCTTTGGCAAAGCAATTTTCTATGTAAAATGTGATCTGAATGATAAGGGTTTGAGACCATCTTACCGAAAATGATGTAGCTATTACTGAAACAGTTGCCTGTAAGGGGCAGACAACATGCTGCTGGTGGATATTCACACATGTTAGAAACTTTACACAATGTCTATATAATTTAATATATTATTCTTGCGAGTTCAATGTTCAGGCGTGTTTTAATTAACTTAGACTTTATAATTGCAAAGTGAGTACAGGAAACAGTTACGACCACACAAACAAGAGGCAGCCCCCACCTTCCGTGCACAGAGCCTTTTGCTGAATCTCCTGCTGTTCGTATACACACACCCTGACACTGGCTTCTCTTGTTTTATTTGTGTAATACGTGTTTTGGCCGTGGTCCAGTGCAGCAGCGTGTGCAGATATAATGGGATTATGAGTGTACCCTAACTTCATCACTCCTGCCGCAGAGTCGAGGGAGTGATGAATTGATGAGGTGATCTATGGTTTGATATGACACAGAGCAAAGTTATGAGCAAACAAATCCTGTTTAATAGAGGCATTACTGCGCTCGTTGTTACCTTCCAATGCTAGTCAACACAGCAAATTAAAGCAGGGGGAAGTGTGAGATAAAAAACGAATAGAAAATGCAATGTACGCGATGTCATAATGGGGTCACAATTCTCTTTGGCAACCGAGGCTCTTACCGTGGATTTTTAATTGTTTTCCCATAAATGATACATAAAGGTGTCCACTAAACTAACACATCTTCAAAATGTTCTCTTATATGTGGCCCAAACCCCAGCCATACAGCATGGATGTAATTGGAATGGAATCGCTGATAGATGGTCATGTTTGAAAACAGTTAAGGGGAAAACTAAGAAAAATCTAAACGATATCTAATTATTCAAAAACTACTTTAACAAACACTGAATTATGAATATAGTTTTCTACTAAATAAAGATACAAAGACATGGAGAGGAGCAAAAATACATAAATAATGGATAACGCTAACATGATAGCATCGTGCCAATGCTAACAGCTAACCAGCGCTAGCCAGTTTTTCACTTTTACTGAACAATCTGCTGTGAGAAAATATCCATATGGGCCCGATTTACCCTTGACTTTATTTATGTGTGGTAAATAAGTTCATATTCCACCAGAAAATGACTAAAAAGAGTGGAAAATTGTGTCCCAAAAGATTCTATTTTCCCCCTTGGCGAAGCCACGCCCCCACCGTCTGAGCGACCTGCTCAACATCGATCGAATGAACTGTTTGGTCAAGCTGGGTCATGCTGTGAGTGAGAGGCCAATCAGTGAAGTGTAAACTCTCAGAAGAAGCAGATAGTTGAAGTTGCTTTATAAAGATATTGTAAGATAAAGCAAAATGTCTAAATTGTGATCAAATTGATATTGTTACTTGAGAAATTGATTCCATTAATATTTGCCATTTCTCCCTCAGCAGGACAATTGAAAGTGCGGAGAAGGTATACGAGTGCACACACTAGATATGATAAAGCATAATGAATGAAATACTGTAGTTCTCTCATTAATCAGCCATGCTCGACCAGGAAAAATCTTGAACATGTTACACTAGCTTCCAGCCCCTTTCAGAGAGAGAGAGGTTAATTGTCAGTTGTTTAAAAACGCAGGTAGTGTATCCTTGGAGCCCCTCCGATTGCATCGTGTGTGTGTGTGTGTGTGCATGCGTGTGCGTGTGTGTGTGTGTGTGTGTGTGTGTGTGTGTGTGTGTGTGTGTGTGTGTGTGTGTGTGTGTGTGTGTGTGTGTGTGTGTGTGTGTGTGTGTGTGTGTGTGTGTGTGTGTGTGCGTGTGTGCGTGCGTGTGAGATGTCTCCTGTTCTCTGATGTGACGGTGCCTTTGAGGTGGAGGCGATCTGACATTTAGATTTGGACATTGGGAGCTGGAGCCAGTGGCTGGTTCGCAGAGCCTCAGCCCGTGCTCCTGTGTTGTGTTGGTGTCAGGACTGATCTGGGCGCAGGAGCTCACAGAACACAGCGCTTCCTTTGGTTTAGTGGGGGGAGAGATGGTGGGGGGAGGTGGAGGATTTCAGAATGTAGAGTACAGAACATTTGAGACGTGGAAAACAATCGTGCCCTGTTTCATTTAATTTGTTTGAAGAAATATGAATCATCAGTGGGGCAGATAACAACTAATCAATGGCAAATATTCATATGTTTTCACTCAACAAATGCAGCCTAAAAATGACTGGGTTTTATATATTTGTAACATGAGCTATATCTTTCTCTTTGATAACAGCAGAGGTGTGAATAAAAATGGGTCTTTATTAGATCTGAATCGCAGGCCAATGATGCTTTATCCATATGTAACAGCGCAGGTATGAAATCACATAAACCTGGAAAGAGCCCTGACGTGTGCTGTGTTTTGAATACAATTCCCTGAACGCATATGAGCCTGTGTTATCGGACAGACTTTGATGGATGGAGCCGAATATGTCATTTGCATGGGACCTGTATATCTCTCAAAAGATTTCATACTGTGTGAATCCTGCATTCAAAGAAGAAAAATACGATTATAAAACCTGCAGTGTGGTAAGAACCCTTCACACATTCATGGCTCGTAAACAGATAGTCTGTTTCTCCTATACCTCAAAGTAAAAAAAAAAAACAGTCCCTTCTGTGTGGTTTGTAGCTGCAGTTGCCTTAATCACAACTCCAACGCGAAACACATATTCTGTGTTCTGTTGGTCATTCCTTTTGTGGGAGTTCACTCGCACCCACCAAAGCTAAAATCAATACAATCTTTGCAGAACTCAGTGGGTGGACTCTTCTTATTGGAAACCGAATGACTCTTGGTGTTGGATAGAACAAGAAATTATATGAGTAAAGGAAGGTGCGAAAGCAGAACGTGAACCTCTGCAAAAGCTCTGATGACCATATCTCACCATATCCCTGGATTTATATTAGTTTGATACTCATCACTCATCACTCTTGGATGGAACACTGATGTGTATCCCAAACATATCATTTTGTCTTCTTGCTGTTTTGTATTTTTTTTAATTACCCTAACTGACTGAGAGTTTACACAAGCAATTTTCCGTAACTTTCTATAACTTAAAGGTGCACTATGGACCTTTTTAATGTGATAAAACAAACTTGATATTTGTGAGAAATTAACCTTTCTGTGACCCGAATGCTGCATGGATGTCTTTTTGTTCGATCACGGTGCTCTCTACAACAGTGTTTTTCGACCTTTGTTGAGCCAAGGCACATTTTTTCCATTGAAATAATCACGAGCAGAAAATGTTCTCATCAAAGTGTCTTGGCTAGGAACACCGTATAGTCTCACTAGCCACAATGCCTCAATACATCACTAATTCTCTTGTCTCAAAGAAATTAACTACCTGATATGGAAAAGGATTATATGGTTACTCTACCGAACACTCGACAGCATAGACACTCGAAAACGGTACATTATTTGTGGATAATAATGCATTTGTTAAAAAAAAAAAAAAAACTAGATGAGATTGGATAATTTCCCAAGGCACACCAGACAATATCTCACGGCACACTAGTGTGCTACGGCACAGTGGTTGAAAAACACTGCTCTACAACACTCCAGGATCAATTGTTTTGTAGGTTTTCTCGGGCGAGGGTCCATCATTGATCCTGGAGCATCATTAAGGCCACAGTAATGGAAAGTAAAGGCACCATGTTAGCCATCGGGTCACCAAAAGGTCAAATACTCACTAAAATGTTCCAGGATACATACTCCTCCGTCAAAAGAACTGCAAAACATGCCAGTGATGCCAAATGTGTTTGTAATGCTCAGCTAGTCGCCAAAAATTGCAACGGAGGTTTGCAGTGCCGCCCACCTCCGATCCTACTCAAGTTTTTCCGTATTTTTTGAATAGGATTTTTCTCTTTTTCCCTTCCAGAAGCCACAGCGGGGTTCAAGGTGAGTGGGCCTGTGGAGCTTGATAAGTTATCACAAAAAGCTCATTGCTGGCTTCCACTGAGCAAAGTAGCAACAAACTCTCCCAGCAAAGTTGAGTCAAGTCTGATGAGATGACTTCTGTGGTATACATGTTATTTTTATGTACTTGCTCAAAAATAATTTGACACATTCCCATTATAGAAAATGCCGTGGTGTCTCATTAAGGGTGACCTCTGCCAGTGGTGGGTGTGTGGTGTAATGAGAGCTGCTGGAGGGAGAAGGCAGCATCAGGTCACAGCATCTCAGACACAAAGGACACAACTGACTCAAGACTAACCGCGGACAAGATGCACTGGCGCCAAAACGACAGAAACCGTATCTATGACATCAACAAGACTGAAATAGTCCACCAGGAAATACCCACAAAAATACGGATCACAACAAGCTGGTTCTACACAAGTCTATCAATGAACATAAGTAATGTAATCTTTGTCCTCATCCCAAACTAGGATAAATAAATGAAGATTTTAAAAGGGCATCTGGTCAAATAATCAAATTCACAAGGAAGTATCGAACTTGTGATTGGTTTATATTTGATTATATCTAACCTGCCTGAAGTACTAAAGCAATATAATGACGATGACAATGCAAAACTTAAAACAGTGATATGCTTTATACAGGTATTGTTAACCATAAACCAATCTTGATCACTCTCTTCCATTTTCTTGGTTAGAAACTGCCATGTTGATTTAAAGCAGCTTATTTAAAGATTCTTTGTGGCCTCGCTTCCACACTGATGCAAATAAGAGCCCCCTTCCCCTTCCTCTGCGCAAAACAAACAACTCTGCTGCCTCCCGGACGACGGCTGGTTCTAAGAAGGTGCTGCTGGAGGCTGCATGTGGTTTGTTGAAGTGAAGCGCCTCCAGGTTGCCAAAAAAGGAGTTTGGGGTAAAGAAACAGAGATTTAAATGGATGAAGGAAACTATCCATCCATCCATCCATCCATCCATTTTCTTCCGCTTTATCCGGGGCCGGGTCGCGGGGGCAGCAGTCTCAGCAGAGATGCCCAAACTTCCCGATCCACACACACCTCCTCCAGCTGTTCTGGGGGGACCCCGAGGCGACACCAGGCCAGCTCGGAGACATAGTCCCACCACCGTGTCCTGGGTCTTCCACGAGGCCTTGTCCCACTAGGACATGCCTGGAACACCTCCCGCGGGAGGCGACCAGGAGGCATCCGGAACAGATGCCCTAGCCACCTCAGCTGGCTCCTTTCGACGTGAAGGAGCAGCGACTCTACTCCGAGTTCCTCCCGGGCAACTGAGCTCCTCACCCGATCTCGGAGGGTGCGCCCAGCCACCCTGCGAAGGAAACTCATTTCGGCCGCTTGTATTCGCGATCTTGTCCTTTCGGTCATTACCCAAATCTCATGACCATAGGTGAGGGCGGGAACGTAGATCGATTGGTAAATCGAGAGCTTTGCCCTCCGACTCAGCTCCCTCTTCACCAAAACAGACCGATACAGCAACCGCATCACTGCTGACGCCGCACCGATCCGTCTGTCGATCTCACGCTCCATCCGTCCCTCACTCGTGAACAAGATCCCGAGATACTTGAACTCCTCCACTTGAGGTAAGGACTCCCCACCGACCTGAAGAGGGGAAGCCACCTTTTTCCGGTGGAGAACCATGGCCTCAGATTTGGAGGTGCTGATTCTCATGAAGGAAACTAGCTTTTGTGAAAATGAACCAATCTAACAATCAATGAAATAAAATATGGCATTTTTTGCAATAATCATAATGATTCTGGCATTTACAATTTTGTTAAGCAAACATTATATACATAAATGTCTTTTTTTTTTAAGACAAAACCTAACATTACTTATTGGAGGAATGAGCTGAAACTATTTTATAAATCTTTATTTTTGATCAACAATCTTAGACAATCTTATAGAATGAATTGCCCTTTTACACTTTGTTTTTTCCTTTTCAATATGTAAATGCCATTTATAACATACCCCATGTCCTTTTGTTCTTTTATTTAGTTTTGCTAAGATGTGCATTGCAGTCCCTTAGTAAGATTTCTACACTGCAGCGACTTTGTTTGTATTTGCCTCTATAATAAAAATAATAATAATTTTAAAAAAGAGTTTGGGGTAAAAGGAGGGGCATTCTTTGTATACGCTGATTGTCACTAACTAAGAAAAGTCACTAGAAGATTTAAAGATTTCTGAAATATGCGCATACAACTCCAGGTGTGTTTTCATGAGAGAAAGCAACACTGCAACATTTCTCAGGAAAAAGCTATAAAAACGATATGTATTTTTTGCATACTAACCCCCTTCATTTATCCAACAATTTTAGCATATGACAAGCGATTGCAAATCTCCATGTTAAAAGTCAGTGTTCATGAAAGGCAGCAATCCCATACTCCATTAATCATGTCACTGTTCTTATAATGAACACAAAAAAGCACTAGCAAGCACTAATCACATAATCACACTTTTTTTTCCTTTTTTATTTATTTTTTGCTTAAATCATCTTCAGATCCTTCACCAGGGCTGTCTGTAACAGAAACAGGCTCCATCAGGTTCTTTGAGCGGGTCAAGGTCAGAGCCAAGGCTCCTGTAGCACAGTGGCAGGCCCTGATTGCAGCAGACATGCTATCCGTGTACATTTAAGGGTTGGCCACACGGCAATTGGTCAGAATTGGCCCAGGGCAGTCATCATTGTCTCCGGGAGGACAGTAACCTCCTCAGCTGAAACAAAACACTTCAGATTTCAGACAATCAGATAATACATATCTTTTTTGTGTGTTTTCAGACTTTATTATGAGGTTATGATGTTTCTAATCAGTACTTTTGTTTTTCTTGTTTAACCTCTTGAATTTTTTATGCTTTTTTTAGATGTCCCCCTATAGCCATAAGTTCTGTGTCACATGTCTCTTCTTAAGCAATAAAGGCTTCCAGACTGATCCTTTATTAAATTTGCTCCATCAACTTTTCACTTTTCTGATTGTAAAATGCTAGAGCCTCTCATGGTGGCTGTAAAGCTTAAAGGTTATATGCAAATGACTGTATTACAAGATCCAGCATTTTGGCGACAGATACATCTCTTGGTACAAATAAAAAGTCAGTCAGTGAAGACAGTGTGCTTATTACTAGATCTAGCTTCATTCTTATCAGGGCAAGGTTCATATAATGTATTGTATCCATGGCTTGTCCAAACAGAGACACTGCGGCAGCTTCTCAGGGACTTTCCTCTGAAAAGTGCTTTTATTTCCAAATGCACATCTGAAGCATTTCAGCAGTGTATGGTGTGTAGTGTCTTTCAATAAATCTGAGTGGAGACAAATTCACAGCTCTGTGTGGCAGCTTTGATGGATGCAGCGGAAGAGGCAGAGTGCACTCAGGCCCTGCACTCTCCTTTAACACATGGGCCATAACATAGTGCCAACTGCAGACACAGCAATCAGATCTGCAAAAACACTAGCATATAAATGTGTCCATAAAGCTACAACCTGATATTTATATTAGGCATAAATATGTTGTAACGTACCAGCGCACAGGGAGCAACCAGAAATAATGGTCTCACAGGCTGCTGTAAGAGTAATCATGTTTGGTTGGCTTCAAAGGAACAGTAAATGTGTGATCATAAGAGTAACCGTGCAAACTAATGTTGACAGTCACTGGTTCACTGCGTATTGGATTTTATAAACATTATTTTTGGTCATTAACAAACTGGCTCCAGGACTGCCTTTATCTAATGCTCTTACTTTTCATCAGTTCGAGGTTGCCAATCAGCATGCCAGTGGGAGCTTGGCTGGCAGGAGGAAGTGGAAGGAGGTGGTGGAGGAGCTGACCAGTGAGTGACACCACCCTCTGAAACAGGGACAAACCCAGAAGGCGGAGGAGCACTGAAGGCAGCCAATCAGGTTTCCTCCGGGTGCTACGGTTTCCTCGACCTCCAAAAATATGCTGGTCAGGTTGGCCCACATTGATGGTGCGGCTCAGTCACAGCAACTAAGGACTAACCCCTGAATACAATTTTGTTGTACAGTTATACAATGACAAATAAAGCACTTACTTACCTGCTTAATCGCTGTAATGCCAGCAAATACTGCATTCATAAGGACTGTGATGAATCAATCAAGCTTTTTTCATAAAGCGTTTTCATACATTTCATGTGAAAAAAACAAAGTGCTTCACAGATTTAAAAACATTCTCCTACATCCAACCACCCACACCCAGCCCCTGCCACCCACACCATCCCCTCCCACTCCCACATAAGCAAACACATTGCCACATACATACTCTCCCCAGAGACACACCAGGCAAACACACACAATCAAATAATAGCCCATCCATTCATCCATTCATCCATTTTCTTCCACTTGTCCGTTGCTGGGTCATGGGGCAGCCATTCGAGCTGCCCAAAATCACTTTGCACCAGTGCCCTATGGGTCCTCCTGTAGGTGGTGTGTCCACAGAAGGACGGCCCCACGATTGGTTACGTAATTGGGCCTTTTGGTCTCTCATAAGGGGCTTCTGAACCGCTCTTTGTCTGACCCATCATTTAGGACCTGTTTGCCATGCAGGAGACCCTACCAGGGGCACAAAGCCCCAGACAACAGAGGTCCAGGATCATTCAGGTTCTCAAACCCCTCCACCGCTTGCCAGGCCAACTAGACGCTTCTCCTTTCTGTTCAAAAGAAGAACCGTCTGGGCAGCTACTCGCAATCAATCATTTCCCGATTTTACCACTATCAGTCCACTCAAGGACTGAGAGGCGGGAGTTCATCGCACCAAGAGACGGAAGTGGTAGCTGCACTCTTCCAAAATATCAAAGATGACATGCGCGCCGACTGATGTTTTCTTCTGCTTTCGACACTGTTTTCTTCTGCTCTTTCGTCTGTTTTAAAGTGTGGAGGGGAAAATTATAGTCCCTTGTTTTGTTTTTTTCTTTAGCACTAGCCATATCCACTGTGGTCCTTTAAAAGTGCTCATATCCTTTTATGCATATACTGTCGATATTGACTGACCACTATGGCTTAAAGTTATGTGCATGATAAAGTTCTTCCAGAGAGTGCCTGTGAATGTGAGCTGATGAAGACTGGCGGGTGAGGAGATGTTTCTTCACTCTGTCATATTATTATTATTGTGATATCATAGCCGCAGTGCCTGGCAACAAGACCAGAGGCAATCACTGCAGCCCAACTCATCGCCTCCAACAATGATTCACCAATATCTGGCAGGTTACAGCCCAGCTTTGGGAGTGAAATGATACCATTGAAATTAAGCCTGCCCCTTAGGCACCGCCGCCTGTGATAAACTAATGGAAATCAATCCAAGGCGCTCATTAAGGCCATAATCAAGTATGTCGGCTGAAGTTGCATTGATTGGAAAACACTGTGAGTGACAGCCGTGCTAACCTCAGGGGCAGAGCAGAGAGTGAGTCATGGAGACTCTGAGGCTGTGCCACTTGTCACACCCTGCCTGCCAACTTACTCCCCGCCTCGGTGCTTGACCATTGCACATAAATTGTGATTACATTGTTAAATCATGTTATTGCGAATATATACATGACAAACCTATAGAAACTTTTACTTCATGATGTTCTCACACATTATTATGTGTTGTTAAATTATACAAAAACAACATAAAATCAAATTGCATGACGTGTATATGTACAAGCATAAATGAGTTCAGAGATAAAAGTTACAAAGCCACCACATGCAGAGCAATGACGGTGTGCCTGCGTCAGTCTGTGTTATCAGCTCCTCCCTTGGTGTCTGCCCCTGCAGCTGCCCCTGCTGGAGACTGTCAGAATATTCCTATTAAAGCCCTCATTGTTGTGGGCTTCCCAGGTCCCAGAGCAGAGGGAGGCTTGGCAGGTGCACAGACACTTCTCCTCTGAGCTATAGGCTATCACAGAGTTCAGAGGTTAAACGAAGGCTAAAGTTAACATGATGTTTTTAACTATTTTAGTATTCATTATTGGCTGGGTGCATTAGCCCTAAAGAGAAGGGAGGTCACGCTGAGCTATGTGCTAAGATACAACTAAGGACTGGTCTGAAAAAGGCTAACAAATTAGCAACTTGATTTGTAGAGCCATGTTGTTAAGAAATTGATATCTTGATTTTACTCTAAAGTATAGCGGACATATCAGATCGGATGGGAAGATGGATAGGTGGAGAAAGGCTTTGAGTAGGGCTGTCTGTCTATGTGACAAGCTCTCACCCTGAGTGCCTTCAGTGTGCGCGTGCGTCTGTGGCTGTGAGTGTGAGTATGTGTAGGTTCAGTATAGGGGAATCCTGATGGCAGCAGAATAACAGCTCACCAGGGAAATCACTGTCAAAGAGCAGGAGACGTGTGGCAGCCCTGACCCCAGAGAATGACCACTCAGATTAGTGTGGGCCGGTCACTAGTGCTGCTATTCCGTGGAGCGTGTGTGGATACGGGCATGAGCGTGACAGCCCTGTGACTCTGTTGTCATATACAATAAGGAACTAAGACATTATCCCTAATATACTGCCATGCTAAGTTAGCACAGAATGTTCAAACCTCCATGTCTAAATACATATAGGGAACATTTTAAGACCCACTTCATGCACCTATAGCATATCTCTGTAACTTTATAGAGCACAATATAGAGATTAAAGACTCAGTGACAAAATTATACATCATAAAATATAATGGACACCAATTCGGTTTAAGCCCAATTTCTAAGGGAGGTTATTGGGTTATTGACAAAGACCAACGCATTTTATTGTGCCTACGAGAATAATCATATACGATATCGTATACATCTACTGTGTGTATATCTCAGGCTTTGTATTGAACTGTAGTTTGTATTTGGATCATACAGCCAGAGCACAGCGAGGAGGAGGTGTCAAATGGCCTCTGCAGCACCATCTCTCCTCAGCTGCACTGTTAGAGATACTGTCCAAGCCCACAGTGTATTCGTGTCTATGTGCTCAGGCTGGCACCAAAGCTCAATCTGATGCACGTTCCTCAAGCAGCACAGGATTCCCCTCTTGCGCTTGTTAGCAATTTCTCTAACCTCCTCCTCATATTGTGAAACCTTAGTGAATAGAAAACAATTATCACCTCTTTTTTTCATTAGTTTTGATCACGTAAGCAATCATTTTACGGTATACTTGCTTTTCAAAACAAAGCAACTGTGATCAAGCCAACAGAACTTTTTTCCATCACCAGCAACAGGAGTCACTATTGCCTGTGTGCTCTTTGTGCTGGACCCAAGCCTGGATAAATGAAGACAATTGCATGGGGCGACAGTGGCGGGTCGTCTCATGATCAGAAGGTTAGGGGTTCGAATCCCGGCTCCTGCACTCTGCTGTTGTGTCTTTGGGCAACACACTTCACCTTGCCTCCAGTGTCTATACGTACATTGGTGTGAGTATGAATGGGTGGTGACAAGGGGTTCCTTGATGCTTTAGATAACATCTCTGTACAAAAGAGTTTTCAATGCTCTCTATTTGCTGTAAGAACACACATTGTTTGCCTGAAGCTGTCAGTATATACCAGTGCTTACACATCACTGCCATGGCAACAGCCTCCTCGTGAGCACCATAACTTCCTCGCAGTCTTTTCATGTGCTAACTGGGAAATATGTTCGGCTTTATGGACTTCACCCCCCTCCCTTCCTCCGACAGCCGCAGTACGTCCGCTCTGAGGTAAGAGTGAGCTGGTCCCAGAGGTGAGGCAGACAATAGCCAAGCTTCTTATCGCTCCACTAGGTGGAAATAGCCATAAAGGGTTGACAAAAGTCACCACTTAGCCACTCTCATTGTCTATTTATCATGTTAAGATGATTATGGGGCTTATCGACCCGAGAGAAGCTAAGATGAGGCTTTAGATTAATTAAGTATGTTTTTGTGTGTCTTATCTTTTCCTAGAAATTATACAATGTACAGTATGTGTCATGACCCTTCAATTAACTTATTATTTCATGTAACAGATTGATAAATTGCGGTTCTCTGTGCTGGTCCGAAACTCAAGCTAGCTACATTCCAGCATTGCAGTGAATTACTTTGTCTTCATGTCATTTGTCGTTACAGCTCAGAACAACAAAGACTCTTAAACTACAAAGATGTTTACCTACAGGTGAGAGTGGCTGTTAATAGATGGGAGGGACTTAGCCTAATGAAACTACAGAGTACAGAAGAAGACTCAAGAACTTTCATTGAAGATGGACAGCTCTTGTTGAGAGACAGTCAGTAAGTCTTTATGTCGATTTTAGGTGTGTAGGTTAGAATGTATATGTTTGCAGGCAGTAGTTGGTTTACAGCGGATCGTCAGAATGATGTCCCTGCTGTGTCTGTGATGTCAGCAGCACCCCCACAGAGCCCTCTGCCCATCTCTGTCTGCGGGATGCTGATTGTTGTGGCGTCCTCCTCCTCCTCCTCCTCAGACTTTTACACTCTTACCTTTCTGCCTCCTCCATCATGAACCACTCATTCACAGCAGAGGGTTTGGAGAGGTGTGCCTTTGGACACAGAATAACAGCCAGAGGGGAACACGCTTTCTGGTATCTCAATGAGCAATTTTCACCACAGAGATACACAAAATCATCATAATAGCTGCTCACTTATGGACAATGATTTGGCAAGCTCTTTATATACGTGTAGTCATCAACATTTAACACAACAAATTGCTGCATTATTTTATGTTTTAGGCAGTAATCTTTTAAAAGTCCATTGTCATTTATATTCATCAGCAATGATAGACATTCGTGAGTGACACTATAATAGCATTTTCAACTAGGATAAAGCTGTACTTGACATTTTTGCCATGATTGACAGTCGCCTGCTACTTTCAAAGCAAAAGTTGTTTCTTCCTCCCTCTCCTCTGCGCACTGCCCTCTCCTGGGTTGTTTGCCTGATTGATATAAAATGCATTGCTGTTGAATCTTTAATTCTCATTAAACGAAATTGTTCAAGGGCCTGAATAGTGGCAAGCAAATTTTAAATTGCCATCAATTATCTGTGCAGTCCTCTCATTAGACATTCTGGCCACACGCCGGTGCCTCCGCTACTGCTGCTGCTGCTGCTTCAGTCCCCAACAGGACGCTGGCACTCCACCCCCGCTAATAAGGAGAAAAGTGCACAGTCACACAGAGAGGCCATAGGAGAGCTACAGTCTGCTCTTTCTCCCATTTTCACTTATTTGTACTTAACACAAAGGGATTTACAACGTTGCAACAGAAGCATAGTTTTACATTCTGTGTAACGGTAAACCAGTACTAAGTAACTCATGCCCCTAGAGGCCATAAGCACCACAGCATGTGTCGTAGCATGTCGGTTTTTTTTACTTATTAATTGTCCGTGAGAGTAAATACTACGCTGACAGAAAAGACAAAAGGAGAGAGGGATATTGTACATCCAATTACACAATGGAGATCATTTTTCTCACTCAAACTTGGCTGTAAAAACTGTTTAAGTGGTGCTAGCCCGCAGCTAGCTCTGCCTGTTAGCCTGTTAGCTTCTTCTGTGTGATTCCATTAGTGTGTATTGGTGATTCCTACCCGATGGCAGCGAAGTTGCAATTGTGGATTTCTGGCCAGAGACACCAGAGGGAGATTAAAGACCCCCAATCATCCCATTAACACTTGTATTACCCCAGAGGAACTACAAAAAGGATTATTATATTAAGGTAAACAAGTTACTTTGTACTGCTTAGGCTCTATTTCTAATTTAGTAGCTTGGACATTGCTTCATGAATGAGAGTTTATAAATGAACATTACATTTAGTTCACTATCTATTTTTAAATGTTCTATTTGGTGCTCCTATTCTACACCACGTCTGTTGGATCCAACCAAAATGCACTGAACCAAATGAAACAATTGCCAGCAAACTTCAAGTGCTCAAGTGTGTGTTCAATTGTTGCTAATCTAAAGCCGCCTGGTTAGTACTTCTTTTTTAAAGTGGTGCCTGTGCTGAAGTGACTGCAACTGGAGAGTTCTCTCGTGCGCGGCGGCTCAGAGCAGTTGTTGCACCCTTAAGCTCAGCCCTCCAGGAAACAACGTGAGCTAAGTGAGGCTGACACGCATCACCACACGCTTTGCTGAATATCGCTGTCCTCTCTTCAGACCCTATACCACAGTGGTCAGGCCCTCATTTACACAGGCCCGCTCTGTGGTGGGACACAGTGCGGGGGCGAAGACAGACAGATGATTCTACGCAACCTGGGGGCTCCAACTGTGATATACTTGAGGACTGTGAGTGCTGCCTGTCGGATAAGGTTTTCATCACTGTGGAAGCCGGTGCTCGTCATCTCTGGGTTGTTGCACCCACCGTAGTCAGAAGAGCAACGGAGCTTTTGAGTTTATACATACGCAGTTAATCTAGAGTCTCCACCTGAGGAGACTGAGCATTTCCACCTGAGGCACTCACTAGTAATTCAATAGAATTTATGGAATTGGTATTGATGAGAAATACAATAAAAGCACAGTAATATCAAATTTCTGTAATAACAAATGTACACACACTTGCAGTCTTATCAGTACACCACTCCAATGTTTCAGAAAGAAAATATGTACTTTTATGCTCTTACAAAATATGTATAAGCTTCAAATTGATATTGACGTGTTTATATTGTACTATTTATGGCATGTCCTTTTCTTTCTTGGCTTACATATTCATCATCCCTACTTTTGTGTTTACTTCTTTGGACAGTAAATGTGGACGTGACATGATTACCCCACGCTGTGATTCCAGTTGTATCTGACGTGCTGCACAAAGCTTCAGTGTAAAAGCCCTTATCCTGTTGCATCTGTCATAGACAAGCATGGGCACAGCAGCAGTAAGCACGTCCTGATAAATGCTCTGCCCCTCAAAACGAGCAGCAGCACTTTATGTATGGAGCAAATGGTCTCTCTTTTTTTTTACCAGCGCACAGGTGGTGCCATAAATCTCTCCCCTGGTGACCATCTTTAAGAGCAGATTGGCCTGTTTCTGCAAACCCCCCAGCCTTTGCTCTTGAAGGGGGGACTTATGGCCAGTACATTTTTAAATTTAACTGTGTGCCACTTACACGTTCTGAAAAGTATTGCTTTCGGTCCTTCAGAAGAAAGGTTTTTACCAATTTGACTTGATAATGAGTTGTTGTAACATAAGGATTTTCAAATTAAATTATGTCATCAGTTTAGGCTTAAAAACATTATTTTGGGTAGCTTAGTATTAATATAGTATGTTTTAAATTGTTGGATTAATGTCTGTGGCAGTAAGGAGTGAGAAGGTGGGCTGCTCCAAGCACCCTCTGCAGACTGGACAGGGAAAACAAGCTTCCACTTATGGCTACTAGCATACTGGCAAATCAAACGCTGAACAACAACAACAATGTACAAACTTTGAGCACACAACTGCAAAGAACGGGTCCGGTAATGGATCATGATGCAACAAAATCCACACAGATCGGGTCACTTCAGCAGTAGAAGAAGAACCTACAATGCAAACAGTAGTAGGTTTTAACCTTTTAATGTTACCCCACAACCATTTTTAAACCGGTCCAAACCTGATCTAAATCCATCTAAAACGGGTCTAAACCAGTGTAGACCATTCTATACCTCGTCTAAACCATTCTAAAAATTGTCAAAAGAAGCATAAACCAGTCTAAACTTGATCTAAACCAATCCAATCTTGATCTAAACCAGTCCAAACCAGCATAAACCAGTCCAAACTGGTCCAGCCCTTATCTAAACTGGATATTTTGAGTATTACACACTTGAGAGAATGGTGGAGATAGGCAAAATTAGAAACAACACATGATTCAATAAAGAGTGTTCTACCAAAGGGCTGAGCAAACTATTAAAGGGTTAAAGAGCAACATCTAAAAATATATGTACTGTTTCGCCCTTAAGGTAGTGGTCTATGTCATCTGTGCTGTGCTGTGGTGCTGTTATTTGCATATTGATTCGAAATAGATTTTCCACACTCTGCCCTTTCCAACTCAGCCCTGTTTATCTGTGCCAGGAATCTGCAGAAACGGACACTTTGGACTCCATTTGGAATTGATATACAGTTATATTTCCCCATGTACTTCAAATACCTTTGTATTTACCTCTCTTATATTCTGTGTAAACCTCGTTCTCATCTAGAAATTGCACAAAGACATCTCTTATAGAAGGCAGAACACCCACATGAATTAGTCCAGCCCGAGGCAATTTCTCTCCCAGTAAAACAATAATGTTCCTTACCTCACTCATTGATCGACAGACTTGTAGCGAGG
This sequence comes from Gobius niger, assembly GCF_951799975.1. Lineage (NCBI taxonomy): Eukaryota > Metazoa > Chordata > Actinopteri > Gobiiformes > Gobiidae > Gobius > Gobius niger. The sequence goes on from NC_136854.1 coordinate 28,841,361, forward strand.
CACCACATGTGATTCCCAGCTCTTTGTTTAGACTGGACGCAAGGGGAAATCAATAGCCTCCCCTGACAAGTGGGTAAACTGCCTGCATTTGATATTTAGTGGTGTTAGCTTTAGCATTAGCCTTCGTCCGCATTTACCATACCTGCGCTCACAGTGGTGCCCAGCACGGGCTCTCCATCATCGGGCTCAGGTGCTGCTGACAGGGCCGCTTCTGCTCGGCTCCCACTGCAAGATGGAGGGCGGCTGGATCCTCAATCGATGTGGAGCCAAATGGGTTCAGGAAAAGGCCTTTTAGCACACGCTGTTCACAATGGTGCAGAGATGGATGATTTTGTTCAAGATAAGAGGAACAATGTCCAACTGTCCCCTCACATGAAGGAACATATACTGACACCCCATTTTTCATAGAGACCTTAACGTCACGCCGATTCCTCTTTCACTTGTACTTTGAGTTAAAGATTTAAATGTAGCCACGAAGCCACGTCTGTTTATTTGTGAATCTTACAATTTAGAATATTTCTTGACACTTGTAAAGACCTTTTCTAGAGAAGGAAGCTCTGCCCCTGGGCCTCACCATGAGAGACTAAAATACAATCGCTTTTGGACATCCTGCCTCCAACCATGCAGGTCATCACCATCAACAAGAGTAGGTTGAGGTTGTTGTTTCGGCTCCTTTGCAGCGGCTCAGGACTAACACCTGAACACTATTTTGTTCTAAGGTTGTACAATGACAGATAAAGCACTTAATTATTTTGAATACATATCAAGAAGAATAGTTTGAATAGTTTGTTTCAGTTTCTTGGCATCGGAACAGTGAATATTGCTAAAAATCACTTAACTTTGAACCTATGCCAAGGCACAACATAACAAGCAGCGACATATTTGAAGGCTTATTTTTAGATGTATATAATATGGCTTCATTGGTGTGGATTACCGTTAATAGTACATGGTCATTTCAGGTTTATATTCCCAACCAGAGTGGAGCACTTGTAAACAGCGGAAAAGTTGCCGCTTCTGCTTTTGGCTTGATACAGTGTAACCACTTTTTTTTATACAGCCACACGCAGAGGCACAAAGTTGTTTATTCTGAAGCGTCTGGATCTGACACTGGTTAAGATGCACTCTTTCTGCCTCCGCCAACAGAGCTGGTCTCTCATCACTTTCCAAAATGTCTCTGTGATATTTCACTGATGCTGTGGAAAGTCTGAATTTATGATTTACGATGATTAGCTCAACCCTTACACCGTATTTCGTTGTAATAAATTATGATAAAACATTCAGTTAATTCATCATCTATTGAGGTTAACTAAGGGGTAGATATTATATAGTGCTGACCTACTAAATATCGCAGTGTTACATAAATGTTCTTGTAAAAGGCGGACAGCTTTGTAAAGCCCATCAGAACACAACATTGTCTTTCTCTGTTTCTGACTTTTGGATTAAACACTTTGGCACAAAATGGTTTTCAGGAGGGTCTGATGTAAAGTGAGTGTTGTAATGAAAATTCATGTCCCCATTTATACTAAGAAGGGGCCAGGCAAGCAGCTTGTGCAGTGTTTGTGGATTAGACTATATGGGATCATTCTTGCATTTCTTCCAGTCAGCAGCAGCAACTAACGGAAGCTGTCAAGTTATTAAAGCTTATTTCTCTGAGCTCTGAGCCTTCAAATCATCAATTGACATTTCTGGAGCCTGTCCCTTGTGGTCACTTGAAGAACAGCAGTGTATTTTTGATTTATGAGCTTATCTAAACTTCCACTCCCCACTTCTCTGTCTCTCCATCAACAGGCGGGATAAGCCCAAACAAATCTGTCTAAAGCCTCTTGCCAGGCTTTGACGTCCCACAAGAGCGATACCTATTGCCTCTCATTTCACACAGTGCTAATAGCATTTTGATGAGAAGGCAGATTAACACAACACACCAGTGACACATACTACATCTGTTAGTGCAATCAAACTTTGAAGCCCGCTTTTCAATCTGGGAAACACACAAGTTTGACCTTAACCTCCAGTTGACACCAGTAAGTTTCATTACGGTGGTGGGGCTTCCAGTGAAGTGCAGATGCTGTTGAGAGGACAATCTTGAACAGGGGCTTGAAGCCTCTGGGAGAAAAAGATACAATGTGTTGGCTTATGATACTTCTATGTTTGAACATTTGAAACAAAAACTTGAAACGCGTCACGCAAACATTTTATATAGTTTTTCTTTTCTTTTCCAGAATTCAAATGATAAAAAGCATCAATAACAAAATAGGGTTCATTATAAAGCATCAATAATGATCTATAAATAAACGCATCGATGAAGTGTATACCAGATGTACAACCTCTGTATCATAGATTGTACAGCAAAGTCAGTGATGTCCTTGTATATACGTTCAACAGATTTTCAACCTTCTTGGTTGAATGAAGCAGCAGGCAGAAGTGACAGGAAGAGCATATGAACAACCGTGGCTTGGAGTGCCAGTGAGGTAAAGAACAGGAGAAGACAAAGTCATCAAAAATATCCCCAAAGAGTAATCTCATTGGTTATTTCAAGGCCTGTAGCAAAACTAATATAGTGAAACGACATACGATGGCCTTTTATTTCCCTGCCCTGGTCCTCTGGGGCTGCATGGCCAGCCACAGCACACCCCTGTGTCGCATTGTTCAGAGGAAACAGGGCTGCAGTGACACATTATTGGTTTTAGGAAGCAGCTTCAAAGAAAAGCGCTTCACTCAAGAATGAACACTGAAAAATGGTCATGATAAACTAATAAATGGGTGCTTAGAATCAGAAAATCACTATACATATGAGAGTTGATGTTGCTTATTGCTTTTGTGGATTAAACCTTGGATATATTTGTACGACTGACTTTTTCTGAGGCACTTTGGGGCCAATTTAGAATAAATCAGTAGTGTCCAAACTATGGTCCAGGGGCCAAGTGTTGTTGGCTGAGGGTTCACTCTCTGCTGAATTGGCCCCAGTGGATAAAGGATGTGTTATTTTTACTGTTTAAACAAAATCAGCACACTAGCTTTAACCATTTTTATGTGAGACAGATCACTTATATAATGCAAAATATATGATTATAGGTCAAATAGGGTAATTCCCGTGCAACAACATGCCAGTAATTATTGTATTATAGCCATCATTTGTCTCAATACAAAGTTAGAACAATCTGAGCTAACAAATGTCCCCTCTGTCATCAGATACAGATTTGTTATTGGAGCAGGTGCAGTGAGTTTCAGTTTGAAGCCTTCAGCGGTAAATCCACAGTGTTTGTGAGAGCACATCCAGCTGAGACTGTGCTGAGACTGCTGACTCCTCTGGCTCCTGATAAATGTTCGACACCAACAAACTCAATGTGGAGTCGGAGTCTTATACGAAACATACTTTTGCTCTCACTGTAAATCAAAAATAATCCCGACAGGTAGCCTTTTAAATACAGGTTTCATTCATTTTTAATGGTTTCTTTTAGCTTTTGCTCCAGCTCATTTTGTAAGTGGTGAATGATTTAGTGCTGTGTTTTGTTTATTTATTTATATTTTTCCAAGTGCATTAAATGTCAGTATAATACAACTTGAGCACAACACGTATAGCAAAAATGTCACCCCTGAAAAGACAAGCATTGAGATCATCTAAAACTATCAAATGTGGATGTGAACTGGGTCTGCAGACAGAGGGGACATCAGCTGAATATTCAGAGGGATTGGCTCTTCAAGCTCTGCAGTCTGAGAGCTGTGTCTGTGCCTGCTTCTCTCTGCTGTGCATAAGAACCCTATAAAACAAAACCTAATTAAACAATGGAGACAGGAAAAGTGAGCGCTGCTGCGGGTCTCAAAGGAGCCAGTTGACATACAGGTGCTCTTCCAGGAAACAGGCCTCGGACCTTTGACTACATTTACTAATTTTACCTTACTTACAAGTCACACTTCTGTTGTCTAAAACCTAATTAAGTTTCATGTTCTAAATCTAATGTGAAGGTTAACCTCTCAAGTTAAGTAAAGACACGCGACGCAAATAAATAAACAAATCTGATTGCACATTATGTAAGGGATGGAATGTTATAAATTCACAGTTACCATCAAATGCACCATGTTTGTGGGCATGTCCATAGAGTAACATTAACTAAAAACAGTATAAAAAGTGGAACCATTTCGTCAGCTGCCGAGTCACTACTGGTAAATACATCTAACACACTATAAGAGTCCAAATTTGTCAATGTGAACAATATTGCCCATATTATACTTTTTCAGTGGCGCTATTGAGTACATATAATTGGGACAGGCGGCCAATCAATAACAAAGACACAAAATTGTTGGGACAAGATATCGTCACTAAATGCGAGTTTCTTATTTTACCACTTAAGAAAAAACTCACTTGCTAATAATAAACTGCGCATTCAGTGCCTTCTTGAGAATACACACAGAGAAGAGAGTTCCAATGATGATTACATAATTACCCAGTGGCTCAGTAAATCACAGGCTAATTACACACAGATTGCCTGCTTTAAATAGAGTGACATCAGGCAGTGCACCTGTCCATCAAAAGGTCCAGAAATGAGTTAAGATATGAACCTTTGTAGATGCGGAACATCTGAAATTTAGCAAAAAACAATATAAGAAAGGGATAATAAAGGGCCAGATCAACTGAGACATTTAACATTGTACTGTTAGACATGATAGACAATATGCCTGAAAATGGGGTTTGTTTCTTCTTTGTTTACATATTCAGTCTGTCTCTTTTTCAAGAGCTCAAATAATTTTGTCCCTCACCTGCTGATGTCAGGAGGAGGTGCTTTGTTTTAAAGACCCGGCTCATTTTGATGATTAGCTCTTTCCTAGCCTTGCCTGACACGCAAGACCCATATGGAAGTACAACACACAAGGACCGTGACGTCGCCCGGCATGGCGCAGCCGGGGCCCCACCCTGGAGCCAGACCTGGGGTTGGGGCCCGAACGCGAGCGTCTGGTTGCCGGGTCTCTGCCCACGGGGCCCGGCCGGGCACAGCCCGAAGGGACGACGTGGGCCCGCCCTCCTGTGGACCCACCACCCGCAGAGGGATCCGTAGGGGTCGGGTGCGGAGAGGACTGGGTGGCAGTCAGAGGCAGGTGCCTCGACGACCTGGTCCGCATGCACAGCTTCTGACGTTCGGGACATGGAACGTCACCTCGCTGGGGGGGAAGGAGCCTGAGCTTGTGCGGGAGGTTGAGAGATACCGACTAGATATAGTCGGGCTCACCTCCACGCACAGCTTGGGTTCCGGATCCCAACTCCTGGAGAGAGGCTGGACTCTCCATTTTTCTGGAGTTGCCCGCGGGGAGAGGCGGCGGGCTGGGGTGGGTTTGCTCATATCCCCCCAGCTCAGCCGTCATGTGTTGGAGTTCACCCCGGTGGATGAGAGGGTCGCGTCCCTACGCCTTCGGGTCAGGGACAGGTCTCTCACCGTTGTCTCGGCCTACGGGCCCAACATCGGTGCAGAGTACCCGGCCTTCTTGGAGTCCCTGGGAGGGGTACTAGGTAGTGCTCCGACTGGGGACTCCATTGTTCTGCTGGGGGACTTCAACGCCCACGTGGGTAACGACAGTGAGACCTGGGAGGGAGTGATTGGGAAGAACGGCCTCCCCGATCTGAACCCGAGTGGTGTTCTGTTATTGGACTTCTGTGCTAGTCGCAGTTTGTCCATAACGAACACCATGTTCGAGCACAAGGGTGTCCATAAGTGCACGTGGCACCAGGACACCCTAGGCAGGAGGTCGATGATCGACTTTGTAGTTGTGTCGTCTGACCTCCGGCCGCGTGTCTCGGACACTCGGGTAAAGAGAGGGGCTGAGCTGTCAACCGATCACCACCTGGTGGTGAGCTGGATCCGCTGGCAGGGGAGGAAGCCGGTCAGACCTGGCAGGCCCAAGCGTGTTGTGAGGGTCTGCTGGGAACGTCTGGCGGATCCCTCTGTCAGTGGGGTCTTCAACTCCCACCTCCGGAAGAGCTTCACCCAGATTCCGAGGGAGGCTGGGGACATGGAGTCCGAGTGGACTCTGTTCTTGTCCTCCATTGTTGATGCGGCTGCTCGTAGTTGTGGCCGTAAGGTCTCTGGTGCCTGTCGCGGCGGCAATCCCCGAACCCGGTGGTGGCGCCCGGAAGTAAGGGATGCCGTCAAGCTGAAGAAGGAGTCCTACCTGGCCTTGTTGGCTTGTGGGACTCCTGAGGCAGCTGAGAGGTACCGGCAGGCCAAGCGTGCTGCAGCTCGTGCGGAGGCTAAAACTCGGGTCTGGGAGGAGTTCGGGGAGGCCATGGAGGAAGACTATCGGTCGGCCTCGAAGAGATTCTGGCAAACCATCCGGAGCCTTAGGAGGGGGAAGCAGTGCTTCACCAGCACTGTGTACAGTGCGGGTGGGGAGCTGCTGACCTCGACTGGGGATGTCGTCGGACGGTGGAAGGAGTACTTCGAGGACCTTCTCAACCCCGTCGTCACGTCTTCCAATGAGGAAGCAGAGGCTGGGGACTCGGAGGTGGGCTCGCTCATCACCGGGGCTGAAGTCACCGAGGTGGTGAGAAAGCTCCTCGGTGGCAAGGCTCCGGGGGTGGATGAGATTCGCCCTGAGTACCTTAAGTCTCTGGATGTTGTAGGACTGTCTTGGCTGACACGTCTCTGCAACGTCGCGTGGCGGTCGGGGACAGTGCCCCTGGATTGGCAGACCGGGGTGGTGGTCCCTCTCTTTAAGAAGGGGGACCGGAGGGTGTGTTCCAATTACAGAGGAATCACCCTTCTTAGCCTCCCCGGTAAGGTCTACTCCAGGGTGCTGGAGAGGAGGATCCGGCCGATAGTTGAACCTCGGATCCAGGAGGAACAATGCGGTTTTCGTCCTGGTCGTGGCACACTGGACCAGCTCTATACCCTTCATCGGGTGCTCGAGGGTTCGTGGGAGTTCGCCCAACCAGTCCACATGTGTTTTGTGGATCTGGAGAAAGCGTTCGACTGCGTCCCTCGTGGTGCCCTGTGGGGGGTGCTCCGGGAGTATGGGGTCCGGGGCCCTCTGTTAAGGGCTGTCCGTTCCCTGTATGACCGCAGCAGGAGCTTGGTTCGCATTGCCGGCAGTAAGTCAGACCTGTTCCCAGTGCGTGTTGGTCTCCGCCAGGGCTGCCCTTTGTCACCGGTTCTGTTCATAACTTTTATGGACAGAATTTCTAGGCGCAGCCAGGGGCCGGAGGGTGTCCGGTTTGGGAGCCTCAGAGTCTCATCTCTGCTGTTTGCGGACGATGTTGTTCTGTTGGCTTCAACAAACCAGGACCTTCAGCGCGCTCTGGGGCGGTTTGCAGCCGAGTGTGTAGCGGCCGGGATGAGGATCAGCACCTCCAAATCCGAGGCCATGGTTCTCCACCGGAAAAAGGTGGCTTCCTCTCTACAGGTCGGTGGGGAGTCCTTACCTCAAGTGGAGGAGTTCAAGTATCTCGGGATCTTGTTCACGAGTGAGGGACGGATGGAGCATGAGATCGACAGACAGATCGGTGCGGCGTCAGCAGTGATGCGGTCGCTGTATCGGTCTGTCGTGGTGAAGAGGGAGCTGAGTCGGGAGGCAAAGCTCTCGATTTACCAATCGATCTACGTTCCCACCCTCACCTATGGTCATGAGATTTGGGTAATGACCGAAAGGACAAGATCGCGAATACAAGCGGCCGAAATGAGTTTCCTTCGCAGGGTGGCTGGGCGCACCCTTCGAGATCGGGTGAGGAGCTCAGTTACCCGGGAGGAGCTCGGAGTAGAGTCGCTGCTCCTTCACGTCGAAAGGAGCCAGCTGAGGTGGCTCGGGCATCTGTTCCGGATGCCTCCTGGTCGCCTCCCGCGGGAGGTGTTCCAGGCATGTCCTAGTGGGACAAGGCCTCGTGGAAGACCCAGGACACGGTGGTGGGACTATGTCTCCGAGCTGGCCTGGTGTCGCCTCGGGGTCCCCCCAGAACAGCTGGAGGAGGTGTGTGTGGATCGGGAAGTTTGGGCATCTCTGCTGAGACTGCTGCCCCCGCGACCCGGCCCCGGATAAAGCGGAAGAAAATGGATGGATGGATAGCCTTGCCTGATGCAAACAAAATTCTCATGGTATTTGCGAGTTCACAAACACACGAGGATCCATCTTGTGCCCCTCCTCCTGATTGAATTCCAAACCACCATAGAACCATAGAGTATTTGTGACTAAATCCACGGCAATGGAAAAAAATGCTTTTACATGCTTCTGGAACAGTCCATCTATCTGAGGAAATGTTTCCAAAAATGTCAACATTAAATATTGTGTAATGTTAAAACGTTAATAGCTTCATCCTTTGGAGTTAATAATCTATGTACTTCATGGCAAATGACAGTTTAATACAGAGGAAATGATTTTTGTCCCACTTCTCAAGAAGAGTCTTACAAATACACATAACATTTTTCAAAAGTTTGTTGTTTTGAGACTCTTTTTGATTGGCTAAAATGGGATGAGCTTGATCCAGTCATGAGCAAATGCTGTCCCAAACGTTCGTCCATTCATAATCCAATCAGGTTCTTACAAGGTTGACTCTTTACTCCACTACAAAACATGTCTTACTAATTGTCTAAGTAGAACTATTGTTTTTATAACTTAATAAGACATTTGGGCCAACTTGCTTGAAGTTGTTGTATAAATTATTTTCAATTATTCAACATGAAAAGCAAATGCTGTCGAGAATCATTTTCATTTGAGTAAGGCAATATACAGTATGCACCTTTTAAGAGATCATATTATCAGAAAAGATCGTTTTTGGATTATACAGTATTTATCGCACAAGAAGTCAAAATTTCCTGTTTTTTCTCGTTTGATATAAAAAATAGCATGGATCTCTGTAACTCCCTTAATGAAATGTCAGCTGTGTGAGTTTCTATGAGGCAACAGAGCTGGACGGAGCGGTGATGGAAAGTGTGGCCTTCCGCCTCTCTGTAATTGGCCCCGTATCCTTATTGCTGCGCCGGTCGTACAATCAAATGAAGCTCACACTCGTCTCTTGTAAAGCACACATGCAACGACACCAGCGCTGCAGTCGGAACGTGCCAGTTGTCTCTATAACCATAAAGTCTGAGTACTTTCCTTAATCAGTCCTGCCTCACAGCCTGAGATTTGCTGGGAGTGGTAATGAGAGATGTGTTATCTGCCTGTGCGTTTCAGAGTGTGTGAAGTCATTAGACGATGTAATTAAGTCCTATTGTAACTGAAAGGCTTGTTAGCAGAGAAGGCTCTGAACTATGGGGCGTCATCTCTGCACTTCTGACATTGACCTACATGGACTGGATGGAAGTTGTTCTACGGCTTGTTTTAAAGGTTATTCTTAATTCATAGAGATATGCCATGGGTTGATTGCATGTTGTAAGCTGTATATTGTGTGGTCTTATACATATTTCTTTAATATCTTTTTTTTTTTTTAACCATTTCTGGGTATACGCTTCTGGACATGGCACTTTCCATTGCATTATTCATTCACTACACAGCTGTCCAGAGGCAGAATGATGGTGGCTGTCAATCTGCACCAGCGCTCTTTCCTGCCCGACCATTGATCTCATAAGTAGGTAAAGTGGGTGGGGTGTCTTGAACCGACAAGAGTAGGCACTGGTTCGAGTTGGGATTGAACCTTATGTCCCACCTTCAGATTCTGGAGGTACGATATATGTTCGCATAAGGTTAAGTTAAGGTTAAGTTAAGGTTAAGGTATACCTTATTAATCCCCGTAGGGAAGTTCATTCTCTGCATTTGACCCATCCTCAATGCCGCTGGGGCAGCCTGTAGGAGCAGTGAGCTGCCAGCGTAGGCCGGCGCTCGGGGACCCATCTCCATGATGTGGTGCCAGGCTGGTGGTCAGAAACACTGGCTGGAGGATTCACCTATTGTACATGTTTTTCGTGGTAGGGGAAACCGGAGTACCCGGAGGAAACATATGCAGACATGGGAAGAACATGCAATCTCCACACAGAAAGGCCCTGTCCCTGGTGGGAATCGAACCCGGACCTTCTAGCTGTGAAGCACAAACGCTAACCACAGTACTACCGTAAGGTAAAGTAGGTAGTAAAGATTAGACGTAAGGTTAGGATTAGGGTTGGGTTTGAAGGTTTATGTCACTATAGCACCATAGCCACAATGGTTGTCTGCATGTAGAAGTACTTATGTTCCCCCAAATCCTCCATCCACAGAAATCAAGGGACATACAATTTGGGGAACAGGTCTATCATCTTTCAATTCATATTTGGAGCAAATTATTGCAGCTGCTAATCCAACGAGTTGATATCTCCTGTTTGAGCCGTGTCATCTATCATCATCATTTGAGACACCTGAGAAATATCCCAATGTGCCTCTGGGGACGTTTGTTTTCCTAATATTGAGAAAATAAATCATTGATACAGTACAACAGCCCCAGTGTGAGACTGAAACGAAATCCCAAACATCCCGTCACAAGAGCTGGACTGTGTGTACCAGCCAAGCCCCTGTCAAACAGCTCCCTGACGTCCAGTTGCCAGGACAGGACAGTCATTGGCTTCATTTCCCAGAGTGCTCCTTGGCCAAACACATCATAAAGTGCCACACTAGGTATTGTGCTGTATGTTAGGCTAACTATGACACTCACTTTGTCAGTAAACATAATTATGATGTTTAAACAAATATTCTGGTTCTTGTAGCCATTTTGATTAAGGTTCTATAAACTATGCAAACCTCTTAACTTATCTTTACTAAAGGGTGCCAAAATATTTATATAGACAGCTAACTGTGCCTTGTCAACACTTGTCCATGACACCGCTGCTCTGTCTATATTCAGATTTGGCGCTCGTGTTTATATATTTAGCTCTCACAGAGGCCTGGCTATGCAGATGGGCAGGATTGACCCGCCAAGACCTTGGAAAGATGCCCCGGTGGCGGAGGATGACGGCGACCTCGGGACGGCAGCACGGCCCATGGTGCAATGCAGCAGAACAGATCAGTGGAGCTGCTGTGACCCACATGCACAAAAGGAACAAGTGAAACCACAGTAGTGCTGCCGGAGTGCACAGATACACTGGCATGCATAGTGTATACAGGGGCAGATCAATAAGACACATGGGGCTTGTGTTCCTGGGAACGCAGGGGTGTGTCTGAGGCGCTCCGCTGTGTCTGTCTGCCTCCAGCTCTAACCAACATGACTCTGCAGAATGAAGATAGTATGCACTCACTCAGGGTAATGAACGGAGCCGGATATACAGTATATACATCATTAATAATCAATAAGATGATAATGATAAATTAATATTGATAATAGAGTGTGAGTGTTTTTGTATGTAGTACTGTCTGTGTACTGTTATGTGTATTGTGTCATACAAGATTTGTTGTACTGTATGTTCTAAGTTGGTGTTATGTTTTTACCCCATGGGACAGTGGATGGAAATTAGCACTGAGCTAGGACTGGTTGTCTGTTCATTAATATGCATTGTCCCAATCAAATCAATTAATACATGAAATAAGATTTTGTTCATAATGCACTTTTCATTCCAAGGGATCTTAAAAAAAAAAAAAAATGCATGAAAGAATGATGAAGGGGTGGATACTCATAAGCTTTTGCTTTGGCCCACTCCTTTTGAACACAATTTCAACTGCTCAAATAAACAAATAAACTAAACTAAATGATGATTCAGATCACCAATGGAAAAAGCCATTATGGGGCTTCCCATCAAATAGAAAATAATAAATTACAGTACATATGAGGATGAAAATAAATAACCAGTATAATTTTTTTAATTTATTTTTTTTGTCTCTGATTTGGATTGAAATTAAAGACGCTCATCAAATCTCTGCTTCTAAAGAGAGATTGACTTTGTGATGACATTTACACTGCTTTGTAATAAACTGCATATAGATTTGATAGTGCAGTGCAGTTGTGCAATTCAGTGTCGCACGGCTGGCTCGCTACACCCAAGTTAGCGCAGTATTTCTGGTTACAGTAGTTCTGGGGACTACTGTACTGCTGCAACTACTTGCTTCCAAGTACACACCATGATTAAGGCGATGGAAGAAAAAGAAGCTAAAGTTGCTGTAGTTTTTCAGGACACTGTTCTTGACACATAGCACACATTTTACCCAGACAATGCACTGTGCACACTAATTTATTTATTAAGACCCAATGCACAAAGCACTGCATTCATAGGTCCAGAGGTATTTGGTTGTGAAGAACAGAAACCTGCTCAACCAATGCAGATAAAAAGATGTGTTAACTTTTGTATCATGAGTGTTGAATTACAAGTGTGTTCAAAAGAGCGTAAATATGCAGATTTACATATTTTTTTAAAAAGAGGAGAGATTTGGAAACAAACCATAAACCATTTTTGAGAAATGAGTTTCATCCATTTGTGTCTTGGTGCAGTCTGTGGCATTCAGTGTATTAACTATTCATAAATGCTATAAAACATAAAAACACTCAGTAATAAATGGCTTGTATCGTAGTTAATTGTCAGCTAAGAAGAAGAAAGAATGATAATCCTTAACTTGTCACATTCAGTGGGTAATGCTAATTCCATCGTAAAGAATGTGCATTGCCACATTATTTCAATGGCAGCAGCTCTTACAGACTCATTATAAGATGTTTAAGAAATGCATCCATCATGTTTCTATGCTAATAATAGTTTCATTAGTTGCATTAGATTAGCATATTGTCCTCAAGGAATTGGAGAAGCCTGTTCCAGTTGAAGATGACCTTTACCCCCGTCAACCTCATTATGAGCTTCACAGCAAAACCCCTGAGAACTTTGACCTCGCTTTCAAACAACACTCTGACCAAGTGAACCTGCACTAGAGTTGCAAAACATGAAAACAGAACACTGGTGCATTTTTACATAAAGAAGATTGTTTATTATTTGATATATATATTCCATATGCATCTTCATATAATAGATCTAATACCAGTAAGTCAAAAATAATAGTCATATAATATTTAGGTTGAGATATATAGATACAAAACTAATCCAATAGTCTACTTTACTGAGACCTTGTAAAAAACAATATGGAGAAACCGATAAGTGTCTCCCCAGCTTTAGTATATAGGCGCTTAGGGGGAGCGAAAATTACTAAAAAGAACATGACACCTGAACGTTGCATCTTATAGTACTACAGTAACAGTAGATTATCTGTGAGCAGCTAAAGTCCACCATTTTGGTTTAAGACACAGGATAGAACAGCTTTTGACGAATACACAACTGTCGATTTGCCTGAAAAAGTTCTGTTTGAACGAGGAAATGATCAGGCGTTACACAATGACCATAGACATTGAATTCGATGAGACAAATGATCTCTTTGTAATGGCAACTGTGGGGTATATTAGTCATAAAGTGAGCGTCCAATGTTGAGGTGTGTACAACCCAAGAAAAGGTAACAACGACTAAACAACTGACTCAGACCATCTCCACAACTAACAGTGAAAAGTTCCCAGTCCGCAGTCGTCAGTACAAACTGTCCCGGAAAGGAACAGGGGTGGCATTATTGACATCATAGCATTGTAAAGACCCTATATAGTTTAAACTGAGATGGAGGGCAGGACGACTTAAAGCAGTACAAAGTAACTCATGCCCCTGGAGGCCATAAGTAAATACTACGCTGACAGAAAAGACAAAGGGAGAGAGGGACATTTTGCATCCAATTACACGATGGTGATCGCTGTTTAAGTGGTGCTAGCCCGCAGCTAGCTTTGCCCATTAGCCTGTTAGCTTCTTCTTCGTGATTCCATTAGTGTGTAATGGTGCTCCAACCCGGTGCAGGAAAGTTGTGGAAAGTGTGGTTTTCTGGCCAGAGGCACCAGGGGAGACCAAAGACCCCCTAATCATCCCATCATCACTTGTATTGCCCCCAGAGAGACTACGAAAAGGACTTATTAAGGTAAACAAGTTACTTAGTACTGCTTTAAAGTGCATATGACAGGTTTTAATGCTTTTGAAAATATGACTTATTCAGTTGCAAGTTCATCGGTTGCATAATTATAATTTTTATTTCAGGGAAGCAGCAATTTTAACGAAATGTTGGGCAGAAAAAGTTATTAGTTATTTTCCTGCTGACAGGAAATGACATAGAAGAAGGTAACATTCCATAGAAGTTTGAGTCATTCATTTTCCATTGATTTCACATGGTCGGCACGGCAACAGTTTAAAATTGTTCACCGTCATTTCCTTTCAGTGTCCAATAAGGAAGTGAAACTACAAAAAATCACACCAATGGTCAAAATATTTTTTAGCAAAATCTTAAATAAGTTTTAGCAAAAATGTTGTCTAATGTGTCATATGCACTTTAACTGTGGAAATGTAGATGTTTTGACATAGTTATTTGTTCCTTGTCTTCTCTGCAAGCATGGCGACGTTTCATTATTTTCTCACAATAAAATAAATGGTCGCGTTATTCAATCCTACAGGCAAAACTGTCAGCATGATCATGAGATTAATTTGGCAAGTTTATGGACCCAATCACCACAAATAAACCTAACATCTGTTGATTTTCTGATTCACCTCCTGTCTTCCGTCTGACATTATAGAAGCATCAAATTCAAGAGAGTGAAGCCAACCTATCGATGCTGGCTCTCGCAGAAAGAATGATCAGAAAACATGTTGCATCACTTTACATAGCATATATGGCTGCAGTCCATTGGCCATAATGTTAATGATTGTGTGCTGGAGCTTTGCAGAACACACTCTAATCATCCACAGACTGAAAGACACAAGAATACCATATATCTCAATACACAATGAGGTGACCATTAAAACAAGCACCTTTGAAAGTACAATGGCTGCTATAGGGAAGAACATGAAAAATGAAGGAATGAAGCCAACTTTTAATGTGCTTCTTGTTGATGCTCTACTTTTGTAAACAGTTAAGCGGCAAACTCCCATGTATTTGTGCATTTCCTGGACGCCTCACAGTTGGCAGGAACATTACTAATCCTTTCGAATTGTTCATAAACGTAGCACTTCCGCACCCAAAATATATTGATATGTCGAACAGAAGAGGAAGCAAAATGTGGAGCAGGAGTAAGAGCGACTATCCTGAGCCACATCCTTACGAACTTGCATCAGCTGAGACCAGTGATCCAGGGAATACTCAGGGCTTCTTTTCCGTTCTTTGGGGAGTTACAGTGTCGAGTCGTGGTCAAGAAGAGGCGTCGAAGCTGCAGAGAAGAGAAAGGGCATAGACGTGATTTAAAAGCAAATGTTAGCGGGTCATTAATAAAGACAGCGTAATTGTGAAGATACATTGAGCAGTTAAAAGTGTTAAAAGGGTCACACGCCCTCTCAATTGTCCTCTCAATGTGCCACAGCCACAAATGGAATTAATGGAGGAGGTGAAATGGTTGGACCGGTTTAGTTATCCTGTGTGAACTATTTCTACTCGAAATCATGAGAAAAAACTTGCTTTAGGGCTGCGTAATATATTTTCACATTTTTGTTAGGAGACACATTAAAGCAGAACTAAGTAACTCATGCCCCTAGTGGCCATAAGCGCCACTGCAGGTGTCGTAGCATGTTGCATTTTTTTACTCATTAATTGTCCGTGAGAGTTAATTCTACACTGACAGAAAGGACAAAGGGAGAGAGGGATATTGTACATCCAATTACATAATGGAGATAATCTTTTTCTCTCAAACTTTGCTGTAAATACTATTTAAGTGGCACTAGCCCCGCAGTTAGCTTTGCCCGTTAGCCTGTTAGCCTCTTCTTTGTGATTCTATTAGTGTGTACTGGTGGCTCCAACCTGGTGAAGAAAGACCCCCCAATCATCACATTTACACTTGTATTACCCCCAGTGGGACTACGGAAAGGACTTATTAAGGTAAATAAGTTACTTAGTACTGCTTTAATCATATTACAAGAGGCCAAGAAACATTGCAAAGCCAATGAAATCTGAAATGTACACATTTTTGTTATGCAGCCTATAAAAGAAACTGTTAGGTGCCGCGGGCGACAGCCGTGGACTGCGCAGGGCCCCTTCTCCAGATCCTGAGCCCACCTAGTTCAGGGCTTGAACTCTTCATGCTGCGAGGCGAGTGTGCTAGCCTTCCCTTCACATTTTATCTCTTACATTTTAATCTGTAGCAGTTTATTTTTCTGTGCGCATGTATCATTCAGATTTACATTTTAATATCAAAGTAATAAGGTGTTGGCAGTGTAGATTTGCTATTTTAACGGCTTGACTGTGCTGCCTCTTCTCCTGACCCATTAATACAGTAATAATAAAGCTGACATATTTTGAGCGGGTACACGTGTATTACCATCAAGTCTGTGGTGAAACGCGCCTCGCACTGCCTGGTGTGACAGTGCCGGCCACAGGACTGTTTCCCAGGGGGGAGCTGTGTCTTGTCTTGCACTCATTAAATATTAACGTAGCCACCCCGGGCCTCCCGCTGGGGCCTGATTGAAGATGTGTGGAGGTGCTCACAGGACGGGGACAGCGGGGGTCACCTTTAACTGCGTGTCCCGCACGGTAAGCTCCTCTGAATACTCTACAGACCACACCACGCATGCAAACATATTACTCATCGGCAATGGCACATATTAAGGCTGCGTGAATGATTTCTGAAGAAAATCATGATTTGAAGGACTGCTGTTATTTCTGTGATAATAAAAAAAAAAAAAGTCAGGCCCAGGAGTGACACAGGGAGGCATGTTATTCTTGTAGTAAGTAAATTATACTTCGGCATCTGGGGTGGCAGATTTCAAGAGTGGCTTATGCTACCCCTGGAATACTTTGGACACGCCCCTGTATAAAACCCAGTAGTTTAGATCTATGCAAACGTATTGTCAAATGCATGTTGTTCTTTTACATTTCAGTCTTCTTGAATGTTAAGGTTTCTAGATGTGTTTAAAATATGCGTGTTGAAATAAATATTGGTTTTAGAACATAATTTTCATTGCAATTGCTATACAGAGAAATCAAAATAGGATTTGTATGCATTTGTCCTACCCTAACGCAGGATCTCTGCATGTCTAAACATTAAAATGGCATAGGTTTTCTTACCTGTCCCAAAGCTTGACGTTTCTACAGTTGTTGGTGCAGCAGCCGGCCGATATCAAAGCTGAAAGAAAGAGAGGAGAAGATGAGAGAAAGGCATTTGAAATGGTGGATCGGCTCAGGCTCATTACTCTAATGATACACTGCTGACATCTGTCCGCTTACAAAAGCAAGACAAGTTAAATGGACTCATAAATAAAACATGATGATTGGGGGGAAAAAATATTGTTTAGACCAACAGGGAATAAGAGAGGAGGGCTGAGGCGGAGATTTTATGATGAGAATAAACAGTCATTATACAGTGTGATGACATGTTGATAGTGTATAAAGGGCTTCAGATGTCTGCAATCAAAACATCCCATTGAAATGTGGCAATTGTCTTCATGCTATGTATCTTTTTTTATATATGGATATATATCAGGAATATCCCCGATGGAACACAGACATAAAATGCAATGTCGTTCGTTGAAATGCACCAATGAGTCCCCCAATTCGCAATGTATGTGTACATGTATGTGTATGTTTGCACATGGGTATTTATACAGTTTTCAGCAGTGCTAGCATAATTGCACAAGGGTTTTCTAATCATCAATTACCCTCTAACACAATTAGCTAACATAATGCACCATTAGAATGCTGGAGCGATGGTTGTAGAAAAGAGAGTCTGCACACCTATATAGGTATTCCATTAAAAATCACCCGTTTCCAGCCAGAATAGGCATTCATTACATTAACAATGGCTAGACTGTGTTAGCCTCATTAAAAAAGCAGTGCATTTTAAGTGACCCCAAACTTTTGAATGGTAGTGTATAATATATTGAAAAAAAACCCCACTGCTGACACAATGGAAGCAACCACGTTAGCATTGATGCATAGACGGTGGGAAATCATAAGCTTTTCTTCTTCCCATCCCTTTTCAAGCTCTTTGTATATATTTGATACAAAGAGCTTCCCGTACTTACCTACTTATGACGCTTATCTGGCAACTGTATTCATGAATGTAAGTTATTCTTTGCAGAAGCTCAAAGTAAAACGATTCAATAATTACATTTTTATCCTATTTGTCTATTACTCAAGAGTATATTGCACTTATTTTTGTCTATTGTCTGATCTCATCTGGGTACATCTCATCTAGCATTATACAATAACAGTTATGCTACTCTACTTATATGATACACATGTACTAAAAATACTTTCGGACTGCCATTTCTTCGCTAAGGGCAATTCAGATTCTGCAGCTCAACCTAATCCAACCACAATAAAAGGACACAAGGGGCATGACTTCCACCGCAAAGATTATGGTCAGACCAAATGATAAGATGCCAACTTGAGATGCAGGAGGGTTAACCACTCTGCCACCTTGTATCTCAGCAAATACAACATCAAGCCAATTTGGTGTAAGCGTGTCACAGTATTTCCACTCACAATGCAGCGCTTACAGAGATAAAAAGAGTAAATATTTATATGTCTTGTCTGGTGCCTCTGAACCCGTCATCTCCTCTGTGAATCTCTCTGACATTAAGAGCACTGAATATCCCTGAGGGCAATGTGCTGACTTTATCTTCATGACTGAGACCAGAGGCCAAGCTTTGTTTTATCT
Organism: Gobius niger; assembly: GCF_951799975.1. Taxonomy (NCBI): domain Eukaryota; kingdom Metazoa; phylum Chordata; class Actinopteri; order Gobiiformes; family Gobiidae; genus Gobius; species Gobius niger. The sequence continues at coordinate 28,859,947 of NC_136854.1, forward strand.
TCAACACTCAGGAAAACGCTGCTGTCAAAACAAAAAAGTGTTATTCTGAAGTGTAGCAAGCAGTTGGTCTTCTGTTTTAACAGCTAAACAAACCAGAGCAGCCTTCGCCTAAAGTAGTGTAACCCGAAATTCACATACTACCTTTATTTGCCCTCCAAAACGGTTCTTTCATCCCTTCTCTCTAAATCTCCTCCATTGTCTCTCTGGTCTTACTCTCCCCACGGGCCGGTAATCATGTTTTCAGCACATTTCGCTCCTCCTATTAAAGATTCATGGAGCTATTGTGACCGCAGACTTGGGCTAAAGATTTCACTCGCCACTTTTGCTTGAGTCCCGAGCTGTTCTTTCCTTTTGTTTATCTTGGTTTGGGGGAAAGGCGAGATGCAGTCCACATACAGATATGAAAATGTTCCTAGACACTCTCAGGGTGCAGGATTGGTGTGCACGGTTAGGAGCATTTTAACAGCGGGAACCAGTGTTTAATTTGTAAATTAGTATTTTTAGGAACACTTTTGGATTGATGTGATGGATTGGGGTAGCAGGCCAAAACAGTCACAGGAACACTCTCATTAAACACCATTATATCATCTTAAATCATTGCCAGATCCTCCAAAACAGTTCCCAGAGTTGGGGGAATGCGTTCCCTGAAACGGGGGTCAAATTAAGCACTGGCGGGAACCATATGTTTACATACACTTCATAAAAGGACACATTTGCATTTTATTTCTCCCTGTCTGACATGAAACCAGAATTCACTTTATTAATTTTAGGTCAATTAGAATTTAAAAAAAAATATTTCTATTGGTCAAATTCCATTAATGATTTTGTACTTTTTACAAAACCAAAACTTTACATAAGCTAAGATTACTATACCTTTAAACAATTTGGGGGAAAGCCCAGATGACGATGTAAGTCTGGTTCATCCTTCGGTGCAATTTCAAGACATTTGAAGGTGCCAGGTTCATTGGTTCAAACAATGATGGAAATGACCAGTCATCATACAGATCAGAAAGAATGTGGATTCTGTGTCCCAGAGATGAACATGCTGTGGTCTGAAAAGTGAATATCAACCCAAGAACAAATGCAAAAGTCATTATCCACAGTGAAACAAGTACTGTACCGACATGGGCTGAGAGGGTATTCTGCAAGAAGCCCTTACTCCAAAAGAAACATCAAAAAAGCCAGATTGGAGTTTGCAAATAAAAAAAGGTTGAAGACTTTAATTTTTAGAGACATATCCTGTGGTCTCGCGGGGAAAAAAAAAAAAATATTTTGGCCATAATGACCATCGTCACATTTGGAACCTGAGAACCATCCCAACTGTGAAACATGGGGGTGACAGCATCATTCTGTGGGGTTGTTTTCCTGCGGGTGGGACTGGTGCACTTCACAAAATAGATGACATTGTGAAGAAAGAACACTATGTGGAAATATTGCAGCAACATCTCAAGACGGCTTGACTGGCTCTGCCATACTATTCCCTGTCCATTCCACGCAGGGAATTAGTCTGGTCACCGAGCAATTGGAGCAGTTTGAACGGGCGGGCCTAACATGCACATTGTCAGCGAAATAAACCAATTAGCAATTAGCAATTAGCAATTAGCGGACGTGACGATAGCCGTAGTCACGCGGAGAACTTGGAGGCGGACTTGTTTACCCTGCATGGCCAGACCCACCTTCTTTCACGCAGAAAAGAAGTGGGTGTGGTTTATCAGGCTACAAGACATCAGCCAGGAAGTTAAAGCTAGGGAGCAGATGGGCCTTCCAAATGGACAATTCCCAAAGCCTATGGTCAATACTAGTTACAAAGTAGCCTAAAGATAACAAAGTAAATGTTTTGAAGTGATCATCACAAAGTCCTGATCTCAATCCAGTAGAAAATGTATGGGCAAAGCTGAAAAGGCATGTGCACACAGGGGCGGATCTAGAGGGTGGCACGGGGAGGCAGCTGCCACCCCGTAGTAAAGGTCTTGCCACCCCAGCTGCCACTCCATTGATGTCAGCCAGGTTTTGTCCTTGTCTGGAACTGTCTAAATTCTAGTGTAGTCATCAACCTGGCACTTTATAAATGCATTGTTTCAAGGACTAGTTGCAATCCAGATCTTCAAAGCCTGATTCATTTAATACTTTTTTTTGGTCTGTATTAATATGATGTGATTTAAAAATTGCCATGCGATCAAGCAAAGCTTGCACACCTCCCTATAAACATTCGACATTGGAAAATGTGTTGCCACCCAAGAAATGACCCCTGACCGTGCTTGCCACCCAGTGATTTTTTTTCTAGATCCACCCCTGTGTGCACACAAGGTGGCCTCCAAATTTGGCCCAGCTACACCAGTTCTGTTGGGAAGAATGGACCAAAATTCCTGATAACTATTGTGAGAAGCTTGTGGAAGAATAACGAACAACCGCTTTAACAAATATAACATTATATATATATATATATATATATATATATATATATATATATATATATATATATATATATATATATATATATATATATATATATATAATTTCTCTACAGTTCTGGATCAACTGTAGAGAAAGTGTCCTCATTGGAGTCTCCAGAAAGTACGACTGAAGCTCAGAAGCACAATTTCACGCAAATGCCGCAAATCAATGCTGGCCTGAGTGCTTTGGAAATGACACCCATTATGAAGGTTATAAACAGTGGGTGTGGACAGGATTTATCCTGCTTTATGACAACCAAATATTCACGCAGCTCCATAGATCAGATCCAGATGTGCTCAAGATCATTCCTCACAACCAGCACCAGTCTGACTAAGGGCCATGTTGTTGTAAGAACAGTGGCGCCCCTCTGTTCTCCAGCTCAGTGCTGGTTCTGGGTGGGACAAAGCTTACTCAAATAAGCAGCATGTCAGCACTTAGTCAGGTATTATGAAGAACTGATGAAGTTAGGTTTGACAAGACAATAAAATAATAAACTCCACAAGTTATTGATGTTTTGGTAGAAATGGACTAGTTCTATCTATGGCAACACAAACCTGCCTTTAGCGCAACAGCAGCGTTTTACTGACTAAACTAATGTCAAAAGTCTTGACACAATAGATGAAATATGAATCTTACTGTTTATTAGAGCTACACGGTATGAAAATACATTGTGAGAACATACCTTGATAACAGTTTTGAATGTGCTAACAATATTACATTACATTCAATTTAAGGTATTTGTTTTGCCAGTTATGTTTCAAAAAAAGACTATCAGTACCAAAACAAGGCACTTATTAAAGTAAATCATGACCAAAATGGAATTTGTAATATAAATGTGTAAATGTCAGAGTGATTTTGTGATGTATTGTGGTTTCTTGCAATGTGGCTATTATGTCATGCAACATTGTGAAGCCATGTTGTAAATATAGTCTGGAGTTGTGTCACAGCTAACAGATACATTTTCATGTTGAAAATGTCAGGCCCCCACAGTTCAGGGTCTCAGGACTCAAACCTTGACTGCTCAAGCACAAGCAATTAGCCTAAATGGATTTTCAGTCTCAAGGTTAGCAGTCACACACCAGTCACAAGGTTAGAAAGTGCTGTCCTGTGTCCACGCCGCTCTCACCGAGTATACACAAACTCAAACCGAGAAAATCTCTTTAAAACCAAACTGATCGATGTCTAATGATACTTCTTCCCAGAGCAGTTCAAGGACAGTTTATGCTGTGAGAAAATCCTCTTCTAACAATGCGTTAATTTACTTATGGGCGAAGTATTAAGCATAATTGGATTTATTGTGGTGGCGGGTCAAGCCAAGAGTACAGCGATAATGTGATTACTTCAGAAAAATGTCTCGCCCAAGAGCAGCTTTTCACCTCTTTGCAGCAGCGCTCTTGTAAAGGCTCTAAATTCACTCATAAAGAAATTAGTTTGGGAGACACTGACCCCACAATAAATAACCGTTACTTTTCTATGGGGGATTCTCTGCGCCTTTACTGTAGTAAGAGAACAGCGTGCAACGATCTCTCACTCGCTATGAAGGTAATATATCTACACATACAAGGAAAGAATAGAGAATAGGCTTATAGTTGTTCTTAATTAGTAGGACGCTGTTCCTCCTCTAAATATATGACATAACCAGATTTTCATAGCTTTTTTTGTAAATAACACTTCCAGTCCTGACGTTTACTGATATGAAATCACATCTTTTTAGGGAACAGCATCTGGTTTCAAAAACAGCAGAGACTTTTTTGACAAATAGTGTAGTTTTCAAGAACAAGTCAAAACAAATCAACACATTATTGACGTCTGAATCCGGCCTGTAAACACATCAAGCAGCTCTCCATCTACAGCCGCCTCGGACGCCCGCCCTCCTTCTCTCGACTTACAGGATCAATGCAAGGTAATTTCACATGGCCATCGCCTCAGATCTCCTAAAATCGGCCACATCAATAATTCAGGCCTGTCGGGCAGAGGGAAGCCTGTGGAGATGCATTGTCGAAAAATGACCTTCTCATGAGCCTGTGCAGACAGGCTCCAAGAAAGATATCAGTTGCGGTAGCGTGGAGCAAAGCAACAAATTCTCCAGCAATCAGGGGTAGAAGCTAACCAGATTCTTTGTAGAATCAAGTTGGCTTTTCTAAGCCTGCCAGTCAACTGAGACCAGCTTCTTTTTCTCACTTAGACAATTTGAGGTTAGGATCCTACAGAAAAAGTACCATGAGTATATTTCAAGATAATATTGTAATAAGACATAGGGCTGCACTGTCAAAATCATGAATTGAGTCAAGTCAAGAAATGAAAGTACGCAATTAGGAAATAGTTGCACTTTTGTCCCATGTATCCCTTTTGCACAATCTGGCATATGTACACTGTGAATGTTGTACGTAGATTTTCTCTATTAAATGAATAAATAAATGCATGTGATTAGTTTAGCTGCTCATGTCCCAGTCTTTTCTCAAATGCTAATGCTTAAATATAATCATATACAATACTATTTAGAATCATGTCATCAGATAAGTGTTTGAGAAAAAAAAAGTGTCTGCACAACTGTATAGCTCCCAGTACACCTGTATAGTGTAGTGCTGTGGTTTCTCTTTTTTATGGTGCACCATCACTGCAGTGTTGTTGTTTATTTTATGATAACCTCCTTTGTTTATATGAGTATACTATGTTGGTCACTCAAACACAACTTACACCAATTTAGATCAGCTTAAGACACCTCTTGCTAACATACACCAATGCTTGCTATACAGTATGACGGGTACCCTGAGATTGGTATAGCCACATAAAGTGTAAAAAAATGTCTTTGAGGTTTTCCATATAAACATGGTGCAAAACATTGTATTCATATCTCATAATGTATATATTGTAAATAACCTGTAAATAACCTGTTCATATTTGTATATTTTCCCCCTATGGGTTCATACATCATGTGACTGTTCATGTGACTTAGATAATCAAACACACCCCATAAGAACTGGGGTGAGTATGTCCTAGTCCTTCATGTCTGAGGAATAAAGTAAGTAAGTAATAAATACTAATTTTGGGAGCTATACAGTTGTCCAGACACTTTTTGTGTTCCCCTTTGATGCTGCACACTAATTCAGACTGGATGTGAGTGTTTTTTTGTTTTTCTAACGCCATCATCATATTAGTGTTTCCCTCCATTACTCAAGTTACCTTACTGTCATCTATAATAGTGTTTTTCAACCACTCAACAAATTCATTATTATCCGCAATTAATGTACCGTTTTCGAGTGTCTGGGCTGTCTAATGATCGGCACAGTAACCATGTAATACTCTTCCATATCAGGTAGTTAATTTCTTTGAGATAAGAGAATTAGTGATGCATGGATGCGGCAGGTGGCGGTGACAGTGGCATTTGATGAGAATGACTGAATTTATGCTTCAGATTTTTTTAATTTATTTTTTAGCATTTTCCGCTGGTGGTGTGCCTCGTGATTTTTTCAATGAAAAAAATGTGCCTTGGCTCAAAAAAGGTTGACAAATAATGATCTATACTGCATGTGCAAGTCTTTAGACCAGAATAAATTGCTTTGCCATCTTCAATACACATGGTTTAATACTGAGGTTATATATAGAAACAAACAGCTTTTGGCCATTGGCTTCAGTTCAGTCTGTGGCACTGTCAGTCACTCATGAGCTCAGCTGTCTGAGAGAAGGCACAGAGGAGTTGCCCTTTATCTGTGATCTTTATCAATGGAGTTATGTTCAAATAGACACTGAAGAAGCATGAAGCATTGACCTCAAATGAAGTCCTCACTCTCTTTTTCAATAAAGCGTGAAATGTTGATTCACCCATTTCTGCCGCTTAAGCTTCGTGTGGATTCTTAAAGCTGTGTGATATTACCTATTAGAGAGTTTCACTGAGATCATGAAAAAAATCAAGACCAGCACAAGATATTAAGTCAATAAAGTCTTATCTTATCATTTTTGTAGTAGCAATATTAAAAATGATAGTTGAAGTAGTTGTAATTTTACTTTTCAACTAAAATATCAAGAATCAGTAGCCTATATGTAAGTATGTTGAGTATTTTTAATCCTTAATTATTTGACAAATGAAGAAGAAACAACCAGATTTTAACTATGCAACAAAAGTAAAAACATTGTATTAAATCAACATTGACAGTAGCTGTGATTCCACAGCGTTGCACGGTGGAGAGATCGACTGACTTGAGCGCTGTCACAACATAAATCATTCTATTGTTGCATCCATTGGTTTTTCTGCCCCACTTCACACAGGCCCCCGGTGCTGTCATCTTACAGCGGTGCACTCTGCTCTCAGTCTCTGAGGTGGATTAAATATTTAAGGAGGCATTTGCCAGATAAACTGCTGTTGTCCCATTTTAACTTGTCACCACCATCACTCCTCAGCCCTCATTAATAATGGAGCGGGGGATACGCTTTAGACCCCGAAGTGAAGCTGTACATCGACTTTCTTTCAGACTAACTTTTTTTTAATATAATAAAGCAGATTTTCATATTTGACATTATAACTTGAACTATTTTTGTGGGGGCTGTAAAGGAGAGTTTGCCACTAAGGGCTTTCTTTCTTTCTGACTCTATCTATTACACATCAGCAGTAGAAGACGAAGCAGCCAAAGTAATCAGGATTACTCAAAATTGTAGCTCCTAACCCAGGTACGTTCGGATGAGGAAACAATTACACTGCTGAAAGCTCAAAAGGGTTGTTTTTGAATGATATGTCTCTTTTGAGGCTTCAAGCGAAATTTTAATAAAGAAGTGAACATTTAGATTGAATATTTTTCGTCAATTTAGGAGGTCATTTATTAAGCGTTTGCTCATGTGCAAAGTGGGTAGCACATGCAAAAATGGAGCAGCAGCAGACTCATTTGTGTACTTTTTGCTCACAAAGCATTTTCTTATTTACATATTAGATCACATCATTTCAAATGTTAAATCAGGTGCAGCATGCCCACAAAAACGCATATTTTCAGCTTGTACTCGCTGTTTAGCTGCTCTCTTGATAAATGACCCTCTTAGTGCGCTGGTCAATGCTTGTTTATGGTCAAATCATCATTGCTGTTAACAATTGGTCATGAATTACAGTATGAGTACAGTATAAGAAGCTTTTAAAGAACCAAGAAGACAACAGTACTACTGTATGTACAAGCTCCAGGGTTACACTCAAGTGTGGAATGTATTTACACGGTTCTGCTCTAAAATGTCTGTCACACCTCCTCTCCTATTATAAGGTGATAATAAGCATTATTTCTAGCATTATTTCTTATTAGGCTGTTCTGTAAAACCTAAATTACTATTAGTAATAATACATGCAGGGCCATGATACATATTTTCACAGTCTTTGAGACATGGTACATCATATTAATAAATTCAATAAAATACATCAGTTTCTGCCCATTTTTTACAATGTTTTAAAAATGAAATCCTGAATTGGCATGTGTTACATAAAGTTTTGTATTATAACTAAATGATGTCATAAATACTATCAGGTGTAACTCGGCATCCCATAGCGAGGCAGTTGTTTATTGTCCTGTGTGCAGCGATAACACCATGCAGTCTGCGTGTTCAGGAAAAGCTCTACATGAGATGAACATAATGCACAATGGAGAGACAGGATATACATTTATGCTGGAGGAAATGGATAAATATATCTGTGAGATGTGAAGGAGCAGAGTGATGGTGTTGGCAACTGCAGCTGCTCTGACATGCTATATGGCTGCCTGATATGTTATATCTGCGGATCTGTGAATATGTAAAACAATCAAAGCTGCTGGGCCAGGGATTCAAGCAGGGAGAGCCCAGACACGGCACAATCCATAAAAGAAAATGAGGAAAACTCAGGCTAGAGGTGGAATTCATTTGTTAGTGAGTGTGCACACTCTCTCTATACAACAACATTGCTGAATATGGTTTCCTGCTGTACTGTATATATACTGCTCATTATTCAAGTCTTCAAGTGCTCCATTTTTATTACAGTATTCTTATGTAAGTAGTTGAAAATTATAGGCCACAAACATTTGCTGCAGAACAAGCACCAAAATCATCTCACTATTTTCCTATTTTCATTCAAGAGTTGCCAATCTAAGTACTCTGTTTATAGCATTTATCTAGTTATGGTTGAGGTACACTTAATGTATTCTTTTTTTCAAAATGTCTTTGACCAACCATTTAATGTTGATCAACCCGTCAGGAGCAGATTTTTAATAAATATTTTATTTTGGTTTTGTTATACGTACCTATGGTTGAACGCAAAGCCAGTACACAATTTTAATGAAATATAAATGTTTTATTTGCTAATAGCCTTATCTCCGTGATATTATTGCTTTCTTTGTGACGAGATATGGCTGTTTGTTGCTGTTGATGTGTGATTAAATGAGTAGTCATTGTAGAGTTACAACTCAATCAAGTACCCTTGATTGTGTAAGGTAAAATAAAATAAAATATAACATAAAGAAAAGGGGAAAAGGAATGGCATGGTTGCAGCAAGTGTCGGCCAGAGAAAGTAATGATCAAGCCAGTGTGGAGAGGGGACAGGAGGCGAGTCTACACATGTGCGCAGGACCGTCCTGCTCCACCCTAAAGGGCAAGCGGGTCAATGTAGCACACTCCATATTAGAGAGGTAGTCGCGAAGAATGGAAGTCACATTAAGTTACCTTTTTGTATGAAATATGAACTATCATGCACTATATCTGGATATCTGGCTGTGTGAGCTCTGGCCTGCGATTGGAGGACTGGTTTCAAGTTCGGTTCTGGTTGGCTGCTCGTCCCTGGTCCTGATTGGTGTGGCATCTGAACACTTGGCCCCGAATCAACCACCTGTTGCAGCCACACCTGAAAAGGCCACACCTTGGAACCTTCGGGGCTGCTTGTCTTTGTGGCCAGTATGTCATTTTGTCCTTGTGTTCCTTCGTGTGTTAATGACTTTGTGTGTCCAGGGACTCTCATTTTGTTGTTAGTTCAGTTGTGTCTGTTTTTGGGATGTTCACTTTGTAGTGACGCGGAATCAAGAGACACTCGCTTTGTTGAGTCATGACTTTGTTTTGTGTTTGTTAGGCCTAATTTTGTTAGTCTAGTTTACTTTTGTGTACTTCAATTTTGTTTAGTTTGAGTAGCTTTGTTTTGGTTAACCTTTTGTATATAATGTAAATAGCCTTTCTTTGTTTGGTTATTTTTGGTTCTGCTTTGTTAAATTTACATTCCTTTACTTAAAATACAACTTTATTTATCCATTTTCACATCGTTTTTGTTATTTTCCTCTACCCTAGCAGAGCTGGGTTGTAAACAGGCACAATGACTATAATCTGTATCGATGTCATGAGCTACAAATGTACATTATTCACCTAAATTAACAATCCAGAAAGGAAGAATCAAACGCATTCATCAAAGTGAAGAGATTCAATGGAAATTTTGTGACATTTTGAGCTAAACTGAAAATACAGTATATCGTAAAATTAATAAACAGATGTCTAAAAAGGGGCATAAGAGCATAATATGCATTTACATATATTATGCGTAAGTGCTATAAAATTCCTGAGCAAACTCAGCCTTTTTCTCCTGCATTCTCCCTTTTCGTCCTCATCACGTCCAATCTCCACTGACTTCCAGCTTTGACATGCCTGAAGTAAATGCAACATAACTCAGTGTGTTTACTGGTGACTTTGGGACAGACCGAGGCTCCCTGCGGCCCTGCAGTCCTGCTCTTGTGCACAGGCACCGCTGCACTTCCAGTTAATTACATGGCCTTAGCCCGCTCCCTCTCAGCTCAGCGGCTCCAGCCGCTCCACTGACTCTGCCTGTTACTGAACAACTGTGGGTCGTTTGTCACATACCTTTAGGTTTGACCTGCAGCTTTGACCATTTCACCCTCTGTCATAACTCAAGTACATGATTGAGATTCATCATTTTTCTGTCAACAACGGTTTTGTTTCAAATCTGTGTTAGCAGTGTAATCTCATTGCTCATTCATGATTCAAATGGTAGCTTGTCAAGACGCATTGTTGTTTTATAGTCTGCTTCCCTTCAAAATAACAACTATTGTCAAGTGGATACTGAAAATTTTATTTTACAACACAATGCAGTTACATGATGTGTGACTTCATTATGGTTAAGCTCAGAGGTAACTAAGTTCAAAGTTAAAAAAAGATGTAATTTCAAGGACTGGAGGAGAAAATCAATGACAAACATTCTTATCATGTTTAAAACAAGTTATGAGTACAGTGAAAGAGGCAGGTGCTATTTTTCCACGGTAATTTAATATCACAACAAATAGACTCATTATCTCACTAAATAAATACAGCATAACTGTTGAGAGATAACCTTTATTTAAGAATAACGTGACTTATCTGCAGCTGCTGTGACTGCACTGGGTGTAAAATGGAGGCATGCAGCATGGGCAGATAAACAAAGTGCCTAATCAGACAGTTCTGGTTAGTGCTGCTGAGAGCCCACAGGCCCCACTGTTTAGGATAATTAGTCTCAGGTGTAATTACAAATGCCAAGAAAGCATTTAGAAGTAGCATTTTATATTAATGATATCTGCTTACAGAATCATGTGCCTCTTATGGCCTCCACTCAAGACATCTCAAGAGTTTAGCCAATTATTTTTAAATGCATGTTCACATCAGCAAAGTTTTAATGGAACATTTAACATTTAACAACGAGAAATGCAATATTTCAACTAATATTGTATTATATGAATATTTAACTACCAAGCTATAATTTCTAGATTATTTAAAAGCATAAACTATGTCATTGGTAAATATCCAACAGGAAAATTCTCAAATGTTGAACCTGATCCTTTATATTAGTCTGAGATCTTTACTGTATCTCTTTTGATCCAAAGTGACATTTTTTTAAATCCTAAAAATACTTCGCAACTGTGAAGAGCTGTATATTTATTTGTAAGGTATGAAGCTTTACTAAGGTAGAGCTAAATAGGAACAAAATCATGACCAGGATTTAACAATGTCAGGACTTCATCAGACAACCTTTCACTGCACAGCCAAAAAGCCCAAAGAGCCTTTAACTCACTATATTACAACAACAATCTAATTATTAACAATTGTAATATTGCTTATACTAAATATTATATAAAATGCTATCTTGTCATCTCAAACCCAATGGGAATACAGTGGGAGGAAAAGGTATTTGAACACTTTGGAATTTCACACATTTCTGCCTAAATTGGATATAAATTTGGTCTGATCTTCATTAAAATCACAGGAATGATTAAACAGTGTCCGCATAAACTAATACCACCGAAACATTTACATTTTATCATATGTTATTGGTCATAACATGTAAACATTCACAGGACAGGGAGGAAAAAGTAAGTGAACCCTGGACTCTCGCTGAACTGCAGCAGTTTCATAAAGAGGAATGGTCCAAGATTCATCCTGATCGTTGTGAGCGTCTAATCTGCATCTGTGGGCCTGGACAGCTTGCTATCATCAATGGAAAAATGAATTCACAAGTTTATCAAGATATTTTGGAGAAAAACCTGAGACATTCACAACAGCGTGGAAGTGAAACCTTGTATTAAATAATTTTGCAGCTTTCCTGTTGTTGCAGTTTAGACGTGCGCAACGAACAGGATGAATCTTGGACTATACCTCTTGGAAAACTGTTGCAGTTCAGCGAGATTCCTGGGTTCACTTACTTTGTCTTCCCTGTCCTGTTAGGCAGAAATGTGAGAAATTCCAAAGCGTTCACATACATTTTCATCCCCCTTTTAATGCTGTTCTTGACACAGTTATGTCTCGGAAAAAGTCACTTTCAACTTAAAACTTTTAAAGCAGCCCTTGTTGTGTGAGTATATTCCTGTTAAAACCAGTCAATTTCTGACAAGCTGCGGCACCATTCTCCCATTTGACGTCACCATTTGTTGAGAAGAGGCTTTCCGTCCACTTCCCTGATACTTCTGAGTGCGGATGAAGCCAAAAGTAGATGTACTGTGGAATGGAGCAAACAGGCAGTAATCCACTCAAACACTTCCCCCCAGCTCTTTCTGCTCTGCCTGGCACACTGCACATCCTCCGTGGCCTTTGTAATCAGACCTCTCTCCCTATACTGGACAGCTGCAGTTCACACTGGCAGCCAATTAGAAAAAGAAGGAGAGGGGAGTGGGGAGAGATAGTCGGATTTGTGCGACTGTTGAGAGGCCAACATTATCTAGGGGCCAGAGTTTTAGAGATGATTTCCTGTTGCACTGGTAGGCACAGACACTTGGTTTTAATAAGCCATGAGGCCGGAATAAATCAATGCGAAATCATATAAATCTATTTGAGACATAAATTAGAGAATGATCTTCTGTAATGTAATTGAGGATTCAATTAAAGAATCACATCAGGCATCCCATCCCATAATGAATAGTACTAAACTCAGAGGCTTGACTGGTCGAGCCAACTGTCATTCCCCACATGAATCACCTGTCGCTTTTCCCTGTTACTTTTTGCATCATTTGAAGAGTTATTATTCATATCACTCATTTAAACCAATCTGTACTTTCTACAGTGAACAACTTTTACTTTAATTGGAGTAATATTTGACCAGCATCTGTACTTTTACTCCAGTAATGAAAGCAAGTACTATGGTCACCAGTAAATAAACAAAACATGACTTGCAAAATAACATTTCTATGTGTCATAGTTGTATCGCAAGGGCAGAGATGCTCTTATAGCTCTCTTCTCTGATTATCACTGCAGCTTAAGCTAATATGCAGAAACAGCGATTACTAAAGCAGAAAACATGATTAAGTCTTTTCTCCTTTTGAAATAGACCCACTGTGGCACGCTGATCATATTGGCTTATAGTGAACAGTTCGGTCTTCAGTGTGGGTCAGGAGGCCGCTGTGGATTACTATAGTCCACAAAATGAGACGCAATCGCTGCAGAAAAGACAGATGTTTGATCTGGGTCACCGCTGAATTGGCAGGTTACAATGTTAGAGTTACATATAGTTTACAGTCCGGTTTCATAACAAAATATGGGTCAGGGCATTTCTCTTTCTTTATAGATTAGATGTATTTAGATTAGATATGTATTTATTAATGTACTTCTAAGGTTGCAATCAGAAAATCTGTTATTATCTTTTGGTGAAAGGATGTTCGCTGCATACAACAAAATCTATAAATATAAGTGGCAAAACAACATTTAAAAAGTGTTCTGAAATGTCAGTGATGTTTACTTTGTATATTTCAGTCTTCTCAAATGTTACTGCCCCCTGGGATGTTTCAAATGTGCACTGTGAACAGAATGCAGATTCCAAAACGTAAATCTAATCACAATTGCAATGCTCTGTTCGTAAAAAAAAAAAAAAATCTGATTCATTATAAAGTATATATTGAATATATTACATATTTTTTCTTTTTGTTTTTAATTGATCAGCCCCATTATGCACTTTGCAATCTGATGCACTAAATCCCTCTTCAGAAAAGCCGTCTAATAGTCAGTTTGAGGTTCAAAAGTGAATATGGGCTGTTGAGATAAGCTTTGGAAAGAGTTGGTAGAAGATTGTATAAAAGAGTCAGAGGTGACGCTGTTGTTTGTATTTGTTTTGGATTTTGCTTGAGTCTAAACCTACTGATCTTTTGGTATAAACACAACTCTTTCATTTGTTCAACTAAAAAGCTACGTGACTCTAAATAAGACGTGGCAGTGCATCAACCAAACACACACAAACACTGAAATAATACTCAGCAAAAGGCTTAGAGGATAATCCAAGCGAGTGGAGTGTACTACATCGTCATAGGAATTAAATTCTCTCTCCATCCAAAAAAGGACATGGCCATCAGGAGGGTCAGAGGATGACACATGGCTGCTCTCTTCACTTCCACTGCTCTCGAATACAAACATCACAACATCATGCTCTATGGAGAAACAGACCATGTGTGAGTGTCCTTCAAATGTTTGCACCCCCTTTGATGGTGACAAGTATTCTCACATCTTTTTAAAAACAACTACCAGTAACTTCTTTGGTATCACTTAAACTTGTTAGATATGATCAAAGTAATTTGTTTTCACTCCTGATATGCACCACAGTCCAAAATTTGCTACTGTTCCTTTCTAGGCCCTATTTTGATTCAATGTTACATCTAGTCCCGTTGCAAAGGCGGTACCATTTAATGAGTAGGTAATCTGTTTTATTGGCTTGCACTTGTTGCTTTTTCCAAGCTTGACAAGCTTCTCAGAGCGCTACACTACAGTCTAACTGCCCTGGGGCAGACTGACAGGTGCAAGGCGGTCAATCTGTGCCTTTGGCCCCTCAGACCACTTCCAATCACAACACTCCACATTCACACAGGCATGGTGGGTAACAGCATCAGCCTGAGCTAGAACAACCGGCTGAACGGCCACTAATCTTGGCATGTGCCTAAAAAATGAATCAATAATAGATTAATTTCACATCTTGAATATTGTAATACAAAGCAAGACCAAACCGTCAATCAAAACTCCACCTTTTTACATCTGAAGGCCACTGAATGTACCATGCATTGCACTCACTTACAACACTGCTTCAGGATTTCCAGAGCAATTATCCAGTAAGGCCTGACTGCAGACTTTCTACTGAATAGGTTTCAGGTTGCATCAAGATTCAAATCTCTTATTGAGCTACAAGAGTGCTCTGCGGTCATGGGCAAAAGAGAAAAGCAGATTCGAATCAAAAGTTGTCTGTGCATGTTTTTAATAGCCCACTGCCAGGAAGACGACAACAAAATAGTTATCTGTCAGGTCAATACAATTTGCACAATACAAAAGCAAATGCAAACAATCTGTATATAACAAGTACTTCTCTATTTAGCATGTAAAAATGTGTGACCGGATACACCAAAGAAGACAAATGAGTTAGATGTCTTTATTCTCTATTGTGTAATACAGTGGGCAGCGTATTAGTAGCCTAAGCGAGTTTGCTGAAGAATCATTGACCTTGCAATGTTTGGCACTACTTCAATAAAATTCCCACATAGCATGCATTACACATGCATAAATCGCATCTTCCTTTCATATAATTGAAATGGCACATATCAGTTTGCTTTGTTGGTTATAGCCACCATGTCTGCTGTAACTTTAGACTGGTTGGAGAGAAGCTAATATTTCACCTTGAAGAGATTGTCCTTCATCTTCCGCCAGCATTATGCCACTCAGCACTTTTCCCCCGGACCTGAGAAATCATTATCAGCCACTGTGGGGTATTTAAAGAGCAGCCAAGTCACTACTTTGATATTCCTCCTCCACTCCTACATGCCTAAGCCCCACTGACTTCACAGAGATGGTCATGATGCAGCAAAGAAACCAGAACTACACTTTGCGGATGTGCGTTAGCTGATACTGGGATTAACACAACAGCTTATTTCAGAAAACAGGGGCATGGACATAAGCTAGGGATGTCCCACTCCCAACAAAGTCATGAGTCAGGTTTGAGGAAAGGAGATCCGCTCACAGTAAAGACACATGTTGTTTAAGGCGTATTGTATGGTATTTGCTGAATAAGGTCTTACAAAGTATTGCTATGATTAAAACATGTATGAATATCTTTCCCTGTGCTGTTATCAAGTTCTGTTACTTGTTACCAAATCTAAGTCAAATTATATTTAGGTGGTGTAGTGGTGTAGAATTGTACACAAACCTACCATTCATGCCGTTGTATATGCTCCGATGGTGTGGTGACAGCTCGTCCGTGTTGGCTCTCCGCTGCCCTTCTCTGCCAGGGCTCCCGAACTTCACATGGTCCGGGCTCATACTGTACTGGTGCCGGTGTAACTCAGGGCTCCCTCCGTGGCCCACACATCCCTTCTCGTGATGCTCATGAGAGGACCCTAGATGGCGATGTTCTGGACTTCCACATCCCGTGCTGCTGACGCTACCCCTGTGGTGCCTTTGGAATAGCTCCCCACTCCCTCCTTGTCCCAAGTAGTGCTGTCTTTGCCCCAGGACCAGATCTGAACTGTGGTGTTTGGGATGCTGCTCCGAACTCTGCCCACCAACATTCCTTCCGTATTTCTCTGGGCTAAGTCCTCTCATGACACGGCTATGGTCAGGCACAGAGATAGACCCACAGCGCGGACGGCACAGTTGGGGCAAGGTATAGGGATACTCCAGGCTGGTGCTGCGGTGGCGTCCGGCAGGGTGCTCTGGACTGGACATGTCTCTATCCAAACCGGTTAAACCACCTATCGCACTGATGCTGCTACACCTGGGCTTGTGAACAATCTCTGGGCTGGCCTTGTCCACATTGCTACCCAGATTGGCCACGCCCACAGTCAAATGTGTTTGCTTGTGGTGCGGATGGTCTGAACTTTCAGCACTTCCTGCACTGGACGTACTACTACCATCTCCCACATCCCTCATGAGTAGCCCTTGTCCTGGCACCAACAACAAGCTATTCTGACTGTCTATGGAGTTACGGCATCCACCCACACCACCTCCACTTCCTATTCCGGCTCCTCCGCCAGACGGCACGCCCTTCTCCTCATCTAGCATCACACACAGCTCCTTTAGCTCCATGTTCTCCCGAATGACCTCCTCCTGGCGCTGCTCCAGCTCTTTCAGTTTCTGGAGGTACAGTGTGACTTCTTTGCGCATGATGCTGGCACTGTAACGGCCCAACCGCTGCCACTCCCGGGACACACGTTTGCCTTTCTGCCGGTCATCGTCAAGGAAACAGCACAGGTCCCGCAGCTCGCGGTTGTCCTCCTGCAGCTTCTGGTTTATGTCCTGAAGAAAAAAGGATAACGGTCAGTGGGAGCCAAAGAAAAAAACACATACACTGTGCTATTGCTTCACCTACTCTCAGTAGTTCAGTCAAACTGTACGGCATCATTGGTATCGCAGCTGACCCATCTCACCTTGGACACGGACTATTCAACCAACTGATTCATATTAGTAACAGTAATAGCACGGTATTATCTTGATAATACTAATATCATTAACATCAAGAAAGAGTATGCTAGTGGTAGGCCTAGTACTTGGCTTAACAGTCCTAGTAGTCTCCAGTGCACCAGTGAGAGCCTTACCATCCTTGCCTTGCTTTGTTATGCTGTTCTTTACACTGCAGCTTTTCACTGTGTAATTATCAGCTTGCTTAAGTGGACAGGCTGGTGGGCCTATTTAAAACTTAAAAAAATGTGACATCTATTGTATAAGTGCCAGTGCCACATTGTTTTTAACAGAAACTGCCTTGCTTATAATATGCAGTACTCTAGGAATGTGAGCTCTGGCAACTAAAGTCTAAGAATAGACGCAATGAAAAATCTGGACAGCAGATTTTTAGAGGTGGAGAGGATAGCACTCCTGACCAGAAAACCTGGTTCTTTCAACTAGATAACTGACAGATTCAGAGCATGTTTGAAAAAGAGTTAAAGTTGCATAGGCAGTAAGTTATCTTTGCATGCATCACTCTGGTCAAGCCTTGCCGTCCGCTCTCACAGTGAACCTAAACACAGTGCGTGCCCAGGTGCGCTTTAAATCTACGATCTCGTGTCATCCTTTCCAAGAGCGCCCCCTCACCTTCAGTCCCCTGATCTCGTTCAAGTGCAGCTGCAAGCTGCGGTTGACCTCTCGGATAAGATTGCCGTGGTCTAGAATCACGCTCATCTTGTCGGCCTCGGATCGTCTGAGCCGTCGCACCAGCTCCTCTTTGCCCCACTTCAGCAGCTCATCGTCGGTGATACCAGAGATGTCCTCCGCGGGACTTTCGCTCTTCGCTATCGACAGCTGGACCTGGGGCTGTGGCTGGGGCGGTGGAGTTGCCTTCTCCATGGGCACGGCTCCGACTCCAACAAAGCGAATATACTCCTCTGCGCACGGGCAACCACAGCTCGCATCCGCTCACGAGTCGGATTTAGTGTAGATCCGGCTACCGTCTGGAACCTATTCGCATAGTTTGGCCTTTTAGTTGCTCTCTTACTCCAGAGCAACAGCTGATGATGCCGGCTGAGTGTGACAATAAAAGAGGAAGCTCCTGCTGTCTATCGCTGCAACATATTCATATGCTTAGCAGGCTAGATTTAAAATAAGAGCTGCTGGGTTAAGCTTGTTCCAGTGGACAAGACAAAATCCAATGTAGGGTGTAGCCGATTTAAGTAGAGCTTCGGAGGAGAGCGCTGCACACCTGCCCACAGATGCGCCGTGTTCAGTGTGAGAGAGGAGACTGAGCGTGGTGGTGGGCTCCCTCTCTTTCCCTACATCCCGGGCTCTCTGTTTCACAAGACAGAAAGGATCCAGGCCCCATCTAGCGGCCATGATCTGCACTAACAATTACAAATAATTCTATGGCACGTCCACGAAGTTTTTTTTTTTTTTTCCTTTTTTTTTTTTTACGGAGGTGGACGCCTTCTTTGCGTCCTTGGGCAAGACACTTCACCCACCTCATTCACCACCATGTGTGAATGAGAGTTTCAATGGTGGAAAGGCGTTTTGAGTGCCTAATGTGGAAGTGAGGCCATACATTAGCCTTGTATATGAATTACTTTCTGTGTTTATACAAACTGTGCCGTACATAAATGGGCATTGCCTGGCCTTTCTTTTCCAAGAGTAAGAAAAAGTAAGGGTTATGATTTTACGTGTCCAGTTGGATGTCCTGAAAATAAAATAGGCTTTAAAGTTTAAATAGTAGAGAATAAAATCAATTTGCCGTGGTGCAGCTATCTTTTATTGCCAAGTCAACTCTGTATATAACCATTAGATTTGTAATAATCACAGTTTTTCTGCATTTGGCCTCGATTTCCCAGAGACCTCATTCTGGCGTGACGGCAGCGCACGCAATACGCGTTGACGTAGTGGAAAAACAACCAATGGGAAGGGGCGCAGTTTGGAGTAACACGTCACTCTAGTAAAGAGCCGGTGCAGGGCGATCCCTTTGCCGTCGTCTGTCGGTGCTTCTGTGCCCACCGTGCCTCAAATGCAGTAGTTTCTGAAGCAGGACACGATCTGAGTGGAAATATAAAGAGGTAAGCTCGAGGTCCATCCATGAACACTTGATATCAGGGGCTATTTTTGCCTTCTATGAAAGAAGAGCAGTGGGTTAGTGCTATGTTCCGTTAGCTAACCGGCTAAGCTTTTAGCTTTCATTAATTTTTAAAATAGAACATGAGATAAACAAAGAAATACGTTTCGAAACAAATCTGTTTTCGTTTTTGTGACCTTTCATCAATCTCAATAGATTGATATAGCCTTCATATTGTTTATTAAATCTCATGTCAACGTGGCGTTTGCCCCTTAGGATCTATGCGATTAAAACTCAATTAAAATATTAACATAAATATGTTTTGAATAGCACTAAAATAACTTAATTTGTCCACAACTGTAGAATCTATAAAACATATTGTATACATCAAGGTTCAAAGATTCCAAAAGGCCAAGCTGTTGTGGGAGTTGGACTTTTTACTTTTTGTTTGTTGATGATCTGCCTGACCCTTGATCACAGTGAGTGACTGTCTCGTAGTTAAATGATAAAAGTGTTTCATTATTGAAACATTATTGTGTGTCATTATTCACATTTGTTCTTTACATTCTAACTAGAACCCCAAAATCAAATCAAATATTTTTTTATTTACTTGCAGACTTGCCACTCATTTGGCTCTGTTTCTGTGCTGTTGTCATCTTATTTTTAATACAAGCATGAATATATATAACATAAGTTTTATATGGGGTGATAACACCACAAACAAGAATGTATTTACGGACTGACCGAGTAGATGTCATAAAGAGTAAAGAGAAAAGATGAGATGCCAGCTGCATGCCCTCTGTCTATACCATTGAGTAACAGTTGTAGACCTGTACAAATATTTGCTTTGGACCTGCTTTTTCAGCATAACACCAGTTAACTATAGTGGTCATTGGACAGATCCGTTAACATTTAGATCCATTCACTTTTTATCTTTTCTTGTATGTTGTGTTGTATGTTGTATGTTATGTTGTCAAGAAACACAGTGTGTGATTGACAATATGATGACGGAGAGAAAAATTAAAGGACTAAAAATACTAGCACATACCAGTGTCTTTGCTAACAAAGGTGCAGTTAAATTGATTCAATCTTCAGCGTCGTATTCTGCGGTACATGAAAACACGCTGATCAGGTTTCCATTGTCCTACTTGTGCGTCACAGCTACAACAACTACGTGAATTTTTAGAAGGCGGACAAAAGGCACTTGTATAAAGCACCGACACCTACCAGTTGAGCTGGCAGACTGAGAGGAGAGACGTGGGAAGTCTTGTTCTTTCTCAAGATAAGGAACCTTACAATTGGATTTTTTGATTTTTAGCTTCATTATGACGACCTACCAGGAGTTTATCCAACAGAACGAGGACAGGGATGGGGTCAGATTCAGCTGGAACCTCTGGCCTTCCAGTCGCCTTGAAGCCACTCGGCTTGTGGTCCCTGTCTCCTGTCTCTTCACTCCGCTCAAAGAGAGGCCAGACCTGCCTCCTGTTCAGTATGAACCAGTGCTCTGCAGCCGGGCGAACTGCAAAGCCGTGCTCAATCCATTATGGTGAGTAAAGAATATAGAAATTGTGCAATTTGTGTTTATTTTTCTTCATTAACAATCATAAACATGGCACATTCAGAAAATGATCCATAATAATTACATTGATTAAAATTATCAATAGTTTTGTTGTTAAAACATGGTGCTTTATTTCTTATCATTTTACAGTCAGGTCGACTTCAGAGCAAAAATATGGGCATGCAACTTCTGTTTTCAAAGAAACCCAGTAAGTTTATATAAAGTGATATATATTAATTATATTTAATTAATTTTGTTCTTTAAAAACATAAAGAAATAAAGAGACAATTAATTACTAACTTAAATGTCCTTGTCTGTGCCTACAGTTTCCTCCATCTTATGCCGGTATTTCAGAGGTGAACCAGCCCGCTGAACTCATGCCACAGTTCTCTACCATTGAGTACATAGTTCAGGTAAATATTGTCTGTAGACTGATTGTATGTTCTGAAATTGTACAGGGCAGAGGTGAATATTGAAGATTTACTATACATTTCTTTGGAAAAATATTGTTTTCAGTAGCATAGATAAAAAAAATACAGATTATAACCCAGTGGCACTTAATTTCAGCGTGGATCTCCAGCTCCTTTGATTTTCCTGTACGTAGTGGACACATGTTTGGAGGAAGAGGATCTCCAAGCTCTCAAAGAATCCCTGCAGATGTCCCTCAGCCTGTTGCCCCCCAATGCTTTGGTGGGACTCATCACATTCGGGCGCATGGTCCAAGTTCATGAGCTCAGCTGTGAGGGGATTGCTAAAAGCTACGTTTTCAGAGGCACCAAGGACCTCACCTCCAAACAGATTCAGGTTGGTCACAACTCTTTAGATTATCTTAAAACAGCAGTAAACTCACAGCTATACCATTATTTACTGTATTATATAGACAATGGCATAATTTGTAAATTAAAGTGTTTCTCTTCATGGGTAATTTATACGGATAATAAATGTTAGTTTTTGTATATACATTTGCGTAATGATATTATACTCTTCCAGGAAATGCTTGGTTTAACTAAGCCAACTGCCCAAGGACAGCCTGGACGTCCTGCAGGTCCTCAGGATGCCGCTGCCACCTGCAGGTGTGAAAATGGATATATTTGTATATTTGTATATTTGTTTTTCACAGCATTATTTTGTGTAAGTAACACCTTTGTTGATGTGTAGGTTCTTGCAGCCTGTACACCGTGTGGATATGAACTTGACAGACCTGCTGGGTGAACTGCAGAGGGACCCGTGGCCGGTTCCTCAGGGCAAGCGGCCACTTCGCTCCACTGGGGTTGCTCTGTCTGTTGCTGTCGGTTTGCTTGAGGTAAACAATTTTTTCCAGTCTATTTATCGGTATGAAAATTAATAAAACAGTAACATTAGCAAATGAACCTTTGCTGATATTGCTGTAATTGTTGTGGAACATGTCAGCAGCACATTACCTTTTTTCACACCAATATTATCAAATTTGCTAATCTGTGTGGTTACATAACTGATAAGTGAACTTATCGTTCCACGTTTCTCTGAACTGTAACTGTCTTATGTCAGTGCTGATTAGAGTTTGTACACTTTGCTCTGCCACAGAGGTCAAGATGATTCTCACTCTTCTATTAGATTCTCTTCTATTAGCATACTTGTCATGCTAATAGAAGAATAAAGTCAGATGGGTTGCTGTGTTCCTCTAACTTTGGGCCACTTTTATCATTTAAGTATTAAGGACATTCCAATAAAACTACTGAACTATGGACTATTAAATTGCCATGATTGGAGGATGTCTAGTTGCAGAAGTCTAGCTTACACCTGTTCCTTTTAAAGAGGCACCTTTGCTGATGGCACAGTGACTGTAATTAACCCTCTGAACACAGAATTGACCCTTTTCGCAACGTATTAAACGTCACTTATGAGAAGCAGGTCACTGGTTTATTAGTGTATGGATTTTCTCATTCATGATCTGCAAGCGTGGCAACATTCTGTCGGGTTATTTTTCATGTTTTTCCAAACCAGTGCATGATAGGGACAATAACAATGAAACAATTGTTTGACCTTACAGTGAGGGTTTGGTGGATTATACCCTGGCTGTAACTGACTCCACCTGATGTGTCCCGCAGGGTACATTTCCCAACACAGGAGCACGCGTGATGCTGTTTATTGGAGGGCCGCCAACCCAGGGCCCTGGCATGGTGGTGGGAGATGAACTCAAAACCCCAATCCGCTCTTGGCACGACATCCAGAAGGACAACGCTCGCCATCTAAAAAAGGCAACTAAGGTAAAACGAGCATTTAGAATAGAGCTGTTGAATGCATTTGTGGAACATTGTATATTAGACAGAAAGTTGGTTTTTACTTGGTTCGTCACTATTGTCAGCTCTTTATTACACAGGCGGTTTTAATGTTGTAATTGTTGTAATAATGTATGAGCTAGCATGTGTTAAGTCTCTCTATTTGTGTCACGCAGTATCATGAAGCCTTGGCCAATCGTTCAGCTGTAAATGGCCACAGTATTGATATCTACGCATGTGCCCTGGACCAGACTGGGCTGTTGGAGATGAAATGCCTGTCTAATCTCACAGGGTACACACCTCTTTTGCTCAGTTGTGTATTATTTTTTGTTCACAGTTGAAAATAACATCATTGATAATCTGTTTTGTGTGCTTAGGGGTCACATTGTGATGGGAGACTCCTTCAACACTTCACTGTTCAAACAAACGTTCCAGAGAGTTTTCAGTAAGGACTTGAATGGAGATTTCCGCATGGCTTTTGGGGGTGTCCTGGAAGTCAAGGTTAGCTTAAATGTTCTCGAATAATGTTTTGTGTCTTATTCCCTGAAAGATTTCTACAGAAGTAGTTAACACTAACCTACTTTTCAGACCTCGAGGGAGCTGAAAGTTTGCGGGGCAATAGGGCCATGTGTTTCACTCCACGCAAAAGGCTCCTGTGTTTCAGAGAATGTGAGTCACTGCTCCTGATAGAGACAATTATATCCACGCCTTTCAGTAAATGTAATGTGAGAAATGTGGTCCTGCAGCATCGTTGACAGTCTTTCTGTTCATAGGAAATGGGCATTGGCGGCACAACTCAGTGGAAAGTATGCGGTCTCAACCCTTCTACCACTTTGGGGCTTTATTTTGAGGTGGTAAATCAGGTAAATGATACTTGAAACTTCTAGTAAACACTTGATTTGCTAAAGAATAAAAGTTTCATGCTTTTGATCATCTGTGTTTGTGTAGCATAATGCACCAATCCCTCAGGGGGGACGTGGAGCAATCCAGTTTGTAACGCAGTACCAGCACTCAAACACACAGAGGAGGATACGTGTCACTACCATCGCCCGGAAGTAAGTCCTACGCCCTTGTGTCCTACGCACTTGTGTTTTTACGTTGTAGATAGGTTGCTAGGTGTCAACATGAAATGTTCTCAAGTGAAATATTTTAAATTTGGCAGCCTCTTCAGTTTGTGATATATTTAGTCTGGACAGACAAGTTCTCACCAAAAGCTAGTATTAGCTCTTCAGTTCAGGATGTTTGCATTCCAATAATTCACTGGCTCTGGGTTTGTGCGTCATTCTCCCACACCCTTTGCTCACCTGTACTAACTCATGTGTCTGTCTCTGCTGTGTCCCCTCTGCAGTTGGGCAGATGCACAGTCCCAGATTCAGCATATCGAGTCGTCGTTTGACCAGGAGGCCGCTGCAGTGCTCATGGCCCGACTGGGAGTGTTTCGGGCAGAGTCGGAAGAGGGACCAGATGTCCTACGCTGGCTCGACAGACAACTCATTCGTTTGGTGAGTTATGAAGTTTTGTCATATACATTTGTAATGATACAGAAACACATTGTTTTCAATGTTTAATCTCTGTCCTTTTCCTATTGCAGTGTCAGAAATTTGGCCAGTTCAACAAAGATGATCCCACATCATTCAGACTCTCTGAGTCACTGTCCCTTTATCCTCAGGTAATTCTGCCACATAGTGGTAATTTTGCATTTTTGTTTAGAGCTCAAATAAAACTGCTGTTTTGATCATTATTAATCCATCTTTTTCCTTGCATTTCCAGTTTATGTTTCACCTGCGGCGGTCGCCCTTCCTGCAGGTTTTTAACAACAGTCCGGATGAGTCTTCTTATTACAGACATCACTTTGTCAGACAGGACCTGACCCAGTCTCTCATCATGATCCAGCCCATTCTCTACTCGTACTCCTTCTATGGACCACCAGAGGTCAGCCTCCCATACACACGTCCATAATCCATGTGTGATACTAATGGCCTCAGCTGAGCATTTGAAACGTCATGTTTTTAATGTGAGCCTCGTCTTTGTGTCACAGCCCGTCCTCCTTGACAGCGGCAGTATTCTCCCAGACAAAATCCTGCTCATGGACACTTTCTTTCAACTGGTCATCTACCATGGAGAGGTGAGAATGCTCTCAATGCTCTAGTCTGTGTTTATTTAAACTGCATTTCTCAACATCAAGGTATAAAATGTATTATTATTTCCAGACTATTGCACAGTGGCGAAAAGCTGGCTACCAGGATATGGCAGAGTATGAGAACTTCAAGCAGCTACTGCAGGCTCCGCTTGATGACGCCCAGGAGATTCTCCAGACGCGTTTCCCAATGCCGCGCTACGTTGACACAGAACATGGAGGCTCACAGGCACGCTTCCTGCTGTCCAAGGTCAACCCTTCTCAAACCCACAACAACCTCTACGCCTGGGGACAGGTACAGTATTCCCAATATTACAGTACACTGTGAAATGAAAGACAAGCTTTATATCAAAATGCAACATGTGTCTCTACCTTAGTGGTACTTGAACAGTGAACAAAACAGGACCTGGCTTCTGGTTCTAAAGTAGAGCTGAACAAGGCCACATTCTTCAAGTGTATTGTTTATTCACAGCTGAGATCATGGCAGTACAGGCTCTTTGCATTGCTGCGATACCACCCCCTAGTGGCAAGGGGCGACTCCTGAACGTCTACTAAAACATGGAAACCAATGGGGACTTTAGACGTGTCAAAAACAACTTTAAAAGCCTGGCTCCAAAGACTTTTATTGTTTCTAAAAATACAATTATATATAAAACGCTGTTTTAGATATTTATTTTAAAAGTGTTTGCTTTGGGCTTCGAATGAAAGGCGCTGGAGCACTGAGGAGGCTTGTTGCCGATCAGCTCAGTTTCCCACCTTTTTGTCCTTTTCTGGCACATGCTCTGTAGGAGACGGAACTAATTTAAGTAAATGGGGAGGCGTGAGCAATGACTATAAATATAAGTCTACGTGATGAACGTGTCTGGTCACTGAACTGATTATGTCACCAGCAAATGTCATTTACAGTGAGTTCAATGATTGCTCTTCTTCTGCAGGAGACAGGAGCTCCCATCCTCACTGATGACGTGAGCCTGCAGGTGTTCATGGACCACTTGAAGAAACTGGCCGTCTCCAGCTCAGCGTAAATGTCTGCAACAGTGCAACAGCAGGGCCGAGTCAAAAGGCAAAGGATAGTTCCTGACCAATATGGATCCACAACATTTCCCAGATTCTGTGAAGGAGTTACACCCAGAGAAACCTGGAGGTGCTTAACTGTAAACCTTTTTTTGTTTGTTTGTTTGTTTTTTTAATAATAAAAGAAAAAAGCACATTCCTGTATCAAATGAGGAGAGCAAGTAATGTTTATTTAAAAGAATGACTGTTTGACCTTCAATATAACTAAGTTTTGACAGAATCAAACTAAAACTAGGCAATAAATGTGTAAGAATCATGTCCGACATGGTGAATGATATCAATCATTTTAAGTGTTAGTTGGTCCTACAACTAATATTGCAATGTGTGTTTAAAACTACTGTCAAGCCAATGTTTCTGCTTTGTCTATAGTAACAAAATATGTAGAATTTTCTCAGAAATAAATTATAATGGTACATGATAATAATAATAATGCAGTATCTTCCTTTTTTAATGCAGTATTTTCCTTAATATGAAGAAGATTCAAAACTTCTAGGAAAAACAATTTACATTTATTTGTCCTGGTCACCATCTGGTATTTTGACCCAAGTGTCTGTCTAATCCTGATCTAGATCCTGAATGTGTGATAAAAAGAGCACACTCGCGACTACATTGAATAAGGACTCATTTGGTTTTAGTTAAAGAACATATGTATGAGCAATTAGATCTGCATACAGGGAGATCCTTTTCTTACTCTAATTGCCTTTCAATAGTTCTTTGTCATGTAGTAGATCGTAATCTTGTATTCTATCTCAGCACAGCAAAAGGATGAGCATGGCTTACCCTCACCCCACGAGTTGACCGGTCATTTCTGCAGATTGAAAATGACACTCAACAATTGTCTTTTTCTCATTCACTGCTACTGTCATAAAGCCGTTGGGCACGCAATCCCCAATGTTAAAGCCCCTCACACACCATCAACTGTGGCAGTAAGCTGATCTCAGAGCACCCAGACAGTATGATTTCGAGGATCAGTGAACGCAGATTATGAGGACTAATCCTTAAGGGCTATCTGTTTAGAGGAAAAATTCTCCTCTTAGCAGCTTTCACATGAAGTCAGTTCAGGGGAACTGAAAAGTGTCACAGAAAACACTTTGTCAAGTTAAGAAACAGTTTCTTTCTGCCTGAGTAATTATTGAGTGAAGTAATTTCTTCACTCAATAAGTTTTTTCTTTGTCATTTACATCAAAAGCTATAAATTGAAATAATTACTGAATTGTGTCAAATTTCTAATAATGTAAGTAGTATCTAGTATTCACTCACTTCTTATGGTGGAAGTGGTTGATGTCTTTGTGGTGATAAGCACAACAAAACAAAACCAAGATGAAAATACCAGTAATCTTATATATGTTTATGCTTGGGCTGTTCAGACAATTCGGTTCACTACGTCAGAGAGCGCTCATTCATGATGCGTTCGTCAATGTGACTCTGGCTTAGCAAAAGCTGTAAAGACATGTGTTGTCTTATTATCGCTCAGATCACTGCTACACTGTCCATAGGCTAGAGAAACCCATTCTGGCTTTTGTCCCAGATCCCTTATGTAAGATTTCTATATGAAATATGTGTTTATATAACAGTGGTCACCTTTTACTGTATTGTTATAAACGTGCATTTCTTTAGGTCTTTTGAGATGAGCATGTTCCAATGAAACTGGAGGTGCACGGATTTGGCAGAGACAAGCTTGTGTTGGCAACTTTTTGTTTGATGATGAGCACTAAATTAAGTAAAATATAGTTGTAGGATAGTTTGTTACCCAACAGGTCAAGACTTATTGGATCTGATACAAAGAACACACTTATTAGTGATCTGTTTCATTTCTCATACTATACTGTGGAAATGTTCATTATTACTTAAATTTTTTTTTTATATATATATATATAATAGAGAAATACCAGGGGCTCAGAGAAGAGCTGGAGAAAACCTGGAGGGTGAAGGCATCAGTGGTGCCCGTGGTCGTTGGGGCACTTGGGGCAGTGACCCCCAAACTGGAGGAGTGGCTCCAGCAGATCCCAGGAAATACATCAGACATCTCGGTCCAGAAAAGTGCAGTTCTAGGAATATATATATATAAATATATATATTATCATGTTTTAATCGCCACAAAATGTATCCATCTGATTAAGTGAAAATAGTTTATAGTCTGCAAATACACAATACTATTTGTGCTTGATGAAAGAAAGGCTGCATAGATGTGAAAACCCAGTCATAAAGCTAGATCTTGCCACACATGTTTTTACAATTGTCCCCACTTCTATTACAGTGTCTTCGGTCACTATTATCACAACAACTTTATCCATTACCTGAATTAAAGTTCTCTAAGATGTAGTCTATATTAACATGTTAATGATAAAAACATGTGTGGCTTCTTCCCCTGGCTCTGCTTTACTATAGCATTGAAGCATTTCTCTGCAGCTGAGAACTTCACTTCACTTCGCTCTAACTGGACAGAGGGGATTAACTGGTCCTACTCAGAGGAAACAGCATCACCATCTGCACAGACGTCATAAGCACCACTGGCCAAGCAGAGCCAAGTGTGTTGACTTACAATATGCTCCGTATTTACAATAAGACTCAAAGGCCAGGGGAGTAAACGGGGGCACTACTGCTCTGACTGTATTTGTATTGAGAAAGTCACTGATACTTCTTTTTGGAAAACACCCAGCTCTGATTCCAGGGTTTATCAAACTCATTACTGTGTTGGTTCGTGCCTCTAAACGGCAATTCATAGAAGAGTTAATGTCATTAATCCTGCGTGATGAGGGGAGGATGCTGTGGACCTGACCCCAGTTCACCTCACACCACCATGGGGTGATGCAACAGCTTATTCCACAGATAGGAGCAGTGGCCAGTCAATCATGCAGATATTCATGTGTTATGTGCAGATCAATCAAATCCTATCATATTTTAGATCTAGGTATACTTTTTGATTAAATTTCAAAGAATTGCCAACAGTAGGGGAGTGCAAACCACAAGAGATTTATGGAGCATTGTTAGCTGCATAATTCAGACATGATTGAGTTTCGTTTTACACGTGCAGGTTTACACAATTAGTCTCTATTCAACCTATGCAACTAGTTTATATGTTCCAAAACTTTTCAGCTTGTCCAAGTTCCAAGGGCCGTGGGTTTGGTTGGGGTTGAGTTGTTTGCAGCCTAGAGAGAGAGAGAGAGAGAGAGAGAGAGACAGAGAGAGAGAGAGAGAGAGAGAGAGAGAGAGAGAGAGAGAGAAGAGAGAGAGGGAGAGAGAGAGAGAGAGAGAAGAGAGAGAGGGAGAGAGAGAGAGAGAGAGAGAGAGAGAGAGAAGAGAGAGAGAGAGAGAAGAGAGAGAGAGAGAGAGAAGAGAGAGAGAGAGAGAAGAGAGAGAGAGAAGAGAGAGAGGGAGAGAGAGAGAGAGAGAGAAGAGAGAGAGAGAGAGAAGAGAGAGAGCGTCATAAGAAAATCCATCCGACACTTAATGCAAGGACGCGCGTCAAATCCTTTGACAACGTGACTTCCTATAGGAACCGCTCGTGAGGGGAGAAAGTGGGATTGTGGCACTTGGACTCAGAGCAGAGAAATGCAGAAATGTGGACGTCTTGGGTGTCTATGTGCCTAAATATGCAGTAAACCTCCAAATGGAATCTCATCTGCCGGAGGAAACGCGCACTTTTTCCCAAAATGCTCTCCTGAAGCTCGGACCATGACGAACACTCGCAGATGCAGGACTCTTTGGTCGGTCGGACTCAACTTCTTCGCACTGTTCTTCTCTATAACGGCGTTCATCACCACGTACTGGTGCGTGGGGACGCAGAGAGTCCCCAAACCAAAGTGCAGCAAACTTCGGACGCATCAGTGCATAGACTACGGAGTGAACGAGACGGACCCCAATAAAGTGGTGTACAGCTGGGAGACCGGGGACGACCGCTTTCTATTCCGCCAGTTTCACACGGGCATCTGGTTTTCCTGCGAGGAGAACATCCACGATGAAAGTAAGAAGCCAACTCTGTGTGACGTGTGTTTTTTTCCCCTTGGCATTAACAAGAAGTTTAAGCCAATGGAGAAAATAGGGCGATTGAAAGAGGATCCAAAAAATCTAATTACAATATCAATCTTTATATTCTCCAGACTATTTCTCAATAAAAGAAGGAAATAGACATAATGGTTTCTTTGGCATCTTATGTTGTTTCAGAAGAACTGTGTACTGTACTGCATTATGCTTAGAGCTTGCCTGCTCTGCAATAGTATACAAAGTATACAACAGTGATAAGACCTTTATTACTTTGCTTCACAACTGATCCATAAAATATTGATTGTAGTATTGGGGGATATTTATTGCATCATCAAGCTTTTTAAAAGTGTATTTATATTTACTCTCAGTGAGCCAGAGCTGCCTTTATGGCAGACTGGCA
Source organism: Gobius niger (assembly GCF_951799975.1). NCBI lineage: Eukaryota > Metazoa > Chordata > Actinopteri > Gobiiformes > Gobiidae > Gobius > Gobius niger. Next base: position 28,890,763 of record NC_136854.1, read on the forward strand.
GCTGTAGCACACGTGGCATCCTATCAAACATTCTCACTCATTTATAGGCCTACATGAGACAGAATGGGATTAAACTGAGCTCCAGGTCAGTCTCCACCTGAGATACTTCAGTCTAATGCTGTTCTTTCACACTGGATAAAACCTGTCAATGGCTAGGATGTTGTTGATGGCTGTGTCACAATATACTGCTATCGTACAAGATGCAAGATGCCTGACCTCGTGCCATGTCATATCAGGCAATAGTGCACATGTAAAGAATTTAAAAGCCATTCAGGTCAGGGGATTTTGAATGTATTCAGTGATTTATTAATAGTCGGGTAAATGAAAGGATGCCACCTCGGGGTGTTATCACCATCTCCCAGCATTATTACTATGTTATTACAGGGTTATTACTATGACTGTGACTCATGTCACTTAAGATGTGTGACTTACTACATAATATAGAATAGAACTACATTTCATGAAGTATCAACATGTGCTTCAAATAGATTATGTGTGCCTTTGTACTCAATGGTGAACATACTTTGATTTATTTTGGCTGTTGCACATCTCTCTCATCAAGTGTTTGTGTGATGGAGAGCGAGTGGGCCAGCTTGAGTTAATAAGGATTATGTAACACAGCCCTTGATGAGTTTTTCCTCAAAACAGCTGTTGCCACCCTTCTTCCACCTGATTAATGTTCCACTTACAACACAAATCCAGTCACACACTCAGCTCAGCTGATGAAAACATGCCATCCAAATGAATATGCCTGAATGGTTATTATCCAAACTAAAATATCATCATCAAGCATTTCATTTTATTGTAAATACCTGTAATACTCGGGATACACAAGCTGTTGAGTGTCCCTGCCAATGCACCATCTGCCAGTGGCGAACCCTTCCAAAAAGCTGCATTGACATATGCCACTTATTTAAAATTGACTTAATCCTAAACGTCTGACTGGAGATTTTTTGGGCCATGGTTTAATCTGCAATAGTAACACCTGAATGAATAAGGAGATTAGAATAGAACTGGAGCACTCAGACTCTCACTGATGTCACGGCTGTAGTCACATCTGTTCAGCCCAAAACAAACAGAGCTGGCCTCTCAACATAACCCCAGTGTCTGCTGGAAACATTCTGCCACTTTTTTACATTGTACTCTGAAATCCTAATCTAAGGGAATGTATTTTTTGTACCTTGACTACAGGTGAGAGATGCCGCAGCTTCATTGACTTGGCTCCTGCATCAGAAAAAGGTAAGCGCATTATTGGAATAACATGAAGACACTTTGTACAGCTGAACCCTGATAATACGGAAGTGGAACAAGTTCCTTGTACTCTGTGAAGACATAAAAAAGAAGAGAATGATAGTATTATAAAGGCAAAATGCTTCAAAAAGAGCAAAAAAATAATAATGTGCAATGTCTTTGAGTGTGATTATTAAATAGACAATAAATACTGCGGAATGTCAACAGTACTCCCACTAGTCATTTCAAAGCTCTGATGGCAGAGGGGTTCGTCACTGCATCTTCCTGTACCTCTGACCTGAGTGTAAAAGAATTCAGCGTTGGTAGATGCTCAGCAGAGAGAGCTGTGGTGTCCTGATTATCTTGAATGCAGTCTTCACCCCTCTCTGCAGGCCGGTGCTGTCTGTGACGGGACAGTTGCTATACCAAACAATAACTCAAAAGGGAGCAACGGCCTTATAGCTTCATGTGGGCAATGTTTATTGTAAATGTGCTCTCTAAACTTACAGGTTTCAAGTACATTTTAGATTTTGTAAATGTTTATATGGGCTTGTTCTTTAAGAATATACCTCTTCAAAGCCTATATAAAAGTCTGTCCATGTGCAGGGATGTTGTGGCTCTCGCTGGTCTCAGAGATGCTCTACATCGTACTGCTGGTGGTCGGCTTCAGTCTAATGTGTCTGGAGCTGGTTCACTCTAACAACATCATCGATGGACTCAAACTCAATGCCTTTGCCGCCGTCTTCACTGTACTCTCAGGTAAAATAATGCAAGATGTAAAATGCACTTATCATCAATTACTGTGAAGCTTTCTGTAGTTCAGTAAAGAATGTACTTGACTGATTCTGTGTATTTGTAGGTCTCCTGGGAATGGTGGCCCATGTGATGTACACACAAGTGTTTCAGGTGACTGTGAGTCTGGGCCCGCCTGACTGGAGGCCATACAACTGGGACTACGGCTGGTCATTCTGGTATGAATCTGCACCGTTACGCTTTGTTTTATGTCGTTTAATTGAACACTTTGGGAAATCATCTTCGAGTTTGTAGTTTTTTGTTGTTGTTTTTTTTTTTTTTTCAAAATAGTGGGTCATCTTCACTCTCACCTCCTCCAAGCATGACTGATGCTAATGAAAAAAAGCCAAAGCTCTCATGTTATGGACGGATTAGGCTTTGGTGTTTAAAGCCCCAATATGGAGAATGATTGGAATTGCATAAGGGGGATAATATTTCCCTTCTTTTACAAAATGCTCACAATGCGGCAAATCTAGTTTTCAGGGCTAACAATTCTTGACCTTTTGTGATTCCAGCGTGTGAAACATAAGATGAATTGGTAGTTGAGTCGCTCAGAGCCCATGTGACCAAAAGAGAGACAAACACTAATCTCTGCAAGTGCAGTCAAAATACTGAAGAAATAATGCCAAAATGCAATTGTTGCATCCTGATCTTCATCAGTTATTGAAACTACAATTGTCTGTTTTTTAATGGGTACCACAGGGGCATGCACTGGGTTGCATTGATTGCATTGAATTGATTGACAATTGGTGTACAATCTAATGAGTCAAGTTTTAGCAGTAATTATAACGTTTATTGCATTTTATTTTACAGCAAAGTAATAGCGTGGAAATAGCATGGCAACCTAAAGTGTAATTACACAAGAGTTAAACATGAAAACAGGAGTAAATGTAACCCTTTATTTCAATTTCATGCTAATAATATCAATATTGATGCTAAACATGCTAAACCGACATGAAAACTGTAAATAATGACACAAGGTCTGTATGAAGCCCGAGCTACAAAATGCAAAATGTTATTCTAGTTACCATGCCATTTCCATCATTAAGCAATGCTGTAAAGAAGATTGCTTGGTGGTAACAGTGAACATGTCCTCTGTTGCAGTATGGCGTGGGCATCCTTCACTTGCTGCATGGGAGCGTCAGTCACAACCCTCAACTCCTACACCAAAACTGTCATTGAGTTCAGGCACAAGCGTAAGACGTTTGAACAGAGCATTCGCGAGGAGCATGCCCGAGAGGCTTTTGGCTTGTTCCGAGACCATTCAGTGCGCTCCATCTCCAAATCTGTGGAGGTGTACCAAAGTCAGAGCATAAAGAGCGGCAGAAGGACTCCTATTCCTGCAGACTCCTTGGACCTGAGCGACCGGGCGTCCTTAGGAGAGGAACAATGCTGAATACTTGTTGTTATGACAAATTGATGGCTCCAGCATCTATCTGGGCAGGGTACAGAGTTAAACTGACAAACTGCCAATTCACTCTTACACTCATCATCTTTGTCCATTTAGAGTGAAGCCTGCCTTATGCAACAAAGCTGCTGTTGAGATCTGAGAACCCACCAAGAAAGGCTGAAAAAATGGACTGTCGTCATGAAAAACTGAAAGTTGGACAAAATGAATAAGGAAAAAAGGAGCGTCTAGCCTTGTGAGGCCATCAACAAAACAAAGGATACAATTTATATAGTAGTGATGGGACAAAGCAAGCAGTGCTCTGAAGCATGTCTCGAGCAAAAGTGTATAATATGAAGCCTTGATCTGAAGCATTTGTCAAGAGCACGGAAATCATGTGACCAAAACGGTTTGTGTCAAATGAGAATTTGTGGGTTTATATATGTAATAATGTTTTATAAATATACTTAAAACCTACAAAACCTCAAACATGCTGTACTACAACTGGTATTAATCATGTCAACAGCAGATGACAGTATCAGGAAGCTTCAGTTGATCCATCATTGGGTGGCGCAATCTGTCAACAAAAGCCACTGCTTAATTTTCCCATCACTATTAAATAGTGACCTTCTCATTATTATCTCATATTTACAGAGAACTATGTGCCTAAAGATTATTGTAATTGTAAAATTAAGGAGTGAATGTGTTTGAAGAGTGTAAACCTTAATTTTACTGTAATGTTCCCGCTTATATTACTGTTACTGAGTATGTTTGGTTTTCACCCATACAGTTTATTACATTTCAAATCCGTTTTGTGTTTCTGATATGACTGGATGTCAATAAATCTCGTGTCAATGCAGAAAAATTAAAATAGTACTAAAATGGTCTCAATTCATATAGAGGTTTTTTGTTGTTCGTGTTGTGTAATGTTAGTACAAGTTCACCAGAGGGCAGTGTTGGTTTGGCCATGACTCTACTATGGATTAGCTCAGACGTGAGTTTATTTATATAGTTTACCGTATAATCTCATTATACATTATACATTATACATTATAATACAGAAAATATAAAAGTGCACAAAGAGGTGGACCTGCACTCTCCTGTCTGCAACATTTGCTATATTTTAGCGTATTTACAGTACTACTTTTTTATATAAAATAAAAACTAAGATCATTTCCCTTTTTTTGTTTCACAATTGTTTAGTTCAGTAGCCATCGTCATACTCGTTCTGGGCCTGTTGCCGTGCCAACATGGCCTGGATGAGAGCACTGGACGGGGCGGGGTTTTGTGATGCTGCAGGGACCCACTGCATCCTCTTCAGCTCCTCCTCTTCTTCCTCCTCTGCGTTCTGCCTGGCCTGCATCACCTGCATCATCACACTGTTCACAGAGTTTGGGCTGTTTTCCTCTTGCTCCTCTGTGGTGTGTTTGTAGTTGACGTGGCTTTCTGTTAATCCTGCCCGGCTGTAGTACTCCTCTCTGGTTTGATTCTCCGCTCTCTGCCTGGCCTGCATGGCTAGTGCCAAAGCACTAGATGATGACTGTTGTCTGTCATTAACATGGAGGTCATCAGCCACCTGGTCACTGGGGCGGTGGCTCTGAACAGCCCGAGCTAAGTTAGTAGACTCTCGAGGAACTGGGCGTCCTCTGGCCCGTGCTCTCTCCTCCTCTTCCTCCTCCTCCGCACGCTGACGGGCAAGCATTACTTGAACCATAGCGTTGGAGTTAGAAGAACCAGCAGACGAGTAGTCGTCTGGATGGGGCTTGGTTTTGCTCTAAAAAACAAAAACAAAAAAACAATTGGTGCAAGTCAAAATTAAGAGAGCCTCGCTAAAAGAGAAGGAATACCCACCTTTTTGTGATTTTTAGATCTGATGTTAGGTTGGGATTTCTGGAGATTCTGCAACTTTTCTAGCAAAAATGATTTGTCTTTACCTTCCTATAAAATGAAAAATAACATTTTAAAATCTGGTGATTGTGTACTAAATTACACAATTCTGAGTCGTGCTCTTACGTTAACTATCTGTTGTCGTAGAAGAACAATAAGCTGCTTGCGGCCTTGACTCACTTGCCAGAAAATATAAACAATAACACTATAATGAGAAAAGCAGGATGCTCATATTAGCTTAGCTGCAAACATATTATTTTCAAATATCAGAACTGTTTCTCTTTTTACTATAACCTTTATGTTTACTTGCAGTTTTTGAAGTTTTTTTTTCACCTGAACTTTACTCACAGGATGATAATTGTGATGAGGAAGTAAAAGATTTCACTCCTGATGACGTTTTGGTAGATGAAGATAGCGGCCTCAGAACCTCCGGTGCTATTCAGCTGAACCATCCACACCTCCACCACACTGAAGGTGCTGTCGAGACCGCGGAAAGGGCCGCAGTGCTTAGAGGGCGTCAGGCTGTGGCACAGAGGGTGTTAATCTTTACATCCAGCAGACATATACATGACTACAGGCAGGTGAAATGATAACAAAGAATTTCATTGCACTTGATGAGTAGAATTGAGCAAATGTATTTTTTCTCAAACAACCAGTTCACCTATATAACCTATATAACAGATCTAGCCATCTTCGTGGCCGTTTATGTGGCCGCGAATTACCTACAGGAATGTACCAGTATATGTAGGTAATAATAAGAATACCTTACATACAAGATTTATGTACACTGCCTGCCATACCGCCTTAGCTATGCCCAATCCCGTCAGACCTTGGAAGCTAAGCAGGGAAGGGCCTGGCAGGACTTGGATGGGCGACCGTTTGGGAACACCAGGAAGCCTAGCGAATGGAGGGCGCGAGTGAGTGAGTGGTGGTGGTCGGAGGGGCCGATGGCGCAAACTGGTTGCCTCGCTTCCGTCAGTCTACCCCAGGGCAGCTGTGGCTACAATAGTAGCTTACCACCACCAAGTATGGAGTGAATGAATAGTGCAATGTAAAGCGTCTTTGAGTGTCCAGAAAAGTGCTATATAGAAAAGATGCATTATTATTATTATCATACTGCATGTGAATGTTCATTCATACCTCCAAGCTGTGTACCCCACAATGGCCAAAGCTCCCAGAAAGAAAGGAAAGAACAGCAGCGCAGTGAAGATGGTTTTCATTTGAGCTGCTCTCCCTGTGCGACGCGGTGGCTGACAGTTCCGCATCAGGCTGACCTAAAAATGAAGAACGCAAACATTCATTTGCAGCTGCCAATAAATCACAAGTCCTGAAGTTAATTAGATGAGTGTGTTGTAATATTAATCATTAACTAATTAACATATCTACAGTAAACATCACAAAGCAGTTTTATGCTCATCTATCTTTGCATTAATTACTCAGGTGTTTACTTTCCATTACACAATGTAAAGGAAGCATTCACTGACTTAAAGGAATAGGCCACCGTTTTTATATACTAAGATATGTTCTTACCTCACTTTAGTCGAGTTAATATATCCCCGTCTGGTCATTGTCCGCGCGCTCTGTCACGCAAACGGAGCACATACGCAGCCTCTCCCATATGTGACATAGCTCCGAAAAAGCTCACGATAGAAGCTACCAAGCTCTTCCGCGTGTTCCCTATTTAAATAAAGTTACGTGAAGTGTTTTCATGCGAAGTATATTTACACAGAAATGTAACGTGTCGATTTTATAAGCAAATAAAAAGGGGGACTATATTGTGAGGCGTAATGATACGAGGAGCACAGCGTCCGCGTAGTAACTCCTAAAGACTTCCCCCGCTCACTTCCGTCAATAACCTTTAGGAGTTACTGCGCGGACGTTTTACTCCTCGTATCATTACGCCTCACAATATAGTCCCCCTTTTTATTTGCTTATAAAATCGACACGTTACATTTCTGTGTAAATATACTTCGCATGAAAACACTTCACGTAACTTTATTTAAATAGGGAACACGCGGAAGAGCTTGGTAGCTTCTATCGTGAGCTTTTTCGGAGCTATGTCACATATGGGAGAGGCTGCGTATGTGCTCCGTTTGCGTGACAGAGCGCGCGGACAATGACCAGACGGGGATATATTAACTCGACTAAAGTGAGGTAAGAACATATCTTAGTATATAAAAACGGTGGCCTATTCCTTTAATAGGTTTAAATAAATCATTGACCCAGATGCGCAAATACAATAATGCGAGCCAAGAGAGGAGCCAGGGCATCAAGTGCATTGTGTCTGGTTATGGAGGTGTGTCACTGTATTCAATTGCAGTTCAGTTTACCATCCCAAAGATCTCAACAAAATCATTTACCTTCTTTATATAGAAGAGGATGAAAAACTTAAGGATCTGAAGAACTGGCAGCAGAGGAGAGAAGTAAATGCCAATCCTAGAAAGAAGATGAAGGAACCCTGTTACTAATAATGCAGTTAGGATTTAACATGTTAACTAAATATTGTTTTCTCACCATGCGAGAGTTTGTGCATAGATAATTTCCAGGACATTTCGAGCTACATCAAACTCGGGAACCCCAAAACGGGGAAGCAACCGCGTCCCAACCACACTGTGAAAAAAAATGTGAATAAACTTTCCTTCTAATTACAAAGCCCATTAATCACTGCAGTGTTAAAAGTGTGTTTTACTGACTTGCTGAGAAACTCTCCAAAGAAGGATCCCAACATGAGGAAGATGAAGTCAACAAAGACCAGGCGGTACAATGCTTGTCCCACCACAGACTCCCAACACTGTTCAAATATAGATATTATTATATATTTTTGGAATTTAAATGTCATATAAAACATAGATCATGAATTATTAAATGCACAAGTAAGAATTGTTTTTCTTAAAGGTGCAAGGTGTAACAAAAAATGTGTATATATAATATATATATAGCGCGTATTTGAGCTTCCCATGACCCAGTGGCTGGATGGTTAACATGGCGCTTTTACTTTCCATCCCGGTGGCCTGTAGGACGCTCCAGAACCAATTGTTCCCGGTAGGTTTTCACTGCAAATGGAACTGTCTATGCCTACATTCAATCGAGAAAACCTGTCAGGCTAACCATCCATACAGCTGCTGGGTCACTGAGACAATAGGTGCCGATCCCGTGACACCCATAAAAACAAAAATCTGAAATGTCAAATACGGAGTAATCACATAAAAGGCTACATAATGCACCTTTAAGTTTGAAGTCAAGACCAAAATATGCAAAGTAAGTAAAGTAAAGTATATAAAGATTATAAGAAGATTTTGAGATTTAATTGAAGTCGGGTTTACATACCGAATATTTTGCTGCCACAACATTCATCCAGTAGTAACACAAGACGCCCAGGATGCACATTCGGAGGAGAACATTTCTGCACAGTGAGGAAAACAAGTTAGTCATCCAAGGCTTTTGAGCATCTCATTCATAATTTTGCGGTTTTGTGGTCCGACCTGGCGACGAGAACATAGATCTGCCTGCGCTGACTGGAGTAGTGCTCAAACTTGTTGAACAGTGAGAAAAACAGAGGTACCACCATGTTCATGAGAGACACCATGAACGGCACCAGGAGTGTCTCCGCCTCCTGACGCGGAGTCCAGCCGCCAGTGTCCGACATGCGCTGAAAACAGGCAGGAACGGCACAATTACTACGAGGAAGAACAGTGGCAGGCACAGGGTTTAAAGAATGACAGGTAGCAACTAATGAGTAACACAAGGAAGGCTTTATCTCAGCCATTAAGTCTTATCATACATGTTTACAGTTTAGAGGAAATACTGTGCAAATTACAGACAAAATATGTAGTGTTTAACACTTATCCCAAATATAACAAGACAACCATACCTAACATAAATCAATGCTTTTTAAGCTATTAACCCTCACCTGAAGTACATTTTCTCCAGTTTGGCCTTACCCAAATCTAAAGGCTTCTTTCTTCTTCTTTTTTTAAAGTCAAAATAGCAACAAAAATATGAAAATGCAACAAAAGAGGCGATGAAAAAGTGATGAAAACGCAACATAAAAGCCACAAAAGAGCAACAGAAAAGTGACAAAAATGCCAAAGAAAAAGTAATGAAAAAATTGCAACAATGCAAGGAAAATTATCTGTTTTGTAATTTGGGTAAAGCTGAACTGGAGAAAATGCACTTGGTTAAGGCAGGGGTTAATTTAGATTATCCTTCTGTATACCAATGTCAATACAAAAGTTTATTTATCTTTAAGGAAAAGCATTTTTACGTGGGATCCTCAGTTTTTCACACACTGATGATTGTTTTTCTTGCATACCCGTTGTTCATATTGGCAGAGGAAGTAGATGCTGGCCCCACATCCGAAGGTCAAACTTGAAGACAAAAGCCAAGCTCCCACATAAATCCCAAAGTGCCTTAGTTTTTCAGAGGTGCTCAGCTGTTTTCGCTGGGCCTTTTCCGAAAGCGACTCCTGAAAATGGACAGTAATGAAGAATCTATAAGCAAATGAAGCAGAGTTTTTTTTCTCCCTATTACATGAAAATATCATATTTGTTCCTGCAACACGCTGATTGGAGGACTAAGCGACTTTGCTGCTTTAACATTTTAAGAAACTACCTGAAGCTGAACGCGTAGATTGTTTTTCCTCTGCCTCACTGCTCTTTCATTGGTGATACTGAAGTCCCAGCTACACAGGAGTTGCCACGCACCACCTGACGCGGGGTCAGCCAGAACATAATTCGTCTTGAAAGAGCTTGCCATGCTGGAAGACAAATTGCAGGAAAGCATGTTTAAAAATAGGAAAATGTAACGTGATAGTTTGTAATTCATCATTGGACAAACCTGAAGATTAAGGCAATGCCACAGAGCACCATGTAAATCGCGATGGTGAAGAAGTATCCCAGCTGCATTTTGTAGTCCACTGCACCCATAAGTGTCTCATTACTATAGCTGCCATAGTACATGACTGTGTAGTTAAAGTAACCCTGCAAAGTTAAGAATAAAGATGATTTTAATGTGTGGGATTTTGAATCGTAATTGTAATTGCCATAGAACTTGTAAAACATGCTCACAGCTCCAGTGAGAATCTCCAACCCCCTGAAGCTTGTGCTGTCGGGTATGTCGGGCGAGGAGTCGTACGCCAGCTGGGGGATGGTGATGAAGCCAAAGTTGACCAGGAAGGAGAAAATGTTGAACATGAGCAGCCATTTTAGGAACACGAAGTAGGACTGGACGCTGGTGCCGAACTTGCCCCCGATCTCCTTCATCGTGCCCTGCCACAGCGCAAGCGTTTGCCTGGCCGACCTGAGGTTTGAGCCGCACCTGCGAAAAGACTGAGAAACATTGAGACAATATGAGCCAGTATGATAACACAAAATATGACTTTTATTTATCAACATCTTTTATTTTTGTGAAATATCGTTTCACTATAAAGTTTGACTATAAAGTAAACAATGCTTAAGAACTTACTCGGGAAACTTGCTCTGAGTAGTCTCCCAAACGGGTAAAGTGGCGAGATTTCTTGGAGGATTTGAATGCAAGCACTTGGTTTCTGCAAGTAGAGCACCCAATGTAGAATATCAATATGTAACATTGTCAAACCATTCAGCAGCCATAAATCCTCATTAGTGTCTCACGGAATTACACACTGCTACATACGTCATCAAGGAAAAAACTTTGGACTCATAGAGTGTAACAGCAGGTCCTTAAGACTGATCTTTTTTTTACAGCTCTTCCTTCATGTTGTAAAACTATTCTTAAAATGGCAACACTCTGGTGACTCTGGTCAGAGATTAATATTTAACTCGGGATAGACAGATATAACAATGACGAGAAGGAGTTTTATCACTGGTGTGAGTCAAAGCCCACCTGATACGTTTCTTTTCCACAAAACTCATGGGGAGATCTCGAATGGCCCGGATCTGGTCTCGAGTGGACATCTCCACAAGTTCTCGCACCAAGTTCATTTCTTCTGCAAAACACAAGTTAACAACAAAGGTAAATAGGCCAATATTAAAAGCTACAAAAAGGCAAATCTATACTTTTAAATCAAGGCACTGGTCACATTGTAATGAAAATACAATATGTGACTGCCTTCGATATGCCCGATCCCGTCAGATGGTACTTAGATGGAAGACCCGCGGGGAGAGCTGGAGGAATGTAGTTTGTGAGTGAGTGGTTGGTTGGTGTTTGTCGGAGGGGCCAATGGTGCAGACCGGCAGCCTTTAAACCAGAACTAAGTAACTCATGCCCCTAGAGGCAATAAGCTCCACTGCAGAATGTTTTTTTACTCATTAATTGTCCGTGAGAGTAAATATTGCGCTGACAGAAAAGACAAAGGGAGTGAGGAATATTGTACATCCAATTACACAATGGAGATCCTCCATCCTCCAGCCTCCGGGTCAGAGCAAGGAAAGTTGCAATTGTGGTTTTCTGGCCAGAGACACCAGGAGATGAATGACCCCCCATTCATCATATTAAGGGGAGTTTAAAAATGTTAAAATGATCTATTATCCTCCCCCTACATGTTCCAGCAATGTCCTAATGTGTAGAATGAGCCCAGAGCTATTCACCACAACTGCCTCTAAAATTCTGCACTGTCACTTAAAAATGTGTACATTCGGGTCCGAAGTGCCGTCATGCACAAGCTTAATATAGAAGCTGCAGTTACGCGTACGACCTGAGGTGGCAGTAGTGAGTATAAAATAACCAACTTGCATCTAGTCCCATGAACACTTGTATTACCCCCAGAGGGACTACAAAAAGGATTTATTAAGGTTAGTTAGTTCTTTTTTAAGATACCGTAACATAATAGTAACACAAGGGTAATGACAAGTTCTATCTTTAAAAAGTGGAAACTTCTGGTTTAAGAAGATGGAAATGTAAACTTTTTTTTAACTTGTTTTCATAAAATTGCCTCTTCAGTGATGCATAATACTAACCACAGGCAGTAGCTCATCAAACTATAATAATAATTTTAAAAAAAGAATACAAAAGGTGCAATAATAACCGCTCATACAGCAACTGGGTCACTAAAACGTTAATATATGCTTTAGTATATGTATGTATTTTTTTTCACATAAAATGTTCCATAATGTTCCTTTAGGTTAAGCACTTTATTCCACACTTACATAAAGATACACGTTACACTAGTATACACGAAAACTGTCAGTTCAAATTAACAGCGGCTAAACTGAACCACATGCTACTCCGCCAGGAACACCTTCGCATTGAAAAACTATGGATATTGATGTCAAAACCTAAAAAAAAGTTTAGTTCAGGGGTAAATACTCCCAATCTACACTTTTTTCCCCCTTGTGGATGAGTGAAGTTGGTCATTTAATCCAAGCTGTCTAAAATTAATAATATACAACACGCAAATAAAAACACTTGAATGTACATAAAGGAGCCTCACCGTTCTCCACTTGATTCATGATGGCGTTCTCTGCCAACTGAAGATTGGGGTCTGAATCTTGAAACATCCTCCGCATTGTTAGTCCTCTCCATCTCATTGTCATGTTTCCTGACAAACAGAAAAGCATATATTTATCTGCTCAGAAACCACTCGCCTTCTTTTGTGCTCCTCCTAAAAGCTACACACGCTGCTGCAACCATCATGTGGATAGTTCTACATAATCTAAGTCCTCTTTTTGCTTGTCTTTACTAAAAGTGCACACATCTTAAATCAGTATAAATTATCCTGTGTGTGCAGTGCATAGTGTGTATGTGGCAAAAGAGGAACGAAAGAGCCGGTACATAAATTCTCCCTCTCTTCTTCAGTATCTGCTAAAACATTTTCATTTCCTTGTGTGCAACTGGATAACCTCAGTGTACCAAGGATTAGCGATTACTGTATTAAGTCGGTAACAAAAGTCGACCCACATTTTTCATTCATCCTTCATTACAATGTGCCTAAAAATAATGATAATGGGAATAGGATAGCATGCTTTTGGGGCTCTTACCTGAAGGCAGAGAAGCCATCTGTATCGACAGAGATTGTTCAATGCGAGTCTCGGAGGTGATCTGAAATGAATTGTGATCTGACAAAAGCAGACCATGGTGGTGTTAAAAGTATCAACAAAAAAGTCTCTAAGCAACAGAAAGCCTGCGGACTGAAACTATGGTTCTCAAATTGTGGTACAGGTAACACCGGTGGGCTTTGCTAGAGGCTTTAGCAATTCAAGATATAGTTAATTTTCATTCTTGGTTTAATCTTGCACAATACATTAGATCAGTGGTTCCCAACAGGTACAGATCATCAGTCTGTAATGACGAGCCATGACCTAAATAAGAATTGAATTTGCTATATAAAGAATAGCACCCCCTTTTTATGCTCAAAGCCAAACAAGCCAAATAATAAAACAGGATAAATTACATCACATTATGTAAAGATCTAGAGATGAATCCACAGTTCACGTTTCCCCAAAGGCATTAGCTGAAGAAAAGGTCAAATGCCAATGATCTTTTCCCCTTACAGGGTCAATAAAGTCAAAATACACACACACAAACAGATACAGGTTTCATCCTGCTATGGTGCTGGTTTTGCGTCTGTGCTTCTGTCCCAGTGTCCTTCAGTAATCGCGTTCATTTAGGCTCATTTTAGATTTAGACAGTTCTTGAAAAGCCAAATGTTATCTGAAGTGGTAATTTAAACAAAACCACACTTGTGAGAGTCATTCAGTTTGACTAGAATGTTTGCTTACTGTGTTCATGGCGCCATACGGGGTTCACTGAATGAGTTGACAAAAGGTCCATGGGGATGCCTGGTCCCCCGTCCCGTCTCTGCTGAGGACGTCCTGCCCAAGGTGCCCTCCCTGTGTCCTGGGACGGTTCTGTCGTGGGATAAACATCTGGCCTGACCCCACTCAATTCTCCAGCATAAGGATTGGTGTGGCGAGTTCTGCTGGGGGATCTAAGACAATAATGAATGAAAAAATCAGAAAATTAAGAGGTCAGGTCTTTTTTTTTGTATTGAACTGCTGTGACTGTTTGAGGACGGTAGGCATGACAATGCTCTTGGTAAACCTCTATAAGGAAGTGAAAATTACGGGACAACAATCCCACAAGTGGCCATAAAATCTCCATAAATCTTGTGCAACATTTCTTGCTTTATTCTTTTTATTTTAAGCTTTAACTGGTAATTCTAAAATCATGTCATGGTAATAGTAATAATAATCATCATCAACATAATGAATTTAATTTTAAGAATATATATATTTGTATTTTTTTTTTTTTTTAAATGACAAACACAGACGCAATGTGTTCAAGTGCAAAACTAAGTGTGCTCATGTATTATTAACAAAAAATATCCAGCATATTTTTTCCTCAATATAACATTTGCCCCTTTAGCTAAAATATATATATATATATATATATATATATATATATATATATATATATATATATATATATATATATATATATATATATATATATATATATATATATATATTGTATATAATGTGACATAATGTACTAAATAAAACACATAAAAGTACCAACCTTCTGTCAATTTCCAGTGTCTCGCTGTCATGGTAAGCAGGGTTGAAAAATCCTCTATTGCTATAACTTGACATATGCGTTGACAAATAGTTGTTCAATACTTTTCCTGTGAAACTTTAATTTGCTCTTTTCAAATCAAGTTAAAACCTCTTGTTAATCCAGAATATGAAAAAAAAATTAAAGACTAACTTCAACAAGCACAAGTTTCAGTGTGTTGGCAGCATCCACCTCAAGTGAGTAGCATCACATGGCAAGGTAAGTGCCTGTTTGCCAGAGTGACAGCTACATTGTGAGGCAGAAGCGTGTGGTGTAACCTAATATAGAGGCCTCGTCTTTGGCTGTTAATCATTAATTTATACAAGGGGTTTTAGGTTTCTGTCCGCTCCAGGAAACACAGAGCCACAAACCTGCAGGAGGAAACAGAATAAAGAGGGAAGAGGGAAGTAAATGGAATGTATGTTAATGTGCGTTAAAAAAAGCTTACCTGATGAATAAATACAGTACACGGGGAACAGTCCATGAGACACAGTACAAAAAACATCACACGCTCTTGGGATAAAAGTCCACTCTTCTGCCAAACATGAGAACCCACCACCACCACCAGCCTAAAAACCTGCTGTAGCCTGATTTTTTATCCTCACGGGTTGCTCGAACTTTGGAGGTTTTACATACCTCTGGCTCATAAATCTTTACAATGGTGGTGTTTGCCTTTAGAGACTCATTTGTTTAGTAAACTCATTAAAAGGCGCCCCATGTGAAGAGGACCTGGGAAACAGTAGCCATTCCAGCTGCGCAGAAACAGCGCCCCCTGGCGGTTGAGTGAAGTGTCTGTAACGTGAATCCATATCCAGGAAGTTGGCTCTGTTTTGTTCCCGACAACTGGAGAGAAACTCCCAGTTTGTCGAAGAGCACCTCAACCTTAAAAGCAGATCTAAACAGTGGCGATGGAGGTCGATTCTGGTAATGTAGCAACGTTATCTAACCTCCATTGTCCTAGATATTGTTTATTTACTGTAACTAACTAAAGAAACTTGCCAAAGTCTGTACTTCGGGCAAAGATAGCAAGCAGGCTAGCTTCTAAATTCCAACAGACTGCTCACTACCAACATGGAAGGGTGCAGTTTTTTTCCCCCTGGATTATGTTGTCATCCATGCTGTCTACAAAATAACATTGTTTTTTAATGTTTTGCCTTGCTTGACTCTATATTTACGTTGGTGAACATAAAACAAATGTGTTTATATTAATTGCAAACACACGTTTTGAGAGGCCAGTGTGCAGTCTAATGTTGTGTGCATGTTCTTTCTACTTATTTCGGTTTGATTTATGTATTGTTTTCTCTTTGTAGTATTTTTCACTGACCGCAGTGGGAGGGTGGCCAGTAACCCCCTCCTGGACCAGCTGCCCAGTTACCAGTCCTTACTGTACCGCAGGAAGTCCTCATCCAGTGGGCCCAAACGGAGAAGCAGCTCCCGAGGGCGGATCGGCTCATCCAGCAGTGGGAAGTGGAGCACTGTCAGCAGACATGAGGACAATCAGAAGACCGAGCAAAGAGCTGTCCGAGAGCTCTCCAAGTGCATGCAGGACAAACGCAGAGAAATGTAGCTCTTTGTTCTTACTGCGATTCCAAATAGTCAAAACGATTAACGAGATGAATGGATTTTCTCTGTGCCTGCCAGGAAACAGAGGCTGGTGGAGGCTGGAAAGCTGAGCAGCTGGAGCCAGTGGAGAGAGAACACCAGCCGCTACCTGAAGAGGCTAAGAGAAGATACACATGAGTGGATGAGCTCCCTTAAGCTCTGGAGAGGGGACATCCACGCGATCGAGGGTGAGAGAGGGTAGAGCCTATTCAGTGGTGTTTTTTTATGTTGTTACATTTTTAATTGTGTTATGGTCTGCTTCATTTTTAGGGATGTTCGGAACTGGGATCCTGTCTTACTTTTCCTTTTTACGTTTCCTGGTCCTTCTCAACTTCATCATTTTTCTGCTCATGTTCGGCTTCGTCATACTGCCCATCATCATAAGCTCACACACTTCAGCAAACACCACCTACAACCAATCTGACGGTCCGCATTTTTCATTTCAGAGTGACTTCTGTGTGTTTCATTTCAAAGGTTTTAATTCTTGGCTACTTTCTTGTGTACAGGTAGTGTTTGTAGTCAGTATCCAATTAGTGCTCGTCGAGGCCTTGTCATTTTTCATGAGCACATTACAGATCTGCTGTCTGGAGGAGTAAGCATTTGACTTTTTGTTTCCTCTCTTTCTTATAAATTTGGTCGTTGTGTCTCGCAGCTTATGACCTTTTTCCTGCATTTACAGGGTTTTCTGGAAAGGACCTACCTTTTCTATGGTTTCTATAGAGTGGATAAAATCATCTTCCCCAAGTTTACCTATAACGTACCACTCGCCTATTTATTGGTGACGATAGCTTATCTTGTTCTTAGCCTCATCTGGATTGTCAAAAGGTAATGAAAGAACTGAATGTCGGATAAACTCTGTAAACCTTACCTAATAGCTGTTTGTCTTATTTCCTAAAGATCTGCCACAGGGTTCAAGCGTAACCTGGTTCAAGATGAGGACCGATTTCAAAGTTTCTGTAACAAGATTTTCGCTGGATGGGATTTCTGCATCACCAATGAAAGTGCCGCTAAGCTCAAGAGGAGCAGTCTTCTTTATGAGCTCAAGGTCAATTTTGCATTTCGTTTTCTCCTTTTACAACTGAAGCGTCAACTAAAAGGTGCTTTCTTTCTTTCTTTCTTTCTTTTTATTATGTAGACCGACTTGGAGGAGGAGAGAATTAAACAAAAAATCGCCGACCGCACTCAAAGGGAGAAATGTCGCATTTACGTCATACGTTTCATACTGAATCTTTTTGTCATTGGGGTCCTCGCTGCCTGCTTCTATAGCATTTATGTAGCCACTATATTTTCTCAGAAAGCCCAGATGGATAATAAAAAGGTATGATTGTATTTATTCCCCCATTTTAATGCATTTTAACCTTGTTCTTAAAGTTGTTGTTTTTATTTTTACTTTTAAACAGGAAAACTTTATCGTGGACCTCATTTATGAATATTTACCATCAATTGTCATTACACTGGCAAACTGCATCACTCCACTCCTCTTTTCGGTAATCATCAATTTTGAGGACTATTCACCAGCCTTTGAGATTCGCTTCACTCTCATGAGGTACTTTCTTTCTTTAAACTCAGTAATTCACAGATGATGATGAAGCCACATCATTTTATTCGTTTTTGTATTCATTTACAGGTGCGTCTTTATGCGCTTGACGAGTATTGGAGTTTTGCTATTCTCTCTCTGGTCTCAAATCACTAAATGTAACACGGATCCCTGTATTTGTGGCTACAACCATGTCCTTTATTCGGTAAGCCATCGTAGTTAAAGTTGCCTGTGTTTTAAAAAGAAAAAAACATTTGCGCATGATTTAGTTTTCCTGTCATATTTTTTGTTTTTAGTGTTGGGAGACGCGTGTTGGTCAGGAAATGTACAAACTTGCCATATTTGACTTCATCATCATTTTTGCTGTCACCGTCTTTGTTGAGTTTCCCCGAAAGTAAGTTGGTGTTTTGCTCAGGTTAACAGAAATGTAATCCCTTATGGAAACCTAATGTTTACGGAACTTCTTTCTTGTTCTTATCTAGGCTTATAGTGCAGCACTGCGACTGTGGCCTCGCTAAGTGGGTGGGCCAGCAGGAGTTTGCAATCCCTCAAAACGTTTTGGAAATAGTTTATGGTCAGACAATCTGCTGGATCGGGACCTTCTACTCTCCGATGCTGCCTGCAATCTGCACCATAAAATACTTCTTCATTTTCTACATCAAAAAGGTGAATTCATGTTTTTTTACAGGTCACATTAGTTTGTGACCTGCAGCAAATGTATTAAATCAAGAATAACGTGTGAGATTGGCTGTGTCTTGTTGTTAGGTGTCACTTATGAACAACTGCCGCCCGGCCACCCGTCCTTTCAGAGCCTCTAGTTCCAATTTCTTTTTCCTGGGCGTCCTGCTAATAGGTCTTGCTTTGGCCTGTCTCCCAGTCATTGTTAGTGTAGCACAGTAAGTAATCTGATCATAGATATTGTTGTTTATTGCTTTTATTCCAGGTGAAGTAATGATTTATGTTTTTTGTCTCTCAGAATAAACTGTTCACAAGCTTGTGGACCATTTGTTAGTTACAACACGTCCTGGGAAGTTCTTCCTCATACAATATCCCAGTTGCCCAACGAAGTTAAAACACTTCTGTACGCACTCTCATCAGAGGCCTTTGCTGTGTGCCTGTTTGTTTTTACCTGGTATGTTTCAAATCGTGAGGTTGATCATTCATGATTACCCATAATTGCTTAGCATCTATTGTTTTTTTGCTTGCAGTCTGGCGATGTTCTATGTTATTGCACTCGCTGGAGCATACAAAAGAGTTATAGATCAACTGAGAGACCAGTTAGTAATGGTAGGTTGAGATAAACAAGTACACTGTTCAACTTTACATCTGTCAACTCAAGCAAAACAAAATGTTTTAATCATGTTATTAGGAGGGACGAGACAAGCGTTTCCTGATACAGAAACTCTGCCAGGCTCAGAGGTCGTCTCCCGTCAAATCACCAGGTTCCCGCTCCCAGACCCGTGTGACCAGGAGCCCCAGCTACCACACCAGCTTTGCTAATAACTTCAATGAAGGACTTTTCCTGGCGAATTCTCCCCCTGACTCATCCACACATGTGTAGAAAGTGAAATAGTAGGTTCACTATACCTAGAGATAAGATTGTTCTCACAGGATCCAAGAGAACAATCAAAAGCAGGCAGCCATTGATGTATTATGTGGATTTTAAACAAAAATAATGATGGCAATATCGTGTCACTGTGTTTATTCTGGCTTGTACATTGTCATATCTTCCTTCTGAGAAGGGTACTTTGAAATACTACTGACGCAAAAAACACTATCTGTGCACTTTTCTGTATCAAAACTGCATCTTATGTATTTATGTTGTGTGGCTGTTACTGTTCCCTGTAGCCACAATCTCATGCTCAGTTGTTTGAGTCATTTAACACTTTCATTTTGAGTGAATCTAGTGTAATATATATTCAAGTAACCTTTTTTCCTGTTTGTTTTTTGTAACTGTTGTTTTTTTTATATTCTATTGAGTGCTTTTTACTTGGAACTGTTCAAGCAAGAATAAATGCAAAAGCGTAATTTTTTTCACGTTTTGATTTAATTTCATCCACACCCTGCAGTACTACTTCCAAAGCTGTAGAGGTCGCTGCGTCGCAGCGCTGTAGCTGCACTGACAGCTAGTGTGGAACCGGAGGCAGCGTGAGCGTGCTGCAGAGGCTCAGAGACCCGTCAGCCAAAATGTTCAGAATCACTATCCGCGCAGATATGGGAACGCTTTGGATTATATTTGGCATTATATATTCACAGTTCTTGACGGCATCTTCGGATGACATTGTGGTTGCATGTGGGGGATTTGTGAAGTCCGACGTAGAGATAAACTATTCCTTAATCGAGGTGAGAGTGCAAATATCCGGTGAGCTAGCTGCTAGCTCAGATTTCCTCAAGCTAACGATTGAGAAATGAATGACAGTTTGAATGAAACGACCAAAGAGACGGATGTTGGTCACAAAAACGTTTCTTTATAACAACCTTGTAATTGAGATATTTCCAGTTTTAAGCAAGTGACAACTGTATCTTTGCAAAATGTGCATATTTGATACAATATGATGGACGAAGTATTATGTTTATTAAAAACAAAACATACCTGTTTAGAATGGAGAATGTGAAGCGTCAGCATGAGGTGGGACTATGGGATGGACTAATCCCCTTCATTCACAGGGGCTTTAGGATTAACCACTTCGCCAAATTGAGCGAAGAGACTATTCTGCCTGGTAGTGATAGCTGTCAGGTTTTAGTTGGACAGTTTAGTCAGTCATAATATATAATTTATGAATATATCATGTTAAGTACTGAGTTTTTATTCTTCACAGATTAAACTCTACACTAAACAAGGGTCTTTGAAGTATCAAACAGACTGTGCTCCGATCAATGGGTACTTCATGATCCCACTTTATGACAAGGTAAAAAAAAAAAATCACGCATTTAATAGTTATTCAAGTAATTTATGATCTGTTATCCCCAAATGACCTGTTTATTCCCTTGGCACAGGGGGATTTTGTTTTGAAGATCGAGCCTCCTCTTGGTTGGAGCTTTGGTAAGTCCACTAGTGTCATCACTTTGGACTTAACTCATTAACACAATTATTCAATCTGCCCTTTCAACAGAGCCCACATCAGTTGACCTTCATATAGATGGTGTGAATGACATCTGTACCAAAGAGGAGGATATTAACTTTGTTTTTACTGGTTTCTCAGTATCCGGAACGGTGAGTTATCCTGAATCATTGTTTAAATGGCTTTAATCTGGGGGTTAATTTTTTTGTCTTACATTTTTTATTCAATCAGGTTTTGAGTAAGGGTCATCTGCTGGGCCCAGCAGGTGTGGAGGTCACTCTGTCTCAGACAGGAACAGGAGACAAGCTTCAGAGTGTGGTTACACAGCCTGGAGGAAAGTACGTAGCTATACTTCATCACAACAATATTCTTTGTGCTTTTTGCTTTTACATATTTTCTCATTTTATAATGTTTTTCTATACAGATATGTCTTTTTCAAAGTACTTCCTGGAGGCTATGATATCACAGCTTCACATCCCTCTTGGACTCTTGAGCAGGTTTGTTTTATTTATTATTTATTTATTTATTTTCTATGCCACATATTACCTAAAAACCCAGCAATAATCAAAGTTAGGGTTGGGCGTTATGACAATAATCGAATCATGATCTGATTTCTGAGTTGATCTGCCAATTTGGAAAAAAATTGTTATTGTGATCCAGTTTTGTGTGATTTTTTGTTTTGTTTTGTTTTGTCTGGTCGGGACAGTGAATGTTAATGAACATACATGGTACTCGTGCATCTAAACACGCCACACCGGATTGTAGCCTTAGGCTAATTTCCATCCGTTGTCCCACTCTTGCTCTCTCAAACACACTCTCATTCATTTATTCATTCATTCATCCATCTTCATTCGTCCTGGTGTATTTAATAATAATAATAATAATGATGCATTGGTTTTATATAGCGCTTTTCTGGACACTCAAAGACGCTTTACATTGCACTATTCATCCACTCCATACTCGGTGGTGGTAAGCTACTATTGTAGCCAGAACTGCCCTGGGGTAGACTGACGGAAGCGAGGTAACCAGTCTGTGCCATCGGCCCCTCCGACCACCACCACTCACTCACTCACTCTCTACATTCGCTAGGCTTCCTGGTGTTCCCAAACGGTCTCCCATCCAAGTCCTACCAGACCCTTCCCTGCTTAGCTTCCAAGGTCTGACGGGATTGGGAAGGGGAAAGCGGAGTATCTAACATGCAAACTCTTCACAGAAAGACCTCACCAGGGGATTGAACCCAGAACCTTCTTTCTATGAAGCACAAGGGCCGCTGCACTCCCATGCCGTTTCTGTTTAGTGCAAACAATGACAGTTTTCCCCACGCACTCTTGTAGCTCAGCCTTGCAAAGTGCGACGCCTCACCAATCACAGTGAGGTGTGTCCTTTCTGAAGCTGCAGATAGCATTAAAGGTGATGTACTGTAAATCTGCAGTGCAGGCTCTAAGAAAATGGTGCTATTGTTTTTTGGCAAATCGCCCACACGCTGACAATGTTGTTTTTAACTGTGCTTAACTTGCTTTGTTTTTTTCACAGAGTACAACATCAGTTCATGTTTCTAATGCCAATGCTCCTGCCACTGCACCTCTGGTGGTGGGAGGGTATGACGTCTCGGGGGAGGTGCGCAGTGATGGAGAGCCCATGAAAGAGGTCACCTTCCTACTGTACTCAGCCACAGTCAAGAAAGAGGTATTTATGTTTTAACCACGGAGTCAAACCTACTCCACTGTTTTATGCTGAATGAGAAGTACATCAATGTGCAAAACATACAGAAATGAAGACCCTCTAATAACAATAATAACTTCTGAACGTTTGGCAAAGTGATTTTTTGTTATTCAAATGATTTTTTATGTTTTTCCAAAGTTGATTTATGATGTCCTTTGTTTTGTGTGAACATCAGGACATCAGTGGTTGTAACATGTCACCAGTGACCGGGGCTGAGTCTGGGGACAGTTCCTTGGTTTATATGTGCAGTGCTTTGTCTAAAGAAGATGGCACATTCACGTTTCCCTCACTGGCCAGTGGAGACTACACTGTGGTATGCTGTCTTAGAAAAGTTAAACATCACCAAGGCCAATTCGAATGATGTTATGCAAATTTAATGTTGTGTACCCCATTTTAAGGTGCCTTTCTACAGAGGAGAAAGGATAACTTTTGATGTTGCTCCTTCAAGACTGAATTTCAAAGTTGAGCATAACAGTTTGAAGCTAGAGGTAAAAATACATCCCTAACCATTTATTTTCCAGAAGTCTTTTGCAAATCACCTTGAATTTATTGTGTGTGTGTGCGCTCAAAAGCCAATCTTCCGTGTGATGGGGTTCTCTGTGACCGGACGAGTCCTGAACAGTGTCGCTGGGGAGGGTGTGCCAGATGCTACGGTGTCACTCAACAACCAAATTAAAGGTTAGTATTTGTCTGTTTTAATGTGATTTTTAGATTTAACAAACCACAAGTTGTTTAAGTTTTGTGGTTTTGTGTTTTCAGTCATAACAAAGGAGGACGGTTCTTTCAGACTGGAAAATATGACTGCTGGTGCCTATACAATTCGTGTAAACAAAGAGCTCATGTACTTTGAGCCCATCACTGTAAAGATTGCCCCAAACACACCTCAGCTTCCAGATATTATCACCGGAGGGTATGTTTGCCCGATGCTGTGTAATGTTAAGAAACCTATACACATTAAATCATCTTTTTTTTTTTTTCCCCCACCAGATTTAGCGTCTGTGGTCAGATTTCAATCAGTCGCCTGCCTGAGGGCATGAAGCAGCAAGGTCGCTATAAGGTCACCCTGACACAGCAAGGTCAAGACAGAGCAGGCAGCCGCACCATCGACTCTGATCCTCAGGGGAGCTTTTGCTTTCAGGCCAAACCCGGAGACTACAGCGTTCATGTGCGGAACCAGGCTGGAGTTTATTATTCACAATCATGCAGAATACAAAGAGCAACATGACAGTTTAATAATTAATCACGTTTCCGTTGTGCACTCAGGTGTCACTTCCTGAGGCAGAGGTGAAAGCCGGGCTGGCTCTGCAGCCTCATGCCCTGGAGGTTTCCCTGGTGGACCGACCCCTCACTGACCTCCTGTTCACACAATTCATGGCCTCTGTCTCTGGAAAGGTCTACTGCTTAGGTATTATTAATTAACAAAGTAGAGTTTAACAAGTCAAATATGCTGTACAAAGTGCTGCTTGATATTACTAGCACAACTCCTTTTATGTTTTTTTTTCTTTCATTGTTAATGGCCTTTTTGAATTGTCCTCCCATCAGCGTCTTGTGATGACTTTGCCGTGACTCTTCAGCCAGTGAGTCGTCAGGGGGAGAGGAGGAGTGTGGCTTTATCAGGCAGCAGTGATGTTCTCAGCTTCTCCTTTGACAACATTCTGCCTGGAAAATATAAAGGTAAGACTTAGAGGAGACACATCAGGCAGAATTTACTTGATTGAGCTTCTATCCATGTTCAAACAAACATTCCCTTGTCAAAATCATTCTTTCACTTTATTCTCGCTGGTTTGCTGCTCAATTTTGTATTCCTGCTGTGTTTTGTATTGTCATAGAAAAAACACCAACTCCACATTTTTTTTATCACTGGCCTCGTTCTGAGCAGTTCTGTATTGTGCTAGAATGCTTTTAGCTAAAAGTGAAAGCTTGAATTCAAAGATTAAAATACGAAATTTAAATGCTGAGGTACCCATTTCAACCGTTTTTTTTTTTTTTTGCATAAAGGCAACATAATGTGGCAGTTCTTTTCTGTTTGGCAGTTGTTTTTTTCTTAATCTCTCTCTGCAGCTTTACTCTACCAATTTCCCTTTTTTTTTTCCAAAATGTAATTAGTTGAAGAAAGCAAATGTTTAGCCAGCGTTTCAGTGCCTGCTGTTGCTCAAACTCTCTTGGATGCGCACAGTCTGTTGAGTTTGCTTTCCCAGATTTTTTACACAATCTTTCATAATAATATCATACGGCTTCTATTTGTTGTTCTCGATCAGTGGGCATTTCTCACGAGGAGTGGTGCTGGAAACACAAGTCCATGGAGGTGGAGGTTTTGGACTCGGACGTGTTGGGAGTGGAGTTCAGGCAGATCGGTTACATCCTGCGCTGCTCTCTGTCACATGCGATTACTCTGGTCAGTATCTGTGGCATTTCTTTTGTTCATTTTGTATACTCCAATCTGTATTTTAATAATTTATAATGAAAAAGAAAATGTAATCTGCAGGAGTTCTTCCAAGATGGGACTAAACCCGAGAACGTGGGCGTGTACAACCTTTCGAAAGGAGTCAACCGTTTCTGCCTCTCCAAACCGGGTGAGGTCCATTTCCCTGACCCCTCATTAGTCTGAACAGAGAGGGGATTTACATACAGTGGGATAGATGCTAGCGTACCCACTGTTCCCCTGTGCATAGTTAGAGAACAGCATTAGAGCCAAAAGGTCTGTGTCAGCCTTACCTAAATATAAAACTGGGGCAAAGTAATTAATCAACTGTAAATGACTTGTCCAGGTGTTTACAAAGTCACCCCTCGCTCGTGCCACCAGTTCGAGCAGGACTTCTACACCTATGATACGTAAGTGTGAGCTAGCTGCTGGTTCACTAATACACAGTCATGCTTTCCCTTTTCAACATGCGCTGTTTTTTTTTTTTTTTTTAATATTTCCTTTTTTGTTCATGTCCTGCAGCTCTGCACCCAGCATCCTTACCCTGACAGCTGTGCGGCATCACATGACCGGCCTCATCACCACGGACAAAATCATGGACGTCACAGTGACCATCAAGTAAGAGCACTCAGAATACCATGGAGATAGACCAGTGTTTGTTATGAATTGTACCAAATAAGAAGATTTTTATGAACTGAGCAAACGAAAAATACTGAATATGAGCACAAAATATGTTTCCCCCATGTGAGTGAATTCCAGTCTCCTGCTATAAAGATTTTTATTTTTTTTTAATTCAAAGTGTGTATGACCCTTTGATACTTAGTTGGATCAGTTGCAAGTAATAATTCTCATTTTATTTCAGTGAAGCAGCAATTTAATGAATGTTTTTTGTTTTGTTTTTTGTACATGCATTTTGACATAGATAAAGTTCAAGAGCAGTTTGACTCAATCATTTCCCATTGATCACATGGTCGGCACGGCAAAAGTTTAAAATTGTTTGCCTCTTTCTATGTCACTTCCTGTCAGTGTCCAATAAGGAAGTGAAACTATTAACACCCCAAAAATGGAAAGAAAGCTGTGTCTTTTTGTGCATTATGCAACTTTTTATGCAAAAACCACACCATTCTGACCACTCATACAGCCTCTGGGTCATTACAAGGTCAAATACACACAAATATAAACTTTTATTTCACATTAAAAGTTGCATAGTGCACCTTTAAATGTATTTATGTTGACTGTGTTGTCTTATGGACTATGAAAGGAAAAAACTTTGGAACTCACTGCCCAAAGCATCAGAGACTCATCCTCACTCACTTCCTTCAAAACATCCCTCAAAATCCACCTCTTCTAAACCACATTTTAATAACTGCGTCTACTAGTTCCTTTGGAGTATCTTGAAAAGCGCTATGCAAGTACTTGCTTTGTACTTGCTCAATGCAATAATGGCATTGTGGGCGCTCTGATCTTTCAGAGCCTGTTTCGTATCTTTGACGTTTGATTACTTGCTCCTGTGTAACCTGGAATGTTCCGTTTGATCCGACAGGTCGTCTATCGAGAGCGAGCCTGCCCTGGTGTTGGGTCCGCTGCGCAGCCTGCAGGAGCAGAGACTGGAGCAACAACTGCAAGAAATTCAGCTGCGTCGCCAGGAACGAGAGCGCCGTGCCGAGGAGGAAGGCGGGGCCAAAGATGACAGTCCACCCATACAGGAGAAGGCAGATGAACTGACAGGACCATTTCACTATGAGTTTTCTTATTGGGCCAGGTTGGTGTCTGTAGCCTCTTTGGAAAGCATGTCAATACGTATATAACACATCACATTGTTATCTTACTTTATTGTTGTAAAGAGCTGGAGAGAAAGTTACAGTGACTCCGTCTTCAAAGGAACTGCTCTTTTACCCTCCCGAGGTAGAGGCCACTATCACTGGAGGTAAATATTCCCGTCATGAACACCATTTTACCGTTTGTAGAGTAACATCAAAACTTTATTTGCAACAGCAGTTGTTGCTTAGTGGAGTAGGTTTTGATTGTGATTGACCTGTGTTTAGAGTCGTGCCCAGGGCGCTTGGTGGACATTGCCGGTCGAGCGGGTCTCTTCCTCGAGGGCAAAGTGTCACCCGAACTACAGGGGGTTGAGATTTCAATCACTGAGAGAGGAACCACGATGCCTCTCATCACTGTGGCCACTAATGAGAATGGAGCTTACAGGTTTGTTTCATACATCTCATTCACTTCTTTGCAACTTAAAAACTTCGACATAGTTTACCCTTTATTTCTATAGAATAAAATGATAACAATACAATACTTTTTATTAGTTTGTATTATTAGGGTTGCAACTAATGACTTTTCTTTAGCAATTATCTGGTTAGAGATTTTTGTAGTAGATTATACTTTGAGGTTTTCTATGAAATTGTTGCCAGATTAATGAAAAATGCAAACTACCTCACGTTGGAAAATACTTATAATTACCGTATTTTTACTCAAAATCACAGAATGTATTATTGATATGCCTGTGCAAGAATCACTGTACAGACCAGATTACATTTACCAAATTAGCTGAATATGTTAATAGCCACAGTTAACCTGAATAGTGGATGCAGCTCCAATAACTGTACGTCTCGTTCCAGTGTGGGTCCGCTACACAGTGACCGTCTCTATGACATCACCGCCAGTAAAGAGGGCTTTGTCCTGAGTCCAGTGGAAGGGACACAGGGGGATTTTAAGGCGTTTGCTCTCGCAGGGGTCACTTTTAAGGTACATACAGAAAAGCACCTAACATTGTTTATCAAAGTTTTATTTATCTTTGTTTGCTCTGCTCTTTGTGATTTTAGTAATGTGAGCTGACACAATAAAAATGCTTAATGGCACCCTTTTATAATCATCTTTTAATTATTAGAAGTTTGTATTTCTAATGAAAGATGGCTCACTTTGTTTTTCTGTCTGCTGCCTGGGGTGGCTATTGTTCCTATGTTAAAAGGATTCGTAATTATCTCATGAGATCCTGACAGCGTTTGGCTTTCCTTTTCACATGCTGATGGGAGGAAAGTCTTTTGCGCTTTATTGTTGCCTTGTTTTTGTTTTGTGCCTTCGTTGGCTGTCTCTTTTGTTATTTGGGCCGGAGCATTTTGGTTCTGTTGTTTTGTTTACATGGTTTGAGTTTTACTGCTTTTTTTCTGCAGATCCAGTCAGAGGACGGCCTGCCCCTCTCTGGTGTCCTCCTCTCTCTGAGCGGGGGGCAGTTTCGGTCAAATCTATTGACCCAGGACACTGGCCTTCTGACCTTTAATAACCTGGTAGGCTCAGTGCCCTCTCTGCGTATTGAAATATCTAGTTATGTATTCTTCCCTATGGTTCTAAAAAGTGTCTTATTCTTGTCAATAGAGTCCTGGTCAATACTACTTCAAACCCATGATGAAGGAGTTTCGATTTGATCCCACCTCTCAGATGATCACTGTGGAAGAAGGTCAAAACCTCAGCATCGATATCATCGGCATTAAGACGGCTTACAGGTAAATTACTTAAACGAAAAATATATGAACTATATTGACTTATCTGTGGCATTTTTGATCTTTACAGCTGTTATGGAGCAGTGCTGTCTTTGAGCGGAGATGCAGAAAGGGATGTTGCTGTGGAGGCGGTGGGACAGGGAGACTGCAGTCTCTACAGCGAGGACACAGTCACTGATGAGGAGGGACGCTTCAGGCTCCGGGGGCTGCTGGTGAGGAGCTAAACACTATATATCAGAAACAGTGGCCAACATGAGGCATAGCTTCACTGCAGTACTTTATATTGATATTTCAATACATTTTTTGAAGGGGAAAAGGCTTGGGATAAATTAACTTAAACTGCTTTCTTATCCTTAGCCGGGCTGTAAATATCTCATCCAATTGCGAGCTGAAGGCAACGACCACATCGAGAGAGCGCTGCCTCAGCACAGAGCAATCGAGGTAAACACATCTAGTCTCTTTTGCTAAAACAAGGTTACGTTTCTCCACAGAATGTCAGAATAAATGAACACTATCGTATAGACAAATGAACATTTATTGTCCTTGTGTTTGTGGAGGTTACTCTTTGTAAATTGGCCTACTGTGGCAGAGTTGTTAAATCCCTCGGAGAGGCATGGGGAGCTTTGTAATTGAATTGTTATAGTAACTCCGTGAACCCTGTGATTATGACTTATCAGCAACCTTATCACATGAGTTCTTTTCATACTCTGAACAAAAGCGCAGATAATCCCATTGCAAGGTTTCACCTCTCACTTCATAATTTGCCTTGTCGGAAAAGTGCAGGCCCTAATCTTTTTAGTGCGTCTGCAAAAATGCAATAATTCCACTTAATTCCCTGTTATTATCACACTATGTGACCCTGAGCTTTGTTCCCCTTTGGAATTAAAAGTTTGTTTTCCACTCAGGTCGGCAGCAGTGACATTGAAGGGGTCAACATTATTGCCTTTAGACAAATCAATCAGTTTGACCTCAGTGGAAATGTTGTCACATCTCCTGAACATCTCTCAACGCTCTCGGTAAGACAAATTAAGTTTTGAGCATAGTCACTTGTATTTTTTAAACTTTGTGACATTTTACACCTTCTGAATTATTGTGCAGGTAAAACTGTACAAGAGTGACAACTTGGACAATCCAATCAACAGTGTGTCTTTGGGGCAGTCTCTCTTCTTCCACTTCCCTCCTCTGGACAGAGATGGAGAGGTAAACATCAGGTGGTGCACTATTTTAAAGT
The DNA here is from genome assembly GCF_951799975.1 of Gobius niger. Taxonomy (NCBI): domain Eukaryota; kingdom Metazoa; phylum Chordata; class Actinopteri; order Gobiiformes; family Gobiidae; genus Gobius; species Gobius niger. Next base: position 28,920,669 of record NC_136854.1, read on the forward strand.
TGCAGTGTTGAGTTTTTCCCACTTCCATGTTCTCTCCCGCTGCAGAACTATGTGCTGATGCTGTTCTCCACGCTGTCGCGCTCCCAGTATGACTTCACTCTGCCCCAGGTGTCCTTCTCCTCCTCTGGGTACCACAAGCACATCACTCTCACCTTCAACCCCACTGTAAGACGCATGCTTTGTACTTTACCAAAACGGACAGTGAAAGAGGTAAAGGAACCTGATTTACTTTTTCTGCTTCAGCGTAAAGTGCCTGACCAAGATGTTGCCCAAGGCTCCTACATCGCTCTGCCTTTGACTTTGCTTCTTCTCTTAGCGGCATACAATCACGAAAAGGTACTGTTTATTTATTAGTTCTTCTTTATCTATGGTATTTTGTCAAGAAGGATGTACACACGAGAATAAACGCTGACAATAACCTTGCCTCGTCAGGTCATCCCTCTCCTACTCCAGTTCGTGAACCGTATCCAGGGAGTGCGGAGCATGGCCCAGACCAGTGGAGACAACGCGGCTGTGGACGAAGCCAAGCGTCAGGCAAAAAGACCAAAATCTAGACGCACATGATCACAGCAACAACCTCAGTGACCTCAAAAACGCATTTGTATACTTGTTCACGATCACCTAAAACAATGGAGCGCAGCAGTGAGCGGGGACTGCAGGAGGTCAATTTTCCATTCATTTTTCTCATTGTCTGCTCGGAAATGTTAAGAGTTTAAAAGTATTATGGAAACTAATCAGCTGTTTGGTAACTCACGAAGATGGATACAATACAACAATTTAGACAGTAGTAACCATATCGCTACTTGACCTGCCTACTTGACAGGCTTTTGGGAAAATGAATGGAAACTTGGCTCCGTAGATGGTACTGCACTAGCTGGGCCCTTAGCCTCAGAGCTGGCAAAGGGTTTATTGTTATAGTTACTTCAAGGTCCATTTTTAACCACAGCCTCGTCAGCCAAACCCAAGACTCGTTTATACTTGAACCATTTTAGTGAAGTCAGAAAAATGTACAGCATTGCACTGATTTGTAGGCTAGTCCAACAACAATGTTTAGGAAAGATAAATAATGCCACCTGTTAGCGAGTCACCACTGCATATCCAGGGCTCCTATTTTTATTTAAAGGATGTTGAGACATTACCAAATGGAGATCCTGTAGCTGTTAACAGTGGCGGTTTGATGGACAGCCAAAATGGCCGTCCACCTCCCGCTCTGTGCCCTGTACCCTTGTCAGTCAATGCTTTTGTGAAACACCCACTTGTTACTGTAATGCACTCCACTTATAATAGGATTTTATAAGCTGTCAGGGGTGACGCATGAGGTTGGCTATGTGTCACTTTACCGCATTAAGCTCCGGAAAGTGGTGTGTTGATGATAGTGCATTGGGTGCTGGAGATTACTTGTGTGAGATGATTTTTGGTTCATTGGGGTAGAGTGACGGGGTTTAAGTAGCTCTACAGTAGTGTGCAAAAGTTTTAGATGGGATTTTTTTTTCTTTTTTCAAAGTCTTTTCAGCCAAGAAATCGGTCAATGTCCATGAAATAGTGCCAGTGTAAAATTTCGCAAAAGCACTGGTGCTGCCCTCAGATGGTAAAATGGTGCCCAGACTCAAAGATGCAGCAATAAAGTGATGCCTTTTCCTTGACATCAGTTACGTACGATACAATGGATCCTAATAATTGGCACATTTATATAACAACAATAACCCAAGCTCATATTTAGCTTTAATACTTTTGCATAGTACTGTATAGAAATGGGATACTAATAATTTATTAATTTTGTAATTAATTTTGAGCTGACTTTGTATACCATTTTGTTAATGCGTGATTTTTTTTATGTATATTTGTCATGAGCTGTTTGAATGGAAGATTTTGGCTTGCTCTGTCATAACCAAATGACAAAGCAGAAATAGAATTGACATTGTTTTATCCCTGAACGAAATATGGCACTGTGAAATTAACAGACCCCAATTACTTTTTGTATTTAATTTATGTGTTCTCATTTGCGGCAGATTTTCAAACTGAGATGAGACCGACTCTGATTATTGACTGACATGAAAGTTATTAGCCGAGATGGTCCCGTTTGAGCCGAGTTGGAGGAAGGGGAGGGCTTTAATTGCTGTTTGGTCCAAATCTGTTAATTTGTAAGATAAAGAATAAAACGTGCAAGGAGATCATGTTGTCTTTAATGCATCTGCCTCTAGGGGGCAGTGCAACATTTTCATGAATGTCCATACAGATTCAAGCACTAGGCATATATATTTACAATAAAACAGCACAAGTTATGTGTTTCCATACGCTCTAATACTGTAAGCAGCAACCGTTATGAAACAAGGAGACGATGTTTGTGTGATGTTTAAAGCTCTGAGATTTCTCACCTTTAAGGAACCTGAGATTTTCTTGCACAGCCTCCCGAAAGGGATTATTATCATGCATTGATTTGTTGTTGACACTTTGATACTTTATCTTATGTGTTACCTTTGTCTTTACACCCTTCACATAACAGCTTTTATGTGTTAAAGCGACGCGCACAGAGTTTTAGAAAATACAGGTTTGTGGAATGAACTGTACTGCTGAAACTAAACTACTATTCTTGAGCCACGACCACACGTCTGCAGCCCATTCCACACACACAAAAAGTTATTTTTATAAGAGATTATTACTGAATTATTTATTTATATATATATATACAGCTTCCAACAGCTGGCATGTGCTTTCTAGTATTAAACCAAATATTAATACAAAATGACAATATTGTCTTATGGTCTCAACTTAAATAGCACTTTTCTACCTTTACTAGGCTCAAAGCGCTTTACAGTGAGGAACCACTTACCCATTCATACACAATGTACGCATACACTGGAGGCAAGTAGGGTGAAGTGTGTTGCCCAAGGACATGAATGTGCATTTTGTGCTGGGATTCGAACCCACGACCTTCTGATTACAAGACGACCCGCTCTACCACCTGTGCCACCGTCGCCCTGTTGTAAGTGCAAATTATTTTACTCACCTACTGAAAGGCAAATATTCCTATTTTAAGAGAAATGTACATAACTTTCAAGTGAAATAGCTTGCCAAAGGCCTTCTGCATTTATAGAAGCTTGATGATAAGTCCAATTTGGTTACTTTCTGTGCACAACATGGCATCAATTGACATTTACTCTTTATCTTCATCACCAGAGTTATGAATATGCTGGACAGTCACCACACAAACATCTACTGTAGATCAAGATGGATGTTGTAACTTTGCTTAATGCTTACATTTTCATTTACCATACAGTACATATTTTACACATGTAATTTTTGATCAGTTGCATTGGCACTATCACATGAAGTCTTCCCTCAGTAAAGCCTTTCCATGTGCCGTCTGTATTTACATGCATTTTCACCTGACATAACCCTCGTGTCACCCCACATTCTAGTGGCGTGCTGGCCTGCCTGAGTCACCCCTAGCAGTCATAAAGCATTGCCCGGGACAGCAGTCATGGCACAGAGGGAGGGGTGAGACAGTTGGGACCTTCTGTGGCACATTATTACCAGCCACTTGATGAGAATGCAGGAGGAGAGGAAAGTGGAATTAAATATTCATAGGAAATGATGACAAGACGGGCAGCAGCGGTGAGTATGAAGTGTAATAGTATCTACTGCAGCTCTTTGTGGGTGCTCTAGTCGGCGTGCGAGGAGATCCGACCCAGACGGACTCCCTGCGCCACTTTCTATCGGGGTGAGAGAGGTGTGTCATGTCACCTTTTTATGAAACCCCAGACCCACTTCCAGTTCCCTGAATGCAGCGAGAGCTGAGGCGGCTGCTCCTGCTCTAAATGTAATCACAGAGAGCAGAGAAGGTCGGACAGCCTTTGAAATTTATTCTGTTACGGGCAATTTTATACCCATGAGGCCTATTCAAATGGACAGTGAAGCACATAACTTGGTTTAGTTTAGGGGCATGACCCAAGGGAATACAGGATGTCATTTTAGTCCACATTTTGTCAGTGGTTAAAGCATTCATCCACTATCCATATTGTGGCTCCAACTTGTGCATGCCGTTGTTGTGTCCTTGGGTGATGCACTTCCTTTTGCAAGTATGCATGGTGTTTGTGAGTGAGTAGTGGTGGTCGGACTCGGAGGGGCTGAGGGGACACAAACTTACCTTGCTTCCACCAGCCTACCCCAGGGCAGCTGTGGCCACAGTGAGGTGAGGTGAATGAATGATGCATGAAACTCTAAAGCTTCTCGAAGCCTTATTAGGATCAACATGTATATTTGATAACTGTTTTAAAAAAATGAGCAAATGGTTTTATTAAGCAATTTCAACACTGTACATCCCATTAATTAATATTACAACAATTATACAAAAAATGTAGGAAATTCGTTTTTTTCTTCAAATTGTGTCAAAACAAGTCTTAAAAAAAAATACAAAATCAGACCCAAACAAAAGGAAAGCCATCGGCAAAACAGATTTTTTGTTTTTTATTTTTGTTTTTTATTTTTTTTGTTTTTGTTTAGGATGTGTTCAGTTAGACAATTGCGATATATTGTGGCTTCTTGTACTATGGATATTGCATCTCCTAATAGTGCAATAATTTGGCAATATTGTTTTGTGCAGCCCCTGGACTAATGCATTATAAATCTCTCAAGGTGACACAAAATGAAATGGTGAGAAATATACCGGTAGTTTTGTGAGTGCCACTGCCCCCTCATCTTAGCAGTGAGTTTGTTTGTTAAATATGTGTATATGGGCATGGAAATCTGGGCATAATGCAATGCTTAAAAGAATATATGTGCACTTTATACTTCATCATATATAGGAGGATATGGGGATGTGTGATGAGTTTAAAAATGACCACTAATGCTGTTTTGTAATGCTGCTCCTGTGTTCTCCTCTGTACGAATTGCCTTTTACTGTTAAGTGCCTTGTAAAATCCGCCATTATTTCCTTGTCCTTGCTCCACTCTGAGGGCAACAGTGTCGGTCAAAGCTCTTTTTACTCGGTGTGTGTTTGACATTAAGGACACATCCGCTGCACTGTGAGCCCCCTGTACTTAGTTCCCAGAGGTGCAAGGTTGAGCCCTACACCAGCTCTCTGTCTTCTAATCCTCTGCCTGCAAGAAATCTCATCTATGAACACGCTGACCATGGCCACCGGCTGTTCGGTATCCTTGCCTCTGTTAAAGTACCAGGCTGGCGAGGTGAATTTTCTTGGCCTGGTGAGGTCTATCTGGATAAAAGGGGCTGGAGTTAAGTAGGTGCTAAAATATGATATGACATCTCTATGACATTGAGTCAACTTTATATAGGAGGTTTGGTTCTTTTCTACCCAATCCAACCTACTAATCTGCCTTTTATGCCCACCTGAAAACTATCTGAAGTAAAAAAATATATATAAGTATTTGCCCCTACTTGCCTTTCATCAAGGTCTCCCCACGGTTAGCGCCCCGTTCGGCTCTGGGGGATGTGAGTTGGCAGACATTGTGATAAAAGGACTGCTATCGTGCTTCTAAAATGGACTCTTTCTCTCAGTCTATCCATTTCATTTTGTCCTGTATCTCACTGTCCTCTCTCATTGCTCTCCTCAGCTCACGGTTCCGATACACTGGTGCCCGAGTCTATACTGTCATCTGTATGGTCACCGGAGCCTGACCAAAGAGGAGGAGAGACAGGAGCGCTGGCTGTGTGTGTATGTGTAGAGATGTGGGAAGTTCATCACTACTGAGCTGTCCTTGAGCAAAGTCGTGTTGAGAAAGAGGAAAAGAATGGCAAACGAAATGACTTTCTCTGTGAAGAAGTTTAAGGGGTGCATCAACTGTATTCATGCAGAGTGAGCTTGTAATTTGACTATAATGTTTTACAATTAATCAGTAAAACACTTGAGAAATACCATAAATGTTCAATGTTTAATGGTATGTATAGAAAATGTTACTCGGTAACACTTTACATTACGGGCCGGTAAGTCCGTGGTACTTACAGTGGTAATTACTAGCAATGACTGTGGTACTTACTGTGGCACTAAAAGTGGTAATTACTAGTAATTGGGGTTAGGGGGTCACAGAGTTACCACTGTATCTCTCATTACTAAGAGATACAGGGGTAACTCTTAGTAATGAAGGTTGTACTTCTATTTACTATGGTACTTACTGGTAATTCAAGGATACTACAGCAGCAATTCATAGGTAGTAAATGAGGTACTTCTACAAACAGAAGTAATTTCTAGGATTGTGTGACTATAAAACAACATAAAACAACAATAGGGAAAACAAGAAGTACAACCTTCATTACTAAGAGTCACCACTGTTTCTAGAAGTACATACCTTGTAATTCTCACTATAGTATCCTTTAAGGACCACAATAAGTACCTAGAATTACCGCTGTAAGTACCACCATAAGCACCACTGTAAGTACCACAATAAGTGCCTAGAAGTACCACTATTATTACTAGTCTTTACCACTGTAAGTACCACCATAAGCACCTAGAATTTCCACTGTAAGTACCACCATTGGCACCACTGTAAGTACCACAATAAGTACCTATAAGTACCACTATTATTACTCCATTAAAGATTAATAATGATACCCCTCACACATGACCCTTCAAGCCTCTTTGGAGTTTAGCAATGCATTACCGGAGAGAAGTTCTTTTATGTTTTATTTATGAATCAAATAGTTTTTATCATACTTTTGCCATTTCTGTGGGTTTAGTCAAGGACATAGCGACAAAGGCATGCAGTGGCATAAGAGTTGATAATAAGGCCTATACAGTATTATTTGGACTTGGTGACTTGCACAGTTACATGATTGTGGGTTTGGCTTTTTCTAATCAAAAGGCAGCTCACATTCTTCTGCAAACTGGAGAGTTAAAGCCAGCAACTCTCCTCATCAAGGCCCATTGGTTGGCCTGAGGAAGCTGCACTGACACAAAGTGAATCTTATGTTAAGATGGTCATTTTGTGTGGGCAGTCTTTTGTACATGAAGAAAACACTGAAAAGTGAACATATTTGTTAGGCCCGGGATTTCACTTGTGCAGCTTTTAATAAAAATAATGTTATTTTTTTAGCAGAACAGCTATGTTTTGGTGACATCACAACATTCGAGTCTATGGATGAGGAGGACTAGTCAAAAATGTGTGTTTTAACAGACTGTTGGTTTGACTTTGTTAAAGGGTAATTTTGCTGCATTTACTGAAACTAGCCTACATAATAATTCAATTCAATAACTAATTCACTTTTGTTTTACTAAAGCATTGTTCAATCAAAAGGCAAATTGTAGGGTGAAAGGAGTGCATTGGTTGGCTAGGTCTAAAAAAAAAATAAAACGTGGTAATTAACAACGCAAACTCCAACATGTGATTTTAAATGTAATTCTTTATGGCACCACTAGTGGGAGTGACAAACAGGTGAGCCTGTAGGAACCAGGGATGTTACTGTAACACCCTCCATATTCACGTGCTTGGTGAGTAAACAGAAGAGAAAATACTTGTTTGCTTTGTGAATCTCCACAGCTCTTTTTGTAAATCTGAGGTTGGCCTGTCTGTGGATTACATGCAACAACATGGTTAGCCCCAGGCCTTTAGTTTATATACCGTCAATGGTTTTAGGCTTGTAGAAAACATGCATCCCCCGGTTTATGCTAACATTATACAAACTGTTATTAAGCAGTGACATGACCATACATTGAAGCTGTTTTACTGAGATTTTTGTCTTGGTTTAAAGCTTATTGCTGTAAATTGCAATAGGCCTTGTAATGTTTGATCAAACTTTTCACACCATGTATCACCAGGTCAAGATCAAGACCAAAAGCACGACCAAACAGGCTCTAAAGTTTAGGTTTACACCTAGTTTTTAACTTAACTCTATACCATGGGTAAACCAGGACAAACACAGCTTAAATGCATTACTAAAGCATAAGTAGCCTACAATTAAATGTAATGAATCAGATAAAGTATAATATTAAAAATGACTATAACTATCACCCGAAGAAGCCCAAGTTCCTCCACTGGTACATGTACCGCAGTTTGAGAATCACTGCATGTTACAAATAACTTTGGGATGGGGCTTTGACACACTTTTTGGACTCTAAAATTTGAGTTAGGCATTCACTGTCTCCTTTTGCTGTGTTTTCCTGTGAAGATGTGCTCCTGCAGCTCAGACCAGACACAACAGCGGGTGATTTCACTGATCAACTCCTGCTCCAACTGAAGCTGCTGTGCTAATCACCAAAATCAACACGGTGCGTGTGCGCGCGGCAGCACGACTGTCTACTTCCGCCACTGTCAGTGTCTCATTTCTACTTCAACTTTACTGTTGCTTAAAGGAACAGGCCACCGTTTTTCCATACTGAGATATGTTCTTACCTGAGCTTAGATGAGTTGATACGTACCTGTCTGGTCTGTGTGCGTGCCCGTGGAAGAGCTTGGTCACTTCTAACTTCACCCCGTTTGGAGCTATAGTAGCATACTGGGAGAGGCCAAATGCTAACAACATCCTTGGTCTTTTTGCCTGACTGAGAGCACACAGTTCTTCCATGCTGTGATATGTTCTTATCTGCCTTAGATGAGTTGATATGTACCTCTCTGGTCTTTGTGCGTGCCCATGGAAGAGTGTGGTAGCTTCCAACTTCACCCCCAGTTGGAGCTATAGGAAAATATTGGGAGAAGAAGAAGAAGAAGATCTTTATTTATATAGCGCCTTTCAGACATCCAAATGCTAGCATCATCTTTAGTCGTTTTGCGTGACTGAGCGCATGTGTGGTGATGTGAGTAACTTGTGGTAGTGGTGTGCCTGTGCGCGCCACTAGGGGCGCACTATAAAAGGCCTCGGGTTAGTGTTGCTTGCCCTCTGACCTTGTGTATCTCCTGCTGCCTGTTGTACCCGGTGCTGGCGCTGGTGTGCTCTGTCCGACAGGTAGATATCTCTGCAACATTTATTTTAAATTAATCCTTCACGCTCGCCCTGATTAGTGTTTCCTCGTGTTAGTGTTGCTGTGGGTCCCTTCACGGGAGCGCGTCATGGCGCAACGCTGTAGCATCGCAGTAGATTGGGTGTGCGGTTCCCCGATGGTCCTGTTGATGAGCGTGTTCCCTTGTACAGCGCACGAAAGGTTGCGCTAACTGGTATGTTTTCAACTCTAGCGGCGGGTAGCAAAGGCCACCACTGTATGTAATTGTTAATAATATGCATGCCTTTTTAATAGGCGCAGGCAATGGCACCAGCACTGCCCATCGCTGTCTTGTCTTCACTAAATGTGTGTGATTTGGGTCTGTCCAGCGGTCGGCGGGGACTTGTTGGAGGACTCTTATCCTAAATGTGAAATCTGTATCTCATGGACTAAACATATGTGCTATAAAGGTTTTAAATCAAGCATACTTGAAATGCAATGAAAGAAAAACATTTTGTAACAAATAAATTCTATTTAACCAATGGAACACTTGTGCCCTTTTTCAATGGAACTTATCTGTGTGTCTTAAAGCTAAGGTTAAACAAAAACCTCGCTCTGCTACACATGCACAAAGACCAGACAGGTACGCATCAACTCGTCTAAGCTCAGGTAAGAACATATTTCAGTATGGAAAAATGGTGGCCTGTTCCTTTAAAACTTGTCTCATCCTGTCTTTGAACAGGTAAATAAGCAGTGTTGGGCAAGTTACTTGTAAAATGTAATATATTAGATATTAGTGATTGATTACAGCTGAAAATGTAATATTACATATTACAGTTTCAAATGTAGCTGAGTTACACTACTTTGAGTTACTTGTGAGTTACTTCTGGCATAATATAAAATGAAAACAGTAATAATGTCACAGAGCAAAAGTACAATCTTCCTTTTCCTTCGCTTTCCCCCATCGTGTTTTGTTTTGACGACATGAACTACACGCAACTGCAGATCTTATACACCAACTTCCAACTTGATTTGTTATGCTGCATTTTATTTGAGGGGTGTTTGGCATTTGTTCGTTCATACATTTAAATGCTCTTGTAGCTTGAGTTACGTAAATTGATGTGACTAATATATTCCCGTATTTTGTTTAAGTAATATGTTATATTCTTAGGTCACTTAAAAAAAACGAATATACAGTAGTTTTGTAGCTTTTGTTACTTTTGTCATACATTACCCGCAACACTTTAAATAAGACATTTTCTGGCCTGCTTGGATTTGATGTGAAAAATGAGAATATCATCGCACCATTTTCTGACCTCCTGAGACTCCAGGGCTTCAAGGACTTGGCCGAAAAGGTATGAAGCAAGAGCTCAAGTCAATATGCTACTGCTAAACAAATCTCTTGAGCTTGGGCCATAAGAAAATGCTGTTGAATACGGAAGGATCACTTTCTTCTCTTTCTAAAGTTCTATCTTATGATAACAATAACAGTTAGAGCCAAATTATTCTAATACCAATATTAAGTGACGCATAAGACAAAAAGCCGCAATATAATACCTATGGTTTGAGGTCTGTCTTTGATTTACATTTATTGCTAACGCAACCTAAAAGAAAAGAAACATGGTCAAAGCAGAGCAAAAAGACATCATTCTTACAATTTTAGGATTTGTTCATCAGTAGTGCCATATTGAAAGGATCTTGTAAAATATTTGAAGTGTATTGTTCGCGATAAACAGTGAATTACTAACACACATTTTTCACATCGTGCTTCCCTTTTTTGTACATGTTGACACAATATCTGAATAACTCATCATCCAAATATCTTGCCCGCAATGCACAGTAAACATATGCTTGCTACACAATAATCCATAACAGTCACTCTATCCATTAATGAAACACCAATTACAAATTCCACTCCTGCGAAGCCCCTTTGAAAGCAAGTTTTTTTTTTAACCGGTACAAATGAGGGCAAGTCTCAGTCTAATTGATAACCTCATTACCTGTGTCTACCGAGCTATTAACGGACCAGCTTTGTATGGCGCGGGTCACCGGTTCACCGCTGGGACGTGCATATGACAACAGCCACCAGTAAATTGGTTGAAGCTGGTCACGTGTGCGCCACTGCTGTGTCTGTGTGCTGTCAAAAGGCTGAGGAGGACAGACAGTCGCCTCAGCGGGGTGTCCCTGCCACTAGCCGGCCTTTGATCATACACTCACAGGCAGGACAGCGGGACAGGAGGAAAGCGCTGCCAATGCATGTGTCCGCTGTCTCTGATTGTTATCGCCAAGCTGACAGCGTCGCCGTACATCCACTTTGTGAGGCGTCCGATCGCAATTTAAGAGAATTGAGGAAGTGCTGAATAATTCATACCAGTCCTTATCTGTGTTACATTTATCTGTCTAAAGGACGGCAAATACAGGGTTTGTTCATTGGGACAGTAGGGAAATAAGAATAGTGTTGAAATAAAAGTACTTCATAGCCATTAGAATTATTATGCAGATGATAAACGACAAAAAGATAACAATTAGCCTTTCTTTCTTTTTTTGTGTGTGTGTGTGTGCCTTATTTATACTTAGCAAAACAAAAGGGCGTCCATATTTCTTTCTGAGTCTTTCTGACACAAGTATGGTAACTTAAAATGTGTTACGGTTAAGTTTTAGTCATGGTTTTCCATTTTAGCCTTAATTTGGTCCTGATTCAGTTGATTTTTTTAGTCTCCAGTCAATAAACGATTTGCTTATGTTTTTTTTTTTACCTAAAAATGATCTCAAACACATTTTTTCCTCATTTGGTGCAGCTCTAGTGTGAGATCTAGTTTTATTGATTTTCAGTTTCTAGGAAAGTGCTAACCCATTATTATTATTACTATTGGTACGAGCACTACTGTCTACTACCTCTAATCTACTAAACTGATCTCTGGTGCTTGGGCCTTATTAAATTGTTAATCAATGTTCCGTCTTTGCTCTTTGTCAGGTCTATAATTTAAATTGGTGATCACATTCAGCGTGTCTCCATAACTATAATCAGAGTGTGTAATCGCTGCTGAAGCAGTTTCTCGTCGATTTAGCGAAAATGAACTGCGGGATGAGCTTCATTTAATGAGGCATGACTTTTATTGACACATTACTGTTGGGCTTACTTCCCTCTATGCAGAAGAATACCAGCATCTAATTAGACGTAATACGTTGTCTTGATAGTGCAATATTCACACTCTTCATTTTAGTGTATAATCAAGAGGGGTTCATTGACCATTCAACAAAACTTTCCTTTGTGCACTGGTCTCCTATATTGACTGATCTAACCCTTTCTTAATATTCTCTAACACTGACTCTTCTGTTACTGCTCTCTGTGATGTTCACATATTTTACAATCTCTGACGTTGTACATCTTTTGGACCCTAATAATGCTCCCATAAAGCACAAATGTTTACAGACAGTCAAGGTAGGGCATAGGAAGTGTTGTGACCAGGAGGTAGCAAACCATGATCCAAGGCCAACTTAACTGCCTGTTAAGGTTTTCATTCTGGCCAACAAAGCATTTAAGCCATAATCAACATCAAAATCAGAATCTACTTTGTCATTGTGTTACTACATTAACTAAATTTGATTGAGGCTCAAAGACAAAGAATACAATAAACAATAAAAGTAGATTAGTAATAATGATATTTAATTACTTTGATAGTCTTTGGGCCAAATTACTATATTACTCAGAGATGGCTGTCGGGAAAAAACTATTTCTAGTCTGCTGGTGTGAAACTTGGTGACCCAATATCGCTTTCCTGAGGGCAGTAGTTTGAAGAGGTGGTAGCTTGGATGGGAGGGGTCTCTCACAATGTTTTTTGCTCTGCTCAGGTAACACGATGAGGTCAGTTCTTCCAGCGGGGGCAGTGGGCAGCCAATTTTTTTTCAGCAGACTTTATGGCTCGTTGCAGGTCCTTTTTTTCTGCTGCGGTGCAGGCCGCAAACCACGCTGTGACGCAATAAGTGCGGACTCTCTCAATGGCCCGATAGGAAGACACCATCAGCTTCTGGTCCAAGTTGTTCCTCCGGAGTACTCGGAGAAAGTGCAGTCTCTGCTGTGCTTTCCTGAAAGTTTCTATGGTTGGCTGGCCATGAGAGGCCCTCTGAGATGTGGACACAGGAGTTTGATCAAAGATCAGTTCTGAGAATAATTACCACAAAAGGCATTTCGCACACAAGGCAACTCAATGCGCCAAACTGAATTTACATGAGCTAAAAGATCAATTAATCATTGTTCTCACTGACGTGAATAAATATACTCCTATTATGGTATTATGGCTACTGACTCTGCTTCCCCTCGCAAGTGCAAAAACCCCAGTATCATTATGATGTAGGAGAGGTGAGGTTGTGTTGCTCCAAATTCACACAGATAATCTTCTGTGTCCTTTTGCCTGAATGAGTATGTTGGACTCCACTTCCACCTCCATGAAAAGCCGCGTTCATGTGTTTGTGTCGATATGACGCGTGAGGGGCTTTGATGCACTGATCGCATCACGAGATGCATTTGGTCTGAACATACCTTTGAAAAATATTGAATCTGTTGCCGTATCTACCTCGATGTCTGAGAATTCCTGTTTAACTGAACTAGAGTTTGGTAGAGATTGTTTGGTGACTGTGAGCAGTCTTCAACACTGACCACTTTGCAATCTTTCGGGATCTCGGTTAACAACCTTGGCCCTGAAAGAAGTGATTTGGTACATCACATGATGTCCAGTATCAAGTTATATGTTTATATTTTGCCATCGGAACTTTGTGACTTACTGAAGTGCACATTCTCCCCTGAACGTTTAGATCCCCAGTCCAAGTCCAGGTGTATCTTGTTTACCATCGGCCATATGCAGACTCATGACCAGCTGCACCTGCTGGAGGCTGACATGTCAGTGAACTACAAAGTCACACAGGTCTGTCAACAGCTGTGTTGATTATTGGCGGGGCCTTATACCACACTAATAACTCATTATTCTGGTCAAATTTTGGAAGTTCAATTAAATGAAAGACAAAGTCATACATGAAAACACTAAATAATTGTATAAAGGAATAAAATATGGCCGTACCGGATTTGCTCTACCCGATCCCATCAAATCTCAGAAGCTAAGCAGGGTAGAGCCTGGCTGGTGCTTATATGAGACCATTTGGGAACACCAGGAAGCTTGGGTGAATGTAGTGTGTGTGTGAGTGTGTGCGTGGTGCGTGAGTGAGTGAGTGAGTGAGTGAGTGTGTGTGTGTGCGTGGTGCGTGAGTGAGTGAGTGAGTGAGTGAGTGAGTGAGTGAGTGAGTGAGTGAGTGAGTGAGTGAGTGAGTGAGTGAGTGAGTGGTTGGTGGTGGTCGGAGGAGCCAATGGTGCAGATTGGAAGCTTCGCTTCCGTCAGTCTAAACCAGGGCAGCTGTGGCTACAATAGAGCTTACCACCGCCAAGTACTGTATGGAGTGAATGAATAATGCTATGTAAAGCGTCTTTGAAATAATTGGCCTTAATTATATCAAATTAACAATAATAACCTTTGTCCAATGGATGTTTTACACCTTTTCATCCACTACGAGTTGTGACGTTATACAAGTGTAGCCAAATATGACAGGTAAAATGTGTTATGTAAAAAGTTCGTCACCTTGTAAGACATTCCACAGTCTATACATGTAAGCAGCCTTCATACACACTGGCTTGTCCATATGGTGGTTACAAATAAGCTGATCAACAGGATGCAGAGTGGACACTTTGTGATGCATGCCCACAGGAAAGGGGATGAGAGTGGCAGCTTGGCAGACTGTGGTGCAGAGATCCATCATGTCCTGACAGGAGGAGAGGGCTGTGACGCGCCGACCTGCCCTCAGCGGCCAGCGCCTGTCAGCCTAATGAGGCTCCCGGTGACAGCTGATGTGGTTGTTGGATCGTGTGTGTGTAAATGAGTGGCTCGGACTTTCACAAAGGTTGAACAAGGGCCTTGTTAGCATGGCATCACACAGTTGAAATGTCCACTAGCATGTCTCGCTGAACAATGACGTCGCCTTATCTCCTGTCAATTGTCAGGTTTATTTTTGCCTTTAGTTTAATGTCAGTATTTGTGACACTATGTAAGCATTTTTTTTTCTTGCACCTTTCAATTTCTTTATGATACTGATTTGCCATATGGCCTTTGGTAGACAAATAATTGTTCTGAAGATGACACTTAGGGCTCTTCAAAGTTAAAAAAGGTAAACAGTTTAATAAACTTGCAACAAGGGAAAGATTCTTTCATTGTGCTGTAAGCTGGGTTGGCAAAAAGATCTGAATTTTTAAACTCACAAAAATCCATCTCGTGCTGCACCCATAATTTGTTTACACTGTATCCGCTTCACATGTGGTTTGGACGATTCATGTGACAAAATTGCAGTCAGTCGGTATATTTTAATTATTCAATTGATTTTCTATGATAGCAGTTTGTTGTTTTGCCACGCTTTGATACATTGATGTGCAAATGTTATAAGTCCTCCCTCTTTCCAAACTATTTCAACAGGGGCTATTCCAGATTGACATTACTGGTATTGGTGATGGTATTTACATAGGAATATCAATCAAGAAATCTCTCTCCAGATGAAAACATGAATAAATGTAGCCATGTACAAAAAAAGTGCGATATGCTGTCTTTGCACAGAACCATGCAAAGGGATTAGTGGGAGTAAAATGTATGACACAACGTGACAAGGCAGTTTGTTCTTGAAGTTATGCTCATCTGAAATGAAACCGTACTTTCTCGGATTGTAACAATGCACCGTGCCACGAAGCACCGTGGTGCAAAAATCTGACTCTATGCATCGTACTAAAGTGACGGGGCACAGCGCGTTGTGAGAGGGGCAGACAAATGCGTCTGCAATCTTGGTCATAAATCTGGCTCCCAAAAAAGTACAAGCATAATGTTGTCCATGTACAGCCCAAACATTGAGCCTCAAATCAAATGCGCTGCTCTGGGCATGTTTTAACTGCTGCAAACCCAAAAACATAGCACTGAACGAGCAAATGGCCGACATGTGACTATTTGTTTTGCATTGTGAGCCCAGGGGCACATTTTATTATAAAGCAGCTTTCAAAAAATGTATTGTGTGATTATAAATACGACCTATTAATGAAATTTTGTCAATTTTATTTCAAAACCAACTTATGATTTATATCGCACTTGCACCGCGATGCACCAAACCGTGGGGCCTGCACCATGAATCGAACCGAACCGTGAGATAGCTGAGCCGTTACACCCGTAGTATTTTCATATAATAAACAAGTTTAACTGAACTATGACAATAAACCATTGGATCGCTCCTTCCCTTTTGTAACAAACTCTCCCGTTGTCTCCAAAAGCCCTCAAACCATTGAAAGTTGTGTGTGTGTGGATAAATAGTTGTTTGGCCTAACTTCTCCTTCCCTCTGGTTGTCCCTGCCTCGTCCCTCACCTCTTCCCTGCAGCCACCCACTCATCTTGGCTTATGTGAGAGTGTTAGGTTCACACTGGAGAATATAGATGAATCCGGCTCGGACACCGCTATTGATTTCTTCTACACCGCAGACACCTGGGTAATGAAAGGGTTTTCCTCACTTCCCCCCAACTCGCTGCATGTCATATTTCTTAAAGTGGAGCCGGAGATGTGGTGTAATGTTATTGCTCTGCTCTGTGATCTGAAAGATGGTTTTACAGTGCAGAGATATTGGTTTTGTCTTAAAACAAATACTTTGGCAGAGACAACGAACATCCAAATGGAAACTATACATTTTTGTTGTTTTTATAGTAGTCATGAGTATTAGTGAGTATTAATTGGCTTTTATCTCACTAAACTCATCATCAACAACTCATTAGTAGCCTACTTGTGTAGAACTAAAAAGGTAAAAGTAGATCAAGAGAACACATGCTCATATGCTTTTTTAACTTTTTAGGACTAAAAATACTGTCTAAGTCATTTCTTAAAGGGACTATAAGGAGTTAAATGTTAAAATTATGTATTTTCTTCCCCCTACATGTTCCAACAATGTCCTAGTGTGTAGAATGAGCCCAGGCCTGTTCACCGCAACTGCCTCTAAAACCCTGCACTGTCACTTAAAACAGTGTTACTTTGGGTCCGAATTGCCGTCATGTACAAGCTTAATATAGAAGGTGCAGTTACATGTATGACCTGAGGTGGCAGCAGTGAGCATAAATGGCTAACTTGCATCCCCCCCTCGGCATTTTGCCACGCTATGGTCCACAAACTTAAATATATTTTGTTGAAATATTATGTGAAAGACACACCATAAGTGACACACAATCGTGAAGTGAAACTTTTTTTATGAATAAAATCTGAAAAGTGGGATGTGCAAAAGTATCTAATAAACTAATCTAATATCTAAAAACTAAAAGAAAAGGGGGTTTCCTTTTAGTGCAACCAATTGCCTGAGGATTTCTTGACCTAATAACTACATAGAGTGTACCTGTGTGTAGATCTGGGATAAAGTTATTGAGACATATAAAGCTGGGTTAGGTTATAAAAAGATTTCCAAAGCTTTGAACATCTCTCAAAGTACAGTTAAATACACCATCCAGGAATTGAAATAGTATGGCATCACTGCAAACCTACCAAGACCTGGCCGTCCTCCTAAACTTACTGACCGAACAAGGACAGCACTGACCAGAGCTGAGCAGAGGCTTCTGACCAAGAAGCCTATGATGACCCTGGATGAACTGCAGAGAGCTACAGCTCAGGTGGGGGAAACTGTCCACAGAACAACAAATCTGGCCTGTATGGAAGAGTGGCTAGAACGAGCCATTTTGAAAAGACAACCATAAGAAGTCCCGCTTGCTGTTTGTCAGAAGCAACATGGAAGCCACATATTGGCTTCTGGCAAAAGACGTCTTTCACGTAAAATTTCAATCAAATATATTTATGTTTGCGAACCGTAGCATGGCAAAATGTACGGATACCTTTTCTATATTTTTTTCCCTCTCATCTTGATTACTTTCATTTTTTTATGTGCTTTTTATTATAAGAAAACAAAAAGACAAAAATGACTCATGACATAGATGTTTCAAAAATAAACTACAGCTTAAACAACATATGACATGTCCATTCATTGCTCAGGCCTATAATGCTAATAGACTTATCAATGTCAAGAAACATTTTACTTTTTCTTGATCTAAAAATATTGTCTGCTTAAGCTATTTGGAAAGTGAGCATGCTTCCTCGTATAAAAACTTGTCGTCCCTTCAAAGACAAACATTGCAAACTGATGCTGGTCTGATGTGACTCTCTGATGTACGTATATGTATGTGTATAAATCTATAATCACCTGTCCACATACAGTGATCCCTTCATCCAGATTTAAAAATAGCCCACTCTGTTCATATAACCTCATTTAGTCCGTCTCCCGGGAGTTTTGAAATCATATGAACAATTTATCAAACCTGACACATCAATTTCATAATGTGCTGCATATGCTGATTACATACACACAGGTTGTGGGTAATTTTCTCAAAAATACTGTCACATGTGTAAATTCTGACAAGCTTTTTTTTCCCCTCACAGTAAAATGCAGTCACTTCTAATAAACTTACTCCATTCATCAGCTCATTTGAAAGAAAATCTGTTCTGGCCTATTATGGAATTTCCGTACATTAATATTCACAGCAGCTCCCCTCCACCACCTATTCTTTCCACATTAATGCAAGAACCTGCTGCTTTACACGCTCAAATATTTACATAAGCCATGAAACATTTAAAGCTCATTACAATTACTTATGTACCTCTTTGTTCATATATGCGGTGTGCAAATGTAGTCAACTACTTCCAGTGCTATTGTTATCACACATCTGGTTTAAAATGATGTATATATTTGTGATAAATAGCTTGTCTTGGCCTGCCTATCTGAAGTGGCACTGACAGAGGCTGAAGCACAATACTGTACACCCATAACACACTGTGGGCCTCGAGGGACACCACATTTAGGCCTTTGTGATTTGGCATTGCACTGTATTTGTGTCGCTGTTTTATTAATGCAGTTGACAACGAACGGCCTCATATTTTGTGAGATTAGAAAGAAGAGTAACAGAAATGTGTGCCAACGCGGCCAGCGATCTTTGGAGACTTCATGCACCGGGATTAAATTCATTAGACATAAGTTCAAATGCCCTGTCAGAAAGTTACCAGCCTGTACAGTAGTGTTTTCTAGAGCCAGTACCCGAACCCTAACCTTCTGGGGGGCACCACCAATCAAACCATTTTATTATTTTTGGTGTACCTAGACAATGTGTTAAGTAGGCTATACCCCACTTTCTCTGCTTAGGGCACCAAACTGCATGGCTAGAAGTGGCCCTGGGCTGAAGGAGGGTATTGTGCACGTTAAATTTAATTTTACATGTTGGCTAACATTTCACAAAAGCACAAACTTATGCATTTAAGATGACCACAATCGTGAAATGTA
Source organism: Gobius niger (assembly GCF_951799975.1). Classification (NCBI taxonomy): domain Eukaryota; kingdom Metazoa; phylum Chordata; class Actinopteri; order Gobiiformes; family Gobiidae; genus Gobius; species Gobius niger. Next base: position 28,939,973 of record NC_136854.1, read on the forward strand.
AGTGTTCTGTTGAAGGCATGGACTGGCCCCTGTGCCGCCTATTCATCTTAGTCCGCCCCGCCCACTTTTTCCTCTTCCGCACTTCCTTTGATAAAAATGTTCGCCGCTAAAATCTGATGTTGAGTAGATTGATTTGTGTAAAATGTCCAATGTTTATTTGCATCAACTAGTCAACACTGCACTGTTTCTCTGTGCCGCCTAAAAATGGCTTTGTTTTTGTGTAGTAACTGATTATATCTTGACTTCTCCAGTCCTAGGTAAACTAATAAGAGTGAAGGGGTGAGCACAATTCATGGCGACACCCGCGTAAAAACTTACGAAATAAGGTATTTCGGAAGCCTTTCGGAAGTAGACTTTTTGGGCCACCCCAGTGAAAAATGCCAGCTCAAGCCATGGTGACTGGAAATCCTATAGATTCTCAACAAAAAACAGAACGTCATCTAGATAGATTCACCATTGTGAGCCCTATCTCTCCATTATTGCACCTTCTGTTTTAATTCACTGCCACATATTTTGTGCATCCCTTCCTTGTGTCAGATGAGTTGTGGCAGAAATGTGATTTTTATTTATTGCTGGGAGCTTACACTGGCATTTTCACTAAAGGTCACCTCAGCTATTCAATTCAGTGTCTCTGAGCACTTTTTCAGTATGTTAAGCAGCATTGGCACCATGTTGATGGACTCTGTTGTAATTATTATTGGCATTGATTGGGAGGTCAAAGGTTCATCTTCTGTACTTAGAGTGGCAGATAAGTTTGCCATACAATAGACTTGTCATTAAAGAGGGGTTAAGCTTGACGTAAAGCAGAAAAAGGAAATATTGTTCTATACGGTACATTATTCCCAAGACAGTTATTGTCCTTAAAAAGAGCTTCAGTTTAACTATTTCTGTCATTGCTCACTCCTCTGTGGATTTTATGGTCGAGTATTTATTCATTTCTAGATTCAAACCCCTTAAGACGGCTGAGAACACAACTCGTATACAAATCACACAAAAAGCCAGTGATTTGCTTTTGTTCCCTGTTTACTTCAGGGATTTTAATTAAGTCCTGAATAACTGTAGCCCTCTCTATTACAAAACCTAACATTTTACCCCAACCTTGGAAATTGTATTCCATTAATGTATTGATCTAAATATGAAAAATGTATCCTTCATTGGGTCTTTACAGTATTTTAACTACCCAGGCATCGCTAATTGTATGTTTGAAAAAAGTATGACATGATCTGGTACTTTCCTCCCTCTCAATCCCACTGCTACTAGTTGCATTATTAAAATAGTGTATTCTTCTAAAGACATAACCATCTTTTCAGAGGTTGATGGCATCTTGAACTTTTCCTGCAGCCAGTTGTTTTTCTAGCTTGGCTCTTCATTTTCTATGCTCCAGCACCAATGCGCCACACAGCACTGGTATGGATAAATGTGGTATAAGGAAGAAGAGCTAACAATTTAGATTTTTTGTGTGTGTTTCAATTAGTTTCCTTTGCAGGGTGGCTGGGCGCACCCTTAGAGATGGGGTGAGGAGCTCAGTCAACAGGAAGGAGCTCGGAGTAGAGCTGCTGCTCTTTTAGGTTGGGAGGAGGCAGCTGAGGTGGCTCAGGCATCAGATTTGGATGCCTCCTGGTTTAGTGGCATGTCCCGTTAGGCAGAGGCCCCCGGGAAGATCCAGGAGGAAAGCGGACAATAATGAATGGATAATACATTTATGTTTGAAAAATGCAGTTTTTCCAGAAGCACAACATACACATTTCAACCTGAAAAGACTCACAGAAACAGAGTGCAGTTAGGAAGGTTTTATTGTACATGAATTGTTTTTGGGACGCAGACCCTGGCGGAAGATTGCATTGACGATATGAAATACAAGTTGACGAGTCTTTCCCCGGAGCCCAGACACTGGTGGTGGTAGAGGATGAGACCCGGGGCGGCCAGTTAACAACAACGAGCAGAGCCGAGGAGAGACCAGGCGGAGGGGGCGGAGGAGGGTTGCAGCACAGCTGGGAAACAGCTGAGTGATGGACGAGGGAGCTTCAGAAGGGGATCCTGGGCGATGAATGGCTGAAGCCGGCTGTTGAGAAGGCTTGAGATGGGACTGATTGGATGATTGGTGAGGAGCTGCCGGTGATGAGGCAATGAATGAATGCTCTGGGTGGGTCTTCAAGGTTGAATTTGTGCTGATGCTTCATTACAAAACAATTAACCTTCAGTAACATTATTTGTTCATTATAAACATTATATAAAAGTTGACAGAAGAATGAAATATGAACTGTTAAACTAATGAAAGAATCGCACGTAGCCAACTTCAAGGTGAGCAGATTTTAGACACGCAAGTATGTCTGAATATTTTTCTTTTATGCAAAGAATATGTGTCTTTGCGATATGCTTTTTGTGATTTGGATTTTATTGCTATGAACTGGTAGCATGAGTGAGGGTGTAAGTGAGACAGAGCGAGAAGCAGAGGGGAGCGGCCTTGCGTCGCCACATCCACGACAGATCAGTCAGTGGGAGGAGAAAAATGAACTAATCAGCCTCTCCAGTGGTGGAATCTCAGCCAATTTATTTTGAAGCTAACAGGCGTTGGTTAATGAGCTGAAGCAAAGCGTCCGAGCTCCTCTCCTCTGCACGCTCTCCACTCGTCCTGTCCTACGTCGTTCTGCCAGTGAGTCCGTGGACCAACCCAATTACTGCCAGGCACATCCAGTCAAGCGCACTCGTTCACACTTCACTATACATGTTTAAATTCAGGATCACGACCGACAAACTTTAACTTATAGTGGCAAATAGGAAGACATAGGGCAATCAAATAAAAAAGTGCTTCGACGAGATGAGAGCTTTGAATGAGGCAATTACCAACATTTAGAAAGGGTTTGGTTCAAAGGAGTATGAGCTCAGAAATCAATTTAAGTTCAGTATAAAGCAGAGACTCTACGAAGGCATTGGCCTGGCCTTGCAATAATAAAACATAAAGTGCACAAACTCGGCCTAAGACAATTGCAATTTTATCATTTAAAACTTTATATCCTTTTAGGTAATGTGATGTGATATGATGGTTCTGCATGGAACCAAATATCCATCTCGATGAGTCTAGTATAAAAATTACAAATCTTATAGTTCTGAAATGGATGTTTAAACACTTCAAACATCTTATTGCTGTTCGTATTTGATATATCTCTCAATTGTCTTCATTGTTCTATATCATACAAAATCAACTTTGAGATTTTGGCCATATTATTGACATCAAAAACATACCTGGTGAGGTGTTTTGTTTCATTTGTTTTAATTTCATTTACCACAGTGTTCTAACAATGGAGTAGAGACGTTTTTTTACTGATATGGTAAATACCGTATTACTGCAATGTTCAGTCTAGTGACCATTGTTGCGCTCCTGGATGTTTAAAATATACACTAACTGTATCACGACTCTAGTCATGGCGACAAATCGGTACTTTCGGTCTTACCCGGACAAGATCAGACTAGTGCTACTCAAACATGCACATTAACTTGTTTGTACTGTATTTTCATGAGAAATCACTCTCCTCACTGATCCGCAGCGAGTGCTTTGGTGACTACGGACACAAAACACTGATAATTGTTTGTCCAACATGCAGCCGGATGGATTTTCTCAGTGCTGCACGCACTAATAAGCACAGCCCTTCCCACGCCAGTTAATGGTCAGTGTTTTCAGACTGGGAGTGACCTGTCATCTCTGGCCCGCTGCTCCTCCTCTTCTTAATAACATCATTCATCAGCCTGTGTCAGCTCGCAGATATAGGTCGATAAACAATTTAGTCCAACATGGCTAATGGAAACCGGAGTCATTTAATATATTCACCATCCTATGAATCCCGCAGATTAGAGGGAGACCTGGAGCTTGCCCACTACCGGAGTTACGTAACATCCATTAAACAGGAGGAAAAACAAATGAGATGCAATACTGCGCAGCAAGCTAAACAAAACAAAAAAATTAAATTTAAATTATAGAGTTGCAGTTTATGGTTTTACTTTTATAATGTTTTTTTTTTATTATTTCATTTCTGTCAATGCCATGTCAAGTCAACAGTCCTAAAACCAAATGGTGAATGAATAGTCTTTTTTTGCAAAAGATATTGCCATTACTTAATCGGTAGGGCTGGAACCAAACGCCATTAGACATTTATTGAAGTGTTAAGATTGAAAAGTGCATGAACACAAAAATGCAGTTGCTGGAAAACAAGGGAATGCATGATGAAAATGCCTCTAAACACAAGTTTTGAAAGTATTGCGATACTTGATAGTGTTGCAATCTGATCCAATATTTTGTCCCAGCGCCACTAGTTAACCTTTGCACTTTGGTCATTGCAACCATTCCACTTGCGATTCTTCTGACCCGATCGATATTATTTCTGGATGGGCAATTCATCTAATTTTTAATAAAAAATGGCAATTTTAACTACGGTCAGTCTCAATTAGCGACAATGCTTTTTAACCTTTAGGTTTAATGTTCCGTGCCAGCACCTGTTTGAAAAAGTAACTTTATCTCCATTGTACTGGAGTGGATTACCTTAGTTGTTGAAGCTGATTTTATCTTCTCTAATTTCATGAACCACAGTAGTAAAAGCTGTATTTATTTTATTTTTTCCATAAGAATAAAATTGAATTGAGCCTATAGGCCAATTATTAATCTCAGCTGAAGAACACTGTATATCATAATTTTGAAAAGTCTTACAGTAGGAGAGTGGAAGTAACGTATTCCAGTATTGATCTATGGACCTTATGTGAAAATGTGTGACTTATCCAGGAGAGTTATTGACACAGTGGAAGCCGTATGCATCAAACGTCATTTTTGATTCCTTATTTCTGTGAGCTATAGGAGGGCGGCGGAGAAAGAACCTGTTGGATGCAAATGCTTTTTATAGAGTTTGTACCTGACCTGTCAGCTAATCGAAACATACAATCTTTGCACTAATAGGTTGTACTCAGGGGAGACCAATATATTCTTTCTCTCCAAATAGTAAACTTTAACGAAAGCTACTTTCATACTTTTTTGAGCCAACTCTTCATCTGTTGAAGTTTGTAAATTATTCATCCATTTCAGCAGCATCTGTGACACGCTTGAGTTTCACACAGAAAGCGGTCCATATGGGCATGAGGTTGCACTTCATGCCCACACTCAAACAGTTGTACTAAAACTTATATGACCAAATAACAGCATGAGAAAAATATCCCTAACACACCAGATGTACACAGTTTACCAATAATGGAAGCAATGTTGGTTGACTTCTTGGGAATGCACATGGACTATCTACATAAGACTTTCTAAGTAGAGATCGCATAGTAACAGTTTGATTAAATTAGATTCATTGTCCAAACTCTGCATCAGTTTGTGTGAATTGTCATTAACCCCTGTGTTTGGATAAGATCTAACTTACTTACTAACTGGACTCATACCCCTCTATTTATTGCTCCTTTGTCAAAGTCAGACGTAAATTGCTATTAAAAAAAGTCTTTAGACTGGACAATAAATGGAATTCACTTTTTTTTACTTTTTGTTTTTGTTTTTTGTCTAGTGATGAAGAGTTTTGACAACTTGGTGTATCTTTTAATATAGAGTATTTAGTAACTCGTGTGAAGACATTTGACACACAATCTTTCTTAAAACCACATTATCTTCCTGTTTTCTTCATTTGACTGGTCTTTCTACCCTGACACCTCAAAGAAAGGACACAATCAATTAACTTACTGACATCAAATGAACCGAGAGTAATGACAGGGGAGGTCCATCCCATTGGCTAATTGTCCTGAATAATGAGGCCACGTCTCCTCGGTGATTGGTGCAGGAGGTGGGAGTTTGACAGAGGTTGAATCCATATAGTATATGCTCTGTGTGAGTGCCACTAAACTGGATTTGTCGGATCACGGCTGGAATGGCACCAGTTGAGCCTTGGTTTTTCCTGTGCCTCCTGCTACATGCACTTATCCCTCAAATACAGCGCAGTTTTATGTAAGGCTTTAGGGGCTTACATGAGAGTCTGTGGCATTTTATGGAGCTGCGAGGATGTGATATAAAGCTTTTGGTGCTGCCGTAGGAGACAGACAATTCCCTCCGCTCAAAAACAGAACTGCTCATGTCCAAAGCACCTGCTCATACTGGGAAAAAGGAACATCATTTGTTTAGTTTCTGGAAATTGGAACATAGCTTTTAAATTGAAGAGCTATATTTGTCATACTAGTTGTTCTACGGAATATTATAGATGTTGAGTTAGCCAATGCAACTGTGTGGCACCATTATGGGCCAGCGTGACCTGCATGTTTTTGAAGGTAGGCTAACTCCACAGAGTAAGTTGCCTGGCTTGTCCAGAATGATGCCCCTCTGTATTTTTTATACACAGGGATATCAGTCTATCAGCCCTTGTCACCTCTTGAGACGCGAAAGTCCCCTCAATAGCAATCTACGGTTGCCGCATGTAAGAGGCGGTAATGACCAAAACACATCGACAGTAGGTGTCTTTTGTGATTCATAACCCTGCTTGATTATTTAAGAGATATTTCAAGATTTTTGACATAGGGCCTCATTTCCTAGTTATTCAGAGTGATTTCTGGAGATATATATATATATATATATATATATATATATATATATATATTGTTTCATGCAGTCCTGTTATTTGAAGAGTTTAGTGGTGCTAGGCTAGTCCTCGGCTAGCACATGTCTATGGTAACTAGTAGCCTGCATGATAAACAGTCTGACCCAAGCACAGTGCACCTTAGAGATTAGATCGGGCCCAAAAAATTCAGCCAGACCCGACCCGTAAAATGTAGACCCGAGCCCGAAATAAACCCGACGTTATTTTTTCATTTTATTGCTGCCAGAAGCGCGGCGCCTCGCGGCGGGGGTGGGGGAGGGTGGGATGGACTGCAGCTCTGCCCAAAAGGTATGCAGAAGACCAGACCGGACAGCCCGTGCGTGGAGTGCTGCAGAGTCAGACCTGACTGAAGCGCGCAATCATATTTGTGAGAATGATGCTGCGGGCGGGGGCGGGGCCACGCTCACATGTGCACTGCATGCTCTGCTCGTGCTGCTTAATGACAGTTGTTACTAAAGTTTATGTCTTTCCACAAGAGTAGTAAACGATTCATCCATTTTAAAGAAGGTTATGATCAGATTTCGTATTAATGAAACTAAAAAGGTGATGCGTGTATCTTATTCGAGATAAAAAAAAAAAAATAAAAAAATTTTTTTTTTAAACCTGACCCGACCCAAACCCAACTCTCATGCATGATATCTCGGCCCGAGCTCGGGCCTAAAATCTTACCTCTAGTGCACCTGAGGCAAATCACTTATAACACCAGACCGAATGTCGAGTTGACTGAATAATATATATATTATATTATATATATTGGAGCAGCATCAGCTTCCTGGTTGTAAGCTACGCAGCGGCGGAGCAATCTGCTTGGTTGCCGGATCTACAGTAGTTTGTTCACCTGCGGCCGGCATTACACGTGGAATTCACAAAGGGGCTTTCTACAAATCAGATATGGTAATGTTGGAGGACTACCTTGTGATTTTGAAGAGGTTTTTAATGCAGGCTACTAGTTACCATAGACATGCGCTAGCCTAGCACTAGTCTAGCACCACTAAATTGTTCCAATATAAGGACTGCATGAATTTAAAAAAAAAATCTGGATAACTAGGAAATGAGGCCCTATGTCAAAAAATATCACTGAAATATCACTTTAATGGGGAACCGCTAATAACCTGTTTGCCTGCATATGTTCCGCTCTAGAAATGAAGTTGATGCCGACTCTGACCAGACTCAATAGAGTAAGGTCACAAACGCATAATCCCAAATATTGCGTCACAACATTTCACATGCATCAGACTGTTGATGCACTTTACATGTGCTGCTGCATTTTTCCACATCGGTCTTTACTTGGCTGTGATCATCAGTGCCTCTGCCGCTCTTCACACAGCCCACTCGCAGTCTGCTCATTCACACACATGCATAAATACACACACTTATCTACCCAGCTTAGCACACTTCGCCTTGAAGCCCAGCAGGTGTCCTGTGCCCTGTCTGTCAGCTCTACCCTTAAAACACACCTAAAGCAGTAATGGTGTGACTCCGAGTGCACAAGGGGGCTGTGGTTGACGAGCTCTGCCACCCAGCCTACCACCTCCCGCTGTGACGACCCGCCAGAGCGTGACGGCACCAGGTGGGGGGACAGGCTTGTGCTGCCAACTATAAAGCAGTGCTTTTGACTCATCTACAAATTTAGATTTGGATTTAAAATAACCTCATCTGATGGAGCTCTTCAAAAGTTCAGCTGAGGCGCGCTTCTCCTCTCTGCTGGCTGTGAATACTTGTCAACTGCCTTGCTATGTTGCTATTATTTTTATGTGGTCCACACCGTCGATGTTTTTTAAAGAGGAAAGAATGGCATGGGTGGAAGTAGTTATAATTTACACTATAAATGCCGATAAAATGTATTTTTTAATTGATATGCTGTCGAAATCCAAAGCAATGGAAAAGGTGCCATAAAATGCATTAAAATTAAAGCCTGTAAAATAAACATGTATTTCAGCCTCAGCAAAACTGGTCTTCAGTTGTCTTGTATATGAACTAATGATGGAGCACAGCCTCCACCAATAATACACACATAATAAGAAAGCCTTCCTCTTCCTTCCTCTTCCTAACAATTCCATTACACTCATTATTCAATAACGCAAACATACTCTGGTCTATGCACGCTTTTATGCTTGTAGAAGCTGCTTAACGTGCATGGAATAGGTCCTAAAAGCTGGTCCATTTTATGTAAGGGCGCAAGATAAAAGTGGCTAAAAATGGCTGTAGAAATCCCCATCTGTGAAAGAGCATAAACCAGGCCACAGTGCTCTCTCTGGTGGCAGTGTGCTGGACTCCCCCTCTGTCCATCAGGTCACCTCTATGCCCAGCTCTGCCTCCTGATAATGAGCGGGCCAGGCACACCGCTAGCCCTGTGGATTTACATTTGGCTTTTCTCCAGGGAAAACGGCATGTATGTGTGTGTAGATCTGTGCCAGTAAGGATATGCAAGCCACAGGTGGTCACCTAATGAGGGGACGTTGGGTTATTTATGGCGTGTTGGACTTGTGTTGTGGAATTGGAGATTGGGTATTTCTGGGCTAATAAATCATTGAGATCAGTGGGTCTACTAATCTGTGCAATGATCACAGACGGGTGGGCTTTACCCTGCCAAAGTGTTTATTACATTTCTTCAAGGACACACATAGTACTGCGGTCTCATCTCGACTCAATAGCTTTTCCAGAGATCAGTATTTATTTAATATCTGTGGATTTATTGGTAATTGGGAGGGTGGTTGAGTGGTTAGCTCTCTTGTTTCTCAGGTTCGATTCACCATCATATGAGCCTTTCTTTGTGAAATCTGCAAGTTATCCCTGTGTGTGGGTTTCCTGTGGGTGCTTCAGTTTCCCCATTAAAGGGATATTTCAAGATTTTTGACGTAGAGCCTAATTTCCTAGTTATCCAGAGTGTTGTTGATTTCTGGTCCTTATACTATTTGAAGAGTTGGTACTAGGCTAGTGCTAGGCTAGTGCTAGCGCATGTCTATGGTAAGTAGTAGCCTGCATTAAAAACCTCTTCAAAATCATTGTGTAGTCCTCCAAACGTTGCCATATCTGATTTGTAGAAAACTCCTTTGTGAATTCCACGTGTAGTAATGCCGGCCGCAGTTAAACAAACTACCGTAGATCCGGTAACTTAGCAGATCACTCCGCCGCTGCGTAACTTACAACCAGGAAGCTGATGCTGCTCAAATATTAGTTATTTTAAATGCAGAATGGTTACATTTCAAAAATTATTCAGTCAACACAGACATTTATAACGGTAGTCTGGTGTTTTAAGTGATTTGCCTCAGGTGCACTGTGCTTGGGTCAGACTGTTAATGCAGGCTACTAGTTACCATAGACATCCGCTAGCCTAGCACTAGCCTAGCACCACTAAACTCTTCAAATATAAGGGCTGCATTAATTAAAAGCTCCAGAAATCAACAGCACTCTGGATAACTAGGAGATGAGGCCCTATGTCAAAAATCCTGAAATATCCCTTTAACCCAACATGCACAATATGCCACATAGCTCAATATCTAAATATGGATCCCACTGCGGTTGGCTACTGATCCTGATAGGTCGGCCCAGCAGTATTGAAGGATTGGTGAAATTATGGAATAATTTCATATGGTGTCTATAAAGTGCACCTTAATATTACTTTACAGAAAATGCTATCCTGCACTTGCGTGGAAGTGGGTCTTGCAGAAGACTCACTCTGGTTTCAACAACTTCTGGACTACCTAAAACACTTTATGTTTCCAATAATTTTGGTTACATCTGCAAGATCCATTGCACTGTGGATCCACTATGAGTTTATTCCAGTGCTTGTGTGACTTGGCAGCAGCAGTTGTAATATGCAACAAAGCCCTTAAAACGTATATAAACGGACTCACATCATGACTCAGAACTTTTAAGATGGTTCTCCTTTTTTACACAAATTTATGGGAAAGCAGCATCTCAAGGACGTGCCTGCCATCTGTGTGGGAAAGGATGCGTAAACTGATAAAAGTAAACTGCAGCAAAGACCACTTTAATCTGAGCTTTTGGTTATGAAATATACTCTGAAGGTTTTGAAGTAAAAACCACAGACAGTGGTTTAATCGACTATCCAAATATATAGAGGGTCCAGCTTTTTTAAGAGCACTTTCATAGGAAAAATGAAAAGTTCTTCATTAGTGAAGTCCTTGGATGAAAAATACTTGACCTGTCTGACTGCACTGTCTTAGATCTATTTACTCATTCAGCTGAAGTGTAGACTGGAACAGACCTAAATATATTTCTTGTTAAAAGTAACATTTCTTTGTGGTGCTTTTTGACAAGTAAAATAGGTATAATATATTTTCTACAGCAAAATTGACCTTTTTGTAATTTTTTCAAGTTTTTGTTACTATTTTTGGTTAATTTTGTGACATTTTGTCCCAAAGAGAGAAGTCTCTTGTAGCCTGCCACAGCCACCATCTTTGCTACTGTCTGTCTAAAAAAAAATAAGAAGAGCGGCAATAATCAAGAATACAGTCTAGACATTGTTAATGCCGTGAATGCGCTAACCCGAACCCTTGAAATGGGTGATTTTAATGGAATACCTACATAGGTGTGCAGAGGCACATTTCTACAACCATCGCTCCAGTGTTCTAATGATACATTGCTTTAGCTAATGGTGTTTAAGGGTAGTTGATGATTATAAAACCCTCATGCAATTATGATAGCACTGCTGAAAACTGTTTTGCTGATTATAGAAGTCAGTCACTGACCTGGGTGACCCCAAACTTTTGAACGATGGTGTAAATTGTATATATATATTTTATTTCTGACGGGGCGAAGAGATGTAGACTAAACCAATCAGACAAGCAATGCACATGACCCTAACAAGGAAACTAAAGTCAAGGAATTACTAATCCCAGTAATTAAATGATAATGTGTGAAATGAAAGCAAAATGGTTTAGCAAAACAATGATGTTAAATATGAGGGACTGCTGATCACAAAAAATAACTTGTGTGAAGTGAAGACCTTCAGGATAAGACAAGACACAGAGTATTAGGGAGATTTTTTGTCAATTACAGTAAGACACTTATGTACACTTAACAGTTTGAATACGTACAGATGTCAAAAGGTATTTTCTCATCCTACCGTGAAGCCGTGTTATGTACTGCATTTACAACAGGCTTCTCCAATATATGCGTACATGCCGTGTTCGTTATGGGATCTGTTAGCTGAGGTAGATAGTATTTTCTTACCGAACCATTGCAAACGCCATGTCGATGAATTACATCACATTATCTTTGCTGGCCAATTCTGTCATTCAGCAGACGAGCCTGTCAGGGGTTGCATGCCTGGGCAACTTCTGGCCATTTGCCAGCTTGTCCCGTCGAAGAAGCCAACTTTATCCTCTTTGCCAGTGAGCTGTGACTAATATGAAAACACATCCGACATCTGGGTTTCTCAATCTGCTGCTTCGGCTACACAAATAAGCTTTCTCTTATAACAACTACTATTCCTTTTTTCTTGTAGCGGAAAAATTTGTGCTGGAAAAAAAACAACTTTGTGCATCTGATTATGAAGCATTTTTATTGATCGTGAACGTGCAGACCTGTTATTGTTACATATCATGACATGTCTTGCTCCTGAAAGTTGTGAAATGTCCTTAAAAACTCATCCCTGTGAATAATTGGAATGTTATAAGTGCGTCAAGAACGACTGGAATGTTATATGACAAAAAACAATAATTTAAATCTGGCATAGAGTCTTTAATTTGATGTAATGCAACATCTTTACATGACCATCTCTAAATGTGCACAAAATGTCATATCATTAGCTACTTTCAAAAATAACTTGAGATTTTGTCACTTAAAAGGGTGATGAACTACTGATGAGATGACAGCACCTTCTCCCCCTGATATTTTAAGGCCGATCTGTTCATTGCACAAGTTCAGTGAAAATGTCTTTGGTAGGTGTGAAAGCTTCACTCCATTAGTTATTTAAGAGGGTACAGAAAATGATAAAACAGTGATTCACTTGGACTACATTGAACAGAACATTAGTATTTAATTGATGAATCTGTGGAAATTCAATCTTGTGATGTTAAAACAAGACAACTGGCCTTGAGCGGGTTAGAAAAGTTGTTTTGACTTCTCCAGCTTGATTCATGTGATGCTGGTAGATGTGTTTGTGCTCAATTCAAACGCATGCATTTGCAGTTTTCTTTATTTCAACTCAATATACATTACTTTTTGAACAGGAAAAAAAAAACATGGAGATTAAATGTTTCGTTATGTATTTTTGAACTATTACTTGGCCTTCAGCTGTAAGTAATGAACCTGGAGACATCCTGTTGTGCAGCTAAAAAATAAAAAAGCAGCATGGACTATTTTGCGCTCTTTTTAAGATTTATGCTTTGGTGTGCACTACAACGGTGGTGCCTCCAAAATTCTAGCCCAATTTCTGATGCTGAAGCAACAGAGCTGGAAAAATAGTTTAAATAATTGAGTATCCGACAGAAGTCGACCTATTCTATCTAGGCAACATTGTTCTGACACAATGCATTGCGGAAAGGTTAATAGATGCAACACAAACTGAGTGTAATTTGTGCCATTATGCATCTCGTAATTATTTATAGGAGTTTTTCTAAAATCTACTCTGAGGCACATTGTCTCTAACACTGCCTCCCAGGCCTAATTAAAAAGCCACGTTTGTAATCAGGGACGGTTTGTTCTCTCCTTGTAAGATGCAATGTCATGCTCTGAGGCTGCACTCCAGTTCAAAGTATTATCAAGAACAATTTGCTTTAATTAGATGCGCAAATACACACAAGGAGTGCTTTGTTCCCACCAAAATGAAAGCCAACAAAACTGTCAGACAATTTGGTACATTTTTTAGCATGTCAAGTAGCTAGAATTTTAATGCCGAAGGCAGCATACACTAAAAACAACTTTGGCAGAACATGGCACACCGTGTTGCCTTATTTTTTACAGTTGTAGTTCCCAAAGTGGGGTCTGGGGTCCGCTTGTGCGCCTCAGAGGCATCCTCAAATGTTAGACTTTATTGATCCACAAGGGAAATTGCGTTGTCAAGGTAGCTCAAATAATAATCTCAGAAACAAAAAAATAGAAATGAAGTAACAAAGCAGAATAGGAGATGGTTTACTAATCAGTTTGTCAATCCAGGAGATGTCAATGTGGGTGGCGCGGCCCCCCCATCCCCCACCCCCCAACAATATAGTCCAAAATGTTACGCAGTGTGCCTTTAAGAGATATTAAAAATACTACTGGTACTTTAATGAATTTACTAACAGTTCTTGCCAATACTATCTTTTGTCTAATGTTTGGGAATGGCTGTCTTTGAGCATTTTCTCAACGTTGGAATTTAAGCTAGATACTTGTTACAATAACCAGTTTGTTAAACCTTTAATTCCAACCATTCTTATGATATTCATTCCTTGGGGCCTCACCTGCTCATTTTAAACATGCATGTCTTTTGACAGTGATAAAAGGACATGGAAACTCCACTAGATGAGCCACCAAACCACAATCTCCTTCCTGGGCAGAGCACTAACCACTCTGCGTCACATTAGGGTGATTCAAATCGGACACAACTGCCTGTCTGATGCTTGTCACACTGTGCAATTAGGAGATGTGTGATATAATTGAACTCCGGTCTGGAGGTTGCAGCAGATAGCATTAACTGCCACCGGCAACATGCGCTGAAAACAAATCAGTGTTAGACCAACCAGCAGTATACGATAGAAGAACAATCTAGTAAACCGGGTAGCACTTAACTTTACAGCACTGTCCATGCATGGCAATATGACGGAAATGCCATTGTACCTAAAAGTGGAAGAAGAGGGTAATTACAGTAATTAAATGGGGACAGGATACACGCCTCATTTATTTCATAGTAATAATAACTATCCCATCTCTAACCCTGTATGAAGACAGATATAAAGACAATAGGACTCAGTTACCTTGCCATTTCTGTTCTATTATTGTATCGGCAACAATAAACAAAAACATATTAAAGGAATAGGCCACCGTTTTTACATACTAAGATATGTTCTTACCTCACTTTAGTCGAGTTAATATATCCCCGTCTGGTCTTTGTCCGTGCGCTCTGTCACGCAAACGGAGCACATACGCAGCCTCTCCCACATGTCACATAGCTCCAAAAAAGCTCACGATAGAAGCTACCAAGCTCTTCCACGTGTTCCCTATTTAAATAAAGTTACATGAAGTGTTTTCATGCGAAGTATATTTACACAGAAATGTAACATGTCGATTTTATAAGCAAATAAAAAGGGGGACTATATTGTGAGGCGTAATGATACGAGGAGTAAAACGTCCGCGCAGTAACTCCTAAAGGTTATTGACGGAAGTGAGCGGGGGAAGTCTTTAGGAGTTACTACGCGGACGCTGTGCTCCTCGTATCATTACGCCTCACAATATATATGCTCCGTTTGCCTGGCAGAGCGCACGGACAAAGACCAGACGGGGATATATTAACACGTCTAAAGTGAGGTAAGAACATATCTTAGTATGTAAAAACGGTGGCCTATTCCTTTAAATAAGATCAAATTTTGTTTTTTTCATTGATTGTCAAGAATATTTGTATAAAAGTAGAACTAAGTAACTCTTGCCCCTAGAGGCCATAAGCGCCACTGCAGGTGTCGTAGCATGTTGCGTTTTTTGGCTTATTAATTGTCCGTGAGAGTAAATACTACGCTGACAGAAAAGACAAAGGGAGAGAGGGATATTGTACATCCAATTAAGTTGTAGTTTAGTTTTATTTGAACAATTCCAAGTTCCAAGAAAAAGAAACACAATAATGCCCAAAAGGGAGGAGGCCGAAGGAAACAATGCTTATTTATGCCTACTTATTACACAATGGAGATATTTTTTTTCACTCAAACATGGCTGTAAATACTGTTTAAGTGGCAATAGCCCGAAGTTAGCTTTGCCCGTTAGTCTGTTAGTTTCTTCTTTGTGTTTCTATTAGTGTGTTTCTATTAGTGTGTATTGTGCCGCCGACCTGGAGGCAGCGAAGTTGCAATTGTGGTTTTCTGGACAGAGACGCCAAGGGGAGATGAAAGACCCCCGATCATCCCATCAACACTTGTATTACCCCCAGAGGGACTACGAAAAGGATTTATTTTGGTTACTTAGTACTGCTTTAAGGGTGACTGGAATTAAATTCTGTTCACCACCCATTTAAAAGTCATGACATAATTTCGACAAATCTTTTTTTCCACTACATACAAAATTGTCCACTATCTGCCCTGCCGTTTACAACAAAGAGGCACACCCTATATGAAAATGTGGACACGGTGGAGAACAGCAGAATGTGCAGAGAAAAGGCGCAGTGGTGATCTTTCATCATAATCCTGTTACTGCTGAATAATTTAAGTATCTCCTTGCAGACATTAATTTCCTATCATCTCCTTTGCCTCTAATTCAGCGGGAGAATTAATGAGGATTGACATGACTGCGCTTTCTTGTGCTGTGAAAGCCATCATGGCGCTGTTGATAAGTGCGTCGTGTTGCTGGAACAATGGACAGTTGGTTTTAGCCTAATCGCTTATTTTACATTCCTTTCCGGCCTTCATTAGCTCTCTATAAAATAGGCCATGGAAATGCATTAAATAGTTATCAACTGTAATGTAATAAAGATCCTCCAGACTGTCAAAGTATTCCTGATAAGTGCAAACCAGTTTTAAAAGTATTCCCACGTAGATAAGAGGAAGTTAATTTCATTTTTAAACTATGCCGTCATGTTTGGTGTGCATTTTTCTTCAGAGGTCACCGTTATGCAGTGCAGACATGTGGAGGACAATGCTATGCAACTGATAGCCCATCTGTTTCCAAGATTGATAGCTGAGCACCGCTATCACTGATACGCCCATGTGCCTCTTAGCATTCTGTAGATCTTCACTGTTTTCCTTCAAGGACATAGAGGCTGTACAAAGCCTTATAAAACGACTATTGCGTAGATTAGAAGATGGAATGCTGAAGAATGGCAACAAGCATGGAACAAAAGTGATAAATGTGGATCGAGCGTGAAGCTGCGCTTCAACATGGCAGTCTATGTGTTAGCGTAATAGGTTTGAAATGTGGCATTGTAACATAGAAAAGCTCTTAGAGGGAGTCTGGGAGCAGAGGGAGTGTTATGGACAAAAAGCATGGCATGTCAGGGTTGAACAGAAAAACAGACATTCGGAGAATCCCAAGGATTTTTTTAGAAGCTGTGGAACTATGTCGTATTTTACTTTTTTTCCTGTAAATTGAGACTCGTCATTGCTGCTCTTTCTGCTGTTGTCTTATCAGGCTTTTACTTGAAGCACTTGCTCGAGTAATTCAGATTCATTGAAGAGGAAAAAATATCTTTGCATCAAGATACGAATTCAACAATACTCCTGGCACTTGTGATGGCAGCTTAATTGAAATGTCAGCAGGAAGACAGCATTTCAGAATCCGCAAAATTCCATTTTCTCCACTCGGGTGTCCTTTTCTCTTTCTCGATTTCTCGCTCTGACTTACAGCTTCATCTGTGAGCCACTGCCGAGGGTCGGGCCGAGCCATGCATCAGGTGATGCACTCAATGCCGTGCTCGTTTGACCTGTCACCCCAACAATGGAGGCTGACCCTGAGCCGGTCCTTCAATTAATCACATAACCTTCGCTTCACTCCGCACGCTAACCTTTTCACCGCCTCAATCCCCTCCTACTGTTCGAAGACAGGCCAGAACCTTTAACGCCGTCAGGCCAAAAAAGACACTAGTCCAACATCCTGCGTGACCGCGAGCATAAATCTGACCCAAGTAATTTCCTCTCACCTTCCACCCCCTCGCCTCAACCTCCGCCATTATAGAGTATACACTGGGAGGAGGACAGTGCTGCAGGAGAGTCATATTTAGAGTTAATTGGCTCCGGAAGGTGAGGACATCAGTTCCAGCATGTGCTCAGGCAGATGGCTCACTGGAGGCTGGTTCAATCAGTGCATTGTATAGCTCTCATTGGATTGTCATTGGGCTTTAGGGAGATGTTGACCGACAGTGGAGGCTCAGGGACAAGAGGTAGACCAAACATTAGGAGCCATCGTTTCCATGTTTTTGTAGAATTGTTGATCTGATGGCACAAAGTAGTGGTTCGTTTGCAGACTTATGGAATCCAATTTGAAACACATCACTATTAATAGTATTGTCTCTCACTTCCGAGAAATGATATGTTCCTTTATTGTCTGAGACCAGAGTTAGCTAATAATATGATCAGAGCAGCTGCCGATCCAAGAACACAGTAGATTTAGGACCCTCTTTTTTCGAAACAGCGCCATCCGGTCTTTGGAAGATCATCATCAACTGAATCCAAATGCTTTTCGCATGCAAAATCCTTTAATAACAGTGTTCTCACTATACACATGGTACAAGTATTTTTAATAGAAATAAATAAAAAAAACAACTATGTAACTAAGTATTTGTATTTTATATATTAAAATGTGCTTGCTGTAGAGTTATTTATGTGACAGCACCTTTACATGCTTTTTGTTTGCCAACCAAAATCTGAGTCATTCCACTGCTTTTAAGATTTAGGGATTAAATGTTGCCATCTTTGGGTTTCAGTGCTTTCTTATGCTGTTCCTGCTGTAGTACCAAAATGTTAATCTAATTAGACAGATGGCGCCGTCTCAAGAAACAAGGAGCAGTCCTGAATCTGGTCCTAAAAGCCTGTAGATTCACCCTAAGTTGTGGCCCATTCTCAAATACTAACGAATCTTAGCCTGAGATTGGAAATAAAAAACAATTGTGGTATGCTGCAGGGAATTGGTTTATTTTTTATTTTTTCTTGCTGTTAACCGTGAGCCATCCATCCTGAATTCTAGATGGGTGTGTTGCAGGGATGAAAATATTTACCAGTGGAGCATTGTTTTCTTTATGTGCTTTATGAGTGAATGTTCGAGCTGACACTTGCTTAAAAGTTTCCCCTCTCTTGCTTTCTCCGCAGGTGACAGGGAGGCAGACAGAGCGGGGCAGCAGGGCGAGATGAGAGAGAAGATGGAGTGGGAGGAGGAGACAGAGGGCTGAGGTGAGATGGATGGACCGCACCCCGGAGACTCGAGCCAGAATGATGACAGGTCAGCCGTACCCGCGGGGCCTGTGTCAGTGAATAATCTTCACATTAGCGCTCGCTCATTTAAATAATATGGATCACTCGGCAGCTACAACGTCTCTACAAGAATATTAAAACTGCAGGTGGCTTTAAATAACATTATCTTTGCAAATAAGACCACGGCTTGAATAACTATTACTGCTAATTACCCCGGCGTCTATGATCAAAACACATTAACATTAGCGTTTGGTAATGAAAGGTTTTATGTTAATACGTTATTAGTGATTCCCAACTAGTAGCTTTTGGATGAGGACTCACCTTCAACCAATCACGACAAGCTGTAGTCATAATGAAAACGTATATTGGCTTATAATAAAAATGTATTTGTTGTCCTATTATAGAATATTTAATGTCAATGTTATTTATTTATATTTTTGGTTGCTCATAAGGCAGATCATCAAAAAGTATAAGAATAGGTGCATTATAGAAAATGGTACCACGCCCAATTTGGATCATTTATTTTAAAGCAGATCTAAGTAACTTGTTTATCTTAATGAATCCTTTTCGTCGTCCCTCTGGGGTAATACAAGTGTTGATGGGATGATTGGGGGGTCTTTCATCTCCCCCTTGTGTCTCTGGCCAGAAAACCACCCTTACTTTCCCTGCTGCGACCCGAAGGCGCAATACACACATAGTGGAATCACGAAGAAGAAGCTAACAGGCTAATGTTCAAAGCTAACTGTGGGCTATCGCCACTTTAGCAGTATTTACAGCCAAGTTTGAGTAAAAAAAAATCTCCATTGTGTAATTGGATGTACAATATCCTGCTCTCCCTTTGTATTTTCTGTCAGTGTAGTATTTACTCTCACGGACAAATGAGTAAAAAAAAAAAAAACACAAATTGCTATGACACCTGCAGTGATGCTTATGGCCTCTAGGGGCATGAGTTACTTAGTTCTGCTTAAAAGAAGAACAATTCTGCAAACAAATCTTCATACCATGTATTATACATTAGGGGTGGGCCGTATCGTATTGCATATTGTTATCACGATATCATTTTTTTACATCGTTGTAATTTTTTCTATCATTGTGGACACAATATAATTTATGTTACGCTCAGCTCCATCAGAGCAGCATAAACATTGACTGTAGAACGGGGACAGGTGCTTAAAAGGTAAAATGAAATTAAGGATGTAAACTGCTTGAGTAGACCTATTTGCTTGTTTGTGGCCATACTGCCTAGGCTATGCCTGATCCCGTCAGATCTCAGAAGCTAAGCAGGGAAGGGCCTGGTCGGCAAATGGATGGGAGACCGTTGCCTAGCAAATGGACTGAGTGGTTGGTGATGGTCGGAGAGGCTGATGGCGCAGACAGGTTGCCTCACTTACCAGCTCACTGAATTAATCTTCCCAATAGGCGTATGGCTGGGATTTTGAATTAATTTGTCCATAGTCAATTATATCGTCAAATTGTTATCGTGATATTTCTTTTTATTTATCGTGATATAGATTTTAGACCATATCGCCCGGCCCTGTTATACATCTACATGTACATCTACTTAATTTGAAAGGTTCTGAATTCCTAAAGTTTTAAGTTAGATATTTGTTGCTAGACGAGAGAATCCCAGGTTCAAGTGCAGGTCTTGGCACTATATCACTGACTTTGTGCCATTGGTCCCTGCCAAAATATGGTAATACCGTCATGAACTTTGCAGAATACATGCCGTTCTGTGTCAGACTTCTATTTTTCCTGATATTTTTCTGTTTTGACAGCTGTGTAATAAAATACAAATCTAAAAAATGTTATGATGTGTGGCAGTGACACTTGGAGAAACTTTGCCCGGGGAAAGTCCTTTTGTTTACCGTGACGTCAATGAGCCAGCGGTCTCGACGGCACGCGTTCCACCTCTGGCAGCTCTGACAGCGGATCCGTCACAAAGTCTGATAGCCCCCTGTTCCCCGGTCTCCGCTCATTGGCAGATTACACATTCGATCCACTGCAGAGCGCTCTATTCGTCATGTGTGAATTGTTGTGATGTTTGCTTCACGCTATGGTGGCGATGCACTCAATAAAGACAATGACTGCTAAACCTCGCCTCGATGGTAAACATAGGCGGACATGATGAAAACTTTCTCCTTGACTTTGATGGGTCGCTACAGAAGCCAAACAGACGACGAAAACGAAGTGATAGAAACGAGGAGAGTGGGAGAGATTGGTGGAGGTGGCTTTATTCTCATCAGACACTATGACAGCTCTGGTGGATTGGTTTTGTCTATGTTTTTTCTTTTACCCGAAGCTATAACTCATTCCGCGTGGCAGCCACTGAGGCGCCGGAGCGAAAGAAATCGAGTGCGGTTTCAGTGGGTTATTGAATTGTTTTTGTTCCCTGATTCTAGTGCAAATGAATTCAGTTCATACTCCGGTGCGACGCTTTTAGCTCGAGCCGTGCAGCGATGAATGCGTCAAATTAAGTGTGTCGCACAAGCTCTTGGGCCTTGAGAGTGCGACTGCTCGTATGTGCTCGCGAGTTGATGCGCGTCGTCTGTACTGTAGGTGCATTAGTGACCGAGCAACAGGATACGGACTGCTTAATAAGAGAGGTGAGGCGATTGAAAGTTTGGTTGCCTTGGTAACTGTGATAGCGACTATAAATCACTTTAATGGCGCCTCTCATGTGCCTCCATCTTGATCAAATTCAGGAGCTGGGGAAAAAAATGATGGGTCCGTGCCCAGAGTGCAGTCAGGTCTGTCAGCAAAAAAACAGAGTAATGGGGGTGACAGGTTCGGGCTACTGTATGGGCTTTTCTGTCAACATTGTAATACGTCTCTCTGTGTGTCCGAATCAGCAGCAGCGGTAAAAGGCGTGTGCAACATTGCAACTACGCGGTAAGACTTGAGACACTGCTGTACAACTGCGAAAGAGAAAATGTAACCGGTTTGTTATTGTCATTTTAGATTTTGGATCCAGTCCGACTGTGCCGCTTTTCGTGGTAGTTAGAACATTCACTACTTTGCACTCATGGCGTTTAGCTTAAAGCAGTACTAAGTAACGTGTTTACCTTAATAAATCCTTTTCGTAGTCCTTGTGGGGGTAATACAAGTGTTTATGGTATGATTGGAGGGTCTTTCATCTCCCCCTGGTGTCTCTGGCCAGAAAATCACGTTTGCAACTTGACTGCCACCGGATCGGAGCAAGCAATACACACTAATGGAATCATGAAGAAGAAGCTAACATGCTAACGGGCAAAGCTAACTGCGGGCTAACGTCACTTTAAGCAGTATTTACAGCCAAGTTTGAGTGAAAATCATTTCCATTGTATAATTGGATGTACAATATCCCTCTCTCCCTTCGCCTTTTCTGTCAGCGTAGTATACTCTCCAAGACAATTATAAGTTAAAAAATCGTAACTTGCTACGACACCTGCAGTTGCGCTTATGGCCTCTAGGGGCAAGAGTTACTTAGTACTGCTTTAATCGAACATGTGCTATACGTCACATTGGGGGTGGGTGATATGGAAAATGTTTACATAGTTTTCTTCAGTTCATATGCCCTGCCCGACCAAAAACAGTCACCACAAAAAAAACAGTCACACGCTCTAATACTTCATTGGACCTCTTTTAGCTTTATCATTTGCTGTGACATTGTTTCAATACAATTTCAAAGATATATCTTGTATTGATGAGGGGAGAGTGTGAGCACTGTGCAAAACCTTCTTCAACACATCCCCAAAGATCTGTACTCAGAATCGCAATCGGTTTTATTGCGATTGTTAGTGAGCAGGTTCTCAAACTAGGAATTTTATTTGGTGCTAGTGTTCATTTTTTTTGACATATTTTAATTTAGTTTTAGTCTTTTGACGAAAATGTAATTCAATTTTATTCGAGATTTAGTCAAAAAAATATGTAAAATTGCATAAATTTAGTATTATCATATTTAATGTTGTTCCTCTGCTTCATGGAGCTGCTCCCACAGGAACAAAGCTCAGAGCTGTTCCTTTGGCAGTGAATTCACATGATATGAGGCTCTTTCAGACTGTCAATAGAAGTTTGGATGATTTTCTTTTTTATTTATTTATAACCCGGTCATCCCCGATGTTCAGGTCGTAGCAGATCTCATTCTTTGGGCACATAGTGTTGTTGCTGAACCTAGACCTGACCAGATCATAACAGTTAGATCAATCCAGGTGGGCAGCTGTGTATATTCACTCAAGCGTTCTG
Organism: Gobius niger; assembly: GCF_951799975.1. Classification (NCBI taxonomy): domain Eukaryota; kingdom Metazoa; phylum Chordata; class Actinopteri; order Gobiiformes; family Gobiidae; genus Gobius; species Gobius niger. The sequence continues at coordinate 28,962,861 of NC_136854.1, forward strand.
TTTCTTGTGTAAGGGGCTACATTATGATTGGTTAAATCTGTCTGCCACTCAATCAGAGTGATGGAGGCTGAGCTCTAAGGTAACTGTCTAACTGTCTGTTTTAGCTTATAGCAGCATGAAATAGAAAAGAATCATAATGTGACAATCTCTTCAAATTGGCAGTCACAGGGTCAGATCAATTATGTGTCGTATACCCTCTGCCCTGCCTGTGTCTTTACTACAGTCAGTACTTTGTGCATTCCTGTGACAGCGGCAGCTCTTTGATACCCATCAGCGTGCACACCTCCTCACTGTGTGCTGCCGTTACAGTGATATTGCCGGATCTGACAATCGTTACCGCGGGAACCCCTCTCAGACTCAGACTCATTAATCTTTTATATGATCAGTAAATATGGTTTATATACACTGTATTTTATCCGTATCTTATATTTGCTGCAGTAATGGCTAAATTCCCCTGTGAGGATCAATAGATTTCATCTCATCCTTTTGCCCTTACATTGCTGCAGTAAAGTGTCTTCCATTCACAGCTAAGACAGAATATAAAACAGTAATTGGCATTGTCGAAAATAAATCAATAAACACTAAATAAACCAAACCAACACAGATACAAAAAAAAGTTATTAACCTACAAGTCTGGTCTCATGTGCATTTGAATAAAGTATTTGTGCCACAAATTGCACAGTAGTTCTCCAACAGAAAATCTATAAAATTGTGAGATCATAGTGTGAATATTTCTCCAACAACTAGAAAAGTGACTTCAGGTCAAGACAGTATATATTTTTACCTTTGTGAAATGGAAGGCTGTGACTGTGTCAAAATCGGGCAAAAAGTATAAAATATGCCACAAGACATAACGCAGTTTGTACTGACACTGCCATCCACTTCCATCCAACATAAAGGGGACATCCGCAATGAGCTGTGACCGTGGGTTCCGGGCGTGAATCAAGATCACCATAAACAGAATTAAAAGAATAAATACTTGGCTATCATAGAGGCCGAGTGATTTATTCCACACTTTCACGGCTCGGGCAGAACAGCGGCCCCCGAGAAATCAATATGTAATTATAGACATCCTACCCAGGGCCGTTGCTCTCTTCGCACGCACCTCCCACCACCTGCTCCGACACCACCACCCTCAAAACAAATGTCAGGACAGGACTGCACTGGCCCAAGTACAAGGAAGAGAAATGTAGGACTGCTTCCTACTAGTGTAGCCTTGAAAGCATCTGAAATCTGTACTTTGTAAATGGTATGCCTAGATGCAGCATTAGTTTTATATTTAGTTTAGTTTATTTGAGCAGTATACATTCTGCTCAAAAGGAGTGGGCTGAAGCACTAAGCGCCAACCCCCAAACTCAATGCAATAAAATAAAGTACATATCACAATGGTACAAAAGGAACAAAACAACAAGGAAACAACAGCAAAAACATGGATTATATGCACTATCTGATCATAATAGAATGTCCAATTTCAAGATGACATTTACATTTAGTAAGATTTACATCATCACTTCTATTTATAGCAAATTACATTATCAATTAGCAGCATCATATTGTGATTAGCCTGACTGACAAAAGATTACTGATAGTCACTTTTATACTGTATAAAGGCACATTAATATACATATTATGTTCCGTGATCTGGCTACTTCCCAGTTGTCATCATAGACCGGGAGCCAGACCCCCTCCTCAGGCACATTTTTGCTACCTTTTCCAAACTAGTATCTTTCAATAGAGTATATCTTGGGTCATTACCAGTGGGGACCCCCCCATTGCAACTCGGCCCCGTTCGGCTGTGGGACCCCAAAAACCACTTTAACGGCACAGGCTTCAGATGGAACTTTGTGATTCTATCGAAAGTAGTGCTGTGGTCACATACAGCACTACTAAGCATCAACTATAGTCATAAAATTCAGTCCACTAACATCAATTGCTGCCAAGCTGGGATGAGAAGCTGAGATGAGCATCGTCAAAACTACTTTTATGGGGCACATCTGGAGTGTTGGTCAGTGGTTAATGCAAGATGAGCAAGGTCTGTTTTACGATTGATAAATTCACTCCTTCAGACGGCAAAATTGGTGACTGAATATCTCACGAAGTGTCAATGTGAAAAGGTCCAGCTGCTTTGATTTATTGCACCTCATTAATCGACCAGAATGTCTGATAAATCCTGTTCTTTCCCATGCAAGGTGAAACTTTTAGATATGTTTGTACTTTGTAGTGCTGAATGCTGACAAAACCTGAATATTCCTGTAATTTACAATTTGGGCCTATTCCACTACATTGTTATGGCTTTCAGGACCATTTCACCGATTACACTCATCACATAGTCCAGGTAAAATCTGTGAACTGGGCCTCATCATATTACAGTAGTTCAAATACTGAATACGGAGAATTAGCTGTTTCACCATAGAAGCTTTTTGTATTACTTTTTTCACAGTAGCTTGTAAAAGGAAGTCGGAACATCAGTGTGGTGCTTTTACAAAGTGTGGGAGGAGGAAAGGAGGGCAGATAAACATCACTTACTAAATACCAAATTACTGTAGGCCGTCAGGATTTAGGTCAGAAAAGCAGGGATCATATATCAGGGTGACGGCTGAGTTTCCTGCCGTTGAAACAGCACATTTTGCTGTAATGAATCTTAAATGCCAATGCCTAGTGGCAATTCAGCTCCTGTGATCCATCCCGTACTCTGTTCACATTTTCACATTTTCATACTTTCTCTTTTGTTCTTTTCAAACCATATCTTCGTTGTCAATCATCTTTGTTTGTGTGCCTGTACCCAGATCCTCTCACATTTTCCTACAACTTGTTGATTGTCAAATTAACTAATCAATTTACAAAACGAGTTGCTACACTGTCAAAAAATAAAAAGGTGTTCTTTGTTGTTATAAATAAACTGTAGAAGAAGGTTCTTGAAGCATTGGACGTTTCACCTCCCATCCAATATGCTTCGCCGGCAAGAGTTCTGACCACAGACTAGATAAAGACCACTGGGAGGGGTTGGAGCGTGTCCTTGTCCCTCCCATCATCTTTTTTATTTATTTTTTTATTTAGCCTTTATTTAACCAGGTTAGTCCCATTGAGATCTTAGATTTCTAGAGAGACCTGGCCAAGATGGGCAGCAACACTTGGTTTCCATACATTTAAAAACATACACAACATTAGTTAAAACATTCACACACCAATGATCTGGACTGGACTGACATCACAAGAGACTTGAAAACTATTCAAAGAAATAAGGTCCGTGATTTTGAAGTCCTTCTGCAGGAGGTTCCATGTAAATGGAGCCGAATAACTGAAAGCAGTCTTTCCCAATTCAGTCCACACAACAGGCACAACATAGTGCAAGGTGTCATTATAACGAAGACTACGCTGACTCTGCTTCACTTTTAAAAGACAAGATAAATAAGAAGGCAGCCTTCCAAGAAGCGCCTTGTAAATAAAAACATACCAATGAGAAAGTCGACGAGCCTGAAGTCCAACCCAATTCACTTTAGAGTACAACAAACAGTGGTGAGTAAGAGGTCGACAGTTGGTTATGAAGTGCAGAGCCCCATGATACACACTGTCCAACAACCCAAGACACTGTACAGGAGCATTCATATACAACTCATCACCATAGTCAATAACAGGCAGAAATGTGGCTTCCACCAACCTCTTCTTCACAGTAAAAGAAAAGCAAGACTTATTTCTATAGTAAAACCCCAGTAACACTCTCAACTTTTTGGTTACATTTCGAATATGCAATTTAAAAGACAATTAATCATCAATTATGAAACCCAAATACTTAAAACTCGATACCAATTCAATTTTCTGTACAGATTCAGTGCAGGTTGATTCAGACAAACTAATTTTCTTTTTTAGCAAGAAGAAAAACATCAGTTTTGTTTTTTCTGCATTGAGAACAAGTCTGAGATGGCACAACTGATCCTGCACTTGATCAAAAGCTGATTGAAGATACTCAAAGGCCTTTGCAGGACTGGGAGCTGAACAATAGATCACTGTATCATCTGCGTAAAAGTGAAATTTAGCATTTGGGATATTTCTTCCAATGCCATTAATGTACAGTGTAAAAAGCAAGGGCCCAAGTATGGACCTTTGAGGCACTCTATTTTGGATCTGCAGAACGCCAGAAGCAGAACCCTCCAATTGTACACTCTGGATTCTATTGGACAGGTAATTTTTGAACCATTCAACTGCCTGGTCTGAAAAACCACACACTGACAGTGTTAGAGCCAAGACAATGTGGTCAACAGTATCGAAAGCTTTTGTAAAATCAATAAAAAAGGGCAGCACTGCAATGTTTATTATCAAGAGCTTCAGTTATATTGTTTAAAACCTTCATAGTAGCTGTAGTTGTACTATGCTTTTTACGAAATCCTGTTTGAAACTCTGACAAAGTAGAAGTAGAAGCAAGGTACAGTTTCACTTGATCATTAACCAAGGATTCAAGAATTTTTGCCACAACAGAAATTTTTGAAATAGGCCTATAATTATTTAAATTGCTTGCATCCCCACCATTTAAAAGTGGCAACACAATTGCAGATTTCCAATCTTTGGGAATTCTATTTGTTTCCAACGTAAGATTAAAAATACAACACAATGGCCTCAGATGCAAGCTTTAAAAAAAAAATGGGGCTCTAATTTATCAGGGCCCGCTGGTTTCCAAGCTTTTAATTGTTTCAGCGACCTCTTAACGTCATTGACTGTAAAAGCCCGAAAGTTAAAATCCTCCATTACATTTTCATCTTGGATGGGCAACTCCTGTACGACTGAGAGCTTACACAGACATCAATAAATTGGTCTTTCTTTCTCTGTTTGAATCATGTCACTTCACCCATTGATGTGTCATTACACACAGAAAATCTGTGGGCCTGAATCGCTGCACCTCAAACCTGTCATGTTTCTTGTTGATTAAAAATGTGGCAGTTCATCCAATTAGTAAATTTCTGAACACGTCCTTGTTCTGCAAAACGCACTCCACATAAAACTTGCTTTGTCTTGTGCCTTATAGAGAAAAAAGTGGTTAGCCCTTAGCAACAAGAACCATTTCTAGCTTCAAAGAAGTTATTTTAGTTTTTCCCAAGACCAAATGATGCATGCGCTATATAGTGACAAGCTGCTATACCGACACTTGTTTTTCCCAGTTATAATGTGCGAGGTGTCTTGCATCAAATGTCTGCACTTCCATATGGCTATTATGGATACGGAGATATTTTCAGACACACTTGTGCCGCTCAGCCGAAGCTCTTTGTAATCAAACGCTGGAGCCCAAGGCGGAAGGAGGGGGAGGCGTATGAAAACTCTGCCCCAGCTCCCAATCATTTCAGTCTCATTCAGAGCACATATTGATAGGCAATGATGTGTATGTCAATTTGAGCGGAGTCCTGTCTCCAGTGGCCAGACCAAGAGGCACCCGCAGCGAGGAGTTAGCAAGCTCAGCACAGGCAAAGGAATGGAGCAGACATGGATGCAAAGATAATGCAGTAAAGTAGAAGTATTGATCATTATATGCCTATTATGCAGCCACTAAGCTTAACCAGTAAAAAATAGGTTGTATCTGCACTACCTGAATTACTTATCAAACCGTGAAAGTTGTAGGTAGTGAGTAAAATCTCTCAGCTGTTGCCTAAATTCATTTCTAGCTCTCACAGGCCCTCCCCTCTTCAGTTATTTAGAAACACATCTCAGCCGCAGTTCATAAAGAGACAGAATCTAGACGTGATCAGGGCGGGCCGCCAACGCTAACACTGTGTTAGCGTGTAATTTAGCCTCTGACTTCCTCACTCACACCGGACGAAAATGCACTACATTCTGACACACAACAACACAGTCTGTTTCTCTTTTCTTCCAGCCACTGTTCCTCCCAGCTGCGGAAACAGTCATGATTGAATCCAAATTGCCATTTGAAAGGTCACAAAGTAGAGAAAGACTACTTTTTGTTATGTAGTACAATATCTCTCGCAAACATCAAAATCCTGCCTCCAGTGTGTGTGTGTGTGTGTGTGTGTGTGTATGTGTGTGTGTGTGTACTCGTAGGGACCTCCACGAGTTTTAGACCAACAGACTGAGGACAATTTTTCAAAGTGAGGACATTTTGGCATGTCCTCACTTTGCGATAGTTCTGTTTTGGGCTATTTTAGAGTCAGGATGTGGTTTTAGGATAATACATTATGCCTATGAGCGACCACACAAAGATGTAGCCGCAAGTGTGTGTTCTTGTACTTACGACATTGTGAGGACCGATTTGAGTTTGTAACCAACAGAGTGAGGACATTTTTTGTAAATTGAGGACATTTTGGGTGGTCCTTACTTATTTGAAGGACTGTTTGGGGGTCAAGATGTTGGTTTTAGGGTTAGAATTGGGTTAAGATTAGGGTTATGGTTAGGATTAAGGTTAGGGGCTTAGGGTTCAGGGTTTGGGTCTGGGTAATACATTATGTTTATGAGTGACCTCACAAAAATGTAGCCGCAAGTGTGCGTGAGTGTGTGTGTGTGTGTGTGTGTGTGTGTGTGTGTGTGTGTGTGTGTGTGTGTGTGTGTGTGTGTGTGTGTGTGTGTGTGTGTGTGTGTGTGTGTGTGTGTGTGTGTGTGTGTGTGTGTGTGTGTGTGTGTGTGTGTGTCGGAATCTTGATTTCAAAACATAAGTGTGTAGCAAATCTAATTGCAATCCCATTGTGTGTCAGAAAATCGTAATTTGATTTTTTTAAATATATATATATATATATATACTCAAAATGTTCAGCCCTACTCCTATCTATGTTATTTGACCAGGACTACCTTGTTAACCATCACATTTTGTCCCTTATCATAATTGTTATGTCAACATTTGTATGTAAACTTGACTTGTTGACTCACATCAGCTACTTTCATCCATGTTATTGACTTCACCTGTCAGTGATCACAGTGTTAGGCTTGGCTTTTGTAATGAACTCCCTGAGACATCGAGGCGAAGAGTTTAAACAGGCGGGCGATCAAGAGGTGGCGAGATACCTGTAGGAGATGAGTCTGTCGGGGCAGCAGAGATGGATTAGTGTGTCTCCTGCTACCTGTGCAGGGGTCAGTGTTAAACTGCCTGGGCCTGATAAGGGCTCGGCAGTAGGCTCAGTGTGGGTAAAGCATTGACTGGTTGGCTCATTGATTTACCTGAAAGAGCGATGTGCAGAGTTCAGGCCCCTGCAGCTATTCATCAAAGTCTCAGACCCCACAGCGCCTCCTGAAGCCCCACTGTGATCATCATCATCATCATCATCATACAGGGGCTTCAGAATGTTTTCAGACCACTTTTATTTATTTATACTATACAGATGTCACAATAAATGTCCTATTTTCAGTATCAGACTAAAATGATCACCACCAAGGAATAAATAGAGACTAGAGAGGTATGAATACTGAACCGACTGAACAGACCTGGTTCAGTGCGTGCCATCAAACTTTCGTCAATATAAACTTAGACAAACTCTGCATATTCAGCGATGTCTAATGGAGCATCTTGTATTTTCTGCTAGAGCATAAAAGAAAGTTATATTGACAATTAATGGGTTGAATCATAGCACAAATGAGCACCAAAATGGAAAATGACGATGAGATGTGAGCAAAGAAAACATTGTGGTTTCTTACTTACTAATAGCTAAAACACAACTTGATCTATTTTAGGGTTCCATGTCTTCATATGATTTTGCCAATGTAAATAAAAGTCAACATTGCTGTATTGCTTTTACATGCAGTGTATAGTTGTTTGTTATCCTCATGATGCCCTAGAGGTCTTTGCTTACAAATTCCAGTTTTCTTGTAATGCTTTGCGTGTATAAACATACTTCTATTGTGCATGTGCCATTCAGCAGTGGTGGTTTACGAACACACTCATTCACTTGGCACACAGGGCAATTAGCAGTCTCTGTTTGTGGATGCTAGTCATACCAGCTATTTCTGAAACAGCTCATCCACCACCCAAACCCACTGGAGGCATTTTCACCAAAAAATATCTTTGTACCATTGAAGCCAAGTGAGACACACACATCAGACCAGCTGCATCCCTGGCTCTAGGCTCTGTGCAACAGATATGAAGGCATTTCCTGTCCCTACGCCCGCATAGGCTGTTTCCATTTGCCCCGGAGCAGAGAAGCACACAGCCCAGCATGGCAAATCTCTACTGGTCGTCTTGCATTTTCTCATCACCATTCTTCACCTGGGGAGCTACGGATGCTGTCATGGATGTGGCGAGGGAGCAGGGGATGAGTGAGGAAGCGCGAGAGGCACCAGATGAAACTTACATGAGGCGGCCACAATGAAAATGCAAAGATTGAACTTTTCGCTGGGGCCGAGGGCGGGGGGGGGGGGGGGAGAAGAGACATCCTTGAGGGGCCAGGGTGAGACGAGATTGCTGCTGGACGTGAGGACAGTAGAAGAATGGGCGTTTCACTGGAATCCTAATCCCACTCTTCCACCTTTTTTCTTTGGCCTTTTGAAAGCAGCAGACTGTTACCCATAGATTTCCCAAACCTCACCAAGAAACTCACTAGCATTGAAAAAAATAATCAGTTGATTTTATATAACATTAATCCTTGACTTTGGTTTGCTGATGAGAATAGTAAATAAATACTGTAGCTTTATTCCCTGCAAATAATTCACCTTTTTCTGTAACCACATGATCAAGCTTTTGATGACCCGCTAGCCGCTATGTTCGGTGTGTTAGAAAGTATGCTGCAAGTTTGATCATGTTTTGTTTTTGTATGAATTTTGGTAAAAATCACAGATTATTACTGTATATATATCAGATGGGCGGCACAGTGACTTAAAACATGTACAATAGGTTGAGTGAGAGTGTGTTTGAGAGTAGGTGACAACGGATAGAAATTAGCCCATGGAATCCAGCGAGGTGGGTTTATATGCATAAATCCCATGCATTTTCATTAAAGAAGAACTAAGTAGCTTGTTTACCTTAATAAATCCTTTTTGTAGTCCCTCTGGGGGTAATACAACCGTTAATGCGATGATTGGGGGGTCTCTCATCTCCCCCTGGTGTCTCTGGCCAGAAAATCCCAATTGCAACTTCCCTGCTCTGGGTCGGAGGCGCAATACACACTCATGGAATCACGAAGAAGAAGCTAACAGGCTAACAGGCAAAGCTAACTGCAGGCTAGCGCCACTTTAGCACTGCTTACAGCCAAGTGAAAAAAATTATCCCCATTGTGTAATTGAGTTGTGGCACAATTTACAATATCCTTCTCTCCCTTTGTCTTTTCTGTGAGCATAGTATTGACTCTCACGGGCAATTAATGAGTAAAAAAAAAAATGCAACATGCTACGACACCTGCAGTGGCGCTTATGGCCTCTAGGGGCATGAGTTATTTAGCTCTGTTTTAACATGCACTGTCCTGACCAAATAGACAAATAAATCAAATGTGAAGTTTAATCAGTCACATACAGTATCATCATCATCATATATGTTGTTACTCTGACGTATTTCACAAATAATTGCGCTTTTACAAGTACTATTATGATTGTCTTAGTCAACTTCTTTTGACACATTCACCTTGTTTTTTGTTTTTTACAACTACCTTCATATATTTAGCAGGTGCCATACAGTTACTTTTGGATTAATCTCCACCTGTCTTTATAACAAAGAAGCTTCATTCTTCACCTCCAATTCTGTTATTTGCCATTGTCCCGGATGCGGTAGGTGCTGGAATGCGACCACAGGCTGCTGGGAGTTGGCTGTGGAGGTGGCAGATGTCTTCTATACTCCGCACACAAAAGTGCAGTTGCTCCCTGTGCACATCGCGGCGTCTGGCTTTTCCAGGAAGAGCAGGCTGATGATCGATGGCTTGCATTCAGAGATGGAGCGGCCCCACTGTTTGTTTGTCTCTGTTGTGCATGAGTGCCGAACGACAGCTGGGACCAAGGCGAGGTTTTCAAGTCGGCCTGGCAGGAAAAGTTAGACCTCTGTCGGTGTATTTGTGTGGGGAGGAAAGGTAGGAGTTGAAGGCGGAAGCGGTGCACATAAATACTATTTCATTCCTCTGATTTAAATAGTAATAATTTCAAGACACCTAAAGCACTTTACATTGCATTATTCAGTCACTCTTTGTTTTGTTCTGTTTTGCGCAGTAAAGACCTGATACAGTGAGTTGAATTTGTGAATGAAAAGAAAATGATATGATGAAATAAAAATAAATAAAAGATTACGGTGGGAATACTATGCTGCAAATAGAGGTTCAAACACTGCATAAACTGACTTGACAATACAGTACTATTTACAAACGGGACAACTATGACTATACTGGTCAGTTTCAACGACACGAGCAGCAGCTCTGAATAAACTTTGGAACCGAGATTGCGTTGCTTGATAATGTTTGACAACGCAGCAGAAACATTACTTTGTGACTATTTATCAGAACATTTGCTACTTGATGAAGGCTAAAAAATATCATCAGTGCTAATACAATCACTCCTTCCTCCTTTGCGTGTGCGTGTGCTACCGAAACTAAAGTCTCAGCAAAACACACAAAGACGAAGATGTGTTTTCGATCTGGAACGCAGGATATGAGAGGGGACTTCATCTGATAATAAATTCTGCTTTCAGAGCCCAAAAATGAATTCCCAGCATTTTCAGATCATGACTGATGATGATTCAGTGATTCACTAATTACCATTATCTTGGCAGCACACTTTGGAAATGAACCCAACTATCCACAGAGGAAGCTCTGCGAGATATTCTCCGTGTCATCTCCTTTCTGAAGAATACTGTGAAGCTTTGTAATGTACATCTCCTGCTTCTGTCGTTGGCAAAAAGAAAAAAGAAAATTATAGATAAACCATTACTCATGGATCACCTTCAATGGCATATTAGCATTGCAGTATAAATCAAAGTGTATATTAAATGGTATTTGGAAAATTATCTTGAAATCTACCCTATAAAGATATAAAACACAGATTTGTTCAAAAGTGTTTCTGTACTACTGTAGATGTTTTTGGCCATAAAAGCTTACAGCGTCAAATATCCCATTTCATTTATAACTCTCTTACTCATCAATGTTATGTAGGAGGAAACCAGGCTGGACATTCTTTTTAAAATGATTTCAGATCGTCACAGAACTGGCTTCAAGATAGTTTTTGATCAAAGTCCTGTGGATATTTTAAGTTTATTATCCATATACACAGGAGGAGAGAACACAATGAACATGCGCTTCTTACAGCGCTACCCACTCTGCCAGTGGGAAACCTTTGAAATGAATCACTTTGACAAAGACATTCACATTACATACTGGTCCACAGAAACAATGCTTTATTTATAAACCTGCAAAGTATTAGCACAAGTTTGCATATTTGCTGCAGCTACAGTAAGTGATACTGTATACTGTAACAATCGATCTTCAAGTCAATGCAGGTCCTTTTTTTCCCTTTTTTTGTGTTGGTTTTCCCTTGGAGCAATATAGACATGAAACACATGTATTCAATAGCTTGTAATTTTGCTTACAGTGTAGTACGGGGTAGAGTTGTGCTTTCCAGTGCACAGCATGAGTTTGCCCCAGCACTGATACTGTAAAGGTTGAACTGAGCAGAATGACCCTACAGGCACAATCATTTATATCCTGGCTAAAACAAACGTTTGATAGATAACTTGGTGTGTCATGAGAGTATGCAGACATGTTCATACTGGAGCACTAGGATATACTGTAAGTTTTCCAGCCTTTGAGCCTTTAAAGGAACAGGCCATCGTTTTTTCCATACTGGAATATTTTCTTACCTGAGCTTGGACGAGTTGATGTGTACCCGTCTGGTCTTTGTGCGTGCACTCAGTCACGCAAAAAGACCCAGCATATTCCTATGGACCCAAACGGGGGTGAAGTTAGAAGCGACCAAGCTCTTCCACGTTTTCCCTATTTAAATACGGTTACGTGAGCAGTTATACGATCCAAGTAAAGTTACACAAAATTAAACATGTCGATTTTCTAAGCGGATAAAAAGGGGAACTATATTGTGAGGCGTAAAAGTAACACCTTAGGAGTACGTCGCCGTCCGTGCAGTAAAGTGAAGATATTACTGCGCGGATGTCGAAGTGTTCTAACTCACGAGTGAGTTAGAGCTTTCTCCCTCTTCTTGTGTCACCGATGAAACAAAATCAACTTTATTTTCATACAGATATAATAAGATAAAATCAATCGTTAGGAGTAATAGAAATAAAAACCTGTAATAGGCACTTAAGGCTTTGTTAGACACATAGCCAGTGTTAGTGGTCCAAAGTGAAGGCCCAGCCCCTGGTCCTCTGCAGCTTGTGCTCTGCCCCTTTGTCCATGACACAGGGCTGTGACACAGGCTGCAGACTAAACTAAAGTCTGAAACCTCTATCAGGACTCCTGGCCTAATGTTTTACAGTGTGATGATTCTATAGGGGCTCATTCACCTACAGCGAGAAATGCGCCGCGAGTTGCCGTGCTGCACGCTATATCTGTTTATCAGCAGGTATAAGTCCGTGTATATGAGACGGATTTAAAAAAAAAAATTAAAGCTTGCCAAAAGCTTGTGATGTGGATAGCCTCTCTATAACATCTATAAACATCATTATTTACTCCGTATGTGCTGTTGAAGACCAGCACCAAAGTTTAAACTCCAGGGAGAGACAGAACAGAGTCTGAGGCGACAGCGCTGTGAGGAGAGGGGGGCGGAGCTCAGCTACAGCAACGAGACATCAGACCAAATGATTTAGTGAAGAGGGGTTTTTATGCTTTTTATGCTTTATTTAATAGCAATAGATAATACATTTTAGTGTGGATTTTATTTCTGTTATTATATTGTTGGCCTGACATTTCAAGCACCCCAAGAATAGGCCTAGCCTCGCCCCTGCTCAATGCTAACAACATAGTATGGAAAAACGGTGGCCTGTTCCTTTAATAATAAAAGGCTTACTCCTGTTTGGGATAGCAGGTGGTTTAAACCTATCTCTGGAACTGGTAGTGATCTGCAAGGTATACAAACAAGAGAAAAAAATGACACTTTAACACTGAAACAAAAACAATCATAGTATTTCAGTTTTAAAATAGACCTTACTTTATGTCCTCCATAATTCTTGCCCTGTACTTTTTAGGTACAAAGCTAATGTTATTTTGATCCGCGTAACAGGTCTTATTTTTGCAGGTTCAAATTCCATTCCCTGTTAAATGTCCACACACATAAGAGTTGCAACTTGCAGTAAGTTCAGGTGTTGCATCTGTTGAGTTTCCCAGCACAGCCAATAAATAATAAATCACCGTTCCCCTAAACAATCAGCTTTGTTCTCCTCTATATGGAGGAACCTGTGTATGCAAATAGATCTGTCTCCCCTCGGGTCTCCAGTGCATAAATACTTACACAGGTAGCTGCTGGGAGCTCGGGGTTTTCCGAACACCTTTCCTCTTAACCTTGATGTTCGCTTGTAATTCCCACACAGCTGTTAAACACTGTAGCCCTGAGCACTCGCTTCCTACTGACTAACAAGAGACTTAAAGATGAGAGAGAAGACTGGATCAGCAGTGTCAGGGGAGAAAAGGGTCTTTGTGCCCGGCATCTGAGCGAATCCCCAATCCTTCACCCACTTAAAATATCTTGTCATGGGCTTCAGTCATGGCAAAGTAAACATGTGGCTTCATGTTGTTTAAGGCAGGCTATATAGGACATCTGTGTATGGCACATGCGGTTTATTGTTTAAGCCTATAGACTGGTTTGTGGTTAGCCTGTTGAATTTAGCAGTGCCCACGTGTCTATAGTGAGTGCACACAATGGAAGAATTGTGGCCTTTCTAATCAGATGTTTAGGAAACTAACGCCCGTTTTGAATACGTATACTTAGAGTTGTTCATTTTAAAATGCAGTACCAAACAAATCCCAAGAGTTACCTAAATATAGAAATGATCAAATATTCCATTAATGAAACTACATCTTTCTACTTATTTGTACATATTTCTCATTCTAAAGTTGCTTCGTACAGAGGCGACCAATTTTTAATTAAATCAATATATTATCATTAAGATTTTTTTCATCTAGCACTGGAATGTACGTTTAAAGGCTCTTATGTTCATACAGGTGAAACTCAGAAAATTAGAATATCGTTAAAAAATGCTTTCATTTCTGTTATTCAGCTTAAACTGTGAAACTAATACATGAGAGACTCATTAAATGCAAAGTCACATATGTCAAGCCTTTATTTGTTATAATTGTGATTATTATGGCTCAGCTTGTAAAAATCCCAAATTAAAAATCTCATAAAATTAGGATATTTTAAATAAAAAAATAAAAAAATCATCAAAATTATAAAAACTTCGACGTCCGCGCAGTAATATCTTCACTTTACTGCACGGACGTCGACGTACTCCTAAGGTGTTATTATTACGCCTCACAATATAGTTCCCCTTTTTATCCGCTTAGAAAATCGACATGTTTAATTTTGTGTAACTTTACTTGGATCGTATAACTACTCACATAACCGTATTTAAATAGGGAAAACGTGGAAGAGCTTGGTCGCTTCTAACTTCACCCCCGTTTGGGTCCATAGGAATATGCTGGGTCTTTTTGCGTGACTGAGTGCATGCACAAAGACCAGACGGGTACGCATTATAAAAACAAATAAAGGCTGGACATATGTCACTTTGCATGTAATGAGTCTATATCATATTAGTTTCACATTTTAAGTTGAATTACAGAAATAAATTGACTTTTTCACGGATATTCACATTTTCCGAGTTTCGCCTATACACCATGTTAGTCAAAATTTGTTTGTTTTTTTCTTTTTTTTTTTTCTTTTTTTTTTTCTTTTTTAAAATATTCAATTATGGGGCCAAAAAACTATTTTGCTTAAAGGCTGCAAGAGGCCTAGAGGAGGAACAAAAAAACGATTTATGGATGCAGTGAAGTGGACATGATGTTATTTCAGTTAGAGAAAAGGGGTGCACCTTGGGGGGAATCTCTTGATGGTGATTTTTACAGATATGGGAACATTTTAAAGCTTGTTTTCCCATATTCTTGATCACTGTGTAATTATCTACAGTCTCTCTGCTTTGATGCTTTTTCCCTTTGTTTATTTAACCTCCTAAACTATAATTATAAAAAACATCAAACGCCAAACCTCTAGCCTTGTAGTAATTTCTAAAGTGCGCCAAGTGAAAAATACATAATTTAAAACAGTCAAATGTCACTGGGTTTTGTAATTACGGCTCAGTCCTCTGCGGCAGAACACTCAGCAGTGACAAGTGCACTTGTTAGCCCTTGAGTCCCTGTGTGATCAGTATAAAAGCTGCTTCAAAGTGACTTCATTGTCTTATTATTTTGAGTGGAAAAGAGCAGCTGTGTTCTTTAAGGCAGACCGAGCTCACATCACCAAACTGTTGTTGTTCGTCACTGACTTTGAAGCAAGGTAATGACACAAGCATCACTCAAAATGCAATTACACCCACCCCTTTCCTTTTGAGAGCCAATTGGGTGTTAAAGTCAATGAAGGCAAATGTAGTGTGAAACCAGTGGAGCTGCGGTGTCGGGCCCTGAGATAATGATTGGATATAGACCAGTCTCTCCCGTGATGCATTTTAAAAGTGAGTGAGTCGGTGAAGTGGGGTCAACTTCCCTCAGAAAAGTACATCATTTGTAGCATAAAACATGTTCAGCCAGTTGATAGAACAAGTGTCATTGTGGGTTAGCAGACTTGTCGTGCATCACAATCCAGTCGTATGGTGAGTCATTAGCATGTACCTCGCTTCAACAAGATACAGAACATTAGAAATAAATAGGGTTGCCTGAGATGGGGAAAAATGCAATATTTGGTAACTGTCTTGTGTTTATTATTGTGATATTTTACCAACACTTACACACTACATTCCTGTAGATATAAACCAAAATACTTTGTTTGAATTGTCTCCTTTTCGGTCACTTGAGCTGTTTTGCAAACAAATTAAGTCTGTATAAAGTATGCATGAAGATTAAACCAGCTGAGAATTGCCAGACCCATTAGCAAATAGTTTACAACATTAGCCTGTGGTTGAGGCATGGCCTGTATTTTCCTTTTTTGTTTAAATTCTCACTCATTGTAAACATGTGTTTTGTCTGCAAAAAAAACCCACAAAAAACTGAGGCACTCCAAAAGTTGAAATAATAAAAAGCCTTAATACATGGCTAGATCAGATAAAATCATTGCCAATGCATTTCGGCTCTTGGCCTTCCTCAGGGCAAACTGGACAAAAAGATCCCAGCACTGAAGAGCGCCCAACGGACAAGGTTTTACACAACTCTTTTACATCCGAGTAGCATTCCAGCTAGCCTTCCCTTTTTTTTCCAGTTTTTTCAGTTTTTCTTTATTGATTTTTGTTGCATCCACATTTGACTTGCCCTATGTTCTTTATTGTGTAATAAGAGTCACCTAAATTAATCTCTCTACTCTGAGACCAATAAAGTTTTGATCTGCCTTAGCTTTATGACATATTTGCAAATTGTCATTTTAACGTGACGACAAAAGTAGGAAAAGCTTTATTGCCCTAAACCAGGGGTGTCCAAAGTGCAGCTCAGGGGCCTAATGCGGCCCTCAGACCAATTTTTGGTGGCCCTCACATGGTCCTTTTGATTTGATGTGTAATAATTCTCCACAATTCTAACCAACTAACATTTTATTGTGAGACAGCTGGCATGAAGGTTTTAAGCATAAATACAAGTATGGGGCACAAAGTCAAAGGTTTCACGGCACTGACCACCGATCTATGGCCCTTCACCCCTTGTACACTTCAATATGCGCCCCCCAATAAAAAAGCGTGGCCACCCCTGCCCTAAATGAATAAGTGTAAGTCTCCCAGGATTATTTTTTGCCAAGCGTCAAAACAACTAGACACATAATGTAATCCGATAACAGCACAAACGAAAATTGTTACAGCACAAACGATTACGAACATATTGTTTTATGTACATTTCCATTTAAAGGGGGGCCAGCTTCACTCAGGTTGCACATGGCAATGTCTACGGAGAGTGGAAATAAGGAAATCCATGATAGATTGGGGAATATAAACAGAGGGAAAATGCAAACACGAGGAGTCTGTGGAGAGTGTTGTGTGTCTCAGCTGAGGAGCCGGTCTCTTACAACTACCAGGGGAGCTGCACAGAGAATAGCCTGTATTGTTTTCCCTTCCCTTTGATTTTCTGCCCTCAGCAATAACACCCCTTCATGTATGCGCCTGTACTCACCAACACACACACAGCATTGTCTGTTCTTCCTGTAACCAAAGATATTTCTATCTGTTTGTCTCCAAACCAAGAGAAGAAAAAAAGGATGTCCTTGTGCATGCCTCTTGTGGTGTCTATGATATCTTCTAGGGATGAAATGAATATGCCTCCATTTAAAAGTATTTAGTAACTAATATTAGTTGAATGTGTGACATTGGACTGATATGATACTGCAGGAGAACTCATTAATACTGTATAGGGAATTAGAAATAACCTTGGAACATAATGTCATGCATTCAAGGTTTTGTTAAAATTTTCAACATTATTAGAGAAATATTTCATAGAGCTCCAAAATTCATCTCATCTCTCTTGTATGAACAAATACACCCATATCAATAAAAAATGAATTCATTATTTCATTAAACTTTAAAACAACAATAACCTCTTAAAGGAATAGGCCACCGTTTTTACATACTAAGATATGTTCTTAGCTCACTTTAGTCGAGTTAATATATCCCCGTCTGGTCTTGGTCCGCGCGCTCTGTCACGCAAACGGAGCACATACGCAACCTCTCCCACATGTCACATAGCTCCGAAAAAGCTCACGATAGAAGCTACCAAGCTCTTCCACGTGTTCCCTATTTAAATAAAGTTACGTGAAGTGTTTTCATGCGAAGTATATTTACCCAGAAATGTAGCATGTCGATTTTATAAGCAAATAAAAAGGGGGACTATATTGTGAGGCGTAATGATACGAGGAGCACAGCGTCCGCGTAGTAACTCCTAAAGACTTCCCCCGCTCACTTCCGTCAATAACCTTTAGGAGTTACTGCGCGGACGTTTTACTCCTCGTATCATTACGCCTCACAATATAGTCCCCCTTTTTATTTGCTTATAAAATCGACATGCTACATTTCTGGGTAAATATACTTCGCATGAAAACACTTCACGTAACTTTATTTAAATAGGGAACTCGTGGAAGAGCTTGGTAGCTTCTATTGTGAGCTTCTTTGGAGCTATAGGACATGTGGGAGAGGCTGCGTATGTGCTCCGTTTGCCTGGCAGAGCGCACGGACAAAGACCAGACGGGGATATATTAACACGTCTAAAGTGAGGTAAGAACATATCTTAGTATGTAAAAACGGTGGCCTATTCCTTTAATAATAACAACAATAACTTGAGACATTCACAACAGCATGCAATAAGTAAGTGAAACCTTGTAGTAAATAGCTCTTTTGCAGCCTTCCTGTAGTTGCAGATTAGACGCTCACAATGATCAGGGGGAATCTTGGACCATTCATGTTATGGCCAATACAAAATATGATAACATGTAATTGTCTGGGTGGTATTGGTTTAGGCAGACACTGTTAATTCATCCTTATGATTTTGATGACGATCAAACCACATTTTATGACCAATTTAGGCAGAAATGTGAGAAATTCCAAAGCGTTCAAAGACTTTTTCCTCCCACTGTAGACCCATAAAGTCCACATTTCATTTACTGGCTGTGGAGAACAGCGGGGTTACCTTACGGGGATGATGGGGAAAGGTTGTCTGACTCAACTGAATCCAATGCACAGGCTGTTGTTGGCCAGATCTCAAACCACCAATTGGACTGATTCATCAAATAATGGATTTTGCCCTGTAGACAATGTTCACTCAGAATAAAAATCCTTATAATTTGGGCAGCAATGATTGGCTGTATCCCTCAACCCTGGCTTTGGTTTGACTACACTCTACACCGGGGTAGGCGAGTTTGCTTGGAGGGCCAATTTGCCAGTGCAAAATGCCAGTGTTGTTTATTAGTGGAATGCCCCTTGAGATGTCGCATCTAATTTTTGATGGACTGGCCTGAGACAATTGTTTATAATCTGCTCAAGGATTGTGGGACAGCCTGTGGATGGACACGCACCATAATAACACATTGCTGTTGGCTAAGAACATCACCTCAGACCCCAAGTCATGTTCTGAACTCCTTTGTTCATCAGTCCATCCTGAAACTAAATGAGGAGCTTAACTCATAGAATCAAAGTGTGTAGTGGCGAGTGGACAGTTACTTTTCATGTCTTTGTGATATGTCCTGTGTCTGTATAGTGTCGTTGTATTTGTGTTGATACAGAGCTGCTGAACTTTGGAAAACAAATTTCAGATCCTTCGATTTGACAGTATTTATCTGTCTCTATCTACAGTCTTGTGGGTGTCCTCTACAATATTATTATTATTTCATTATTTTTTATATCATTGTCACATAACGTACAATATCCATATAGCAAGATGCCATATATTTCAAAGTAGCTCAGACATAAATTACACATCTTTGCTAATACAGCCTAAAATGTACAAACGTTTAGTTTTAGCCATGATTACCTAATTTACTTCCATTTTAGCCTTGTTTCAGTTCTGATGACAGTTATTGAACATCACAGTTTTTCTTATATTGCCCAGCTTAGTTTACAGTTTATTCATGTGAGTCATATGCTAATCTACTCAGACATCAGGACCAGTCGTGCCCTAAGGCTTAGGACAGAAGGACCTTGACATCTCTATGTCCATGAGTGCGAATATAAGAAGTTTCCGCCCACACTGCACAATCACCGACCTTTCTCTCGCCGTCGCTGTCAAAACAATTAGGATCTCAGCCGCACTGTCAGAATTAGATAAATAGGGCTTAAGGAAGACAGCTATCCGAAAGAAGATATACTCCTGTGTGTGCATTAGGACCAACAGGAGACACGTGAAGGCTACGTATATCCTATCATATCTGCATTTCCGTTTTCAGGGCACATACTGGAAAATGCTTTATATGTGGTCTTTATGTATATATTATTTGTAGATGTATTTATTATTTATCGCAGAAACACTAAGGGAGTCATTTATCAGGGCAAGTGGTAGCAAGTGCAAGCTAGAAAATTGCATATACCTATTTGTCGGCATACTTCACCTAATTTACAATTTGTCTTTGCTTGTATTACATGAGCAAACGCTTGGTAAACAACCCCCTAAAAGTATTATTTCTTTCATTCATTCATTAGGCTCATTATTACTACAGACGTCAATCTCTCAATAGTTTGAGCATCCGTCTACAGATCCAAAGGTTAGCTGTGATTTGTGTCTGAATATAGTGTGTAAGTGGTAATGTCTGGAAGGAACTGGTGCTTTCTTCAGTCTGCCCAAGAGCATCTGGGGCAACATGGATAGCTTACGACCACCAAATGTGGGGGAGGGTTTGCAATAGCAATACATAAGTCTAAAGCATTATCATTGGCACAGGTGGCGGTGTGGTCACCAGCTTGTTGGTTCATAATGTCCTTGGGCAAGACACAGATTTCCTTGTGTGGTCGTAATGTGTGAGTGTGATTGGTTGTGGTCTGTGTAAATTAGTATTTGTTGCCACTCTTCTGTCAGACCTGTTAGTCTACCCCAGGGCAGCTGTTGCTACAAACGAAGCACACCACCACTGAGTATGGAATGAATGAATAATGCACAAAATTGCAAAGTGAATTTGAGCATCTAGAAAAAGTGCTACAAAGGTCTAATGCTTCATTTTTAACCTCTTAACCCCCATCCATTTTCTCCAATTTGGCTTTACCCAAATCTAAAAGGTTCTTGAAAAAAGCGTCAGAATGGCAACAAAATTAGACAAAAACAATGAAGAAACTACAACAAAAAAAAGCAACGAAAGAGCAACAAAAAGGTGCCAGAAAAGCAACAATACCACAATTAAAAAGTAACGAAAACATGACAGAAAGCAGGGGAAAAAATGATCAAGAAAGCAACAAAAAATGACAAGACAAAAAAAAACCCTACAAAAACACTTAAAAAATGTGACATAGACGCAACAAAAAGTCACGATCAGTTTTGTAGGCCTTTAAAATGAGGCATCACACTGGGCTATAGGCTGTAAACTCCAGTCAAGAAGCTTTTAGATTTGAGTAAAGCTGAGCTGGAGAAAATGCGCTCAGTTAAGGCGGGGGGATTAAGGTATTATGGACAACAGATGGAAATTAGTATGGTGCTAAATCTGGTACAGCCATCTTTTTAATGTACATTGTCCTTTAAGTATATAACATAAATAAACTCAATACTTTTATTATTATTGTTATCATTATTATTATTATTAGAACCAGGCCATAGCCTACAAGTAACTTCCCACCACTCAAAGTGAATGAAGAACAAATCTCCGACACTATGTGAAGCGCTTTGGATGACTTGTATCATGTGAATAGCGCTATACAAATAAACTTTCCAATTAATAATGACCTAAAACAACATCAATCTATGCCATGTTTTTCATTCCAATTTATTATTAGCAGCCAGTGAAGTGTAAAAAATGTGTACAATACTCAACAGCTACTGTTATAAAACAAAACTCATTAAGGCAGAAATTCAAGTTTGTTTCCAACTTGAGGAAGTGTGAGCGCATGACAATAAAAGACACATGAAATGAAAGCACACAATTGAAGGACAGGAGGATGGAGCAGATAGCAGCGCAGTGGGAGCAGAGTGATAGTCGTAGCAGAGATAAAAGCAGCAAAGATCAGGAAAGGTGCACAGGCAGAAAGCCAGTGGACACTCCGGAGGGCGTCTGGGCTGGCTGCCGGTTGAAAAGCACATCAAGCAGCTGGTCACTCCGTGCTATTTGCTATATTGGCCTTAAAGCACCGCAGAGATGAAAGCTTAACACAACCCTTAACCGGCGCCTCCTCTCACACACACAGAGCCCATATGCCATCCACTGAGCACATGCACCTGCACTTCCGCGGCTAAAAGGCCACTGCAATTATCACCTAATAGATCTTTGGCCCAGCGCTGGACCCAGGCCACTTCGGAAAATCACAGGGGATGCTCATGCCTGTACACACAATGTTGTTCAGATTAGGATTTTGATGACCAAGTTATTGATTTGTGCTTTTTAAATAAGGATATATAGCATTTGAACAGGTTTATTGTAAACTCTGAAATATTCATGTGGATGGGACTTTTATGAGATTTGTGTATTCATGTTTTATTGAGTCGGAATGACCTTTTCTTTTTAGTACACTTTCCTTGAAAAATAGACATGCAGAGTGTTGTGAACACATGTGGGAAATTGCAGGAGGCACATTCAACGACCTGGAGGACATTTATAGGGCACAGATCCGGAAAAGGACTGAGCTCCTCTGAGGATACGTTGTTCCCAAAAAGATTGAAGAACTTTTTACACGTAGATGCAAGTATTTTAAACCAGGGTTTGTAATAGCATTATTAATGCTATTACAAATGCTATTAAAATGCTCTGCCCTTAACTTAAGAATACAAGTATACCGGAGCATTACGTGAAGTGGTCGCTTGTGTTGAAAAACTACAAAACAAAGGCGCAACAACGTGACGCCCGTTCAGGGAGCTGCTCTGATTGGTCGGTAGGCTCCATATCGCTGCGTCACTTCCTTTGAAAGCGCGCAATGGAGTGTTGCCAGACCCTCTTCTGTAAAGAAGCACAGTCTGGTCGGCGAGACTGCTGCCCAATCCCATCAGACCTTTGGATGGGAGACCGTGAACCATAGAGAATGTACTGAGTGAGTGAGTGGTTGGTGGTGGTCGGAGGGGCCGATGGCGCAGACTGGTTGCCTCGCTTCCGTCAGTCTACCCCAGGGCAGCTGTGGCTACAGTAGTAGCTTACCACCACCGAGTATGGAGTGAACGAATAGTGCAATGTAAAGCGTCTTTGAGTGTCCAGAAAAGCGCTATATAAAACCAATGCATTATTATTATTATTAATGTCTTTTTTCTACTCTTATTATTTGACAATGTGTTTGGTATACATGTGTCATGCTGCTGCAAATCCGGTTTCGTTTTTGGGATGTGTTCCTTTAAGATGTTAAATGTTAATATTCATAAAGGTGACGACAAGGACACTATTAATGTTGGTGTTATTATGTTGTGTGATACTGTAACACAAACTAAAAAGAAAAACACAATTCTTTGACACACAGTCTTCATCTATCGTATAATAGTTTCCATTCATCACAATGCTTCGTCAGGAAGACCTAACATTATACAGCCAGCACCGTCCTGTAAGACAGATTGCTTGTTTTCAGTGTGAGGGGCACTTTGCAGATTAGAGCCATCATTGACCTCATCAGGAACACAGAGTAAACAAATTGGCTGAAAATGGTGCATGTTTGTCATTAGCAGACACATGTGCCCTATTTTCCAGCCCTTTGTTGGCTGAGGCTTCGATGCTAGTCACAATACAGAGAAATACAGCCGCCCGCTCCACTGAGGATGCACAGCGACTTGTATCAAGACAAACAAATCGATAAGGACTCCACTGTGTTCCATTATCCACCGGAAAAGTTAACCAGCAGCAGCTAGAGCGCACAGCCGCTGAGCCGTGAGGGGGAGGAGGAACAAAACAATATGAATTTACTATTCGAGAGTTGGCGCTAACACTGGCTTTTTATTGATTCGCAACAAGTTTGGTGAAAACTATTAGTGTTTTAAATGCTGAAGCACAGGGAATTTTGAAAAAAAACAGCCAAACCCAACGACGGCTTTTGGCTTCAGTGTGAACTTTACTGCTGCGTATGAACTATTGTCCCACTTTGTTTGGTCTCAAAGTTTGCTATTACTGTAAATGTCAATAGTTCTGCACCAACAGTGTGATACAACTTTAGTTGTAAAACAATGGCTTAAAGAAGCTCAGTGTAACTTTTCCCTTTGGCGATACAGCAAAATGCTGAGGTTCAAAGTCAGATTTTTAGTACCAATTATTGTACCACAAATTGGAAGCTTTACTTCACTGGCCAGGACCACAACACAACAGAAGGGGCGATCAAGAATTTATGAAAGGTGAGATGATAAAATGGACATGAGGGAGGGAGGGAGGGAGGGAGGGAGGGTGCAGTTGACCCTTTCAGACAAACATTGTTGACTGGGCATGGCTGTTGCAAATAGTTCTTCCCGGTAATAATTAGAGGCTGTGAGTGAAATGGGTCAGTTGCTCCTGAACCTAGTCAAAAAAATATAAACTCCATTTAATGAGTCATTTGTTTTCATACAACTTCTGCATGTACTGTGGCACTGGAGTAGGTAGTTTGGGTGAAGTGTCTTGCACCGGCTTAAATTGTTCGGGAGAGGACGGTCTTTTGACACTGCATTTGCTGCTGGTTGGATCAAGCACACAAAAATGTCATGTGTTTGTAAGTTTGTACCTTGTGTTCTCTGTCGTCCCTGGCAAATGCTATACCCGCCCTCTCACAGCAATACTGCCACGCGATTGGCTTATTTGGCCCAAGCCACAGGAGGTTCAGTTTCCAAGCACTTCGGTGGGAGCAGCACAAAATGGATAACACTATGAACTATGTATTGAGCGGGAACCATTCCACACCTGGAACGCACCTTAACAGTAAAGTATGGCATAGAAACTTGGATAGTAAACAAATTGGGAAAATACTTTTATGGCTTCACAATTGTTTTAGCTGCTGCTGTTCCACTTGCAGTATATTTTTGGATCCAAACTGCATACTGTGCCTTTAGTTTTAATGTATAATTTTTTTTCTTAATCCTGGAGCTGGGATCTAAGTGAAGTAAATGTGACTTTATGGTGGCGCGACCTGTGTGCATAAGGTCATCGCTAATCAGCTGGAGCAGTAGCGACATAATCTCTGCCACCTTAGCCTCACTTCCTCATTACCTTTGCTTCTCTCCGTGTACTTTCTTCAAAACGCACACACACGCAGTCTCTCGCTGCTCTCAAATCATTGCATGGTGTTACTATTTTTACCAGTCTAACAAGGTTGCTTGGTCACAGAGGCACGAAATGTTGAGTGCAGCAGAGAGGCAGACACAATACTTCTGACTGTGTGGATGTGGCTGCTCTTACAGTGAAGGGCCCTGAGGCAGGAGACTGGGGGAGATGGAGAGAGGAGGAGAGATAAGGACAATGAAACGGGAGAGATGCTTTAGTCCAAATCTGAAACTTTAAGATGAAAAGACAAAGCCCAGAGCTCAGAAATAGTTCAAGGTGTAGATGAAAGTTGTGTGACATTTACAGGAGAAACTTTGAGGTACTTAGTGTTTTAAAAGTTCTTGAAGTGGATGACATATAAAGTGGTATGCACATGATCCTTATACTTTCATATTGCAGGGTCTAAAATCAGCATAAATGTGTTTCCAACCATCTGGAAGCCCTTTGGACAATTTTCTGATAGTTATTATGATGCTGTACCATTATAATTCAGTTCAATTATTTTAGTTTTATGTATCTACTTATTTAACCTCTTAACCCCCAACTGTGCTGAACCATTTTCTCCAGTTTGCTATTAACTAATTTTTTTGGAAAGTGTCTAAATAGCAACAAAAACGGGATGAAAACAAAGATGAAAATGCAACAAAAATAGCCACAAAAGAGCAATGAAAAAGTGACAAAATCGCTACAAAAGGGCAAACAAAAAAGTGACTGCAACCTGGCAACCACATGAGGCCAAAGATCCGTTTAGATCAGTTTTGTAGGTCTTAGCTTTCAAATGAGGCATCACTCTGGCCTATTAAGCTGTAAGCTCCAGTCAAGAAGCTTTCACTGTAGATTTGGGTAAAGCCAAAGTGGAGAAAATGTGCTTGGTTAAGGCGGAGGGTTAGTCGTGGCAGAGATTTTCAAATGTTTTCAACTGGACTGGATTGATTCAAACTCTGTATAGGATATACATCAAGCTGCATTCCTATAAAGTCTTTTTTTGTAAATGACACTGTTCCATCAAGATTCCATCAAGATTGTTCAGTCTGTTTTTGTTTAAGTGGGTATGGAAAACAAAGTTAAACAATTCAGTCTGTGTGAACACCACTGTTGCCAGCAGAGGGCTTGTGGACTGGATTGATGGAGTTTAAAATAAGGTTTAAACAGTAGCCATGAGATGTGCTTTACAATGAAAAACAATAGGGGAAGGACGCCACATTGTGACACAACTGTCTTACAATACATCTTTTCTTTTTGTAGAAGGAGCGTGTGCAGCCTTTGGAAATCCAATATCTCCCTATTTACATCGAGGTCACACACGAGCCGTTTGATACAATCCATCGGCTTCAGTGAAATATGAAAATCTCATGCTCTGAAGAGAGGAGTACATGTCAATGCCACAAAGTCATTTTCAGTCTGTCACATACCCACACCCATTTACACCCATTTAAGTGAGCTTTACATTGTGTCTCGTCAGCAGAAAGAGGCACAAGGGTTCGTGTCTAGGGAGGATAAATTATTCAGAGATTTAATGAAGTCGCACTGGGCTAAGTTTGCTCAGTAAAACAGTGCAAGCCCAGCTCAGGGAGGTCGCTCAGAGGCCGGGGACAAACAGGAACAGGCATCAGTCAGGCTATATCAATATTAATAGACGTTTAGCTGCAAGTGGTGGTTCAGCAGAGGTTATTGTTAGTGACAAGGTGTTCCTCATGACATTTCCACTGTGAGCGTATAATATAGTATGCCAAGATGTCTTGGTGTAGATTCTCTTTGGATTTAAAATGATATCCGATGTGTGGGGAAACCAGGAAGGGCCAGAGAAAGCTCATTTTTCCTTGGAATTGAAGGTCCTTTTTGCTGTAAAGTGAGTGTACTAGCCACTCAAGCACTGTGTTGATGATGTGAAGGTACTCAAAAAATAATAATTCTCAGTGAAGTAATAAAATTAATGTAAATCTCACACTTCTACTTTTGAGAATCTTGTAACTTTCAGCTCCTGATCATGACTCATATCATCTTTTAAAAGCCTAATTTCTGTATTATTTGTATTTTTTAAATTCTGTCTTTTTATCACTCTTTTTGCATGAGGAGATTTACCCCCTGATGTATTTGCACTACAGGCCTCATTACATTTTTTAAATGAGGGCAGATTATGTGTAATTATGTTTCTCAAATTCAATTATCTGTAAGAGACATGGAATCTGGGGCTCTCACTCTTCACTCTCTTCATTACCCTCTCTTTAAAGTTACCATCACTTTGGCCTGTTTGGACAAGTTAAACAGACGCTCACTTTATGTAATGCATTTAAAGTCATATTAGAACCTGGGGGATCCTATGGTCTGCTTAAACTCGCACTTGAATTTTTACTTTAACTGTATGTCATTTGTGGCACTGTTTTAACATTTCAGTATTTTTTAATTGTTTTTATTTGGTCTGGACAGTTAAGCATGTTAATAAACATGGGTCTCATGCATGTCCAGTCGCTCTCTTTCATTCATACTGGCCTATTGTACAGTACATGTTTTTAGACAGTGTAATTTGGCTTTCTAAAATTTGAAGTTTTGCACAGTGTACAATACTATGCATAATAAATATTTGTAATATTTGTTGTAAATGTGATTCTCCAGCCACCACTGGATATCAGAAGCCGAATGATTCAAAACCTGCAGATTAATTTGTGGTTTTCTGTGATAACCATCTGTGGAGAAAGGATATTTCATTGTGTATTGAATAAAAAAAACACTGGAAATGAATTGCCAAGTGGAGGGTTTCAGATGCTTCTCCATTTGAAAAGAAGTGGCTGGCTCACTGGCTTATCAAATATTATGAAATACACTCCTTTTTTCAGACAACCAAAACAAACAAACTCCTACTTTTTATGTATTGAAATGAAATTGTGCTCAATTGACTATTATGACAAAAACATAAACTTTTGAATTCATAGTCTTCTTTTGTTGTTAAATTCCTCTTATCTTCACAAAGTTAATCCGCCGCACATACGTAAATAGTGCACCTTGGTTGCAGAATGCTAATGATAAGACGTCTTTGATGCTTTCTCAAATCAGTAGGAAGGTGCTGCTCCTTTGACCAACTTGTTTTTCCTTATCCGTTTGGCCTTTTGAAGCTGTACCCCGTGTGTACCGGCCCCTGTGTTCCTCTGGAGGGACTCTGCAGCTGATAACATGCTCCGTGTTCTCCAGGATAAGAGCGATGTGAGAAAAGCTCCCCAACTCTGTACACAGCAGGTCTCTGGAAACACACGCTCAGACATATGGGCTTCAGCAGTGTTTCTGCAACTATTTACAACCAGCTATATGGATATTTAGCTTTCAGAGTACGATTGCAGTGTTACTACAACTACAAAACAAAAATGGAGATGAAGTGGAATTAGCCAAAACCAGGTTCAACTTAGGACAAGCAGAACTGAATGAAGACTTAAGCAAACCAGCAAAACGAAGCCACTGAAGCTACCGTATATTCCAGAAAATAAGTCACTCCGGAGCATAAGTCGCACAAGCCTTTATATTATTTTATTAGTTTATTTGAACAGGGAGAATGCACATTAATTAACATCACTGTAAATGTGCCAGTTTTAGCTCTAAAGCTAGTTTTCAACTGTAGTCCCTGGGCAAGATGTAGATTGCCAACAGTAAATAATATTCAACAATAACAACAACAATCATTATTAACCTATAAAATAAAAAGCCTTGGCAACTACCTGGGCATGGAGGCGTAACTGCACCATTGACAAGCTTCTCCCGGCAGCACGTTGTTCAAGCTCTCATTTGCGGACTCGTTCCACTAGCTGTGGCCATCTAGCTTTCAGCCTGCGATTAGCTTTTTTTGTTTTCGTCATTGCAGTAAGAGTAAGTTTCTCGCTCACTCCACACTTTTTTCTGGTGCTTGATTACGTTTTTTTTTTAAATCTTCAGTGGTACAGGAGTAGCAGATACTGGCACACAAACCTAGAGCGCCCTCTAGTCGCTGTCAGTGTGAAAATAACAAACATGTGAAATTTTATATTTTGATATATAAGTCGCAGTTGAGTATAGGTGTCTCCCAGTCACGTGACTAGAAATGCACATTTTGAAGGGAAACCTACATCTGTTACAACTCACTTACAAGGAAATGCGGCACTTCGATACGCAAACAAACTGTCATTGTTGGATATTACAGACCCATACACGCTTCCGGCCGAGTTATTTACTGACGTGAAGTTCTCGGTCAACATACCTTCACTCGACTTTGGCGATATTTACATAGTACATAGTTTCTTGATTGATTTTCCGTCTTCATACACAGGAAAATCATTAAAAGCATATAAAAGCCTTTCTGCATACAGATATTTTGAGTCAGGATGGGTATCGAATACATCTGTATGGCAACCAAAAAGAAAGGATATTCTCATTGTCATGAGTAAGGTAAGTTACTTGACACTTCGCTAAACCAGCAGGCTAATAATACTATAAAACACATTGAATTGGACACCCAGCTTGTTGTATAGATATCTTAGCCTGGCTAACGCCAGACTAAAATCACAAGTGCAGTTCGAAATGATTCGAGCGCACACAGCAGTCTGGCGTTAGCCAGGTTATAGATAGCTATCTTTCACAGATTAACGAACAGTAAATCTCACATTGACAGTAAATCCTTCTATGCTACTGCAGTTTTCAGTAGGCTAATAATTTGATGAGATATCCGATTGAAAAGTACAACGGGACCCCATTAAAAGAGTAAAGACATGAGAAATTCTGACACCACTAATTTGCATCCAACTGTGCAACACGTTTCAGGCATTTCAGCGGTTTTGAAATGTAGATTTTAAATGAAACGTTGGTGAGTTTATCTGGAGGTCATTAGCATGTATCCCGTCAAGATGGAGCCAGCCAGTGGAATAATAGATGGCTTCAAATCAAGCTAAATTTGCATCAAGAGTGAAAAAGGCTGCAGCAGCCCGTATACTGGACACCCCCATCACACTGTACTGACCTGTCCAGTGAAGAATATGGGCAAAAATAGATAAAGCTAATAAACAACCGCATACAATATCACAAACACAATTACAGATAAAGACAAATATGGAATTAGAGTCTGATAATAAAGTACAGCCTAATGTGTCTTGGTTTAGTCAACCATTTCTAGATTCATCCTAATGTCCTCCCTTTACCATCCTGTGGGAAGCCATGTTCCATCCATCCATCCATTTTCTTCCGTTTTATCCGGGGCCGGGTCGCGGGGGCAGCAGTCTCAGCAGAGATGCCCAAACTTCCCGGTCCACACACACCTCCTCCAGCTGTTCTGGGGGGACCCCGAGGCGACACCAGGCCAGCTCGGAGACATAGTCCCACCACCGTGTCCTGGGTCTTCCACAAGGCCTTGTCCCACTAGGACATGCCTGGAAAACCTCCCGCGGGAGGCGACCAGGAGGCATCCGGAACAGATGCCCGAGCCACCTCAGCTGGCTCCTTTCAACGTGAAAGAGCAGCGACTCTACTCCGAGCTCCTCCCGGGTAACTGAGCTCCTCACCCGATCTCGGAGGGTGCGCCCAGCCACCCTGCGAAGGAAACTCATTTCGGCCGCTTGTATTCGCGATCTTGTCCTTTCGGTCATTACCAAATCTCATGACCGTAGGTGAGGGTGGGAACGTAGATCGATCGGTAAATCGAGAGCTTTGCCCCCCGACTCAGCTCCCTCTTCACCACGACAGACCGATACAGCGACCGCATCACTGCTGACGCTGCACCGATCCGTCTGTCGATCTCACGCTCCATCCGTCCCTCACTCGTGAACAAGACCCCGAGATACTTGAACTCCTCCACTTGAGGTAAGGACTCCCCACCGACCTGTAGAGGGGAAGCCACCTTTTTCCGGTGGAGAACCATGGCCTCAGATTTGGAGGTGCTGATCCTCATCCCGGCCGCTACACACTCGGCTGCAAACCGCCCCAGAGCGTGCTGAAGTTCCTGGCTTGTTGAAGCCAACAGAACAACATCATCCGCAAACAGCAGAGATGAGATCCTGAGGCTCCCAAACCGGACACCCTCCGGCCCCTGGCTGCGCCTAGAAATTCTGTCCATAAAAGTAATGAACAGAACCGGTGACAAAGGGCAGCCCTGTCGGAGACCAACACGCACCGGGAACAGGTCTGACTTATTGCCTGCAATGCGAACCAAGCTCCTGCTGCGGTCATACAGGGAACGGACAGCCCTTAGCAGAGGGCCCCGGACCCCATACTCCCGGAGCACCCCCCACAGGGCACCACGAGGGACACGGTCGAACGCTTTCTCCAAGTCCACAAAACACATATGGACTGGTTGGGCGAACTCCCACGAACCCTCGAGCACCCGATGAAGGGTATAGAGCTGGTCCAGTGTGCCACGACCAGGACGAAAACCGCATTGTTCCTCCTGGATCCAAGGTTCAACTATCGGCCGGATCCTCCCCTCCAGCACCCTGGAGTAGACCTTACCAGGGAGGCAGGTCTGGCTCCAGGGTAGGGCCCTGGCTGCGCCATGCCGGGCGACGTCACGGTCCTTGTATGTGTCCATAGGGGGTCTTTTGAACTGCTCTTCATCTGACCCGTCACCTCGGACCTGTTTGCCATGGGAGACCCTACCAGGGGCATAAAGCCCCAGACAACATAGCTCCCCGGATCATTCGGGCACTCAAACAACCCCACCACGTTAAGGTAGCAGTTCACGGGGTTGGGAAGCCATGTTACTATCTTGAATCTGTATACATTGGCCATCGAAACCACCTTTTTTTCTTAGTGTTCTCGTGTACCAGTGCTTCAGTGCTGCAGTCACATGCCATACCAAGACACATTTTGATAACAAGTTAACAACACAGTGAAAGACATGTAGATTCACAGTGAATTTGCTGTGAACCATTTTTTTAATGAATGAACATAATGCTTGATAAAGGAAGATTTTTTTGTCAAGTATTGCAAAAGAAGTGTTTTCAAAAGGCCAACCTGGAAATTGACAGTTTTTCCATGAAACAGTTTGTTCTTTTTGCCTCCGTTGTTGAGCGGTTATAAAGCTCCTCAAATGTTACACAGTCTCTTTGCTCTCGTCTCCTCTCTGCCTGTGAATGGAGTCAGAGCAGCAGTCGTCCTGGTTAGTCCCGTCAGATCACACTGGGAGTAAAGAGGCGTCCCGTGTTCTCCTGGGGTTAGCTCAGTCAAGGACACCTGCCTGCTCTATCTGCTGCTGTGTGTACCTCATTACGTAAGACAGTGTCCGATCCCTCAATCCCCCCCTCCTCGCTTCCCACGTTGCATCATCAAGTAGTCAAGGTGCTTCTTATATAAATCTATCAAGCTTAACTCTCCTTCATCAGCGAAACATTTTACATCCAAAATCTTTTGAACACGTGCAAACCCATGACATCATAATAAGGCAATTAGTACTTTATGGGGTTCTTGATCTGGATTCTCAGCCAAAGATGGAAATCAGACCATCAAGGAAGCAACAGCTGGTTAGAACCCAATCAAAAATGCTCCCCATTAGCACCTCCTCTGTTTGTGCGTTTCTGTCTGGGAAGCAAAAAGCTTGGTGCTAATTAAAATGAGCGCCTTTTGCCGCGGGGGATCATACGTATTGTTGCGGTGACAATCCAGCCCACTTGGTCCCCTAAGCAACACAACTGCAGCTAATGAGAAGGGAAGACAGGCGCCCAGAAAATCACAAGCTTCTCATATTTAAAGTCTATCTTTTGCTGCTTCATGTTTAGCGTAAGGCTTTTGTCTCCGTGCCCTTTGTCTTCATGCCTTGACCTACGCCATGGTCTCTCTCTCTCTCACTAATTTGTCGGTGGCATCCCAGCAATGCTTTGATTATAGCTTCTACAATCCAATTATTTCTATTTCTGGCTTTGAACATCGCCTCACTTCTCATTTACAGAGATGCGTCTGTCCCTAACCCTCCTCCGTCTGCATCCTTATGTTTACCACAATTAAAATCTCCCCCCTACTTCTCACTTCTCTTCTGCTGCCGCTCACTGTCCTTGATGGAGCGGCATTCAGCACATTCATCAGGCGCTCAGATATGTTTAGAATGAGTGAGAACGAGGGCGTTAAGAATTTCATATACAACATTTATCTGTCTGTGATCACTGTTTGCTGGCTGAATAGCATTTTGTTAATTCTGTGATTCAATTCCATCATTTAAATTGGATTAGCAATTTAAATGATGCACACAGACATAATATTAGAAGTATTGACTAATACAGAGCGCCAAATGTAATAAAATGTGATGCCATTTTTTTTGGCTATACATTAAAATTGTCCGACGTTGGCTTTTAATACATGTGAAAACTTGTGCCACAAATGCAATTCATGATCCAAGAAGCTTTAAAGGAACAGGCCACCGTTCTTCCAAACTGGTATATGTTCTTACCTGAGCTTAGACGAGTTGATGCGTACTTGTCTGGTCTTTACGCGTGTCTTCAGTCACGCAAAAAGGCCAAAGATGTTGCTAGGATTTTCCTATGGACCTAAACTGGGGTGAAGTTAGAAGTGACCTAGCTCTTCCACGTTTTCCCCATTTAAAAATGGTTACGTGAGTAGTTACACGATCCAAGTATAGTCACACAAAATGAAACATGTCAATTTTAGAAAGGGGTACTTTTTGCGTGACTGAGCGCACACACAAAGACCAGACAGGTACGCATCAACTCGTCTAAGCTCAGGTAAGAACATATCTCAGTATGAAAAAACGGTGGCCTGTTCCTTTAAATGCAGAAAGAAAAAAATTGGAATCTTTTTTACGAATGAGACATTCAAACCATTAATGAAAAGGTTGCTGCATGTAAAAGTCACACTTGGGTCATGTCGATCAATAAACATGTAAGCCACCACTTGCTTGGCCTGCAAGACACTTCTCCTTTCTGTTCAAAAGAAAAACCGTCGGGGGGAGCTGCTTGCAGCCAATCATTTCACGATTTTACCCACATCGGTCCAATCACGCACCAAGAGACGGAAGCCGTCACCTGTCACCACCACGCACTCTTCCAAAGCATTGAAGATGGCAGCGCGGCGATCGATGCACTGTTTTCTTCTGCTCTTTTGTCTGTTTTAAATCATTTGGAAAATATTAAATCCCTATAACCGGAGCAAGAAACAAGTGTCTCGCCTTTAACAACTGTTTAAAAGGTCCGCTTTGGTCATACCCCACGCATCACAACCAAGGACACGTCTCAAGAGCTGCAACTTTTGATGATCACGTGCCAAGTCAATGAGATACAATGTGGACAATATTGAAAGCCTGATCTTCTAAATGACTTACATATTGTCTCGAACAAACTTGAATAAGCATTTGCTATTTATTCTTTCAATTAAACCAACACCTTGTTCATCTAGAACGGACAGTCATTGTAGAAGCCCACATGTTATTCTACAAATGGTGGGAGCGTGTAATTGCTTTGTCGATTTGAGAAGGTCAGCTGCCTCACACAGAAGGATCCCTCTCCTCGACGCTGTTGTTTGCCAAGGCATTGCTGAAGGACCACGTCAGGACAATGCAGATATCCAGTGTTATGGTTTAGTCATGAAATGCTTTCTGATTTAGAGGTTTCAAAGTCAGAGGTCCTACAAAAGATGAGTTTGGGCTTATGCAAGTTGATAATTAGGGCCCGACGATATGGATTTTTGGGGTCCGATACCGATATCAAGGGGGTTGGCATGGTTGATAACCGATATATTGGCCGATATTCTAAGCAATTTAATTTGTTTGTTTGTTTTTATGTCTTTCAAATAGCCTAGAGTTAAACATTTAGTATTATATTAAAGTTTTAAATCATAAAAATATATCTAATAGAGGTTGACTGATGTTATTTTTGCATTTATAAATCCAAGACAGTCTTTAACTGTGGTAATAGAACGTGATTTCCATATCGAGACTCGAGACGGGGGGTTTGAATAAGAGCGAACCAATCAAACACAAAGCGCTTTGCGTTTGTAGTCCACACGTGCAGTCGAGTAAATGTTCTGTTGAAAGCCCTCAGAGCAGCTTCTTGCTGTGGCTTTAAGGACAAGTCCAACTCATTTAAAACAGAAAAACAAGAAAGGGCACTGGTAAAAGATCGTTGTGTCGCAGCTGCCATCTTCACTGTTTTAGTTACGGCCCGGAGGAGCACTGGTGTTTGATGGGAAATCCTTGCAAATCCTAGAAAATGACGCACTGTTAACTCCCGCCTCACGTGCTATGATTGGCTCGTCTTGGTTTTGCCGGAGTCAGCGAGATTCAAATCGCACAATTCCAGACTGTATCCCCATGTATCTCTTAACATGGAGGATAACATGGATTTTTGGGGGATTTTTATCGATGCTGGTATCCGGCACTGATATTTTTGGCTAATTTTTTTTTTTTAAATGCTGGTCTCTAATTCTCTTTATAAAGCTTTTAAACGTGTCAGTGTTTAACTGTGACAGAAGGGGGCGTTGTATATTTATGTTAAACGTAAAATAGGTGAACAAACTGGTGACCAATTTTCACTGCAACATTTCTCTACTCCCTTGAGGCCTAAGTTGTGGGAGGGCCTATTTTGAAGCCCAGACTGAGCCTTTGCAAAAAAATGGGATATTAGTATTAGTATTATTATTACATTTGTGTTTTGAACTTCAAAACACCAATAATTTCATCCGCCTTCAATAACCTGGAGCTCATTTTCAGATGATATTCCAGCAACTTTGAGTCATAATTGAGTCCAGAACGTCATGTGCATGCCCATAGATTCAATATAGTTAAATACTTTGGGCGAATAGCTCTTCATTGATCAATAGAGTGATGTAACTTTCCTTTATGTGTTCCATCTAACTCATGAAAAACACCAGTGTCTATTAAAATAATAAAGATTCAGGATTCGCGAATGAAAGCCATTTAATGCCTTAATTACATGGCAAAGTGGCTTGATAAGTATTAACTTTTCTGAACACACAGAGTTGTTGGTGCATTGGAGACTTCATGTCTTTGTGCTATTTTGGGCTGAGGTGGGATATGGAGAATGTGTGGGGCTGACCAGACGCGCCGCCGCAGCAGACATCATGATGAGGTGTGAAGATACACAGTCTGTAAATCTCCTTATATGACTCACAACCTGCGCGCTGTCGGAACTGCATGGACGACTCTGAGGAAAAGAGAGTGACAATAAAGTTATTTCTGAGTTCGGCATAAATCATCTCATCTTCTATGAATTAGTTTACTCTCAATGCCCAAAATGTTTTGACTGGCAAATTAGTTACAGTAGAAACGGTACAAATTTAGATGTCAGACATAGGGAATGGTTCAATATACATTTATGGGAGGGATGCCATTTCTTTACTTCGACAAATGTTGATCCTGACCATTATTTACATATAACAATTGGATCCACTAAACTGTCATATTAATCTTCTGTTGCTACATGAGTAACACGTTCATGTTTTTAAATATTGTCAACACTTTAGACACTTTGACTTTATTTTATGCTGCCACCATAGAATTCTTACCTGGTAACCACGACCTGACTTTTAGACTATAGGCTCTGGAACAACGCAACCTATTTGCAGCAAAGATGTGTCAAATGTGCAAAGATGGTGTTTGCAGCAAGAAGTCAAAATCATCATCTGATATATTCACATAGAAAGTACACTTGATGAGTTAAGTCTGTTATTTTAGGGATCCCAGCAGAGGGAAATACCCATGATAATAACAATATGTGCAGATGTTGCAGAGAGCATCCCTCATGACTGAGGGCCCTCGTCTGGGTGGAAACAACTGGGGTTTTTCAACAAGACAACACTCCAGTTCACAATACCTGCAGGACAAAGGACTTCTTCCAGGAGAAAAACATCTCTCTTTTGGAACATCCTTTGCATTCCCCTGATCTAAATCCAATTGAGAACCTTTGAGGATGGATGGCAAGGGACGTTTACAAAAATGGACCACATTTTTAGACAGTATAGATGCCGTTCATGAGGCCGTCTTCACCATTTGGAAAAATGTTCACTTACCTCCTGGAAACGCTTGCATCAAGCATGCTCCAACACATTTTTTTGAAGTGATCAGCAATAACGGAGGAGCTTCTTATTACTGAGTTCATGGTCGTTTTTTTTTTTTTTTTTTTCTTTTTTGAAGTGTGGTCCTAAACTTTTGATCAGCTGCAAAACAACCTATTTCAGTTTAATTGTTGTTTTCAATAAAAGGTTTACTTGAAATATCTCTTGTTGTCTGGTTTTAAACTTTTGATCGGGACTGTATTGCTACACTTGATTGGTCTACTGTATGTTTGACCATTATTGTCTTTGTCTGTACATAATAAGTAAGAATGTGGTTGATAAGGTCAATGAAGTTTAATACAAAGAATCAAACTTGGTCGTTTGACTTTTTCCTGAATCGTGTGTGGGCGAAGAGTTTGCACCATACTGTGAATGACGTCAGCCTCCTCTCACACACAGTCGGCTGAATCAGACTGGTTTTTGATTTGGGTAGAAAGGCTCCAACATAAAGACCTCATGAGTCACACATTTTAGATGCACACAATTAGATATTTTTAATCAATATCATCTAATTCCAACGTTTAAAGTAGCTTTGCCCTATTTGTGTTATACCTGAAGAAGAATCTGTCCTTGAATGGACAGCTGAGGTGTCCTAACTCAACAGATGGCACTGCTTCACCAAGTAATTACTGAAGCCTTATTTATAAACGAGACACAATATGTAATTCATTAATAATGGATGATTAAAAAATCATTTAGCAGCAAGTTGGTTAATCTGACTAGTCACCCAGATGAGCAACTCCCATGATGCCAATTAATCATCATGATCCATGTGGGAAAATTACTTCTGGAAATGCATCTTCTTCAGCTGGAAACAGTCTTCAAAATAGACATGGGATACATTTCCAAATGTCAAACAAGGCTAGCACACAGCTGTATGATTTGGTGAAGGAGCTTGTTTTGTCGGGGGTGCAGATTTTTGCTACAGCCCTGTTGGGATCAAGTGAAGTGTCACTCAGGGGCCTCTGGGGCCCTTTTAATCCTGCTGTTCTGCCTTGTAATGTGAATATTATATTTTAAAATGGGCTGGAGCCTCCTATCCCTCCAACAGAATAATTTAGACCGGCGTCCTGCAGCAGTGCATCCCCTGCAAATCAGTCTCAGAGGATAAGCAGCATTTATTCAAATGCAGCATTAATCCCAACAACATGGAAACACATTACATACCTCAAATATAGGACGTATCGGCCAATGTAAAGTGTAAAGTTTTTTTTTAGATTATTATTAAAATATATCAAAATATTTGATGATGCAAAATCACACAGAATACACTTGATTGTGGTTATTTGTTTATATGTCTTGAAGCTCCAGCAAGGATTGGAACAGGAAGTTAGCTCCAGTTTTCAGCTTCTGTATATCCTTGAGGTTTTCCCTTGCCGACAATGAGGAGATATGGACTGTTGCTGCACTGCTGACTTCATATCACATTTCAACATTTAGTATTTCATTAGGCTATATTACATTATTTTCTTTCTTTTTTTACATTACATTTGTTTGTTTCACTGTTGGTTTGTCTGCGTCATTGCTGGTTTCCAAACTGTTCCTTTTCGATTTGGGAACCTTTGTGAGGTAACAGCTGTGTGACGGGCTATAGCCAACCAAAACAACTTCATTTGACACGGCTATACGTTGGCAAAACAATTGATGCTTGTGAGCTCGCGGACTCGAGCCTTCGTTTCGCAGTCCGTCTCTCTCCTCTCTCTCCACACGGTGGCCCTGTGCCTCTCCTCTTCAACGCTCCTCGCCGCGTCGCCGCCGTAAGCTCCCTCCTCTCTCCTCCAGCGCACCCACCTCCTGCTACATCCCTCCGCTACACTTCCACTCGTGTTGGCGTCGCGCTGCGCAGAGCCACAGAGCACAGCCCGGTGCGAACATGGTCGGCGGCTTGTGCGTTCGCAGGTTGGCCCGGCGCTCGCGGTCTGCCCTGATAGCAGCCCTCACGGTGTTGCTGGTACAGACGCTCATCGTGTGGAACTTCAGCAGCCTCGACTCCGACCAAGAGCGGGAGGACCGTGGATCCAGTGTGCGCGAGAAGAGGGACCGGCTCTCGGGCAACAAAGCCGCTGGCAGCGACTATTTCCAGCACGGGCACCATCAGCAGCAGCATCTATCTCCTCCTGGAAGAGGGGCGTCTCGACATATACAGCAGCCGGTAGGAAACGAGCCATTCCCGCCTACATCCTCACGTTTCTAACGCCGTGTGCTCGTTATAAAGCGGTCTGCAGAAGATGAATTGGTTGGCAGACAGGTCACAACATTTACGCACTGCTTAAACGCTTAAAGC
Organism: Gobius niger; assembly: GCF_951799975.1. Classification (NCBI taxonomy): domain Eukaryota; kingdom Metazoa; phylum Chordata; class Actinopteri; order Gobiiformes; family Gobiidae; genus Gobius; species Gobius niger. The sequence continues at coordinate 29,002,075 of NC_136854.1, forward strand.
TCACGTTCAGGCCTTCAATGATTTGTTGTCACAGTTGAACGCGGGCACGTTTGCATTCGGTTGCTGTAGACAGATGCAGTTGCCGTTTAGGAAAGATGCTGAGACGGTGCCGTTCAGCTCAATGAAGACGTGAGCCACGCAGAGCCTCAGCAGAGAGCACCCTCCAGAATCAAATACCACAGCTCAGTATGAAATGTGAACTCGGCGTGTAGTTCACTGTGGGGCACGGTCCGGTATGGGCTGAATATCAGTGGCTTTTGGGGTTTCCTTTGTTGTTACCCCCTATTGCCTATTTGTCAAAAAGCAAAAGCTGCCACCAGACGCGCCTTGCCAATGAAAAAAGAAAACAGAACCCAATCCCCGAACTGTTTTTGATGGTTAAACTAATAAGAGTCATCTGTCAGATGTTACTGTCCTAATCGAATAATTGACAGTGGCAGCGCTCGCAGCTAAGACAGAGGGTTCAAAGCAGGCGTCTGAACTTTTAGATGTAGCATTAAACCAACAGTCTTTCATTGTTTTTTGTGAGTCCTAATTTATTCTTGTCAAGCATTATGTCACATGGGCTTTTCAGAGCAGCTGTAAACAAACAAAAAATACTTTTTTTTGCATTTGAAAAGGAATTACGTCTTTCAAAAAGTAGCTTTTCTTAAGAACGAATCAAGGTCTAAATCATGACTGAATCACAAGAAACCAGTGTGTCACCCCTTCCGCTCTTTCGTGGCTCTACACTGAGCGGCTTTTGTTGGACAGAATGTGATTAATTTCCACTACCTGATTCCTGAAATTAAAAACTTCAGATTCCTGTCTCGCTTGGTCTCTCATGCATTGAAGGGTGTCCTACAGAAATTGCACGCAGTTGTTTTTTGGCAAGCCCTACCGCGTTTTTCCTTTCAAAAAAGGTGCCAGCCATTCAAGTAAAACGCAGGCTCCAGTAGCCATCAGCAGTAAGTCATTTTACCGGTGGCATGATACCACACCATCTTTTTTTGCCACTCATTTTAATCTGTCAACAAGCAATTAGTATTTGTAGCCATAGATGACACTACTGTGCTGAGTCTCGATCAGTTACAGGTCCAACTGACTGAAGGACAGCTTCATCCACCAGTCTGTCAGGAGGCTGAACTCACATCTTCCTTCCCTCTATTGTGTTGTGAACATATGTATTTCATAGTCCCTGTTTATCATTGTCTTTTTGCCTCAATGGATTGAGAAAAAAAAAAAAAGTGATCTTCATTTCTTTACCTGTGTGACAATAAAGTTGATTGCTACTGAATACTATTCAAACAATCAAATATCAAAGTGTTCGGGAAGTTTCCTCAAACAGTAGTTCTGTGATGAAGATGCTTTTTTTTTTCTCTTAAAGGCCTTTTTTTCAAGTGGGTAATGAAGGAATATTCCCTATGGATATTTATCATTGCACACATCTGCATGTCCACACTTCAAATTAAATCAACCGCCGACAGTTGGTGAATCCACAATGCAATCGATGCGATGGTGGGACATTAGCCAATTTACGTGATGACACTTCAGGGTATTCTCCCTAATTGTTTCTGAATTGAAGTATCCCTCATCGGCCTGCACATTAGTAAGTTGTACAGTTACTGGGCCCGGTATTTTCATAGGAGATCAGTTGTGCCGGTACCTATTCATGCGGCGTCAACAGTGATTTGTTCAGAAGTCGCTCAGTATTAACACACACAGAGGATGTTCGAGGCTGACCTTTGCTGGAGGGCTTTTATCCCTTTGGCTCTGGGTGCTTCAGACGGACTGTATAGTACTCCACTCGCCGGTTAAGACTGCGCTGCCTGTCAGTCAGATTGTCACTTCCCTGCAACCTGTTCCCTGAGGTCACAAATGTACTGAACACTTAATTACTGCTGTTTCATTGTGGACAAGGTGTATGTGCCTTGCTTTGAGCTGTCTTGCGTCAGGACATATAAACACATCAAGATGAGTTATTTTTTAAAAATATATATATATCATATCTTTTTTTATATGCAAGCGTTATATTTACTGAAAGTTTTCAATCAAAATACTGTATCCGGTCTCGCAGATCACTATTTTAAAGCCAAAAATAGGTGTCATATCCAGAACAGATTAGAAGAATGATCTGTGATCTTGCAGTGTTAGTGAAATTACCCCTACTGCATGAATGAGAGAATGTATATAGTAGTAGCAGCAGTTGTTTTTTTTCTTTAGCCTAATACAGGACCAATGCATAATAATATTTATGTAATGACCTTGTGACTGATCCTTGTTCAAAGCGTACCCCCTAAGGCACATAGTTGCTGTGCCAAGAGCCTGTGACCAAAAGAATATGTGTAAGGGGCTGCAACTAACGATTATTTTGGTAATCGATTAATCTACCGATGATTTCTACGATTAATCGGTTAATCACTTGGCTGCGAATGGTGTATGATTTGTTTTTTTTTATTACATAAAGCTAAAGTGACGTGGGACATGTTTATGGAGTAACTTAAAGTTAGTGCTTTTGGAGGCTCTTAGTGCTAATTCTGCTTTCTGATTGGATGAGACACTGACAGAATGTGTAAGAATGAGATATATTTTTCATACCAAAAGTATTATACTCTACATCATAAGTGCAGATTATATAACGGATGCTGTCAAAATGGACTCTAATGGTGTAAATACCCACAGCCATGTTTATAACAGTGTAACAGATTATGAGTATTTATTGCAGAGGTCATATGAAAAGTCTCTTAGGCGTGGCACATTTTGCCTGGTTTATCAGAACAAGCAGGGAAACACAATGCACCTCACTATGCTACTTGGGAAAGACGTCTGTGTGGTGGGAATATTGTGCCGCTCAGTGGATGTGTCACCACAGCAGGCTGGAGCTGCAGTTGCCATCGTCTTCTGTTGTGTCTCGTGAGGAAAAAGCTGCTTTGTGATTGCCCACATTTTCCATTTTTTCCCCTTTATTCAGCCCGTTCACAGCTGCGTCCACTTCATACTGTTACATGGATCTAACAATTGTATGTATGTGTGTATTATTTATACTTGTACGTTCATGGGGATGGTCTGCAACATGCTTTCGTTTTTAATGAAGTAAATAAATTGTTACATCCCCTATTTTTACACCCAATGCTCAATGCAGGTGTTAAACTATACCAGTACCAACCCACCTAATCCAAGTGAAGCGTCTGGCTCGTGCTCCACATCTGGTCGTCAGCATTTTTTCGTTTTTTTTTCCATGAGCCTTTAGTCTCGTGTAGCTGTAATGTTCTCAGCGGGTGTCCTGCTCCCTCACGCTGCATAAAGAGTTTCCCTGTTAGTCACGGTCCTACACGTAACATTACCTCAGATCTACACTCTTTCCGTGCCCACGACTCCTGGCATCACCATTTCCCCCCCAAATGAGTTTCCTACGGGCAGAAGACGCTATACAGGAGACATTTCCTCTCTGTTCTGCCTCAACGCCAGCGACCGTGGTGATAATGTTTCAGCGACATGCGAAAAACCGCAAATTACTATGTCCTGTTTCTCATACGTATGGTTTCCCACTGTGGCACACTTGGCATACGACAGAGATACTGTGACAAAATAGGAAGGAGACACATTTAACTGGTTGCACGGCATAAAAGCACAATGGCTTTAATCGGGGACAGTAAGATAATTTATGTGCAAAGCTTACGGGGCACCAGCAACAGCAGAAGAAATGCATTAGAAATTATAGCATTTATAACAATAGTTAAAGGTCAACGTATATATTATTATTCCCCCTTAGGGAATAGTAACAGTAACATGGAGATAGTAGCAATCATCACATAAAGGAAGATAGTTTGTAAACTTCTGCTTTCACCAGTACTTTTACTTGAGTACAGTTTTGAATACTTGCACAACCACATTTTGTGATACAGAACTTAATTTACCCTTTTGTACCCAACAATATCATTGTATATTTATCTTGTTTGCCCGCAGCAATCAGCTAAGTGAGTAATTCATAGTTGGCGTGTTCTAAAAAGGGATGTATTAGAGGAGAATTTTTCCAAAGTTTGTAATTAGGATCTGAGTCATCTTTAACCCTTTATAGTTCACTCCTCTCCTCCAACTGTGATGCGTAATGAATGGAAGATTAAGATTTTTGTTTTCTCTCTTGAAAAGCTGCTGATGTTTCCCGTGTCAGTATCTTTACATTGTTTTCTGTTGTTCTTACGGTCATCTTTGCTGAAGATGATACCGTGAGTTTCAAGTAGCATTGGTTTGTTGTTGAGCTGAATGATTTTTGGAAAACCTGGTTTCAGGCAGAAGACATACAGTATATTAGTACCTGGGATAATTACAGCCTTTGCGTCCTGCTACTTGTGTATATTAATATGTGGTCCTGTTCAAACTATTACTGCTGTCCTACTCGCCACACAGGGTTGTTAAAGAAGCGTGGTTTGTTTTAAATATGACAGTACTGTTTTTTTTACGTCTATTTTTGATCCATTTCCTACTTGATATCTATTCCAGTAAATGTAAATAACAGTGTCTCGTCTGCGAAAAACCCAAAGATATTCCTGAAGAGGTGTAATCAATGCGCTCTTATCCCGCTGTAATCAAATGCACTGAGCTGTACATATGTTTCACATTGTGCAGCTTTTGGGAAATATATTGTTGCTACCGGTACGTTCCCAAACCACAACCTCCCCACAATGTGATTCATCCCACTGTGTCCAGGACCTCAGTGCTGAGTCACGCAAACTCTCACACACACATACACACACACACACGCACACACAATTATGTACAGTGGAAAGGTGCCGGTTCTCCATGCACACCCACATATATGAGGATATTTATAATACATCCATGTATTTAGAAATGTTGTTATGTGTCCAGGCCAAGGTGCAAAGTATGGGTACTGTTAAGATATATATTGTTGTTACAGATCTGCTGAAGTTTGCAAAAAATAAAAAAAAATTAAGATCCTCTGATGTGACAATAAAGCATTGATCTATCTATTAGTGCTACTACCATCTCTCGCTGGTGGACATAACTTTGCCTGATCCAATCTGATCCTGGGCGCAAAGCAGGGCAGGGCCTGGCTGGTGCTTGGATGGGACACCAGACTGATACTGTCAATCTAACGCTTAAAATTGTAAAGCAACTTTGAGCATCTGTATAAGCGCTAAGACTAACACATTATTATTATTATTATTATTATTATTGTTATTATTATTATTATTATTATTATTATTATTATTATTATTATTATTATTATTATTATTATTATTATTATTATTATTATTATTGTTGTTTGAAGCAGAGACTCTTGACTTCCATCACTTTAGACACCTCCTCTGTTAAAATGTTCCATAATTGGCCTGGTTTACTATAAGCGTCACAGACAGAATAGATAGTGTGTGCTGAAGTGGTGCAAAAAACAGACAGTTGAGATCGTTGTCTCATCAACGCTAAAAGGCCACGGCACAAGCTCATTTATATATCAGATTTGTTTCAATAATAATATAAACAGCTCATTTATCTAATGATAATGAGTTGTAACATGCTTTAAAACCCCTGTGCTTATTACCTGGCTTACTAAATCTAGCCCAGTGATTAAAACACAATCATTACATAGATAAAATGTGAATAAAACACTGGGGGGGAATCATAGAACAAAACTTTTACATCAAATTTCAGCATGAAATTTCACAGTTCTTAGTACTTATGGTTATGCATAAGAGATTGTCCTGCAACCAGTTAGTCGCAGGCCTCTAGTTTAGTCAGCCTTAGATCAGGGATTTAAACAATAGAAGGTTAAAGGAACAGGCCAGGTCTTTGTGTGTGCCCTCAGTCACGCAAAACAAGATGTTGTTAGAATTTGGCCTCTCCCAACATATTCCTATAGCTCCAAACGGGGGTGTAGTTGGAAGCTACCACGCTCTTCCACAGGCACAAAGACCAGACAGTATCAACTCGTCTCAGCTCCGGTAAGAACATATCTCAGTATGGAAAAACGGTGGCCTGTATCTTTAAGGTATTGCTGTGAGATATGATGATAAAGATCAAATTGTGGTTTGAAATGTCAATGTGGAGAGATTGTCATATTTTGGAATGATACCGGTACTTTAACAGTACTTGGTTTATGACATCGGTGCCTGAACAATACTAGATACATTATTCATTATCTAGAAGCATAAAACAGAAAAACCTCTAAATTCTTTCCAAAATGTAATGCACAACATTTTTTTGTCATTTATTTGAGCTGAAACAACCAAGTAACTTTCTTCAGGGCTTTCTCAGGACCCACCAGGCATCAAAACTTGCTATCGAAAGTACCAAATCGATACCATTATTTCCCTTTTTTTTTTTAAATATACCATACTTTTTTTTTCCTTTCTGTTAGATCTTTGCTCAAACAGACATTTCCCCCTCATATGCCTCTTATTGGTCGGTTTCTGACATCCTCTGAGTGAGTGACATGCCGACTAGTTTGTGTTGTTTCTAATTCTGCCTATCGCTACCATTCGTTTGTAATACTCAAAAGATCCAGTTTGGACTAGTATAGGTTGGGATTGGACTAGTTTGGACTGGTTTATGCTTGTTTAGGGCAGGTTTGGGCTGGTTCTGACCTAGTTTGAACCGGTTTACACCATGTTTGGACTGGTTTATGCTGGTTTTGACAGGTTTAGAGCTGTTTTTACTGGTTTAGAGGAGGTTTCGATTGGTTTTGAGCAGGTTTAGATCAGGTCTGGCTGGACTGGATTTTGCTGTTTTTTAATCAGGTTTGGACTGGTTAAGGCGGGTTACTCAGAGATCTATAAAAAAAAATTTAAATGCTTAGAAATTACAAAAAGAGGTGTAGGGAGTAACATTAAAGGGCTAAACCAATCACAGTGAAATGTGTCTTTTCATAAACATGACATCACGGCATCTGTTCCGGATGCCTCCTGGTCGCCTCCCGCGGGAGGTGTTCCAGGCATGTCCTAGTGGGAAGAGGTGGGACTATGTCTCCGAGCTGGCCCGGTGTCGCCTCGGGGTCCCCCCAGAACAGCTGGAGGAGGTGTGTGTGGATCGGAAGTCTGGGCAGACTGCTGCCCCCGCGACCTGGCCCCGGATAAAGCGGAAGAAAATGGATGGATGGATGGATGGCATCACGGCTTGTCGCCCGCATCCAGTGCACATGAAAAGTGCCGTGTGCGTGGACGGAGGTGATTTGGTGTGGTGACCCACCCTGGAAATTAAAACTCAAAATCTAAGAGCTATTATTATGAATACTAAACGCTTTATACACTTGCACTGTTCTCTATCACCTCAGTGCATTGTATTAGGTCCATTGAAGATGCCAGTCAAGATGTAATTGGCACTGTAATTGGCACTCCCCTCAAAAGAAAATCATCTGAGAGTGTTCGTCAGTGCTGAACACACACCTCGGGATGTACATAATTATAGTGCAGGGCAACACAGGAGATGTAGCATATAATTTCTAAATTTCAGATGTCCAAATCATTACGCCAGGAAAATGTTTCACTCTAAAACCAGTAATGAGCGAAAGTAAAAAGAGGAACCTGTCCATCAGTCTGTTTTTGCAGATCAGTTGAAAGCAAGTCTCTTTGAAGTGAAGTGTAATTTTTATACAGTGTTTCAAAGTAACAACTCAACGCGTATTTATCTCCGACACTGCCTTGTACGAGAAGGTGATGAAAGGCTATATGCAGAAATGTGAATGATTGTATATGAATTGCCATGGCCAAATGGCTTAGAGTTTCTGCAGAGGTTTTCCTGTCCCGTTGTGTCTGTCAAAGGTGCTCAATGGAAGAAACCATGGGTGCTTATGTGCTTGTCAAAAAACATACAGACTGGGCTTAAGTACGTCTGGGCTATCGAGATAAACCATACGCAGCTATTTCTGCATTTGCATATTGTCCAAGTCTAGTATCCATAGCAGCTCAAACACTTCCAAACATCATTGTTGGCACCTCCCCGCTAAAATTGTCCTCAAGTACAACCTATGCAAAGCTGTGACGGCTCTATGCTGACTTTGTGTGATTTAGGGTGAACATTTCCACAGGTGTACGGATGCTTGAAATACTACACATATACAGTGATGTAGAAGGAGGAAACGAAGGAGGAAACGACCAAAGTGTGACTCATGCTACTGTCAAGTATTGTGGCAAGACGCTTTCAGAGCAACTTCTGTTATCACCTTATGTTTTATAGGCCAAATGTGTGTCTGAGTTTATGTGGACTATGCAAACAGGGAGCTTGGTTTTTAACACAGTGGACATGGGCTACTTGTGTGGACTTAATGTAGAAAGTTTAATGGTATTAGTTTGGTTTATTATTTGTATGTATATGATTTGATTGTGCTGAAGCAATAATACCAACACAGTACAAAATCAGAAACTGTTACTGATGAAACATGATATAATTATAACAATTAACAGTAATCTTTTAACCTCTTACCCACAACCTGAACGCATTTTCTCCAGTTCGTCTTTACCCAAATCTAAAAGCTTCTCAAATGGAGAGCAGCAGTGTAATGCCTCATTTGAAAGCTAAAACCTACAAAAGTGATAGTAACATTTTTGGAGCGTTTTTGTTGGGTTGTCTGCTCTTTTTTTGTCTCTCTTTGTTTTCACCATGTTTTTGTTGCTTTTTTGTTGTGTTTTTGTGGCTTTTCCAGTATGCTTTTTGTTGTGTTTTTGCCAAGTTTTTGTCATATTTTTGTCTCTTTTTTGTTTTATTTTCACCACATTTTTGTCAAGTTTTTGTGGCTTTTCTGGCACATTTTTGTCAAGTTTTTGTGGCTTTTCTGGCACATTTTTGTTGCTCTTCTGTTGCGTTTTCATCCTTGTCTTTGACTATTTTCAAGAAGCTTTTAGATTTGGGTAGAGCCAAACTGGAGAAAATGTGCTCGGTTCAGGTGGGGGTTAATGAGGTACGATTTTGATTTCTTTACAAGTGAAAGTTCCTATTGTTTTTGTTTCCAACTGTATCTGTTTACTTCCAAAGACACATCTTTTTTTTCCCCTCATAAAACCGGTGCTTAGAAACAAATGCATGAAAATATTGAATAATGTGTTTATCATTGTATCCTGTACACCCTGGAGCTGTGTTTCTAGTGGAGTGAAACATTACTTCTGACAGTTTTATGTAAATTTTTGGGCATCAAAAGAATTACCAAGTGTCTCAGTGAGATGTGCTTTCCAGTCTTAACTCAGATATCTTCCCTTGTACCTTTTTGAATTCATTTAGATGCTGCCTGTATTCATTTTTATCTTTAATCCACTGCGTTCAACTTTCTGTTTTTGTGAAATAAGCATTCATTTGCAGGAGATTATGGTGGAGGTCAGAATAATATTTAGTGGTGACGCCATTTAGATTCTCGGTTTCTTCTTTATGTGTTCATCCTGTACTTGGACAGGAATCTATATTTATTTTCTATATAAGTCAGGGATGCACAGTGCTTCGTGGGAGAAGCACTTTGCTCAAGGACACAGCACGAACAGAGCTGTAAGAGCTGGACAAATATAACTATTGCTTTTAGTTTTTTTTCCCATCATCAGGTCTACAGCAAGTGTTAGTGTTGCACCTGCGTTACAGTTGGGAGAAGTACAATAGAAAATTTGTGTGTGTTAAAAAATACTGGAGTGGAAAGCATTCACTTTTGTTTGACCTGAGTTTCTTGAAAAGGTCTATGTTGTTATTGGTTAAAGCAACACCGTGTAGAATTTTATCCAATAAATCAAATTGATATACAAGCATTTATTTTATGACAGATATTTTCATCATTGGAAAAGTACCTCATAAATGTATAAACTTTTGCTGTGAGCGGCTCAGCTCTCCTAAGACATGACTGTAACTTTATCGGGAGTGGGTACGTCTCCAGCTCGTCTCCATGGAGATGTCGAATAAAAGCAGCATATTTTGAGATTTGAATAGGTTAGGTTCTAATCCAGATCCTTTCTTTGATCACTCACTGCAGAAAAACATTTTCTGTGTTGAGCTGGTCATTAGGAGCATGTTTTGTTTTGCCAGCAGCAGTATTGTCTAAAATGTTACGCAGTGTACCTTTAAAACCCATTTTATTAAAAGTTATGGCTCTAAAAGCCATGAAACTTGTTTACTGACCTGCTCTAACTGTAGTTTTAAACTTCTTATTTCCGTCTTTTATTTAGACATATTTGTCACTTGTCTGAGTGCATCAGCATCTCATCCCTTCACAAGTGGTTAGACAAATCTGGCTCTTTCTAAAAGTATATTTAGAGTGAAGTGCATGTCTGAGAGGGGCTTAAGAAACACTCCACTTATCCTCACATTCTTCCGCCTTAGCCTGCCTGTGTCTGTCTGTCTCTCTTGTGCTCAACGGGGGACCATCATCTCGCGCTGATCTCTGTATTGTCACGGCTAAAACCTCACCATCACCGTCAATTGAAATGAAAAAAAAAAAAAAAAAGGAAAAAACCCACACCAAACATGTTCGTGGACAGCTTGCCTCGCCCCAATTTCTGTCCCTCCTCTCCTCTTCCCGTCAGCGCCACAGATGGTTTCATTCGCGAGCACATTAATAACACGTTATCCAGATGAATGAAGCTATATAATACCTCGCGTTGCCAATAATCCCAAAGGTAAGAGGCTTAGCGCAACCAGAGAGATGAAGATGCACTGTGAATTAGTCCAGATTCCACGCTGATATTTTGGCCTAAAATGCCTTGAGCCAACGCACATTTGGTCGAGACCGTGGCCATATGGAGGGGGGTTATTAGACCAATCGCTCAGCTCCTGCGCTGTTTCAGGGTTATCTCTTTAAATAGATCTCCTGTCTTAAGACGCATTCTTGGATTCAAATGCATGTATTTAACAAACATAAAAAAAGGAGCATAAACATGCCATAATACAGTATATAGTTTACCAAGAGGATTTATAGCTCTCTGCTCTCAATTTGAATGAACCAATAATGAGACAAAGTCATGATGAAGACTGCATTGTTTTATTGAATTTGCTTCAACGTAGCTCTTACATTTTTAATCCTTCTTCTCAGATGATGTTTTTGAAGTGACCCTTCTTTTAAATTACCACTTTTTTGTGGAAGTTTGGAAATGACAGCAGCTCATACCCTGTATTGTCTTTCTGAAAGTTTGTTTTCTTATGTGTAAGGCCAGCGTCTGGTCAAAAGTTTTTTCTACTTATTATACATATTATTATACTATTATACAGTACACCTTTCCGGTCTCCAGGGCCGGCCCTAGCTTATTTGGTGCCCTCGGCCAGATTGAACTTGTGCTCTTTTTCCTTATCCTTTTGGTTGTGCTTTGATTATGGAAAAGGCTTGTTTAATTTGAATTTAATATGATTAACATTGTCAGATTCCTTAAAAATAATTATCTGAACATGTGCAATCATGAAATGTGCTCACAACATTTATATTGGAGGAGGAACCTTCTGAAGTAAATTTGCGAAATTAGTTACAGGGCTCTACGGATGCGAAGAAGGACCAGGGAGGTGGCGATTGAAAGCTTGAAATTTCTAGTTTCCAACACACACATCACTTTCTGTTCCAAAGTTATGTCCAAAAATCAGCATCAATGTTGTGGCGCGAGTATTGGCTTTAAAGATTAAAGCGCAATTTGGAGCCCCCCTCCAGCAGATGGCGGCTGCCTGGGTTGCCTATGCCCGTCTCTACCAACCACATAAGTGTGACTGGATTGGGCAATGGGTTGTGTCTTACAGTTGTGTCTTTTCTATATTTAAAGAAAAAAAGATATGAATAAAACTGGTTTGACATTACACAAGTGTCCAAACTTTGGCAACTGTTACTGCGACAGGATTAACTGTAAACAATATATTTTTTAATCGGGGCGGCATGGTAGCGCAGTGGTTAGCGCTCGTGCTTCACAGTGAGAAGGTCTAGGGTTCGATTCCCACCTGGACGGGGTCTTTCTGTGTGGAGTTTGCATGTTTTCTCCGTGTCAGCGTAGGTTTCCTCCGGGTTCTCCAGTTTCCTCTACCACTATAAACATGTACAATACATGAGGCCAGGACTCCCCTGAAAAAGAGATTCTTAATATCAGTGGGACTATCCTGGTTAATTAAAGGTCAATAAATAAATAATCACCGTTTAGTTAGAACTTGATTAATCACTTTGCCGCTAACCAGTGAGTTACTATTATGCCTAAAATAAGCAGCATGTTCACTTTGATTAGATTGGTCATGAGTCATTTCAGCATGTTCGAATGATAAAATCAACCCTGCTTCATCCAGTCACTCCCGGATACTGTATTTTACTGACGTTGCCTACTTCATCCAAACCCTAGTTATGGTAAAACCATTCTGTTTAAATGCGGATCATACCCTTTTCCTTTCATGAGGTTATTCTTTTTTATTTATATACATTAGTGGACATCTCTGGTTTGTTCCTACTCCTAAGCTTACCAGTATCCAGTGTGGTCCTCTCAGCTGCAGCACTCTGCGTGAATAGACTTGTGCGGGGGATCTTTAGACAGTGTGGAGTGTGTTAGGCCCTTAACTGTAATGGTCACATCAAACTGGAAAACACTTGACAAGCTCCCGATCCGGAAGAAGCGCGCGGCTGATTGGCCGCTTTAGCGCAATAGCTGCAGCACTCACATTGACATGCACAACGCACTGATCCTTGTGTACAACATATAGACTCGCTCAAACATGCCATCCCTCCCACACAGTTTAATGACAAAATGCGCTACATCCGTCTCCCAGCGTGGTCTAATCTGCCCACTCCGAGTCATTTTAATAGGAGCCTCTTTACGACAGGATGGAGAAAAGCGCCTGGAAAAGTGTGTGGCAGTTCCGCGGACGGCATGATGACCGAAAAAAGATACCGTCCATCACAGAACCATTTTCGTCTTCTTCTCCCATAGCGCAAGAAGACACAGAACTGACAGTGGTGTTTTGAGGCGAAGCGCAAAAACCAGCAGCCCAGAAGACTTGTCTTATCTGTGATTAATAGAGAATGAGCGAGAAAAGAGAACAGGAGATGGAGGCAAGCGCTTAGTGAAGAAATGTTTGGAGGAAGAGGAAAAAAAGAAAAAAAGATAAATGTCTCATCCCCTTCTACAAATCCGACATAGACTAAAATCCCAGCGTAATCCTGAGGGGAACCCGGGTTTTGGGCTGCAGGCGTGTGAGTGGAGCTGGCGGGGAAACACAGCGTGGTTTGGAGATGGATTCTGGAAACTAACCTGAGAACAAACTCCCACTGGGTCTGAGCGGATAAGAGTGTTCATTCTCACCCTCTGTTGGAGTTTTAGGGGTTTAAATGGTTAAGTTCGAAGCAAGATCCTGGGTTTTGTACAGCAGGTCAAACGCATTGGTTTAAGATCCTATAATACTATTGCTGAAAGGCAGTGATTCTCAAATGGTTCTTTAAATTTAACTTTAAAAAAAAAAAGAAAAAAGTCCATTTGACTCTTAAAGAAACTTAGTCAATCAATTCTAAGGCTGACCATCAAAACAATTCATCAACACATTTTATTTGAGTCTTTTATAACTTCAACTAATTCATATGTATGGAAAACAGTTTTAGTAAACAGTTTAATTACAGCTGCCAGCTATTCACCTCATTCCGGAAGTTCCCGTGGGCGCAGCCATGAATTGTGCCCGCCCTTTTTCTCTTATCACTTAACATGGGACTGGAGAAGTCCAGATAAAATGAGTTACTACACGAAAACAGAGCCGTTTTTAGACCGCACAGAGAAACATTGCAGTGTTGACATGTTGGTGAAAATGAACATTGGACATTTTACACAAATCAATCAACTAAACATCGGAACATTTTCCCTCGGTCTCCTTAAATGAACGGGCTTCGTGCTCTACCAGAAGTGTCAATACAACGGAAGCACCGAGACAAGGCAAAAAGAGGCAAAAGTGGGAAGGGCAGAATAAGGTGAATAGAGTTTGGGAAATTCCAGTTACCATGGAAATCCGCCATCGACGAGCTGTTAGCATACATTTCCATAGACTAACATTAGCTAAAAACAATATAAAAAGTGGAGAAAAAAGCTTTGGAACAATTTTGTTAGCTGCTGAGTTACTGCTGGTAAATATATCTAGCACACTGTGGTGTTCAAGTGTTTTAATGTGAGCAATGACTCCAGTATTTTTACTCCAATCTCCATTAGTTTACAATTGCTGCTAATCCCATAATGCTTAGCGATATCACATCACATTCCCGAACTCTTAGCAGGACATGATTTGTAGTTTATATCACTGGACTTTTCTACACTAAATATCCTTGGCTATACGTGATAGGCTTTAGGTTACATTAATATTAGCAACTCCTAAAGTGACCTGATCATTACAAATATGCTACATAATAATAATAATAATTATTATTATTATTATTATAATAATAATACCTTTAATTTATAATCCACTTTACATACAAATATCTCAAAGTTCTACAAAGACAGAGATTTAAAAGCAATAGCAACATTTACATTATAGATTAATACATTAAAATGGGAATAAGTTATTTTATTAACTAAAAGAAAACAACAAACACACTGTTATTTTATTATTTTAGGTGATCCAATCATAGTTTCTGTCTTAGCCTTGATCTCATTAGCATTAGCATACTGCCTCTAACATAAGCTGCAAACCTGCTTCAAAATGAGGTATGCCCATATTCACTTAAGTTGGTGAAAGTTGTGGTTTTAAAGCGATAAGATCCAAAACTGATATCGGTTCAGTATCAGATATTTGTAGCCGATAACCAATATCGTTTTTTTCCCAGTATCGGTGCCTCCCTGGCTTACCAAACAATTCTTTATCTTGACAAAACCCACAGTTACAGTTTGTTCAGCACTTTAAAAGCTTGAATTAGACAGGTCTGAATCACGGCAAGGTCATAGTTATCCAATTACTGCTTTTATGCCAGATAGATTATGAATACAGAGAACGTCGTATATGTGTTTTTTCAAGGGCGGCGTCTAGTGTGAATATATTACCAGGCTGTTGGGGCAGCACAGTTCAGCTGAGGTAGTGAATGCCTTGAGGCAGGATCATATAAGTAGAAGTCCTCTGGGGACTGCAGTAATGAAGTAGTATTGCATGCATCTGTCAGTACATATTGGCTGGTTTTAGTAGTGGAAGTCGAAATGTAACGCCTAATACAGTGTGGATGTTTATGATTTTACAGCAGCTTAGTGGTGTTGTAATGTAGATACAACCTGGAATGTTCTGCAGAGTGGCTTCAAGTAAACAACATCGTAGCCTCTCCTTTCAGAGTTAACCGAAGGAGCTTCAGTCATGGAGATGGTATTTCTACATTAGCAGTATGCTACTGTCACTGTCCTTCATGTATCCCTCCACGCTTCTCTGTACAGTCAGACTCGAGCAGCAGGTAAATCTATATGGACTTGTATCTTCTTTGCTCTCATAGGGCCGTCTGACTGCGACTCTGCCGGTGCTCGAAACGCTGCGGGCCACTTCAAATCAGCCTGAATGAGATCTCCCGCTGAGCCCTCACTGTCGGGGACAAATCACGGCATAATTGAATGCTGTACTGATATGTTTCCCTCCCGATTTCTCATATAAGGGTCTGAATTACCATCGCGCTGCCATCACATGTAAAAACGCTAATGCCTCTTTGTTTTGGTGTTACTCTACTTCTTTTTTATTCCCCACCATTTGTAGAAAACCTTTTTACTTAGTACAAAACAAGCAGTGAGTCTGAGCTATAGGAGAAATGAAAAGAGTTGGTGGTTGAAAACATTCCTTGCAGTACTTGCTAATTCTACACATAGTCACAGATTTGCTTGATTTGTTATGACAATTTTGCAAAAAATAAAGTTCGCTAGAAGCATCATGAAAGTGCTGTGATTCTTACCGGGATTCGCGAAAGAAAAGTTGTTTTCGAGCTTAAATTATTTTTGTAAAATAGTTTCATCAGGAGAATGAAAAGTGAAACATCTTCAACTAAAAAAATACTAAGTTCTGTCAATGGAAAAAGAAAATGTATCTTTAAATTCTACATTAAACAAGTTAACATTAAACTGCTTCACCCACTGCTGTTATGAGATCTGTATTGCAATATAGTATAAATGTGCAAGCCATTATATCTCATCAGTAAAATACACAGAAAATGGACCTGAGCGCTTAAGACCGACAAATTAAAACATGTAAGCTAAAAAAGTTACCGTAGAAAGCTCGGCCAAATGAGTTTAAGCCTTGTTTGTGTGTGTGTTTGTGTAGAAAGCTACTGTAGTGGAAGTGCAGTTTACACACGGCTTTTAGTGCTTTAACAATCCTCACGAGAACTCTCTTTCCATAGACTCGTCCCATTAGGAAAATCATTGACTGCTTACTGGTGTCAGTGCTCTGTTTGTGTGTGCGTCTGTGCGGAGATGTGAACAAACAGAAATGCTGCCCTGTTTTCTTCATACATATTGCATTTTTATCTTTCCACTTCTATTTTGTGTCCTTCAGTTTTGCTTCAAATGCTGCAAGTAGAATCAGCTTTGAACAGTTAAATTGACTGCAAGAACCTTTTTGATATGGGTTTGTGGAGTGCTTAGAGAAATGTTGGGTAGAAGCTATTTGATATCCCTTATATTCACTTCAAGTTGGTGAAATCATAGACCAGCATCCAGTACATCGCGATCTATTAGTAGATTGCAAGAGGCGGCAGATCGTGGCCTCTGTTGAGTGACCCATCTAAAACCTGCTTCTCTTTTGACTGACATGAAGAACGACCCATGTGCCAAAAGCGGCTATACTGTATGCTCACACTGAGCAGAGGGCTCACACAGGAGAGGGTAGCAATCATCATAGAAGAGGAGACAGATGAGGAGAAAGCTTCATCGGAAAGAAAGGGGTTGTGGTGGAACCCTGTTTGACAAGTTTGAAGCTGCTTTTTGGGTGTCTATTTTTCACAATGTAGCACTAAGTTTAACCTCCCACCTGCACGAGCACATTGTCTCCAGTTTGGCTTTACCCAAATCTTAAAACTTCTTGGACAAAAGTATCAAAATGGCAACAAAAACAAGAAAAAAATGTGTGTGAAAACGTAGCAAAAAAGGCCACAAAAGAGCAACAAATACGCTGCAAAAATGTGACAAAAACACAACAAAAAAGTGGTCAAAGTTGAACAAAAAAGTGACAAAAAAGCCACAAAAGAGCAACAAAAAGGTGAAATATGAAGCGATGAAAGTGCAGCAAAAAAAAGTGACAAAAACTCAACAAAGAACATGAAAAAGATGAAAAATCCCTTAAGATCAGTTTTGTGGGTCTTATCTTTCAAATGAGGCGTCACACTGGCCTTTAACTGTAAGCTGCAGTCCAGAAGCTTTTAGATTTAGGTAAAGCCGAACTGGAGAAAATGCATTTAATTAAAGCAGGTGGTAGGGGGGTTAAATAAAAAAGCCCTATGTTTCTCTCTTGTTGCTAGTTCTGACTTGAGTTTGACAAGCCCCTCGTCTGAATCCATGAAGCTCCTGTCCATTCAGTATCTATTTAAAGTAAATAGTAAATTGTAAGTAAGTAAAGTAAATTGTATATTGTGGTCTTACAAACCGACTTCTTGTGGCCTCACCATTTATTCATATGCACAGGTATATTGTATTGTTAAAGCACTGTCAGAGAGTTCATTAATATTGGCAGCCCACACATAACTATTACCTATATAGAGCTTGTGCATAATTGGCCTAACTGCTGAGAGAGAGATTTGGTCAAGGCTATTATAATTGAGCCGGGGCATGTCTGCTTGCTTTGCACTCAGTCTATTTGCCTAAAAGACACAAATGACTGCAATTTAACAGCAATAGAGGGGCCCCCGTAATGAGTTGGTAACTATTTTCCTGATGTGTGTTGCTCTGAGGTGGGAAAGAATAATCAAAGCAATAGCACTGTATTATCCCTGGCATTCTTCCCACTGGCTGCAATACAGATTAATAGGCAGGTGGTTTATTAGCTTCTCCAAAACAAATTCCCTTCTTTTTCATGCTTATTTTTCCTTATTTTACTCTAATGGGGTCAGGTTGTTGCTTGCGTACTGGAAGTGAAAAGGGAGTCAAATGCAGAGGGGAATCTTACCAACCGAGTTTGCCAAGTAAAACGCATTAGGCTCAAATACTGCATTTGATGTCCAGGAAATGAAATCATTTTATTCTGTACGTTAATTGTGTAGCTCACGAAATGTGCCGTGACTTATTGGTCCAGTCTCATTGGAGGTCACAGTCCAGTTTGGGCGATACTGTACGAGTGAAGCATTTGATATCGATGTGTTGGTTTTCTGCACCGGCGACTACAGTGCGTACAGTTAGTGCATTTGTATTCTGTGCAGAGGCCAGTGTGCTACTGTGTTGATAAATAAATGAAGTGTGCTGAGTTGAGAATGGCCTGCAGTACCATATGTTTCATTGAACATCAGGGTCAGGAAAGGTGATTGATTTGGTTTAGGGAATTAGACCTTTACATTCTGAAATGCATGTGATTCTTTATTATAGTTTCGCAGTTCTTATTTGAGTCTTCTCTGAAAGTAAACAGAAATCACAAATCTAATTGTAATTGTTCGGAAAATAATTGTTCAGCCCCACTCCTCGTGGTCTCAGCCTGCAGCGCTCTGGTGATTCACCGGACACAGGTCATGTGACTGTTACAGGGCCGGTCCACTCCAGCTGTGAGTGTGAGCTGCAGCTGGACCCTGTTACTTTAGACTTGCTCAGAGGCAGCAGGGGCAGAGGGGCAGGGTGTGTATGTTAGTCTGTTATCGTGTGAGTGAGGAGAGCATGTGTAGTACAAATGAGTGTGCATATGTGTGTTTGGTGCCTGCTGCCTCACCCTGGGCCCTCTGTCTGCACCAGTGCCCCACTGAGGCTCCCAGGGGCTACACAACATTAGATTCGTGGAACATGCTGACGGACTGATGCTCGGGCTAACTGCTCCTTTTGTGGATGGCACTGACCACAACATGCTGAATACCAAGAGATAGCTGCAAGCCTTTTGTTTCCCACACAAACAATATGACATCATTGGCTAATATCTAAATTTCAGCTGAGCCCAGCTTGAGGAAAATGCCTAAATCCAGCCCCAAATCTGGATCAGGCCCTAATCCTGGTCTCTTAGGGATCCGAGAGTCGCCTGGAGTCTGGATCTCAGCCACTGCCCCGGTCCTCTGTGCCCTCACAGCTTCAGTGTAGCCAGGCCAGGACAGCTGTTTCACACAGAGCAAAAAGAGGAAAATAGCTTTAATTTCGCCAATAATGCCTGCGAGAGTGCATCTGCTCTGTCAGAGTGATTAGCACAGCAGAAGCTGTCTTTACTGTGGTGACAAGTCCATATGGTTCCCGTATGTACCGCTAAGCGTTAGAGTTGATCTATCACTTTGTTTTCCCATTTGTTTTACATTGTAATTAAACACGTCAATTCTTTCCACAATACAGCAGTGATAATGAGCTCATGAGTGTTATTTAGAGCACATTAGGTTGATCTCAGCTATTTAGTTTTGGTGAGTAAAACTGACATCTCAATGGTGAAAAGTGAATGTATTTGTTGTTCTGCTGAGCAGTTTGTTGACTGTGAGCTTGGATTGTGGTTATCCTTCAGCCTGGCAGTGCATCGCACCAGGCTGATGCATGTGTCCTAATGCAGCCAAAAACACATACTCTGACCATAAACCCAGTGAACCGCGGCCCTGTGCTGCAGAGGAAAGGTGCTTTCTGGCATCACCGTAACAGAGGCTCTTCTGTGTGCCTACTCCAGTCTCCTTTCTCTAAGAGGACTGGGTTTGGTGTGCCAAACAGTGCACTGCTGCAGTGCAGTTGCGTTAATAATCTGAACTCCAGCACTTGCCAGAGCGAACCACATAATGACAGTCTCATCTGGTCGGATCTCCTCCGTCCAAAGCAGGGGTTGATCCTCTAGTAGAGAGAGCTCTGTGTAACCCTCGGCGCCTGAGACCGCAAGGCTCCTCTCAGCACTGCAGCGGCACGTACAGCTGACTCTCAGCTTATCGCTCTCAGAAGGTCATGGATTAGCAATCCTTGGGCCTTGTAGCGCTGAAGTCAGTCTCGCATTCATCGCAATGGATCAGAGTCAATAAGGCAGCCTGCAATGTGAAGTGCTCCAAGCTGTGGGAGGAAACTGTACACACTGGTGATTGGTCTTTGTTGTACTGGTGTTTTTTCGAGGCATAAATGAGAAAAGATTCTCATTTAAACATTTCAGCTGAGTTTCAAGATAATTTTAATGTATTCCAATGCCACCAGGTAAAGCTGGTCATGTGTACACAGTGAATTGTTTGATTCAAGAAACGTTTATACAAATGTTTGTGCTTAGATTTATAGAGATGACTTACGTGTCCCTTAGTCATATCCTGTGTAACTAACAGGAAAACAAGTTAGTCCGGAAATACTTCCAGTAGTACGCTGTTTTTCTTCCCAAACAGTAACAAAGAGAAACCTCCCAGTCAGTGCCACATCAAAGGGTCCAAACAAAACAGTGAACAATGAGAGCTTCTGAGGAAGTGGATTAGTGTGTCAATCAGATTAATAATTTGCTGTTTTCATGTGGCTTTACTACCTTTATCTGTGTCAAATCTCAAGGCCTCGCACCAGTTTGCTCAGAAAGAGACAAACTGATAGTGGCTGTATAATATCAACAAACAAAAGCGCACATATATGTCTATGACTCAGACCAGGTGCCCAGGGTTGCCGGATGGAATTTTGCCGGAAACTGTTCATGTTTTTTTTGTTTTTTTGCCATGCTGTTTTCAATGGAAAATAGGCAATTTTTACTTATTTCTAGATAAAAATCACTATTTCGATCGACCAAATCTCATATCCAAGCCTCTGAGAGCTGCTATTCTAAGAGTGTGAGAAAAGGGCTGTATCTCATTATGGCAGGATCACATTTAGGCCCAACCCCCAATCCCAGGCCTGGCTTCATGGTGGGGCCCAGTCGATCAACGTGCCCTCATCTATGGTCATGAGATCTGTGTCAAGACCGAAAGGGCAAGATCAGGGATACATTTGGTCAAAATGAGTTTTCTCTGCAGCGTGGCTCTGCAGAGACAGAGTGGGGAGCTCAGTCACACGGGAGGAGCTCAGAGTAGAGCTGCTGTTCCTTGTGTCGAGAGGAGCCAGCTGAGGTGGCTCAGTCATCTGTTCCAGGAAGTGGAAGAAGTGTGCGTGGATGGTGAAGTCATCTCTGCTCAAACAGCTGCCTTGTCTGCGACCCGGCCCCGGATACTCTCCCAGATTCTCTTTGTGTTTCTCATCATGTCTTATCACAGTTCATTTATTTAATTGTTACCAAAGAAGAAGATATGTTGGATTTTGTGACTCATTGTCTTTATATGTATTCCACTATATAAACTTACCATTGATGCCCTAACCCTGCTTGGCTTTGGTCCAGTGGCACTCAGCAGTCACCTCTGAGCGTGGAGCTTGTAGCAGCCCACACGGATCGTAAAGAACAGAGCTGCGCTCACCACATCACACACTCGGCTCTTTAAGCACTTAAATCATTCAAATGCCCTGCTGTTCCTACGCAAAACATGCACCAGATTCTGCCTCGTCAGTTACTTTGGAGAAAAGTCATTATCCTCCTCCTGTTTGTTGTGTGCATTTGAGAGCAGCACAAACAACACATGATTAGACAGACGTTTAAATAAATCATAGCTGGGTCGTCAAATGCTAAATAAGTGTGCTTTAATACAGAATACCGATTGCAAAAGGAAAATTTGGAAAATATTTGCCAAAGAGATTTGCCTTGGTTTCAGAGTGCTGAAGAGATGCAAGGGGTGCTGTGCCATTTTCGGATAAGGACCAAAAAAATCTATCATCTCGATGAGTCAGTGACAGATCTTGTTATTGTAGTATTTTGTGATGCAATAACCATATCACAAGAAGACACAGCATTTTGCAAAATCCTGAGATTTACATATTTTATGCCAACCCAGCCTAAAACAAAAATGCATTGAATCTTAAAAGTCTTGTTTTGACTAAATTATATGAGAAAAGAACAAGTTGCGTACATTAGTAGAGTAGACACACATGCCCATCCAAAATTGCTAAAAAGCGAGGAGGAACCAAACAAACTGAGATGAAGACAAAAAGCCCACACAGCTTATGGAGCTCATAATTTATTTTATTTTTTTACTGATATGCTTCCAAACTCCTCCTTTTATTCATAGGTTTTACACATATTTTCGTTAATCTCTTAACCCCCATCTGAGCCGGTTTGGCTTTACCCAAATCTAAAAGCTCCTTTAAAAAAAGGTGTCAAAATAGAGATGCAAATGCACTGGAAAAGCAACAATAGAGTAAAAAAGCAACACGACTAAAAACTGGTGAAAAAGCAATGAAAAAGTGACACAGAAGCAACGAAAAGCAACAACAATGTCAAAAACACCGCAAAAAAACATGAAAACACAACAAAAAGTGGCAAAAACGGGACAAAAAAGGAACAGAAAGAGCTGTGAAAAAGCAAAGGGAAAAAACTACAAAAAAGTGACAAAAAGTGACACAAAAAACAAAAGCGTCATAAAAGGAACGAAAAAAGGGGAAAAGCGACAAAACATGACAAAAGCAATGAAAAAGCAACAATAAATGTCAAAAACACAGCAAAAAAAAAAAAAAAAAATGTGCGAAAAATATGACAAAAAAGGAACGAAAACAGCTGTGAAAAAGCAACAAAAAACGTCAAAAACAAATATAAACTAGAAATGCAATGGCTGCGCCATTGCGATTGACTGCGGAAATGCGGGAAGCGAATGCAGAAATTGCATAAACTCTTCAAATTGCATAATCTAATTTGCATAAACTGGTCAAATGCATAAAATGTCATGTTGCATAAACTGTATAAACTGCATAAAGTGGTAAAACGCATGAATGGGTTAATTTGCATAAATTATGTAAATTGCATAAACTCTTTAAAATTCATAAATCCTAAATGGCATAAACTCTTAAGTTGCATAAACGGTTTAAAATGCACAAACTGGTTAAATCCCATAAAGTAGTTACTTTGCATAAATTATTAATATTGCATAAACTTTTTAAATTCCATAAACTGGTCAAACTGTTGAAATGGCCTCAGTGCTTGATTGGCAGAAGCTGCACAAATGGCTGAAAGGCCTGGAGTCTCCCCATTGGCTGGATTCCCCCATACACACCAATGCAAAAATTTCAAACTCCTGTATAAAAAAACTGGAAAACTGCAGAAGGCCATTTTTTTCTCAAAACCCACAAGTTGCATAAGCTGAACATGCACAAAGTGCAGAAATTGCAGAAAATGCAGAAAAAAGTGCAGAAAAGCATGGATTTGCGGCAGCCCCATTATAAGTCAATGGGAAAAATCTCCGACATTTTGGCCGATTGCGGAAAAACCGTAAGTTGCAGAAGTCCCAAAAGTAATAGCACCCTTCTCTTCAACATGCTGAACATTTTGATGCATAACTTGCATAAATTGCACAAAGCATGAAGGTGCTGAAAGCTCTAGAAAATCGGGAAAAAGATGGAAGAGGAATAATAATAAAGAACATGAAAACCAATAATTGACTGCGGAAGAATTCCGCAGTCAATCAATAAATAAAAAATGCAAAAAACAAAAGCTTTGAAAAAGCAACAAAAAAAGTCAACAACACAGCAAAACACCTAAATAAAAACCTGACAAAAATTGTTACAAAAAACAAAACAAAAAAGCAATAAAAAACGTAAAAAAAACTGTTTAGATCAATTCTTTAGGCCTTAGCTTTCAGACACAAGCTTACAGATTTGGGTAGTGCTGAACCGGGTGCTGGGTTAGGATGGAGTGGAGGGGGTAAGAGGTTAAAAACCCGCCTTAGCAATTCATATACAACTAAATCATCTCTTCAGAATCCTGGTTGTGCACACACTGCAGAGACACATCCTCCTTTAAAGCCAATCATTTATTCAATTCCGCCATTCAATTATGCATTTACCTCTGCTGTATTTACTGGCAGCCGTGGTGGGATTCGCTCGGGCAGCTACTATACATCATTAGTGAGATAACCCGCTGAGCCCAAACTGACAAGTGCGAAAGAAAGAGAATGAGAGGGAGAAAATGACAAACATGATGAAATAAAAAGTTTTTTGCAATAACAGAGAGCGTGGGAAGAGATTTAGAGTGACCTAATTAAAGCGCTGCAATGCTGGTTGGAGTAAATGAAGGAAATGTCAGTTAGGCTGAGCCGGAGGAGCGCAGATTAAGACGCAGCCGCTCAAATGCCGTCTGATTCCACACACACACAGACACACACACACCCTCGCGTTATCGCCGCCACAGAACCACAGGCCGCACTGAAAGACAATGTGGATTTGTGAAGGCATGAGAAATTATTTAAGAACATTAGGAGATAGTGACTCCAACCTGTGCAAAAATAAAGAGACTAGAAAAGTGACAACCAGTTCGCTCAAAGTTGCGCATTGATTGTGTTGAAGTGTTGATTCATCTTGGAGCAACCATGCATTCAGTAACAGTCCTCAGCGCTTTCTCTCATTAACCTGAACAGGTAAATGATTCCCTCTAAAAGAACCACCAAAATCTTCACTATCTCAAGCTCTGGCGTCGTCTCTTTCTGTTCTCAAACCGTTTTGCATATTTTCCCCCCAATCCCTGCATTAATGATGACGCACGGCTCTATAATCAACTTGAGATATTACAGACTATGATCCTTGCAAGCTGCCACCAGGTGTCCCAGATCTATTCATCCTGTTGGGAGCCTCCATATGGGGCCCTGTCTCACTGCAGGCAGCTTGTACTCTTGCAGATGACAGCTATACAGCACCACCGTGTCTATACTGGCGACGTCCCGGAGCCAAATAAACGGACGAGTGCGGAGCAGGATGCGATTGGAAAAAGGGAAAGGAGGGGAAGCCGTGGCGGGGCGGGGCATCTGGTGTAGAGATCTGCGTTCGTTAAGGATGACTAAGTGACGTGTTGACAAGAGGCAGATAAGGCAGCGCTGTGGAACAAAGATGAAACAGAGCACCATCTTGATCTTCTGACGCCAAGAAAGTCCCACATCTTTGATTTCGCCCCGTCTTTGAAGTGTGTGGAAATAACTCCATGTGGCACGCATGGATTTGACTATGGATGAGGAAAAGGATGCCGTCTGTTGCAGCAGCGGGGGCTATGGGTGATGCTGCCGAGTGCTGTGTGTGTGTGTATGTGTGTGTGTGTGTGGGGGGGGGGGTGCAATGACTGACACGGCTGTATATGGTGTTTCCTGTGAGCTGTCTGAGGTGTTTGTTCTTGTACACTCTTGTTGTCACCATCTCCCAGCCGAACAACATCGATAAATCTTGTGATTTTATTGTAATAATAGCTCTTACAGCTGTTGTGGGCATGAAGTGGGCTCTCAATCAGGACAATGACATGTGGTTAATCCGGAAAGCCTGGCAATTATCCTTCTGTAGCTTATGATGTATACTAATTATGTATTAGATTGTGTTTCATTTGCAATATTCATTTGTTATTTGATGATGTTATTCATTCATTTTAACTTTATATGTATTCACCATTTCACAACACCAGCAAGGGGGCTAGCAACTCCAACAGCAAGATGCAATCTATATTTTATATACTGTATAATGTATATGCAAGCAAAGGCTGATTGATGATTCCCCTAGTATGATATGAGGGCTACACAATTTTCTTACAATTAGGTGGCTGTAAAGAGAGTTCCACTGTCTTTTTAAAATGAAGATACAGTTTCCACATTTTAATCACGTCCAGGAGCATGAATATTTGAGGCAAGACTACATTTTAAACTGCTAATCTAATAGAATACAATGCCATATTTTTTTCATGCTAAAGTTAGACATTTTATTCACCAAATCCCATAGCGTTTAGATATTTTGTTCAACTTTATATGGATTAAGTCAGTGCAGACCTATTTGTGACCATTCAAATTTCAGCTCCAATTAAATTCCAATTAATCTTCAGCAAGCAGCAAAACAACACAAAACCATAGAACAATCAAATTTAGATCTGCTGAACGTGAAGTGATATTTTGGCAAGGGATTTTCAGCCGCATTTTCAGAATCATCAGCCTTAAATGTCCCCTGCCCTGCTGCTGTGTGGGGCAGTGTTGCCTCTCTCTCTGCCACTTGTGCTTGTCTGACAATGGCTATGGGGCTACACCCGACTTAAGCTGTCGCTACTGTAATAACCACAGATTTATGTATGAAGCCTCTCGTATCAAAGCAGCGTGAACATGTGCCTGCAGCAGGTGAGCTCTGACTGAACTGACAGCAACCACATTGTTCAGCACCTGTTGTTTCATGGGGTTTAATTAGGGCTTATAAAGACAGGCTACGTCTGACATTGAGCAAAGTGTCGATAGCCTTTCAGTCCGTGCCTATATGATGGTATTTTCAATCTGTTTCAACAATCATAACTTTGCGTTTCGATTCAGCTCATTTGTTTATGTGCAGGTGCAAAAACAACAATAATGTTGTAATATTTGGATGCAGGGGGTTAAAAACAGTGCTCCAGAAAGTTACTTGACACATTAAAAGATCAGAAATGACTAGTTTAACGAAAGTATTGTATGCAGTGTACAGTATTGTTCTTTTTGATGGGGAATAATACAGGAAAGGCACCAAGAAGTACCACATCTTTTAAGCATTGGTACTGAATACTGGAAAAACTGGGTTGTACGCATGTTGGTACCGTAAAGCTGTTTTCTCCGCTCTGTTTAAAATTGGACCACACACATTTGATGGTACTTAATGATAATACAATTTATTGTATGTATTTCCAAACAGATTCCCAAAATAAATCCATGCTAGAGGGTAGATGACTGGAATCTACAGCATTAACTGTGGATACGCAAACGTTATCGAGTGGCTGATGCAATTAGTTACTGAGCTGAAACAGGCATACATATTAAACAAAACCTGCATGTTATTGGGCAGTGAAGGGAAGCCAAAGCAAATCACTACTGCACCCGAAATCTTTATTTGTATTCCCAGTCTGTCCTTCTTTTTTTGTGTTTTCTCTCTTTCTCTGTGTATTTCACCTCTCTTCCTCTCTTCCTCCCCATTGCTCCAGCACTTCTCCCCCTGTCTGCCTGCATATGTGTATGTGTGTGTCTTTTCTCAGTGACATTTCCATGCCAGGTGTGACAAATGGCAGGCACAGAAGAAACATTTATTCCCTGTGGTGAGCTTAATTAGCCTATCAGCTAAGCCTTGGCACGAGCTTGTTTTGGGAACCACTCACATACACACACACACACACACGCACACACACGCACTCACACACACACACACACACACACACGCACACACACACACACATAGTTTTAACCTCTCAAAAGCCACTGCCTCTATAGAAGACAAACGACACCAACATGAATCTGCAGTGATAATTTGACTTGGGATATTAAATTAATTTAATTCTTGCCCCCACTGCAAATTTTACTATATTGATCTGCCCTTTGTTATCCCTGATTTATTTTTTATTACTGATTATTAGCGATATATAGCGATTATAACATAGCCTTGTAACTGATGGCATTTCATTTCACGCTTCAATTTGTGAACAAAGCCAAGGCTTGACAAAAGAAAGCCATTACAACCTTAAAGAAACAGCTATCGTGAAAATCAACCAAAGTAATGGAATGAGAATCAATTGATTGGATTCTCAAAAGTCAAAGAGTCAAGAATAATCTTGGTTTGGACAATAATATTGAAGTGGTCAACTGTAAAAGGTGACGCAAAAATAAGGCCCGGGAGCTCTTCTAGCTTCTACTTTTCATTCAAGCTCTTCTCTAGCTCTATATTGCACTGTTTTGTTTTTGTATTTTTCATTTCTGAATGAAAAAAACAAATGAAATGAAAAAATAAAATAAAAAAAATACTATAATGACTGGCTGCAAACACCTTTTCTTGGCCATCTTTGTAATTTGTTCTTTGAGGCTGATCCAGGCCTTGGCGCAGACCCTCACGCCCCGCTGTGGCAGAGGAAATGAAAGGCACAAGTGTTGCTTGTGCGTCCCTCCTCTCTCTACGGGGGATGCGAGCTTTGATGGTACACCGGTGGTCCACAACGGGGGTATTTAGGTGCCCTTTTAAAGACCCACAACATGGAGGTGAGCACTGTAATTTGACCAGATTAGGGACCGGTCTCGGGTGTGGCTCGGTTCAGTCTGCGCCGCTGGAGACAATGGTGTTTGATGTTATAGGGATAAGATGTTTGCGAAGATTTGGTGGGATTTTCCAGTGTTAGATTGCTGTTTGTTTGGTATTTACATAGTAGGGCTGCTTATTGTGTTTTTTCTCGTAAGTACCTGTATTACAATTACAATTGGAAGAAATGTGTAAAAAAAAAAATTTGTACCCCCAACTCGCAACAATAGGACAATTAAAGGAATAGGCCACCGTTTTTACATACTAAAATATGTTCTTACCTCACTTTAGTCGAGTTAATATATCCCCGTCTGGTCTTTGTCCGCGCGCTCTGTCACGCAAACGGAGCACATACGCAGCCTCTCCCACATGTCATATAGCTCCGAAAAAGCTCACGATAGAAGCTACCAAGCTCTTCCACGTGTTCCCTATTTAAATAAAGTTACGTGAAGTGTTTTCATGCGAAGTATATTTACACAGAAATGTAACATGTCGATTTTATAAGCAAATAAAAAGGGGGACTATATTGTGAGGCGTAATGATACGAGGAGCAAAACGTCAGCGCAGTAACTCCTAAAGGTTATTGACGGAAGTGAGCGGGGGAAGTCTTTAGGAGTTACTACGCGGACGCTGTGCTCCTCGTATCATTACGCCTCACAATATAGTCCCCCTTTTTATCTGCTTATAAAATCGACATGTTACATTTCTGTGTAAATATACTTCGCATGAAAACACTTCACGTAACTTTATTTAAATAGGGAACACGTGGAAGAGCTTGGTAGCTTCTATCGTGAGCTTTTTCGGAGCTATGTGACATGTGGGAGAGGCTGCGTATGTGCTCCGTTTGCCTGGCAGAGCGCACGGACAAAGACCAGACGGGGATATATTAACACGTCTAAAGTGAGGTAAGAACATATCTTAGTATGTAAAAACGGTGGCCTATTCCTTTAAGTGTGTGGTCTCATTGCACTCCGGAATAAAGTGTTGTATTCCATCCACAGACATTATAAACTGCTATTCCTCATCCCCCCACCTTCCACTTACATGACTGACCACATTTCACAAGATCAGGCTCTTACAGAGCTTGTTCCTAAAACGGGCAAAGAGGCAGTGTCTTTGCTGTAAGCTCTGCCCCCGTGGGGCAGGCAGAGCGGCCACCGTTCTCCCAGAGCTGTCGATCAAAGCCCTATGATAAACCACTATTTCTAAACACTTTGATGTTTTCATATTTTTATGTAGGTGTCTTTATCTGAAAGCGAAAAGGGAAGAACATTTTAAGCTGTATTTCAGCCAATACTGAAATGCATCGTCTCTTCAAAAGTGGAGTGTTTTTTGTTAACTGTTATTATGTTTTTGTGAGCAGTAGCATGCTTTTAGTCCATTAACACAGATACAAAGCATTAGCATGTGACCTGCTGTTGAAAATGACAATCCACTTTGTCCAATCACTGCTTACCATTAGCTACAAGCTGCTTGTCGGCTGCCAGCAGATTAAGAGTCATGATCGAGGACAAGGGAAAGTGGCACTTCACTGACCAATAAACAACACATACCCTCCATTAACAAGTGGCTTGTTCTTCCATGCGGTGCTGGATAGAGAATGCCTGTCACTAAATATTGAAATAGTGATTTTTGCAATTTATGTTTTAAAATCATGCACATTTTATGCATATCCACAATCCACGGGTGACAGGGTGGCACAGCTTTTAATTTGCATGCTCCCCCTTCGTCTGTGTTGGTTTACTCTAAAAAACACTGTTTTTACCACTAAAAACATGTACAATAGTTTAATCCTCCCCTAATGCGGCTGCTCCTACAAGTCACCCCAGCAGTTTTGAGGATGGGTCAAGTATTTAACCTTAACATACACGAAGATGCATTATCCATTTCAGGACATGTGTCAAGAGATGTACATTGTGCGGTCTTCAAGCGCTTTTTGCAACCATTAAATTTGCGATTTTGTTTGACCAATTGTGACTTATAGAAAGCTATAATGCATTTCAGCTTTAGCTTAATAAAACATGTTGCATTTCGTGTTTAGGAATTTGACGCACTCAAGCCTTTGTTTATTCCCCCAATTAGCGCACTGCAGTGAGAAGCTTGGTCATTGTTTTTTAGTTTAAACTGTGGCTCAGACTTCTGCTGTAATAATAATGTCTTTAGCAGTCATGGAAGATAATTTATCTCACTGTATCTATATCTGTAGCCTTTGTCTATCTTTGGTTCTTACATCAATAACAAATATTTCTAGTACAAAGCATCTTTATCTGATGTTATTCCTGCTTTAACCCGTATCTATTACAATATACTGTATACCATTGTTGTCTTTCTCTTGTAATAATGCAGTAAGAGTTGGTTGCAGTGTTGTGTCGTTGACAAAGCCCAAATGGAAGATTGCAGCTGTTTGGACAAGGGCCATGCCTTGTTTGTTGGCGTTGTATAAATGCAAATACAAGCAGCACGAGGCAAGTTTCAAATGAATTGATTATAATCATTTGGAAAATTATATCCCCGACAAACACATTAAATGAATGTAAATGCAGCCAATGGACCATTGACATGTTGGAAAAGCAATTTTTACACAATTCTTGCTTCAGTAAACATTTGTGCTGCACTCTGACAGATTTGCACTTCTAATTCTCCCGGTGGATACACAAGCAACAACCGTCTCTGCGGGCTGTACGTGACAGACAAGACACGATTAGAGCCCCGAGACCCCCCTCACGTCCCACTGGAGAGAAGACTGCAGCTTAGAAGTGCTTGGCTTCATTTTATGCATACATTAACTTTTCTGTTTGTCTCATTTGTACAATTCCCAGGAATCTCATAAAAATGTTTGCAGGGCCACCAATGGATCGGGGACTCGAAATCAAATTTGACTAACTGCCTGTGTGGATAAAACAATTACACTCTCCTGATAGGCCCAGTGCAGAACGGGAATTACTGTCCTCTGCAGCCAGTAGAGGAGATCTTTTACAATCTACCTCTCTCTCGCTTCGTCGACTAACGCCAAAGAGAATCCAAATATTAAGGTGTTCATATTAGTGTAAGTATTTTAGATTAGTTATTCCCACTGGGTTGGATTTTCTCTTTGTGGCAGAGCGGTTTAGGCAGTCTGTGTTTAAGCATCTGGTGGTTAAAGAAGATCGTAGTGATTGTAGAGATGTTGTGCGAAAAGGATTTTCTTTTTCATGCCGGGCCACAGCAGTAATATTTATTCCGTTAGCATGTCACCATTTGTGAAAACCAACATGCCCTAAGGTTTCTGTGGTTGCTCCCCTCTCCACACTCTTCCTGGACACTCTGCTCTCACGTACTCTCACACTTATGAATATTTGATCCGGTCTTAAGAATACATTGTGGGTGCCCTGGTGGTCTCAGGGCAACAGTACTGACCGTGAACAACACTATTCACTATGTCCCGTGTGGTCATCCTGTATTCCTCCATTGCCTGTCTAAGCCTTGAACAGTTTTTATGTTCTGCATGTTCACGATCTTTTGTCAGCGTAACCTCTGCCTCGGCTACACTGTTTTGCTTGTTATCTGAGCTTACTTCTGTTGCTATGGTTACTGCTATCATGACCTAAAGTGTCAAAACTACTGCTAAATATTAAGAATAATTGGCACTTGAGAGCTATGGCTAGAAGCAAGTACAACCACTGCAGTACAGCCATGGTTACTGCAATTTCTACCAATATTGCAGCTACTTCTTACCCAGATAAATGGTACCGTGATGCTTCGTGACATGGGCCCCATGTTGTCTGAGTCACCAGGCCAGTGGAAAACCATAACCTCATTACAGTGTGTAATTAATAGGTGCTTTGGCTACCCACTACTGGAGCCGATCATATAGCAGAAATACTGTCTATCAAAAGGAATCAAGCAAATTATATAGCACTCTTGCTGCCTTGATGAGTTTAACAACACACTATTAGTTTTAGGGAAATTCTGAATGAAGTAATTGCATGTTCACCTACTGGTTTGGGGTTGGACAAAAGTAGATGGTGGGAATGGGGTTTAGTGTTGTTGAAGATTAGAATATGGGCCACATCTTTTGTATAAAGCTACATTTTACTGCTTTCATAGTGGAGATTAGATTGTTGACTGGACTGGGACACTCACTGGAAATCCCTGAATCGGTTGGAGGCGAAATGTACTTCAGTGGTCATCAATATCTCCATATTCTCAACCGACTATGGTTTCAGTTCAGCTGTTTTAATTAAAGAAAAGTTATTTTTATGACCTCTGTGGTCAACATGGATTATTTTACTTCTCACTTTTTGTGCTCAAAAATGTACTTCTGGAAACTTTTGGGGAAGTGCAACCGAATCATTCAGCTGTACGTTTCACTATCTTCACTATCTTCCTGAGGAGACTGGCATCCATGATGTCAGTGAGATTGTTTAAAGACTGTGACTGCGTTGGGGTCATGTAGGGTCACAGTTTGTTACATGAAGCAGTGTTAATTTCGTCGACAAAAACATTTAGTCATATTTCAGTCAAAGTAATATTTTGACTGAGTAAAGTTGTAAAATTGGGCTTAAACTATAACTAAAATGCCCAGATATTTTCATCAACTAAAATATGACATAATAGAAGTAAAAAGAAGAGACTAAAATCATCCAAACATCCAATCTAAGAGGCTCAAATCATTTAAATTCACTGTCAAAGGAAGAGCTCTGTGCTTTGTTCATGTGGGAGAAGCTCCACGAAGCAGAGGACCTTGATTGATTAAATATGATTATAATAAATATTATAAAAGGAGACTAAATGTGTTTTTAATCTAGTTAAAACTAGATATAAATAAATTTAAGAAAATTATTTGATTAACACTGAAATTAATACTGACATTAAGTATATCCCGCCCTTCCCCACCACAATGCAAACTGGATTTACATCAGACTCCTATATTTAAACAAAAGTGGAAGTCACCAATAATTATTAATAACCAGTTAATTCTAACAGACAAAAAGAAATATTTGGTCCATAAATTAAAGACCATTTTGAATTGTTTTCCCCATCTTACTTCATTTCAGTATTTACCGTAGTTTTACTTGCAAATCCCCAAAAAAAAATTCCAACTCTCTCCACTCAAAAGAGGGGAGGTATATAGGGTTTTCCCACCGGGGTGTTTCTGTTTGGCCTGCTCCTTACCCCCCTGTGCTACCCCCGCTCGCTCCATTCTTGTTATTATTCCTTACCCCAGTCGTGGGAGGGCCCCAGTAAAAAGTTTGTGTTTCCCGCAGTCTCCTATAGATCAGCTGGTCCTAACACATAGAAAGGGTCCCTGTGTAGCTTTCCCATTCAGCAGCAGCCCATGATGTCAGGGGGAAATCTCCTTCATCTCTCTCCCTCCCCCCAACCTTTTTTTTCTTCTTTTTTTTCTCTTTTCATGGCCGTGGTGAATGGAATTGCATGGCTGTGCAGTTCAATCACTGTCAAGTGCAAAGAAAAGGGGTCTCTTGTGCA
Source organism: Gobius niger (assembly GCF_951799975.1). NCBI lineage: Eukaryota > Metazoa > Chordata > Actinopteri > Gobiiformes > Gobiidae > Gobius > Gobius niger. The sequence goes on from NC_136854.1 coordinate 29,035,632, forward strand.
AAATTTCATGATTCACAATTGATTAAATAGGGGTGTCATTTCGTGGCTGAACAGTGTAGGGAAGGGGTGTGGGGAGCGGTGCAGGTTTTGTGCCCTGGTGAGATATAGTAGTGCAGAAATAGCCTAGTGGGGCCCTTACAGTGCTGGAGATGTTAAAATAAGGAGGAGCTCTAAGGGAAGACAATGGCACTGTGTTCACGACTGTTGGTTAGTCCTTCACAGACGGGTAAATGTCCCTATCCTATATAAGCATCCACTTGACTGATTGTCCAAAGACAGCTGGTTAAGATTACCCTGAGGTTTGATACCAAAGCTAATTCAGTTATCTTCAGTGTATCTTCTGAATTGGCAAGACTTCATTAACAGGTATATCCAAGGTAACAAACAAACATACCAGAACAGAAATGACCACAAGTAATATGAAAGCCTTTAAGTTGGTTTATGCTTCTAAAAGATGATGCTGTTAACCGTATCTGCCACACAATTGTTGGCGTGCGGCTGAGTGGGGAAGTTATAGGGTATATATACTGTATGCATGGCAACTCTTCCGCCCTAGCTTCAACAGATACTGAATGTCTTTCCTGCTCTTTATCCCAATACTTCTGAGCCCGAACCTCTCAATAAAGCTCGACCAAAAATATATTTTTAAAAAGGACACGCTTCAAAAGTAGCAGCTGTGCCTTTTACCCACTCCTAAATTGCCATTTAATAATCAAACTGTTGTACAGCACGTCTCTTGAATCATTTTTTCTCTTTCTTTCACCCAGAATCCCTTTTGTCCAAACTTATAGACTAAATATTTAGCAGTTTGTTGATATCTGCCATTATATATGTCACATGAGGGGATACGCTGGCCCTGTATACGTAACCCTGGTTTACGTTCAGTCGAGTCTTCACTAAAAAATCTGTTATATTTTATGATTTCTGCACATACAAACACTACAGTTCCTTTACTGAATGAGCTTGTACATGTTAGTGACTAATAATCCTCATAATCTCAGTGCAGACTTTGAACAGACTCGCTTCTGTCCAGCACACGGCAGACCTCGTGGATTTCAGTTCTCAAACACTGTTGGTCCACACTCACAGTAAATCTGAGAGGGTTATTCAAGGCTGTTTCTCAACTCTGTTTCTCCTTAATCCAATTTAGGCTAAAGTCCCCACTGGGAATAAACGTGATATGCACTGACTTACTGTACTTATGGCTTTCGCATTTCCAGTAACAGCACAGAAAAAAGGAGTTCATTATGACACACTAAAATACATTCTTTTTTGAAAGGTAAATGACCAATTAATTGAGCCATTAAGCAAATGACAGACTTATCCTCTAATATCCATTATCTCTAATCAACCATAATGAACAAAAATAGCTAAAAATGTTGTTATGTAATTTGTAGCTGACCTGAGCGGTATTTCATAATATTTAACCAAGATTAATTCCTTATTATTGTGGGTCAATATTCCTTGAATGAAACAATATTGACAAATACATTTTTCAACCAAAGTTCATGTTTAGGATTATTTTTTTTTTCTACTGTTTTACAAGATGTTCAAGAGCACATTCAAGAGATTCAAACAGTATGGCAGCACATTTGCATGTGGAGCACTGCTTTTTTGAGAAATGAACTATTTCTTACTTCTTTGTTATTTATTATAAGAACAGAAGTCTGGGCTTTTTGTCTCGCTGCCCAGAATAAATCCATGAATTCAATTAGCCACATTTCTGCAGCACAGGAAAGTCCAGTGAAAATGGAAATTTGGTGGATGTGTAGAGTTTATTAAAATGTTAAGTCCTTTAACTCAACAGATGATGCTTTATGTTGAAGTTTTTCCGACTGCAGACTGCTCTTTTCGAGGCTGAAACTGTGCAGCGGTTTGGGCTCTGTCTATAGGTGTCTAAGCAGCTCTTACTAAGAGAAATAAAGACACTGTGCCTTTCAGAGCTCTGACTGGGGCGTCCTGTCGCATGGCCCACAACAAGGGGCCTGTGTGCACCAAACCAGGACTGTTCTTTCAGGAGCACCACTAATCGGCTGTTTTTACATGAACACACGTACACTGCTATGATACATGTGACCAGCATTCCTGCATTTAGCCTCAGGAACAGGGAGATTGAAGAGAAGGAAATGAAAATAAACTGAAACATTTTGACAGAAACAAAAAGGGCCAATTTTGTTTCATGAGTATATGTGTGGAGAGTATGTAAACAGTATATTTATCTATCTATCTATCTCTAGAGTGAGAGAGTTTTTTTCAATGGCACTTGAATGGCACTGTTTTTGCAAATGTCCCACTGAGATTAAGAATCTCTTTGTTAGGGGAGTCCTGGCCCCAAAGGGGAACCTATTTCACATGTTTTAGTGGTGGAGGGAATCTGGAGTACCCAGAGGAAACCTACACAGACACAGGAAGAACATGCAAACTCCACACAGAAAGAATCGAACCTGGGACCTTCAATGCTGTGAGGCATGAGCGCTAACTGCTGAACCACCGTGCCGTCCAGTAGATGCATATTTGACCCAATCTTCAATGCCACTGGGCAGCCCGTATGGAGCAGTGATGGTCAGAATGAAATGGCTGGAGGATTCACCTGTTGTGCATGTTTTAGATTGATGGGGCTACACTGACACATTCATCACATGTCGATCTGGAGTCCTTGCATCTTGATGGGACTGAGCATGTCCTCAAAGCTGAGAAGCTGGACCGCTGACCACGAAGCAGTCCAAAACTCATTCATTAAAATCGCTCGGCGTGTTTTACTTTTTTATTTTTCAAAACACTTTGTTGAAAATAAGGACATCATTAAGGAAACAATTATATTGTTCTTTAGTGAATCAGCAATGCAATTCCTGGAAGTATTACCTCCAAATGTTTTAGCATGTACGGTAGGTGTTTGTAACATTGAGTTGCTCTTTGCCTGGGTCTCACCTCCAGGAGGTGTTTCTTGAGTTTTGAGCAGCTGTGAGCCACTCAGTCCGTTTGTCCTTTTCTGTGTCGCAGCAGGTGTCACTGTGCTCTGAGTGAGAGGGTTCATTCCACTGCATTAATCTGAGCTCGTTAGCCACATGTCCACCGTGCTGCAGCAGGTGACTCAGCACCCACTACACTTTAGTGGGTGCTGAGTCACTGTATTATACAGGGTCAGACAATGGCGATACTGTAGGTCTATGCAGTCGGGTGGGAGATACATATCACCATTTTTTTTAGAGCCAAGATCACAATAACGATTCACAATTCGTATGCACTTCATATCTTTACATTTTGAGGAAACTACAGAGACCCAGTCACCAATAGTTTTGAGCATAGAAATGTTTAAAGTATTGTGAGGGTAGTGGTAGTGATTGAGCCCTCCTTGTGTTTTACCCAATGGGTGAGGAACACGTTCTTTGGTCCTCATGCCCGGGAGCTTACATTCCTGCAATATCACCCCTTGGTGGCCAGGAGGAGCGACTCCAAAACACACTTTGTAAAATGGATTCGATTGGAGTCTTTGCACCTTACAAACACTGCTTAAAAGCCTGGCTCCAAAGAGTTTCTTTTTCTCAAAAAATTCCTATGACCCTTGTGACAACGCTGGGCAAGGTCATATTTTTGTGGAGCACTATGGAGACTTTTAGCCGGTCCTCCTGCCTCACGCTGTGGGGCTTCCAGGCTTTTTTCATTTTTTGGAACATGTTCTGCTGGAGGACACTGAGCAGCCTTTGTGTATTTTCTCTCAAATAGAGTAATTCATGTAAATGGGGAGGAGTGAGCACAAGATGTCTATCAATATACAGTACAGTCTATGGTTTATCATTAGGAGTTTTCTATGTTACCATTTTGACCTTGTTTTTTTAATGCGCATGAAAACTTTCTACAGCAGTAAGCGTTGACTGAAACATACGGCTGCCACACAGCCCCTTATCTGCAACCGGCCCCTCAGGAACGTTGTGTTTTAGAGGGAGCGGGCCGAGGGGGACCAGGTGAAACTGATATGCCATCTACCACAACAGTAGATGATGGCATTAGGGGGTGGGACCGCTCAAGCAGCCCTTTCCTTTTCCTAGAGCCCTGGATGATACGGAGAATGAGGAGGCGGAGGTGGGGGGCGGGCGAAGCGAACAGTGCAGGTGGTGAGAGTGAGATATGTGCCTGCTGAAGGGAAAAAAAGTTGAGGGGGGGGCAGGTTAAATACCCCACCCCCCTGTGTCGAGGAAATGAGGAAGCAGCTTTGTGTTTGAGGAATGGACCCATCCATTCCCAGAGGGGGCGATCTCCCTTTAGGCCTCTCCCTAAATGCACCTTTCACTGATGGATGATACAGGCATTTACTTCTGTGCCTTTTCCTCCGTTGTCAGCAGAGATAGGCCAGGCAAGCAATCCCTCCACCACCACCACCTCGCACCCCTTCCCTTGGACTACCCCAGGAAAACACATCCACGGAGACAATCAATAGCTTCCCCCAAGCTCCCTGCCCTATCTCCAACGGCCACTGGCGCTAATCATCTTGTAGTCCACCCCTGCTCAGCGCAAACCTACATTGAAGGTGCACAGTCAGGTGAGCGTAGGAAGCGGGTGGTGGGGTAATGGGGGATTGGTTGTGGTGGGATGTCGGGGATTACAGTGTAAAAACTGTTTATCCATTTAGAATCGTCCTTGAGCAAAGGAACAAATATTCACAAATTTCCTCTTCATAAGATGAAGACACTGATTGATATCCGCAGTTATTTATTTGGATGCACGACCTTCAGGGGATTAGTACCACTTAAAAAAGTAGTAAAAAATTGCAGCCTAATATATAGCTAAAATATTAGAGGTGACCTTTTGTTTTATTTCTTCAAATGACAGTACAGTTAATTACCGAAAAGGCAAGTACATTTATCATAATTATTGTGGTAAATCACTGTAAATATAAAATATGGTCTAGCTCTGTTCTATATAGCTTAGTTTAAAAGCTGCTAAATAAATCATTGTTTTGCAAATTTTCTTCTGATTACTTTTTTTCTTCGTATTGTTTATACTATTTTTCATCATTTAAATATGTTGTAGTAGTGTTGGTTTGCCAAGATGCATTTTCTATAACCTAGATTGAATTAACCACCTGGATGAGACCTATTTGCAATAGATGACATATCCTTTAGTATCTTCGATGCGACCCTGAAAGTCGAGAAACCTGCTTATAAACATCCCTGTGAAGAATCGCGATGTTTGAAATGCGTATTAATCTGCTATTCTTCACTCACATGGTTTACATTATTAACACTGAATCGAGAGAGAATCCTTACTGGCAGATCTGACTCGTATAGAGCATGTTTCTAAAGAGCAAAGAGGCGGTATCTTTGCTCAGCCCTCCTGGGGCAGGCAGAGTGGCAACACGCCTCCACTGTTCTGCCAAACCTATCAATCAGCCCGGCCTCATTAATATGCACAAACTTTAAAACGCTAAGGAGTGTAAAAAAAAATCATCAGAGTTGTCACAGGAGGAAACTCAAGCTTTAGAAACAGAAATAGTAGAGCGAGACTTTAAAGTTGTTTTTGACATATGTAAAGTCCCCATAGGATTTCATGTTCACGCTTTCTGGAGTTGTACTTAGCCACGAGGGGGTAGTATCGCAGCGATGCCAGCACTACAACCATTTTCTTTTTCATTGATTGCCATCGGACCACCTCGACTTGCTCCCTCTTTTAATGTTCATAACAAAATAATGAGACAGGTACAGTTTACCTGCTTCCCTAATTTCTTCTGATTACCCGATCAGGCTTTACATGTAGTATGGGGCTGTCTCAGGCTCCTACAGATGTTTGTAGTGCGTAATTACTTGTAGCTTTATCCTGTACTTAGAGGTATGTGATATCCAGTTTAATCAAGGTGGATTTGTTCCACTATAGCGACTTGGGGGATATTGCGTCGCAGCATTAGCTCACTTGGGCATTTTTCCAATTAAATCATTTCTACAATCCGCCCAACAGGGAAGTGTCGGATTCTTACGGGAAAACTCACTCACTGTCTCAATCCATTTCCCTCAAAATCTCAAACAAACACAAGTGATTTTTAGCAATGTGATTTCTGGCACATACTATGCGCTCACCCAAACTTATTTTACCTCCGTGAACATGACGAGCAGCTTGGGGATTAGACTGCTAAATCATTCCCTTTGAAAGTCGGCGTGTGGGGATTTCTTTTTAGGTGATCACTGGTATAAGCAGCTGTTACAAGCCGGATTAGCGCGTTCTGCCATTCACACAACATGCTCTGTTTAAACTGGCAGGAAGCAGGGAAGACGAGAGTGGCAGAGAGAGACAAAAGTTTGGGCAGAAAGGTTTACCACCAGATCAGTCATTCTGAAGCTCTTCACACTGAATACTAATTTGAATATGACTGGAACTTCACTGCGAGTAATCAGGACTAGTCCGTTTTGAGACTTTATTGTCCCTATGTGGACGATAAAGTAAAGTATTGTAAAATATACCTACATTTTGAGAGGTCCTGCATTGCACAATGGGTAACGTAAAGGTTAAAGAAGGAATACCACGGTTACAGGGCAAGCAAAGAGGACACAAAAAATCAGCTGGGAGCCTTGGAAGCCGCTAACAATGCCTGTATTGTTGTGTTTGTTTTGTTCCTCGCCTCTATAATATCATCCCTCTCCTGTCTGTGTGAAAGTGTGTCAGCCCCTGCCTTTGTAATTGCGCTGGTACAAGGTGTTTGCAGAGAGGGCAGTGTGATGGCTTGATAACAGGCCTAGCTTTGGGGTCTGCACAGTCAGACATTTCCATGCTGAGTGCTTCCCTGTTCGACCATCACTGCTCCACTCATTTCATTCGCCACATACCTTCTATTGCACTTGTAACGCTATGGCTTTCCCCTCGCGGTGCTTCTGTCTCGTAAAATGGAGAAACACATTGTGGAAAGCTGTGATTTAAGAGTGCCATCTCCCCCCTAGTGTCACTTTGTCGTTCGCTCTTCTATTGTAAGGTGTTTCCTCCATTTGATGCACTGTTGCACATTTTCGCCGCTGTAGCCACTTTCTTCAACTCGTGTCTCGTGTCAGTGCTCCATTGCCGCACACTCATTGCGTCCAATTCCCTCTCCCTTGTGTTTCTCCTTGTGCTTTCAGTTTATTCTGGCATAAAGATTGTACACTTTCCTCATACGCACGCACACATTTTTGACATCTTCCCTCTGACAAGCCGCAGCGCCGCAATTTCCCCCTTGCACATCACATAAACTCATATTCTGTCCTTTATCCCTTCTTGGTAATCTATTTACGGACTGCTGGGCCCATTTGAGGCTGAATTTAATTGAAACCGGGGCTAATCTGATGATGGCTTGAAGTGGCAGGGACCCGAGCATTGCCTCACCTCCTTGTTTATAAGCTGCACCTTGTAAGCGCTCAAACTCAATACCTCGCTACTTCATTTCATGGCTCACGGTTCGATGCGGAGCTGCCCGCGCATACATGCCACATTGATTGTTAATCCGACATTTGATATGCACCATGCTTGCTCCGTTCTGATCTTGTTTTTCTTGTTTGTTCTCTCCCTCCCCAACACTTCCCCATTTCACTGCAGGATGGGTATTACTCGCATCGGCCGAAAGAGAAAGTGGACAGCAACAATGAGAACTCCGTGCCCAAGGACTTTGAAAACATAGACAATAGTAATTTTGGGGCACGATCGCAGCCCCATAGACAGACAGTGGGTGCTCCTGGGAGTAAGCAGCAGAGAGCTCATTTCCAGGAGCGGGCCCATGCGCAGCAGCAGGCCTGGCGGGACAGTGCGCCCAGCATCAGCCGTGCATCTAACGAGGTCCTCCCTGTGGGGCAGTCGCAGCATCTCTCAATGGGCTTCAACAACTCCTCTCACCAAGTCGGCCCGCATCACCGCGGCGTCCCAGCGCAGACGTCCCAACACAGGCACGCTCACCCGCACAGGAGGCAGGAGACGGCAGCAGCGCCCCTGGATGTCACCTACGAGCAGCCCCCCAAATGTGAGATCAACGGGAAAGAGGCGATCTCCGCCCTGTCCCGAGCCAAGAGCAAGGAGTGCAGGCAGCAGATCGCAGAGGTGTACTGCCGGCACAAGGAGGGCCAGCTGATGCCTGACAAGGTCACGCGCTACTGTCCCATTGAAGGTGAGTACGGCCTCAGAATGAATGTGATTGATTATATGATCTGACATCATTTAAATGCTTATATTTGGAGATAAGAATGTTTGTATTCTGTCAATAGCAGTCACTGAGCTGAGTGAAGGCCGGCACTAATTAGGACTTCATTGTAGACAAATATGGGGATTGTGGAAGTTAGAGAGTGTCCCTTTATGTTTTCCAAACTGGTTTTAATCACAGAATCTGACAACGGGGCTTTTTTCTGTTTTATGATTGGATAGTAAAGAAAACACAAAATATCAACATAAACAGCTTTGTGTTTTCCAATTGTAGATAAATGTCATAAGTGTTGGCATTCCGAGCTGGATGTGTGAAAAACAGCAAAAGAAAGCAGAACTAGATCAAAAAGAGCAGAGAGGCACTTGGAAGTACTGGCAACACATTCCTAGGATCATTAAAAAAGATGGTACTAGCTAGTACTAGTAGTCAGGGGTAAACGTTCATTTTATGCACAGTAACATGTTATTTTTCCTTGTATAAAACACAATGCAGACTGTCATCTTTTCCGTGTCTTCTTTTGACATGAGATGGCATTTCTATATCGCTATAACAACAGATTAAAATAACTTTCTGACCACCAAAAACATTCGTAGTGCATGTCCTGCAATAATAGGGGCGTATATGTGTCTTCTCTCTATTATATAATTGCTTGGGTAATTTGCTGCTGGAGAAAATATGGGTTGAAAGGGATTCTTGTTCGGTTTAAATGAGTTTCCCATTTTCATTTATTTTGTCAAAATGGCCACACAACAGAAGATTTCTTTACTCAAACAGGCTCAAAGAAACACATGGGTGCTTTTATTCTGTCCACAAAGGCTCAGTATAATGCCATCAGTTTCCCATGTTTGGAAGCCTGGCACATTTACACACACACTCACACACACACACACACGCAGTAGACAATGGCGGCTGGGGACTGAAAGCTATTACACATACTGTCAGTCCTAGCCCACAGTTATTTTACCATAGCTCAAGCCGGACCAGTGACCTAGCAACTTTTGTGCATTCCCTCTTGTCCCAGGAGCAGCAGCATGATTCGTCAGCACCTAAACTCTTGTCATCTCACTGTGCAACTCTGCCCCACTCAAACTGACAGCCTGATCAGAAGAGACACAGAAATTGAAAAAGGGCTTTCCCCCGGTGCCTGGGCTGTAACAACGCGACAGCTAAATTAAGACAGCTTTTTCTATCTTGCACCGCCTGCCTGCTGTCTGCCAATGCATTATCTCCCCCTTTGCCTTTGCTTTTCCCTTCCCAATTTGAGTCGTAACTTTGTTAGCACAAAATTGTCCGATTTGATTCGATCGCAGCTCTGTCCTTGAGGCCTGGGCTACATTAACAATTGTATTAGCGCTGATATTTGCAAGCAGGCTGCGTGTTACAGCATTTCCTCCGCCGTGTGCTAACTTGGCTAATTGTGTGTTGAGTGGGAAGAAGCAGGAGAAGCAAGCCGTCACTCACCCTGACCCTGTGCACATTAAGCATTAACCTAAGGATCCCGACCTATTGTGATTCACACTCACTGCAGAGCCAGTGTCCGGTGGGATTACTTATTCCATTCATATAATACACTTGTGAGTTTCTGTTGCCGTTTCTATGGAAGGTTTCTAATGTAGTGAATCTATATGTGAAACTAATGAGCATCCATTGTTGGCTTGTTTGAGGTCAGAACCACATTATCACCAACATGTGAAATATATGTGCAAGGATTAATCATCTGACAAATTGCAATATCACTGTAGTGTGTGTAGATTTTGATTTAATAAAAGGACAAAGAATTTATAGATTATGGATAATAAAGCAGTACTTAAACAGTAGCTTGTTTACCTTAAAAGTCCTTGTAGCAGTCCCTCTGGGGTTATACAAGTGTTAATCGGGTGATTGGGGGGTCTTTCATCTCCCCCTGGTGTCTCTGCCCAGAAGACACCAGAAAACCACAATTGCAACTTCCCTGCCACCAGGTAGGTGTCACCAATACACACTAATTGAATCACGAAGAAGAAGCTAACAGGCTAACGGCAAAGCTAACTGTGGGCTAGCGCCACTTTAACAGTATTTACAGCCAAATTTGAGTGAAAAAAAAATATCTCCATTGTGTAATAGGATGTACAATATCCCTCTCTCCCTTTGTCTTTTCTGTCAGCGCAGTATTTACTTTCACGGACAATTAATGAGAAAAAAAAACGCAACATGCTACGACACCTGCAGTGGCGCTTATGGCCTCTAGGGGCATGAGTTACTTGGTACTGCTTTAAACGGACTATACAGCGTTAAAAAATGTTAAATTTTAAAATCCTGCACTGCCATTCAAAAAGTTGTTACTTCGGGTCCGAATTGGCATCATGCACGAGCTTAATATAGAAGCTGCAGTTACACGTATGACCTGAGATGGCAGTAGTGAGTATAAAATGGCCAGCTTGCATCTAGCCCCTTTAAAGGGCCTATTTCATGCTCAGTCAGCTTTTCTTAAATTTTGCTGAAATTTGTTCTGTATTCTGAAGGCTGTAAAGCATGCATGCATGGACAGTGAATTATGGATGATTTGGATGATTGAGAATCCCTATATTTTTGATTCAGGCTGAAATGTGGCTGAGATGGCCTGGTGACTGAGCTGTGTCACATTTGATCGAGTAGAGGTGTTGGATGGGTCTTGAAACAAACTGATTTATTGACATTATGCTTCAAAACATTTTTAATATTTCACTTGACAAGATGTCGCTTGGGTCCTATTTGAATCCATCTCAATGCTTTAGTCACATCTTGTAAAATTGACTAAACATGATCCTAAATATGCTCAAATGTTTTGATCTGCAGCGGTCACACATGACGTATAAAGAGATTTATAAGACGTGCAATGATCTAGACTGTAATGCTAGACTGCTATGATCACCACAATAAACAGCGGTGGGTTCAAATGCAGGCCTCGGCGCAGGTACAACGCCCCACATAGCACAGAGAGCAGCACAAAAGCACACAAGCCGGACCGACCTGTCAATAAAATGGAGGTTCGCACACGCCGCAACGCTCATTAGTTCAGCTAGCTAGCATCGCACACTCTTTCAAAGCGCTTTGTGGAGCGACTGGCCAATTATCCGTGTGCAAAGCAAACCTTCTTAGCTGGCCACCAATTACCATTCAATCTGATATGGCCCGCAGCAGATCTCCTCCTGTGCTGTCTCTCTTTCTCCATCGCGCACAAACACACAAAACCACAGAGTACAAATGACTGACAGAGGTTCAACTCGGGCAAGCGTGTCATTAACCTTTTCCGAACTGTTAAAGCAATGGTTAATGGACAAGCACGTCTTTGAGGCGAGACACGGGTAGAGGGTAATAGCCCGAATTAACAGAAAATATTATGTGAATCCTTCTGTACATGCAGTATCTGCATATAGATGAATAGACTATAATTTGCCTGTATAACTTGATTTGTGGTATGTAAGTAGTATTCGTTGTGATCAAAAGCATCCTGTACTCAATTTAATTAAGTATGTCTTGCAAACTTACAGTAGAGACCACCAAGAGCGGTCTGCAGCTAATTATAAACCATTTTTATCGATCATGAACCCAAAACCAGGCTATAGGTTAGCATTACGATAAAGACAGCATTTGGAAGGTTAGGAATGAGTTTGGACAGCTGCTAATTGTTTAAACTTAACTTGCTCTATGGTCACTGTCTGAAAATGGAAAATTTGGGAGCAGAAGCTTTACATGTGGGCCTGATGTTGCATTGAGTGATTTTGTTTGAAGACAGTGGCTCAGGCGGTGAAGTGGTCATTTTCTAATCAGAAGGTTGGTGGTTCCATTTCAACTCTGGCCATATAGGCCCCTACGGGCGTACAGGGACAAGACAAAAAAGGTCGGCAACCACTGCCACTAATGCTGTGTTGTCTCGGGGAACTTCACCAATGTTGCCCAGGTATGAGTACCTGGCCATGTGTGTAAAACAATAAATACAATATTACAAAAACACTGTCAAGATCTGTAAAACAATGTAAAAGCTTGGGGGAAAAGTATGAATTTTGTGTTGCTCTTCTTGACTGCAAATGGTCTTTGGCATCTGAGCTGGTACCCCATTATGAAATGACCTCTTTGTGAACCTTTTTTTCTTTTTTTTACCTGAAGTGTTGTTACTCTAATGACAGGGACTTGAGGGTGTGGATTCACACTGAGCCCACGAGCATCATTACCTCGAGGGAATAAGCACTTGCAGTCTTCCTGTAGATTATGTCGACATAGTTAGCCTCTTGGGAACAAAAGTTAAAATTACACTCATTAATCTGCTTATGGGAAATTATGTGAACAAGCCTCTTGTGAGTCCATTGCCACAATTAGCAACAATTTGAAAACAAACAATGCCAGTAATAATGCCATGGCTTTGATGGTCCAAGGCACTATAGGGAAATGTTTATCTGTTCCTTGCAGTGGTTTAGGGTGGCATGAACTTGCACAGAGGAAAGATTTTTGAGGTTAGCAGTGGCTCTCTAGAGATGATGAGAATAGTTTAATTTGAATCAGGATGGGCTGACTGTCTCCATAGCACTACTTGACTGCTGGCTCAGAGCTACTGTATATGTTGTCACTGTGAGAGACTGAAAGTAATCCTAATGGTGCAACATAATGCGTTAATACGGTTTGATCAGACATGAAACATCTCTCTCTATAATCTGTATTTTTACTATACTTGTTACTATAAATTGCTATTACTATTTTGCATTTTCTTCTCCATTTGTGTCTATTAACACTGACCACTTGAACATGCAACAAGACCTGCAGTATTGAAGATGTTCTCAGCTCAGCCAGCAGTCACCCCGTGTCAAACTCAAATCTGTGCTCAGTACCATGATGAACAGAAAATGCAATGTTTAATTAGGGTGTATAATTTCTGTAATTAAATTTACCACCTTATAATAAATTTGATATGGCTTGAGTGTTGTTATAATGTTAACCTTCTGTCTAACTCAGGTAAGGCCAATGCTAATGTCCTGTGGGATGAGGACTCTGCTGAGAGCTTTCCATCTAAACCAGTGAGAATCGCCTTCGTACTGGTGGTCCATGGACGAGCCTCTCGACAACTACATCGCCTTTTTAAAGCCATCTACCACAGTTCACACTACTACTACTTACATGTGGATCAGGTAGGTCCCATGTCCAACCTTTATATGAATCCAAACCATAAAATGGATGTATGAAATGAACGGATCTAGGTAAATCAGTTCTATCAAATTATCTTGTGTTCCAGCGCTCCAACTACCTACACAGACAGGTGTTGGCCCTGGCGTCCCACTATCCCAACGTGAGGGTGACTCCATGGCGTATGTCCACCATTTGGGGTGGGGCCAGTCTTCTCACCATGTACCTCCGCAGCATGGCCGACCTGCTGGCCATGAGAGACTGGAGCTGGGACTTCTTCATCAACCTGAGTGCAGCCGACTACCCCATCAGGTGCTCACATGTGGCCGCTATCAGCCTGTGTCTATCAAAGAGGTGTTTTAGCAGCATGTGTTGATACCAAATAACTGCACTTTTCCTCCCAAAGGCAGATTTCCATTGTGTAAAATAATAGCAGAGCGTTCTGAGCCAATATGGAGAAATTCAATACATGCTGGTCAGGGCTCCTGTGGTTAGCTGCAAGCTTTAAATAAAGAGTCACTCCAAAGCAAACAGATCAATGAAGCAGAGCCTCTGCTTTTCTCCAACACTGTCCATTCACTCCTTCCCAACCCTGTTTCCTTTCCTCAGCTCCACTCAATGGGCTACATGCTGAACTGATTACAGTTTAATTGCTGAGGGTCAATACATATTGACTGTGCAGGCCCACTGTGTACTGTACCATCCCAGACTCGTCACTGCTCCAAACCTGCGCTTTAAAAGGCGCCAAGAGGTAATTAAAAGTGTGAGCTGGACATGAAGTCATGGAAATAGCCTTTTGGATGTGTACCTTTTTATGTGGGTTTACGGTCCTCGTGGGAGTTCAGGGTCTGCTGGGTTTTTGATGTAGCTCCACAGCAGCCAATTAAAAAGCTCCTGTTAAGGAGAGAGTTATCTCCTCTGCACAGCCAGATGTCCACCAGTTGAATTGGACAGACTGTAATGGCCACTGGGTGAAAGTAGCTCCACAGCTGGAGCCTCTGTTCTCAGTTGTACTGTGTCTTCTCCATATCAGTGAACATGATGTGTGTTCATGTGCAGTCTGCTCACTAACTGTCTGCTTACATATGTTCAATGCCAGACCTCTACCTGTCCGCTTACATGTGAGCAATACCAGACCACTACCTGTCTGCTTACATGTGTGCAATATCAGCCCATTACCTGTCCGTTTACATGTGTGCAATACCAGACCACTACCTGTCTGCTTACATGTGTGCAGTACCAGACCATTACCTGTCTGCTTACATGTGTGCAATATCAGCCCATTACCTGTCCGCTTACATGTGTGCAATACCAGACCACTACCTGCCTGCTTACATGTGTGCAATATCAGACCACTACCTGCCTGCTTACATGTGTGCAATATCAGACCACTACCTGCCTGCTTACATGTGTGCAATACCAGACCACTACCTGTCCGGTTACATGTGTGCAATACCAGACCACTACCTGCCTGCTTACATGTGTGCAATACCAGACCATTACCTGCCTGCTTACATTTGTGCAATACCAGACCACTACCTGCCTGCTTACATGTGAGCAATACCAGACCACTACCTGTCCGCTTACATGTGAGCAATATCAGCCCATTACCTGCCTGCTTACATGTGTGCAATACCAGACCACTACCTGTCCGCTTACATGTGTGCAATACCAGACCACTACCTGTCTGCTTACATGTGTGCAATACCAGACCACTACCTGCCTGCTTACATGTGAGCAATACCAGACCACTACCTGCCTGCTTACATGTGAGCAATACCAGACCACTACCTGTCCGCTTACATGTGAGCAATACCAGACCACTACCTGCCTGCTTACATGTGTGCAATACCAGACCACTACCTGCCTGCTTACATGTGAGCAATACCAGACCATTACCTGCCTGCTTACATTTGTGCAATACCAGACCACTACCTGCCTGCTTACATGTGAGCAATACCAGACCACTACCTGTCCGCTTACATGTGAGCAATATCAGCCCATTACCTGCCTGCTTACATGTGTGCAATATCAGCCCACTACCTGCCCGCTTACATGTGTGCAATATCAGACCATTACCTGCCTGCTTACATTTGTGCAATACCAGACCACTACCTGCCTGCTTACATGTGAGCAATACCAGACCACTACCTGTCCGCTTACATGTGAGCAATACCAGACCACTACCTGCCTGCTTACATGTGAGCAATACCAGACCATTACCTGCCTGCTTACATTTGTGCAATACCAGACCACTACCTGCCTGCTTACATGTGAGCAATACCAGACCACTACCTGTCCGCTTACATGTGAGCAATATCAGCCCATTACCTGCCTGCTTACATGTGTGCAATATCAGCCCACTACCTGCCCGCTTACATGTGAGCAATATCAGCCCATTACCTGCCTGCTTACATGTGTGCAATATCAGCCCACTACCTGCCCGCTTACATGTGTGCAATATCAGACCATTACCTGCCTGCTTACATTTGTGCAATACCAGACCACTACCTGCCTGCTTACATGTGAGCAATACCAGACCACTACCTGTCCGCTTACATGTGAGCAATACCAGACCACTACCTGTCCGCTTACATGTGAGCAATATCAGCCCATTACCTGCCTGCTTACATTTGTGCAATACCAGCCCACTACCTGCCCGCTTACATGTGAGCAATACCAGACCACTACCTGCCCGCTTACATGTGTGCAATATCAGCCCATTACCTGCCTGCTTACATGTGTGCAATATCAGCCCACTACCTGCCCGCTTACATGTGTGCATGCTGATGCATGTGTGTCGCAGCTATAGAGCAATGACTGAGAAAGCGAGTGAAGCCCCAGGGCAGCTACAGAAAATAAGTACAGTATGGTGATACTGTAAGCAAAAGGCTCTATCTTAATGTATCTAGCATCATGAAATAGGAAAATACAACTCGGCAGTTGCTTTGTTGCTGACAACCTTTGTGATCAGTCCTACTTCTTCCCTCTGTAAATAAGTATTACATTACCATCACACAAGCTTTACATTTCAGTCAGATTTAAGGGGCAGAGTGTCACTGGTAACATTTTCCACTTCATTACCACCTAATCAAGTTGCAGTTTTGTAGTTTTGGCATCATTACTATAATGTGTACTAAAAAAAATACACACAGTGGTCTCAGGTCAGCGCCCCTGTTTCAGCCCACTCAGTTGGTACAAGAGGAATGTGGGGGGCTCCCGGCCCCTCAGCTCTGACTACCACTGTTGTTATCAGCGGGACTGGAGACAAGCATTATTTCCCCTCTAATTCCCTGATAATATCTGTACTGCCGCATGGCTGCCTCTCAAAGGCGGGCTGAGAGTGCCTCACACCAGCAGAGGGGCAGTGTCCAGGGAAAACTATCTGAGTCCAGAAGAACACCAGCTTCTATCAGCAGACTCCTCTGCTTTACCCCTTCCCTTTAAAGCCCTTCATAGACTCCAAAACAGCCTTTAAGGGTCTGAGCTGGTGAGACGATGACTAGCTGCAGGCTCATATCTCTAATCTCCTCCACTTTGTCAGACACAGTTTAAAAGGTGCTGTACTTTAACGGGCTCACAAGGTCTTTCATTTTCTCAGTGGTCTAACCAGTATGGAACGCTATACCTATTGAAGGTGTTGGAAAGCCATGATGTCAAATTCAGAATAATGTTATTGATACTAAAATATATAAAAAAATATAAAACAAATACTGGGTTAAGTTTCCCAATATATAACTTCTTACAATCATGTCCTGTTTCTCACATCAGAGTACTAATGGGGGCACGGTAGCACAGCGGTTAACACTCATGCTTCACACCTAGAAGGTCCGGGTTCCCACTGGGACAGGGCCTTTCTTTGTGGAGTTTACATGTTCTCCCCGTGTTTGCGTTGGTTTCTTCACAGTACTTCGGTTTCCTCTACCACTAAAAACATGTAGAATAAGACAGGATGTGTGCAGTCACGACAGCGTTTCTGTCAGTCTCCCCCAGGGGTAACTGAACACCTCAGAGTTTGGGGGGAATGTAAAGCGCTTTGTGACTTTGTCTGTGAAAAGCACTATATAAATATAAAAAGTTCTTCTTCTCTTCTACTTGGGCACGTGGGCGTGTGTGTGTGTATAGCCAAGGGTTGACACTGTAAGCACACCCAGTGGACGAGGAGGGGACCACTCAGGTGGCAAATCTGGAGCTCCACATGAACTTCCCTTGTTCTGAGTGTCAGTGCGCTCCAGAGCATTTGTGCAGTGTAGCAGATGCACCCTGGGCCGATGTGTGCGTCCAGGAAGTCGTGAAGTGTCTAGAGCAAATCATCAGTTAGGCTTTCTGGCTCAGGACCTCCTAAGATAAACCCCCTAGGCTGTGAAATTGCTCCTTGAAGAGAAAATGACATTAATATGCACTGGTCCCTCCCCCCACTGATCCCTGAGCCTTTTTACCATGGCTCCGCTGCTCTTTTAGAACAGCCTCCCCAAGCCAGCATCAAAGGCCTTCAGTGCGGATGAAATGTTCAACCCATTGACTGGGGCACAGCCTGCAGAGGAAAGCTTTTAGCCTGTCTGGCCCGTGTATGAGGGAATAGACGGCCTTACAATGTAACGCCAGCATGCAGTCATTCAACAAAATCATAGATAGCACGATCTTTTGTATAATCCTAAACACTTCTAACCGTGTGAAGGGACTAATGGGCTGGAGTGAGGGCTATGTCATTGATCTTGACATCTTGAAATAAGTGACATTTTCTTCAAATAAGTACATTTGTCTTTGATTTGAGACTCTAATTTCAAGTAATCTGTCCAAGGGGCAAGATATTTCAATTTAGATCAAGATAAAACACCTACAGCAGTTTTATGTCAAGATTTGTTCATCTAGTTTTGAGTGCTGTGAGTTCTTTTATATTAATTTAAGTCTCAATTAAAATCAAATTGAGACTAAAATTTTATATTAGGTCTCAAATTAAGGACAAAAGAACCTTTTTACTTATTTCAAGATTACTTTTTCAGTGTACATTTTTTCTTTTACATTCACATGAAAGAACAACTATCAAAAAGTCAAAACTGCTTTTATGTGGTAAGGGCCTGTATGATTTTGGATAACTGCAACATTGCATATTGTTTTGCCTGATCAGCCAACCAATGTACTGTTTTTAACATCTCTGCACTTCTGATATCTTTTGAATGGTAAATGGTCTCAATTTATATCGCACTTTTCTACCTTCATTTGGCCCAAAGCGCTTTACAGTAAGGAACCAGTCACATATTCACACATTCCTACACCAATGTACACAGACACTGGAGGCAAGGAGGGTGAAGTGTCTTGCCCAAGGACACGGTGTCGTTGGGATTCGAACCGTGGACCTTCCGATCATGAGACACCTGCGCCACTATAATGTGTAAAAATGTTACAACAAAACATGTATAGGGCGCCACTAAATTAGAATATTGTGGTAGTTGAATTCAAGCAAGGCAAATTTGAGTAATTGCGCGCAGATTATTGTTTTGGAGGATAGTTAGGACTTTGGAGGGTTTATTGAGGCTGATAACCTCTGACCTCTCTAAACACCAACTTACCAATCACACACTACTCAAAAGTTATTTTAGCATTGTTTGCACAAAGGAGCTTTTTGACTGAAGAGAATAAAGCTAACTTTGACTATGATCAAAACACATACTTTTAGCATCTCTTGGCTACGCATACTGAGTTATGTATTTATAGCCTGGTTTAGAAATAAAGCAGGTTTGATCTCTTTTCTCTGGCAGCTCCACTGCACCTGTGCTGCATGTTACAGCAAAATCAATATTTCACTCCCAGCTCAGCACCACCATATGTTCCCCAGTCTGACTCAGTCGTTTGTCCCGTTTCAGGACCAATAACCAGCTGGTGGCCTTCCTGTCCAAATACAGAGAGATGAACTTCATCAAGTCCCATGGCAGGGATAACGCCAGGTAAGACGCGCCTCCAAACCTCATTTTCATTTGCCCTCTAAAATACCCCCTCCCTGCCCCTCCTCTCTCTCCCTCTCGCTCATGGTGCTGCCAGTGTGATTTGGTCACTGAATCATAATACAATTATGTCCCATCTGTGGCTTTATTAATTAACCTTGGTGATGGGGTGAGAGCGAGAGGTGAGAGCCAGAACTTCCCTCTCTGCTGTTACTGTCCCGCTGCTCTGCCATTACTGACTGTGAAGGAGCCAAAATGCAGTTCCTATGGGAAACTAGATACTTAGTTACTGTTTTAGAAACAAGTAGACATTTAGAAGTGTGAGAAGTGCAAGAAGCAGCAGTATAGGTATTGTTGCCATAGTAATCCCTGTGAAACCATTGTGTTGCTTACTTTAACTTCACTTGAACGTTGAAGAAACAATTACCCTTTTGGAGCACTCACTTTGACTCAAATCACCACAACTCTTTGCTTTTCCAATATTATTCAGGTTTGTGTTTGAAAGTCAGTGAGCTTCTGTCCTATGTGAGAACAGTCTGACCCCCTCACCCGAACACGACTCCTATTATCTATTATGCATGTTGTTGTCTCCATAGAAACAGTTTATGCATTATTAAGGGTGAGATGGAGGACATGATACTGTGCAACGCAGTTTGGAATTACATCAAGGTGTGTTTTCATTTAGGCACGCTATAGAAATGAACTACGTAGAAAAGCACTGATGAGATTAGAAGCAGTCGGAAGGAGCCAATGTATTTGTTATATCTTGCCATCTTAATATAATATCCAGACATGAACTCTAACAAGGGATGTTCAGGTTCATGGGTAATTGATCTAGTCTGCTGATCTATCCAATGACAAAGCACTTAAATATTAATTTGTTCCTTTGCTCTTGTAACCAGCCAGCTGCCTCTAGGGCTCAGCACCCAGCAACTTATTTACTCCGATAAGTTTTAAGCCAATCATAGTTGCAAATTTGTTACGTGTCACTCAAAAGCGAAAGACTCTCTTAAATCCTGTATCATTCAAAATTAACTTAATGAAGTTCTCAGTTAACAGAGTTTAGTGCTTCGCCTGTTGAGCTGGCAAAAGGTGGCGCTGTTTATTGGTTCCTTTGTTATCTTATCTGATTACATTCTTCTAACGCTATATGTCTCAGAAGGTAATTTAAAATAATACATAAACCAAACAACTCTTTGTGCCTTTTGGCCACCACCAGTGTAATCATTTTGGCTACTATTGTCCTAATTTAGCCTCAAAATACAGCACTGAAGCCTTATTTTAATGTGTTTTACCTGCAGGTTTATCCGTAAGCAGGGTCTGGACCGCTTGTTTTATGAGTGTGACACACACATGTGGAGACTGGGCGACCGCAAGATCCCGGAGGGCATCTCGGTGGACGGAGGCTCAGACTGGTTCTTGCTAAATCGCATGTTCGTGGAGTATGTCATCAACTCCCAGGACGACCTGGTCACCAACATGAAGCGTCTCTACGCCTACACTCTGCTGCCTGCCGAGGTACTCCACTCAATAGCAACAAACCATTGTATCACAGCACAAGAAGCACACTACCATAGTTTATTCCCTATTCCCATTTTCAATTATGTTGAGTAGGGTCACACCCTACTGATCCGAGTTATTTTATATAAAAATATTAGTAATACCTGGACATTATATGTATAGGTACCCAAAATTAAAAGCTTTTCTTTCTTTATAATAAATTGCATACTTAGTCTCAATAATACAAATAAAGCGCCTTTAACAAATATAACTAAAAGTAATTTTATCAACCTAAATATTGTAGCTTGAGTGAATCAGCTGTTTACCACAATTTAATTGAGTTTTTTTATCCAGTGCACATTTTGGCTGTTCCAAAAATAGCTCCTTATTTCTCTGCCTGTGCCATTTCTGTTTATCTTGAAAATGAACGGAGGCCAACAAAACTGTAACGTGAAAGCATGGTGTAAATCCTCCCTTTTCAGCCAAATACAAGGATTGGATGAGAATTGAATTGGGCGAATGGGATGTTTATCATGAGCCTTTCTGTGCTGCTACTCCATTTCCTCTGGTGAATTGGATGGTGGGCAAAACCTATAAAAGGCTTTGCAATTTTCTGATTTTACTGCTTCTCACTTCAGCTTTTTTTTTTTCCTCTTTTGTGTGTCTCCCCTCCACTACAGTCATTTTTCCACACTGTGCTGGAGAATAGCGTCTACTGTGAGAGCATGGTGGACAACAACCTGCGCATCACCAACTGGAACCGCAAACTGGGCTGTAAATGCCAGTACAAGCACATCGTGGACTGGTGCGGCTGCTCCCCCAACGACTTCAAACCGGCAGACTTCCATCGCTTTCAGGTGAATAGATTGCTCCAGAGAAATCTCGTTGCTGATAATTGGATAGTGCTTATTTGTGAACTTTGTGAAATAGAAATGCTGTCGTGTCACTAATAGAGTCATTACTGGTAACGTCGATACTGTCAAAATAGGACAATCAAATAGCAATCGTGCTTTAATGGTTGCTACTCTCAAATCGCAAAGAGTGCAGTTGTTTTGGTGATGTAGTGCGCTGTGAATACCACAAAATAATCTGTCTCCATTCGGATTTACTATGCATGAGCCATGCTAGCCTCCTAGACCAATAGTTTAGCACTTCATATTACTCAATCCAAATGATCACAATGATCACAATTACTCAATCCAAATGATACTAATTCAAAGCAACCTACTCTAATTTTGGCAAATATTAATAGCATTTTTTCATCAACCACCTTTTTATACTCAATAAACCTATATTTGTGAACGGTTCTTGTTTTTTGGTGTGTGGGCATTTCAAAGTGAGCAGACTTTTTGATCCCAGCGTTTTCACATAGCGGCTCAGTCCTGAGAGCACTGACGACAGCGGTAGCCTCTCTGTCCTTCACACCGCAGTGAAAGACTGACCTCACTGCTCTGTGCCCAGGCGCGTGTTCCCGCTGTCTGGCTGCAGTCTGGCCGTGAGCAGTGCCAGCACATTACCACAGGTCCCTGGCATCACCGCTCCGAGTCTGTGGTATCAGAAAAGTCCAAAAACCTTGAACAAAAGCAGTCGCTTCCAACCAGCCAGCCCGTGCCCGCCAGACCCTAAGTATTAATGGGGCTTAATATCCCAATTTCTCTTTGAACCTTTGCACTGGGAAGATAGACCGACTAAAGCGCTCTTTAATTTGGTTTGCAGATGAGACGAATAATTACAGTGCAACTATCTGGGTTCTCACATAATGCTTTTGGAGAGTGCAGCCCAGGACAGGGGTGATACAGAAGAGTATAGTAAACTACAGCACTTTTGCAATGTATCAATAGAAAAATGAAAATCTTCCTCCATAGATTATGTGATTTAATGTCATTTATTGACATGATTTTTTTTTCTCTTTACTGTTACAAGAAGAAACTCATCCCCTATAAGCCTGGATTCAGTATGTTTTGTGCTGAATCTCCTTTCCCACGCAACTCTTCCTTAAATAGACTTTTTAGACTATATGGCTGGTTGGATTATGGCTGGACCTAAGTTTGATTTGCACAAACGTTTGTTATTACTTAAACTAAGTAACCTTAAAGGAACTATATGGAGTTTAAACATTTTAAAACTACTGTTCCGGCCATGTTCTAATGTGTAGAATGAGCTCAGACCTATTCATCACAACTGCCTCTAAAATCCTGCACTGTCACTCAAAAAGGTGTTAATTCGGGTCAGAAGTGCCGTCATGCACGAGCTTAACATAGAAGCTGCAGTTACACATAAGACCTGAGGTGGCAGTAGTGAGCATAAAATGACTAACTTGCATCTAGCCCCTTTAATAAATCCTTTTCGTTGTCCCTCTGGGGGTAATACAAGTGTTAATAGGATGATTGGGGTGTCTTTCATGGTCTCTGTCCAGAAAACCACAATTGCAACTTTCCCTGTACCAGGTCGGAGGCGCAATACACACTAATGGAACCAGAAAGAAGAAGCTAACGGCAAAGCTAACTTAAACAGTATTTACAGCCAAGTTTGAGTGAAAAAAATTATCTTCATTGTGTAATTGGATGTACAATATCCTTCTCTCCCCGCAACATACTACAACACCTGCAGTGGCACTTATGGCCTCAAGGGGTATGAGTTACTTAGTGCTGATTTAATTTTTTTAATTATTTTCTGCTATTGTGTTGTGAGGTATGCAGACTTCCAACAATCTCAATTCTGCTACACTGGAAGACTCGTAACTTCTCAAAATTCCACCGAATTCATGCTTTACTTTCTTTTTCTTTTGAAGAGAGTATGTCGTGGTAAACTGTGCCAATTATCTGAAAAGCATCTTTTGTGTGCCCTGAAAGTAGTGGAAATTTCATGATGTGCTGTCAACCACAAGCAACAGAGTGGTGTGGACAGTCTTTTACAGCAGCCGACAAAGAGGGATCAGCCCAATTTATTCACAAGATTAGCTTTTTTTTTTATATATATAAACCGTGTTTTCGAAAACTTGTAGTTATTTTGGAATGACTACTCCTTTTGTCGTCTGCTTGTAAAATGATTTTGTACAGTTTGGCATCTTAACCCAACTCTGTTCCCCACTCACTTCCTTGACTTCTTGTCTTCTTTATTCAGCAAACCGTCCGTCCAACCTTCTTTGCCCGGAAGTTTGAAGCCAGCGTGAACCAGGAGATTGTAAACCAGTTGGACTCGTATCTGTATGGCCCTCTGCCCCATGGGACCCTGGGCATGAACACCTACTGGGAGAACATCTATGACGAGCCTGACGGAGTGTCAACTCTGTCGGACACTCAGCTCACCTACTACCACTCCTTCTCCCGGCTGGGGCTGTCCCGCGCCACCGCCTCTCTACAGGGGAACCCGAATGACCACAGCTGCAGGTTAGTCCTCCGAACACACTTGAAAACACAGTGGGTTCAGGAAGTATTGACACTCCTCTTAATATTCCCATCATGATGTGAGTCGAAAAACAACACAACTATGAGTTTTTTGTTGGGTCATTTGGGTTGGGTGCTAAATAGCGAGTGCAAGCTGAAAAAAATAATATGGCTTTTTACCATTTGAAAAGGCATGTGTTTAGGCTCTCAAATGTGACAAAGAGAGAAAGCGGAGTAAAAAACAAAAAGCACAACTCTGCTGCTAATCCACTTTTGCACTTGCTTCTCGTTTTGCACATGAGCAAACGCTTGTTAATAAATGACCTCCTTAAAGATGCATTATGCGACTTTTTATGTGAAAAAGGCAAGTTGATATTTGTGCGTATTTGACCTTGTAGTGACCCATCAACTATGAGTTGTCAGCATGGAGCCTTTACTTTTGATCACAGTGGTCTCTACAATTCTCTAGGGTCAATTGTTTTGTTGGTTTTCTGGTCAGAGGGTCAGTCAGCAGTGAAAACCTTCCAAACATTTGGTCCTAGAGCGTCCGAGAGACCACTGTGATGGAAAGTTAAGGCGCCATGTTAACCTCTCATAGCTGATGGGTCACTACAAGGTCAAATACACACAGCTATCAACTTTTTTTTTTTTTTTTCAAATAAAAAGTTGCATAATGCACCTTTAATGTTCTGCTAAATCCAAATTTCCCCCTCGTCAACATATATCGACTCCTAGATAAATTTGTGAAGTATGATTACTCTGGTGAATAAACACACCAGAGTATTCATATCAAGGTACACCACAAAATACAAAATACTGGAATTATGGTCAAATCTTTTAACTCTCACCTGAACTGAGCACATTTTCTCCAGTTTGGCTTTACCCAAATCTAAAGGCTTCTCAAAAGCGTCAAAACAATGACAAACATGAGGATAAAAATACAACAAAAAAGCGACAAAAGAACGACATAAACAAGTGACAAAAGTGAGGATTAAAAAATGATGAAAAGGAAAGCCATATAAAGAGAGACAAAAACGTGCCGGAAAAGCAATAAAAACACAACTAAAAAGTGACAAATCCATGACAAAAAAGCAAGGACAAAAAGTGATGAAAGCAACACAAAATGATGAAAACAAGACCAAAAAAACTGCTATAAAAACCAGGCAAAACAGAGACGAAAACACGACAAAAACGCTTCGAAAAAGTCACAATCAGTTCTGTAGGTCTGAGCTTTCAAATAAGGCGTTACGCTGGCCTATAGGCTGTAAGCTTTTAGGTTTGGGTAAAACTGAACTGGAGAAAATGCACTCAGTTAAGGCAAGGGTTAAGAGGTTAAAAAATCTGAGCAAGGACCCCACACACTCCTGTTGCTCAACACTGGGCAGTGGGGAGGCCTGAACCCAATGTATTATGCCTTTACTATTTGTACAAATTATTGGAGCGCACCTACTCCACTCCCAGGAGCCTTTGACCGTGGCACTATTATCCTGAAGGCCGCGCCTACATGTATGTAAGCATGAGGGGTCAACATGCTCTGAAAACCATTTGTGTTTGCTCCCAACACGGCGTGATCGTATGTCATAGCAGCCGCATGACAATAGCTCTCTCCAGTCAGCAGCGGGAAGCATAATCTAGACCTATTCATTTTGAAACAAGATACGGCTCTGTCAGTTTAGCCCAGGGAATCAGGATAATGACTTCATACATACTTTAAACCAGGCTGCTAATAGGTATGTGACCTTTAGTGCGCTGACAGTTATGAACATGGTGTAGTTAGAAAATTTGCACAGTTGGAAAAGAAAAGAAAAAAAAAAAAACCTGCCCAGACTTGCACTCGGACGCTGGTTGAGGGGTAAATTCTGTGAGACACGTTTAGTAATAACATAACATATTGCGGAGGAGTTAATTGTGTTCAGTCTTAAAATCAACCCTCTCAGCTCATGAACAAACAACAGAACCGATTAGTGAAGTGGTTTAGGTGCTGGTGGATACCACTGAAAAAACAAAAACAATCCCTGAAGTACAGCTTGACAGCACATTTTAGGTTCATTTACTTAGCTGTCACAAATTTGTGTCAGTTTTACTCTTAACGCCCTGCATTTTCTCTGGCTCGGCTTTACCCAAATCTAAAAGCGTCTTGACTGGAGAGCAACAGTGTAATGTCTCATTTGAAAACTAAGACCTACAATGCTGATCTTAACTTTGTTGTCGCCGGGTTTTTGTCACGTATTTGAATGTTTTTTGTTGCGTTTTCATTTTATTTTTGTTGCTCCTAAATCTCTTTTTTTGTTGCTTTTCATCATGTTTTTGTTGCTTTTGTCACTCTTGTTGCTTCTTTCTGGGTTTTTTTTTTTTGTTACTCTTTTGTGGCTTTTTCATCACTTTTTTTGTTGCTTTTCAGTCACATTTATGTCACTTTTTCATGACTTTTTTGGGTTTTCATCATTTGACGCTTTTTTCCAGACGCATTTAGGTTTGCGAATTGCCAAACTTGAGAAAATGTCCTCAGTTCAGGTGGGGGTTAAGAGACTAATCAACCTTGAGGTGCTTGAACTACGGCTATATTTAGTGGTAGCTGATCTTCACTCATAAAGTAAGCTGCAGAAATAAACAGCCCAAACTTTTTTGTTTAAAATCAGTAGTATAGACATTTTATGAGTCCACAATAATTACATCTTCATTTCACAAGATGCCGAAGGCGCCTTAAATAAAACATAGAAATAAAAAAAAAGCCCCCAAAAAATTGTTGGGTGAGGCTGAAAGCTATTTTGAAGAGAAACAATTAGCTGAATACAATACGTTGGCTGAAGCTAGAGGAAAAATAAAGTCTGAAAAGTGCTGCGCTGTGACTTAATCCAACCACTCACTGCTTTATGAGGCTAATAATTAAATACATGAGATATGTGGCATGACTACACAGCGCCTGCTTTATTGATCTGCAGCGGCCATTACCAAAACCCAGCCGTAAAGAAGAAACAGACTTTTTAATTTGAAGTTAACTATCTTTTTGCTACACCCATATGTTGCGTGTGTGGCCCTTTTTCCGGCGCGCGTGCAGAATTTAGATGTGTCAGCCGCAGATGGACTGAGTGGCCTTGCTGTGAGACAGGAGCGAGGGGCCGGACTTGGCTTTTCTCGCGGCCCGTTGTGACTTGATTGGAAAGGCTGCAAAGTAGAAGCCTGCTTGAATAGAGCTTCTGTGCAGGATACGCCCAGTGTTCCTCTTTCTCGCTGCCGTAACACTGCAGTGGGGCTTTAGGAGAAGTCGGGGAGATTGATGCCTAAAACCAGGGGTGGGTAGCAATGAGTTACTCAATAGGTTGTGTTCACGTGACATCCTAAATTTCTTTAGAGCCTGTTGTTAAAAATTTAGATGGAGGGGAAGTCCGATATCCGTGGAAGAATCTGCCTTTAACATCATACAAGTTGCTCATGTTTTTAATTGGTTGATCTCAGTTATTATTAGATCTATCTGTCTATCTTATTATCCATCCACATTAAAGGGACTATACGGAGTATTTTCCTCCCCCTACATGTTCCAGCCATGTCCTATTGTGTAGAATGAGCTCAGACCTGTTCACCACAACTGCCTCTAAAATCTTGCACTGTCACTCAAAAAGGTGTTCATTCGGTCCGAAGTGCCGCCATACACGAGTTTAATATAGAAGGTGCAGTTACACGTATGACCTGAGGTGGCAGTAGAGAGAATAAAATGGCAAACTTGCATCTTGCCCCTTTAAGCTCCTCTCTGTCTGAGAAATGAAAAGATTCTCTCTTAACATATTGGCGTAATTGCTGCCATTTGTAAGGACTTTTGAGTGATTAAAATAACAGGTTTTTCGACCTAATCCTGAACTAAAAGATGATCATGGGGTCAACATGTGGCACTTCTGCTTGGATATTTATTTTAAATTACCCATTGAGGTATAATGGCCCCTGCCGCCATCTGAAAGGTCGAGATTATCAAATTTAAAGACTGCAGTAATCATTTGGCTCACTCCTTTTTGCTTCTATGTACATGAGCCAAATTCTTTTTCAGTGGGCCAGATGCAAGTTGGCCATTTTATACTCACTACTGCCACCTCAGGTAATACGTGTAACTGCACTTTCTATATTAAGCTCGTGCATGACGGCAATTCGGACCCGAAATAACAACTTTTTGAGTGACAGTGCAGGATAGGTCTGGCTTCATTCTACACATTAGGACATTGCTGGGACATGTAGGGGGAGGAAAATACATAATTTTAAATTTGTTAAACTCTGTATAGTCCCTTTAAGTAACAACACTCTTGAATAGTACTTGAGTAGTTATTTTGGCTACTCTATCCACCTCTGGAAAGGAACAATTCTCCCTATGGCAAAACAGTGAAGAGAAAAAAAAAATGGCAGACAAAATAGGGCAAAATGCATGCACTGGAAATGAGAACAAGAGACAGACTGCTCGCTGCTATCCTTGTGGGTGTAAATATTTGCTGTTCTGCTTGTCAGGGTAGCATTTACCGGGCCGAGCTGACTCCTGGGCCTTTAGAGGAATACTGATGAGGCTATAGGCACCGGGGAGCAGAGAGGGTCTGTGTGTGTGTGGAGACGGATCTCATACCGAGGTCTCGAGAAGGCTGGAGGAGGGATAGAGAAACTGTGCAGTTGTCTCTGATGCTTACCACAGTCTGTATTGCAAGTTGAAAATACTGTTGCATAAGATGAAGTGTTAAATGAACTAAACAGATCAAAAATATTTAAGAAAGGAAAACCATAGCCAGTATTCCCCCCTTAAGTTATTTTATTATATGTATTTTTCAGGTAGAAGTAAAAAAAAAAAAGTATGTTGCAATGAAACTATTTAAACTACTCAAATCAAAAGTTTCGTAACGCGCCAATACCGTCCTCTGGCAACAGTGACCTCTGACAAACCCTGAACCCACGGACACAATCTTTAATTTTCTGTTCCTCGTCGACGCCTGTGGTCCCGCCCGCCATTTATCATATTTAACCATCCATTCCGCTTCAGGGCCCGAGCACATGTTCAGGCCACCGCTGCAAATTAAAACAGTAATTAGAACTAAGGGAGGTTCTCATTAACGGACTTTGAGGTTCAACAGTACAGTAATAACTTAACCACTGACAATTACTTTGCTTTAATTTACACAAAAACACATGCGATCATTAAAAAAGAGGTGATCTAAGCAACAAGCTCATCCCATTCATCGCCCCGTTAAGAGCCACACATGTGTTTGTTTTATATTATGCAAGTCAGCATTTTTGTCCATTACACCACAAGCAATATACAATACAGAGAAGTGTTACTCTTAAACTCTTGGTGCAAAAATACTTTTTGGTGCTTGTATAAAATAATTGGTTTGAGTATTTTAAAGAAAAACTATGTAATGTGTTTACCTTAATAAATCCTTTTCATAGTCCTTCTGGAGATAATACAACTGTTAATGGGATGATTTCATTTCCCCCGGTGTCTCTGTCCAGAAATCCACCCTTGCAACTTTCCTGCCCCCGGGTCTGAGGTCCCAATACACACTAATAGAATCACAAAGAAGAAGCTAGCAGGCTAACGGGCAATGCTAGCTGCGAGCTAGCGCCACTTAAAGGGACTATATGGAGTTTAAAAATGTTAAAACTTTTCATCCCCCTACATGTTCCAGCCATTTCCTAATGTGTAGAATGAGCTCAGTCCTGTTCACCCCAACTGCCTGTCATGCATGAGCTTAATATGACTAACTTGCATCTACTCCCTTTAAACAGTGTTTACAGCCATGTTTGATTGAATAAAATGATCTCCATTGTGTAATTGAGTTGTGGCACAATGTACAATATCCGTCTCTCCCTTTGTCTTTTCTGTCAGCGTAGTATTTCCTCTCACGGACAATTAATGAGTAAAGCAAAACTGTAGCATGCAATGACACCTGAAGTGGCTCTTATGGCCTCTTGGGACATGAGTTACTTAGTCCTGCTTTAAGGGATTATAAAGTGCTGTAGGATGTGGACAAAAGCAACACTGTAAGCACACAGTATTATCTTGTTGAACAATGAGACCCTAAATTTGAGTTAGGGCACTTTTGCGATATACAAACGGCGATAACACAGCCTGGAGTCAGGCCAGGGTCCCACGAATGTCATCTTTTCTTAGTCATTTGTGTTGATTTTTTACCATTTATGATGCTTTAATCATATCTCTATGAAGTGACTCCATTATCAGACAGCGCTCTGGCCCCCAGGTTGGGAACCACTTTGTAGAGCAAGTTGTGCAACAGCTAGCTCATCAGCTTCATCAGCATGGTCCACACATGTCTTTGACCAATTGGTATTCTACAAAAGGTCACTGAATTAATGACCAGCATGTCGCACAATCATGAGCCACTGTAACCTTCACTTGCAGCATAAATTAGCATCAGGCGCATTAGCATGTGCAAGGTCTGACTAGCCTTATCCAGATGAATCAAGATATGCTGCTCACCTTACACCGCTGGGCCCTAAAAGCGGCGCAGCGGGTAGGTCAACACGGATCAGGTTAGCTAACGACTATGTTTTTTTCTCCCCTGTCCTTGTGTGCGCTGCCAGGTACTTCCCGATGGGACATCCCATATCGGTGCATCTCTACTTCCAAGAAGACCAATTTCAGGGCTACCTGGTCAGACACCACGCCACCAACCTGGCAACCAGCAAACTGGAAACCATGGAGACCTGGGTGTCTCCTAAGAAAAACTTCAAGCTCACCCTGCCTCCCAGCAGCACATTCAGCAGGCTGCAGTTCGCTGAGGTGAGTCAGCACATTGGCCCCTGTGTTGTTGTGCATTTGTTTTTCATTTACATTTACCTCTCTCTCTCGCTTGCTTGGCGTCACTTGCAAAACAATCAGTCAGGCGTTGCCAGTGTGAGGAAATGAGTTCCATTAAAAGCGTAAGCACCACATTGCAGAAACATAGCCCTATAGTATATAATTAGGGGTGAGATATACAGCCCATTGCAGTCGTGACCTTACATTCACTGCTATAGCGCCCTTGCCCAGACCCGTAGCTTCTCATTTTCAGACAATTAAACGGGACACTGTAATGGCCCTGTAAATGTAAATTGACTGGATATATTGGAGTTTATGGGGATGAGCACGCGTGTGTAGATTATTTGTTGTCTGCTAATAGGACTCCATCTCACCTTCACACTCCCATGCCTCCCCTGATTGTCTTGTTATGTTAATCTGTGTTTCTGTTTACCATGATGCCTGTTTAGGACACAACGGCCCGCTTTGACGTGACAGCCAGCCGCCAAGTGTCTGTTTAAAAAGAACAAAATGTGAATACTAAACAGGGCTGCACAATATATCACCAAATTATAGTTATTGCAATTTTAAGCCATGCAATACATCGCAAGAAGCCCCTATATATCACAAAATGACATGATCTTTTTTTGCTACCACCGCCTAAAACAAAAATAAATGTGAAAACTAATTACAAAATGTGGAAAAGTTCAGTTTAAGTCATGATTTTCCTAATATAGTTCCATTTAAGCCGTATTTTTGGTCCTGTCTTGTCTTTATGATAAGGGCCTGATCTTATGTTTCTAAATGCAGGCTTTAGACTAGACTTTTCGCGCTGGCGAGGTGCACTCTGTGTAATCTTCTGCTCCAGACTAAATGCAGTAAGTGGGTGGAACGGGGGCTGGACAGACACTCATGATCAATGGCAAAGTTATGTACAACAGTGGTCCCTCCTCAAGCCTTTTCTTCCTACAGACCAATGTTTTCTGCGGAGCGGGGGTGGCGGTGGTGAGGTCGGGGGGGCGCATAGAAGCACCAAGGGCTTGTTGTACTGACACCACCCCTCAGTCTCGTCTTTCTAAGCCTGGGCCACGCAAGCACTGGCGAACCGTTTGTTTGCACACAAGATGTCAGTCTCTTCTACGCTAATGCTGTTGTTGCCCAGGCGGAGGGTCGGTCTTGTGTTGACGTGTTTTCATTAAACTTACTGTGTTGAAATGGTTTTGTAAAGTATTGCAATAACATTGACACAATATTCAAAAGATTCAAAGATTGTAATTTTTTCTCATATTGTGTTTCAATAACGCTGATCAAAATGTATTCGTTATGCATTGATTTTCGGAAACATAAAAGCTATAACATAATGCATTTGTCGCCTCTGTTTTTCTTTATTGAGTTTTTTTTCCAAAGAAAATGGATAAAGCGGAAGAAAATAGATTTTTTTTTCCAGAATGTGCTATGAGTTGAGTTTGACCTTTCAGTGGTTTTACAAAGTGCGAAACGCTTTTTCTAACATAGCTGCACTGATGTCAGGCCCATGAAACCCTGAGTGACAGTGAAGTGATTTGAGCCGTGGCTGTTATCAGGATGCTCAGTCTAAGAAAGGCCTCTCTGTCGGCTGCTGTATAGAGGCTGTCACTCACTCACTTTGTCCATGTGTCATTTAAAGCTCAAAGACTTTAAATAAGACTCTGCAATAGCTTTATCCCTTTGTCCCCGTTGCAGATATCTCCCATTATGCTCGGGCAATATGTGGTTTGGTAGATAAACCATATGGTTGGCTTTAACAATGTGTTCCCTGCCCTCCTTTAGATGTAAAGCGGCACAGTTATGTCTTTTCAAACTCCTCTATAGAAGCTTCCCAGCTGCCTGTAAAGGACTTTTTATGACATGATTTAGTGGAGAACGACTTCCGCCCGCACTGTTAAAATTAGTGTTTCACCCCGAGACAGACTTGACATTGAGAGATACAGCAGTTTACCCTGCAGCGGATGAGTCTTCTTTTGACTGATGCTTTTGTCCTTGGTACTAAATGTATACACAAATTGAGATCAAAGATGAGAATAGATGACTGACAAGAAATGATAGCGTCATTCAAAAATGTATTTGGCAAAATTGCCATGTTACAGCGTTGTTTCCCTCTTCAAAAACATCCTTGGAGATGTTTTTGAGCCATCCATGCATGTTGAATCCTCTACTATTCTAGCTCAGCTTATAATGCTCCTTCCCACAATGCTAACCCTACTCACCTAGAAAGAGGTTTTTCAGTTCCTCATCTGTGCTAGGCTGTTTTCATGTTCAGGACATATCACATCAACAACTGCACTGACTAGTTGTTCATACTCATTAGTAATAGAGGCCATTGAACAAGCTTTTTAGGATAAAGATGGGAGGAGCAAGCTCAAACCCTCGATACTAGAGCAGCTTAGTCTTAACCCCTTAACCTGAACCGAGTACATTGTCTCCAGTTTGGCATAATCAAAATATTAAAGCAAAAAAGTGTCAAAAGAGCGACAAAAACGTGCAGGAAAAGCAATAATAACATTTTCAAAAAGCAGCAAAAATACACGTCTAAAGAGTGATGAAAAAGTGCCAAAAACAGGACAAAAAAGCAATGAAAAACAAATTCACAACAAAAAATCATCAAGAAAGCCACGAAAGAGCGACAAAAAGGTGACCAAAACATGACAAAAAAACAGACAAAAAAGCTTTTAAAAAAAATACGACAGAAAGGTTACGATCAGTTTGGTAGGTCTTAGCGTTACACTGGCCTATAGGCGGTGAACTCTGCTTGAGAAGCTTTTAGATTTGGGGAAAAAGCTGATCTGTTGAAAATGCGCTCAGTTAAGGTGAGGGTTAACAGTTTAAGGCACATTCTGCTGCTAGAGGTTAGTTGCTGATGAAGCCGCTTGAGATGAGGCGAAACAACACTGTCAATTTGAAAACAACCCAGTGCAGAGGATAAATGAAAACCTATCCAGTTACATAAACAAACAACTTGAAAAAGACTTACAAGCTTATATCATTCAGTGAGGTTATGGCATCTTATTCCTGGTGCTTTTCCTAGCTTTGTGTCCTTTACAATCACAATGAAACCCAGATTCAAACAATATGGGAAAAAAAAGAAAGAAGAAAAGACGTCATTATGAGCGTTTTATGGTAATATTGCCCCATATGTTTGCACTGCAGTTACTTGGATCCGTTATATAAGACCCAGAGTTGCTATAATTTAATTGACCCCTCTTGTATTTACACTGTGAACACCAAAGGACAGCGGAAAGGTCAGATGTAATTTTAGACGCACTAGGTCAGATCCAGCCCACAAGCCGTTATTACTTAATGTAGATGTATTTAATAGGCACACGCATAATGTTTACTTGCGTCATAACATAATATCTGTTTATATTATTTTGTTTGCTCTTACAATCATTAAATATAATGTCCGTGTTTATTGGACAGGTTAGCTCAGAGTGAAAGAGGATGAAGACTGGGGAGAGACAATCGGCAAATTTGACCTGCATTCTTGCTTTTGTACTTCAACGTTTTCTTTGTCCTTTCTTAAAAAAAAATGTCTGTAACTCTTGCACAGTGCCATAGGTGTGACAGTCTCCTTTGCGGGTTCCTCCATTGTGTACATGGCGTCCTTTGGGACTCCTTCTGCGCCGCATTGAACACCTGTGTGTGATTACCCCACACAGAAGTGCCGCTAATAAATGCCAATAGTGTCTGGAGGGCCGTTTACAGCCACGGTCACAGCCCACGGCCTCGTATGGGCTGGGTCTGTCCGTGCGGCCGCCTGATTAAAAATCCCTGTGTTTAATAGATGTGTCAGACCCAAGGCGCCAGTGTCTCTCTCCCGGGGGCAGAGGGCGGCAGAGGTTACGGGGTCACAGGGAAGCACTGGGAAAGAGCACAATTATAAGATGGGAGCATTTTATGTGGTGTATTAAATCAGGTGGAGAGTGGTATAGGATAAAACACAGAACTGTAAAATGTATAATGTAGGATCCATTAGCTCTCGTGGTTTTGTGAGGGGGATCTGTTTATAGTTATAGCTATACTAAACAGTTATATGGTTAAACATGGACATAGCATTACAAGACAGAAAATGAGGAAGACGATTTATTGTTTGCAAAGGGACTTTAATTTGTTGTATTTTTTCCTCTGGCTTTTTGCCTCCTTGGGTGTTACAACTATCCCGTATTGTTTAGTGATTTGCCTATTGTTTTAGCACAGATTAGACGAGATGCAATCTTGTCCGTTTTTCCCGCTCTAAAATTGGCCCAAAGAATGAATTGGTGAGCAGCAAGTGTTGCTTTTGAGACATAACTGTTTAAAGTAGAATTCATATTTCACATGTTAAATAACTTCAGGAGCAGTGAACTTTGTGAGAAAACTTCAGTATGAAACTAATAAAACCAAACTAAAAAAAACACACATGCATTTGAAAACATACACACTACACTATATCTACAAAGTGTATACATTATGAATCCCAGGACATATTTCTACCTTGATAACTGCAATTATAATCTTTACGATTTGTAAACTGCAAATATAAAATTTGGACTTTATTGCAATTAGATGCAGGGCCTACACCGTTTCATCCTGTTTGATCTTTGTTCAATGAGCTCAACTTCTCTGGAGCGAAAATAATAGCTTAAAGTGATGGTCTGGAAGTGTAAATGTATTACAAATTTTATAAAATGTGCTAAATTGACCACCT
Source organism: Gobius niger (assembly GCF_951799975.1). Taxonomy (NCBI): domain Eukaryota; kingdom Metazoa; phylum Chordata; class Actinopteri; order Gobiiformes; family Gobiidae; genus Gobius; species Gobius niger. The sequence goes on from NC_136854.1 coordinate 29,071,228, forward strand.
GGTCTTGCTTTTTGATGTGAAGTAAGTCATTTGTATATTATTTTTTATAAAGTCTCTCCTAACCAGATCTCGGCAACTAATCAGAGTCTAGTATCCCCCCACGCTGACCAATGAGATGAGCTTTTCCTGTGAACAAGCCTGTCAGGTCCAATCAGGAGGGAGGGGGAGGAGCTTAATTGTTAACCTTTGAAAATTCTCTTCCTGCTCTCCTCATTTTGCAAACTAAGAAGGGCTTTCTGGTTCCAAACTTGCAGACTGTCTCTTTTAGAGAAAATAATCACAAAAGGCTACATTAAGAGCACGGTGCTTTAACCTCTGAGTTGGTGAGTGAGATGTGTGTTGGTCTTAAGCCAAAGCTTGTTGATAGAACCAGCCGGGACAGGTTGAACGTGGAGGTCAGAGTAAGCTATGGGCTCGGGCAGGAACGGGCCACAACCTAATACCAGTTTAACCCACTTTCACACTGGGGAAAATACTTCGCCTTTATTAATTACCCTCAATATTTAAAGCAAAAAGGTTCAAAATGAAACTCAGGTTATATTGAATGATTAGAGTTTTACTTGTAGAGGTCATGGGTTCACTGGGTTCATTTTCAGATACTTACTGTACGCCTCTTTGTAGATTAAAGACTAAAATATATATATCAGCATACTGTATCAACTCATATACATACTGCCCAAATTATAAAGGAATTGGAATTGAATATTAATTATCAACATGGTTCTTTTCATAGCTGGTTGTGGGTCGGGAGCCAGCCTTATCATGATCGATGCTTGAATAAATAGAATGTACTGTATTTTCAGACTGTATTTCATAACTAAGTTTACATTTTAGGCTGAAATAAGTATTTTCATTTGGTTCCGGATTGTTGTGGTGGGTTGAAGGTGGGCCAAGGCTATACCAGTTTGGCACCACTGTGTTCAAACACTCCTAACTTGTTTGCACTGTGTACGTTTTTGCTTAGTCTCACATTTTGTCTGATAATGAGTTATGACTGTTTTTTTTGTTTTTGTTTTTTGCTGTGTCATATAATAATCCATCACACTTTGTGCTCCCATTCTCTTAACTATATTTATTGAAGAGAGTGCAGTTCATTGTGGTTTGTTGGGTTAACTGCATGTGCGCCCGCGGCCTGGTGGAAGCAGGAGGCGGCTACCCACTCGTCTGGCCCGAATACTCTGCTCCTACGCGCCCACTGCAGACTCAACCTTGACACCAGTGGAGTATAATTAGTTTTTTTCTCGGCCGATGTGTGATGCCGGGTGAACTATGGGCAGTGTAGTCTCTGGGGACGCTCTCTACCCTCCGAACGCCAACATCCTCAGTGTTTTTTTCTCTCAACTACCTCAGCTTCCCTCCCCGCGGATTACACTGTGAATCCTATGTCGATACACGCTTCATTTTATCAGCTTTAAAACAAGGCTGCTGCCAATCAATTGTGAATGTGCTGGCCGGCGAGGCAGCCTTGAATACAGTAATGAGCTGTACACAAGACAAGCGAGTTGATTAGCAATTTGGAAATTAAAGACCAGTGTCTTCACAGGTCGCAAATGGCAGCCGTTGGGTCCAGTAATTGAGATTAAAATGTGTTCGACGGAGAGCTCAGAAATGCGTTCTTTTCCGCCTGTCTTGTTTATGCAGGCTATTTATACAGGACGTGGCAATCTCTATTCTCCAAGGATGTTATAGAGAGGCCGTTCCCGTCAGGCATCGATCGTACACAAAGGTGAAGCTGTGTTAATCAGCTGCATTGTAAAGACTGAGCTTCCTCTAAAGCCTCCTTGCCACTCACACCCCGCCAACTGCACAGGCATCAGTCACTGTCGGGACGCCCCATGTCTGGCGTTGATCTCTATCCAGCCACATCATGCAGTCTGAGCGCCTGGTTCTAAGTTCAGCTTTAGGTCTTTAAGAGGAACTGTAACTAGACACTTTGATAAGATATCTAATTTGGGGATAATTGCAAAGACTTTTTTTTTGTATCTGTACACTTCACTGTCTATTGAAAATTTTGTCACGCTCTTGACGCTTTTTTTTTTTTTTTTCGCTTTTTGTGGCTTTTATTGTCACATTTTCGTCGCATTTTTGTGACTTTTTTGTTTACCCTTTTGTGGCATTTTTGTCACATTTTCATTGCTTTTTGGGGGCTTTTTTGTGGCTTTATTGTTGCAGTTTGGTCGCATATTTGTCTAAGTCACATGACATAACTTAAGGGAGCTTTTGTAGCTCTTTTGCAGCTTTTTTGTCACATTTTGTCACATTTTCATTGTTTTTATGTCACTTTTGCGTCACTCTTTTGTGGCTGTTTTTGTTACGTTTTCATCTTCGTCACTATTTAGATTTAGAATTTGGGTAATAGCAAACTACTAACTAAATCCATCAGCATGAGTTCTGTTGTCCAACACTGAGCACCTTTCTCCCGTTTGCCCCTCGTCAAATAATACTTTGTTAGCTAAATCATTTGCTTTTGCATATCACATCCACAGTTGTAGCACTTATATAATATACTAGTGGGAGAGAGATAGAAGGGGAGTATGGCACTGTTTGATGGAATATGCACACTATAGATAATTCCCTGAGATAATTGAGGCCTTGTATTGGTTAAGTTAATTGTCTTCTCTGCAGTGCTTAATTATTCACTGTGGGCTGTGTTGAGCACTCAAATGATTTCCCAGCCTTTCACAGACTCGGCTTTTGATGTTTGCGCTTACCTCATTCTGTCACTCAATCCCCGCTTCCTGTTTTCTTCTCTCCCACTTTCTCCTTCCTGTCAGGTCGGCACCGAGTGGGATGCCAAGGAGCGGATGTTCAGGAATTTCGGCGGCCTGATGGGGCCCATGGATGAGACTGTGGGCATGCAGAAGTGGAACAAAGGCCCAAACGTGACGGTGACGGTGGTGTGGGTAGATCCTACTAACGTCATAGCCGCGACCTACGACATTCTGATAGACGCCAGCGCGGAGTACACGCATTACCGGCCGCCGCTGAATCAGCCGCTCCGTCCAGGCGTGTGGAGCATCAGGATCCTGCACCACTGGAGTCCTGTGGCCGAGCTGCGCTTCCTCATCGCCCCGCTGGCATACAGCAAGCGCCAGCCCATAAGACGAGGTGAGGAGAGTGGTAGTAGAGAGGCAATGTCCCCAAAAACGGACTTTTATCATGCAAGATTTACAAAGCTCCTCATCAAAACATACCTTAAGTGGTGTTTTGTTTCATGTTTGCACGTTTCAGAGATCCTGCATATTCAGTCTGTCTCTCTTTTCCACACACAAAACGCCAGCCCACACTGCGGGAGACTTCACACAGAGATTTTTCATGAAGTTCCTCTGACTTTTTACAGTCTATGGGTCTTTGGGTTTTGTTTTTGCACTGCTGCCTTAGTCACGAGAACACACGAGGGGAAATGTGCCCTCTGCTGGCATGTTGTTTAACTGCATTTTATATAATCTTAAAAATAGGAGTATTTTGTAGACACACACATTACTTTAAAGCCGAACTAAGTAAATCATGCCCCTAGAGGCCATAAGTGCCACTGCAGTAGTTGTGAAAGCCTGATAGGATCTTTAATGTCATGAAACTTCCACATTTAAGTGTCAATAACATTAAGCAGTTGCAGCTGGTGCTTAATAGGCCACCGTTTTTACATACTGAGATATGTTCTTACCTAACCTTAGACCAGTTGATATGTACCTGTCTGGTCTTTGTCCGTGCGCTCTGTCACGCAAACAGAGCACATACGCAGCCTCTCCCACATGTTATATAGCTCCAAAAAAGCTCACGATAGAAGCTACCAAGCTCTTCCACGTGTTCCCTATTTAAATAAAGTTACGTGAAGTGTTTTCATGCGAAGTATATTTACACAGAAATGTAGCATGTCGATTTTATAAGCAGATAAAAAGGGGTACTATAAAAAGAGGCTTAATGATATGAGGAGCACAGCGTCCGCGCAGTAACTCCTAAAGACTTCCCCCGCTCACTTCCGTCAATAGAAGCTGCGTGACTTGTAGAGAGCCTTTTACAACAAGCAGAAAATATATTTTCGGAAAGTGCTCTCGCATTCCTACCTCATGGTAGAGGTCCTGAGTCCTGTGTCGTCGTCCAGGGTGAGTTGGAAATCTGGGAAACATTACTACACTATATACTTTCTGCTTGTTCACAAGTTATCGTGCTAAAACTTGACGCTTCTTCAACTGTTCACTGCTAGCTTTCTACAAGTCACGCAGCTTCTATTGACGGAAGTGAGCGGGGGAAGTCTTTAGGAGTTACTGCGCGGACGTTTTGCTCCTCGTATCATTACGCCTCACAATACAGTGCCCCTTTTTATCTGCTTATAAAATCGACATGCTACATTTCTGTGTAAATATACTTCGCATGAAAACACTTCACGTAACTTTATTTAAATAGGGAACACGTGGAAGAGCTTGGTAGCTTCTAATGTGAGCTTTTTTGGAGCTATATGACATGTGGGAGAGGCTGCGTATGTGCTCCGTGTGCGTGACAGAGCGCACGGACAAAGACCAGACGGGGATATATTAACTCGACTAAGGTTAGGTAAGAACATATCTCAGTATGTAAAAACGGTGGCCTATTCCTTTAACTTGTGCTACTGTAGTTTGGGTAAAAAATATTTCCCCCTTGAGACTTTCAGTGAAGATTACGTCACTAGCAATAACACGACATGGTTACAATGATCCCAACAAAGCGCTGTGCAACCCAATAGGGACTCTTTGTAATAAGCCCATATCTGAGAAGCATATAATGTTTTCCTTGTTGCTTGTGGACACTGAGTCGCAGAGGAATGCACACCCGCACTTTTGTAATTTTTGAGGTCTTTGTGGTTTCTGTGATATTTTGTTGTCTCACATGAGAGGGGCGGCTTCCTGAATTATTACACCATTATTAAGTTGGTGCCGCTGTGACAAAAGCTGGAGGAGAAGTTTGTGAGTTTTTAAACCAGTAGAGCTTTGTGGACTGAAGTTGGTGGCGCATGCAATAAATCCATTACAGACAGAATCAGTTTGGATAACATCAGCCGAGTCCATAGACATGTCTATAATTTGTTCAGTGGATACTGAAATACAAAGTCATATTGTGAAAATGTCATGTCTCTGGCATTGGATATTTGATCCCTGGAAAATTAGACTGAACCGTGTTGTAAAAAATGTAAACACTGCCTATACATAAATGCAGTACAATGTTGAGTGTTGTTTTGTATCTACAGTTTTAGAGTAACACAAGTGGGTAGTGTTGAAGCTGCATCTCTTATTTTCTCCTGTTTGCAGACCCAAACTCTCACAATACCTTCCACTAGACAGCCAGCCTTTTTAGATTTTGATATACTCTATGTTGTGTTACGTTTTTCTATTGTTAGATAGCAGGTCTTATTCACCAGGGGAAAATGCAAATTGAAAATGGGATAATGCTGCTTTAGTCAAGACGTAATTCAGCTAAAATAAAGACAAATCTCTGGTTAAGCTCAGAGAAATTAATTACCAGCATTATTGGCCCATTATCTAATCTAAAACAATAAAGCAGCAGTCTGAACACACACGTGTACGCAGGCATCCTTGTAACTGCAGTGATGTCCTTTCTCATCAAGCCTGAGGCCCCTGAGAGCCACGTTGTTTGTCATCGAGTCAACCTTAATAACCTGCAGAGCCGCTCATACATATTAAACAGTGTGTTGAACAACAGCACACTTAGCTCTCCAAAAACAATGACACAATTAAATCAATCAGGCAGCGTGGATAACGGGCGCCGCGACATTGTTCCGGTCCGTAAGCTGTCCATCGGTTACCAAAGTCACTGGAGGGTTGGTAATGCTAAAGCGGCAAAATCGCGCCTTTCACCGTTTGATAATCTCTCAACGACAAAGAGAAGCAACAAATGAAGTGTCACTTTTGTCTTTAACCCGTGTCTCTGAGGGTTTGAGCTGGTCTTCAGTCACGCTGAGGAGGAGATGAAGTCTAAATCAGCGTAAATGTACCTATTTTTTTCCCCATTTTAAAACCCCCGAAAATTGAGGTTATTCCTAAGGCATTCCTAACATTGTTTGTAGGAATGAGATCATCCACACATTTCATACCTTTCAGGGAGGGAGTGACCGGGTATTGTTTACAATATCGGCCTACACCAGGCTGCTTCTGGGTGTACAATCCCTTATGAAATGCTTTATTATGATAAATTCTTATATCCAAAGGCATTCACTTCATAAGATATTGTTTGCAAAGGCATTAAACAGTGTCATGCGTTTGAATTACATTACATAAAGCCTACTGTAACCTCATAGGGGATCTTGAGGACAGGTGTGAAACAGTAGCAGGTGAGCCTCATTAGAAGAAAACACAACTGTCACTTGAGCTGGATCGAGACTAAACAGGGCTTGGAGATGTGTAAAAGTTCAGTATTAGTCCAACATTTCCGAATTCAGCTCAACTTTGCCCTTGTTCTGATCTTGATTTTGTGTTTTTTGATGACACTTCTGCTCGTGGAAAAACTTGCAATTTGTGTTTGAGTAAAGTGTAGCATATCGTGTTGAGATGTTTGGGTGAATTATTGCAGAAATTGCAGGTTCAATCTTGTGCAGCCCCCTGTGATGATGGATTATGATGATGATGGTGATGATGAACAACTAGAGACATTGTATGTTGAAATTGCTGCCCGGCAAGAGAAGTAATAAAAGAAGATGAAAAAGAAAAAAACACAACTCCAAAATAAGCATTCACTGTTCCAGCAGAAATGACTGATCCCAGATGATTGTGCGTTAATGAAAAGTAATTATGAATCCTTGGTTCCACTTATGCAGATCGGCCCTTTACCTCCTACACACAGCGACTTCAACTGATCATTACTTTAAATATAGAGCCGCTTCATTATCGAGAGGTAATAAACTGCACTAAAAGAATAATTAGTGACTGGTAGAGAATATCTAGTTGCTTTACTCAAGAACCTGCATTATGCTAAAGTCTTTTTAATAACTATTATAACGTTGTTTCCACATTTCAAAAACATTCCTGGATTAAATTAATTAAATGTGGTATCTCTGCACTGGCATTTTACCTCAAGTTGTTTATTCTACTTGATTCGTTCCAAGGATCATCAAACGTAGGGGTTTTAATGTCTAGAGGGAATCAGTAAATCAGTAAATCAGTATTATTTTAACCCTAAATCTACGTCTTATTCAAAAAGGCCTAGTTATGAAACAAAATGACCAAGTACAAGCAGAGTTGGTTTCCCCTGGTGGTGGTTGTGTGTCATTATCCTATGTGAGAATGCTGGGATGCCTTCCTCCTTCCTCCCCCTCCATAATTATTGCAGCATTTCTTGTAACATTTTGCGCCGGTGGATATGGCCTTACTCATGCAGCATTTTTCACAACGCACCAAGTCCACATTTGATAACAGAGGCTTCGACCACAGGCAGTTGATTGACAGCGTCTTTTTGTCACCAGCCCATGAAAAGAGGCGGTGTGTGCTCACATGAGGACTAGAGAAAGTCTGAGATGTAAGTTAGAGGGGCAGTGTGGAATTTGCAACCACATCAGAGAGAGGGGAGACATCCTATTGAGTTTGAAGGAGAGGAATCTCAATTTTATATCAATGTAATGGAATGACTCAGATTATGCAACACTGTTCTGTTGTTTAAAGCAATAATCCGAGTATTCAAGTAAGTTCAAAACTCTCACAGCATTGTTCTCCATTTCCTGTGTCTCCAGAGGACTCCCTGAAGCTGCACAACGGCCCGGCGAAGAACAGCTACATGGAGCAGAGTTTCCACGGCCTGAACCCGGTGCTCAACATCCCCGTGAGCCTGGAGCTGGTGGAGCAGTCCAAGAGAAACGCGGCTCTGAGCGGGACAGAGTTGGAGAGCTGGGTGGACAGTCTGGTGGGGGACATGTGGGAGGCCGTGGATGTGTGTGCCGTGGGTCTCAGCGCCTGTCCCGTCATGCAGGCCTGTCCCAAGAACCGCTGGAGCTCTTTGAGTCCAGACCCCAAATCCCACCTGGGACAGCCGCGTGCAGACGGACGCATCAGGTAGCAGCAGTGCCTCCACTGGGACAGGAGGCCAAGGATTGTTGCAGTTATTTATTTTAAAAAGGTTCAGGGACGGATCTGTGCACTTCCTGTCTCCAGAGGAAGTGGATTATGGTCTTGGTAAAGTAGAGTCATGCATCAGCCCGCTCCTGGGACTGTCCTGCTGGAGAATTATGCTGGCATTGCTTTTTCACTTTGTTTATTTGTTTCCACATGGCTTAGTTTTACTGTGATCAAACATAAAAATGTACAGCCTTTATTTTTTCTCGGGATGGATTGAAGTAAGCTCCTAAGCCCAATGTAAGGTCAACACTGCAGCAGACGTCCTGCTGCAAAAGGCCTTAGTTTATTGTTTATGAGGAGGGGGTACTGAGTGCAATGTGCCTCCAGTGTTGTGTCAGCACAAACTAAATGAGATATTTAAATGTTTTAATGTGCTGTACTGCAGAGTTGCAAAGGCGTTAAAATCATTTTAAACACAGTTGTTTGGCATCACACACTTAAAAGTGTGTTGTAGACCCACAGCAGCTCAGCGTGTTTCAGTTCAGTGCCTGATCAGAGCTGTTGTGCTAAATGAAAATGACAAATGCAAATACAGAGGCCTTCCAAGAATAATTAATTCAGTTTGGAGTGTAATAGAAATCTAATGTAGATATTTTCGCATTTCAAGTCCTAATCGCTTCATTTGTCATATTTGGAGACTAAGCGTTCAGAGCGTAGGTGTCTTTAATAAATCCCACATGTTATGACAGGCAGGGGATGAGCAACAAACTGTTTTTGTTACACAACTGCCTCAAACTTGAATCTCAAGCTGACCTTAAACTCTGTTTTAGTTCTGTGTCATTTTTACCTTTCTTCCAGTTGTTTCAAAGACACTTGATGTTGTAAATAATTATGGAGGGAGTCTCAAATTTGTGTGAATGATGAAAGTCCATGAGTATTTATTTATAAATTTATATGGAAACTGAGAAGTTTAGTCAGTGACTAAATAAGTGCATTGCTGCCTTGGCAGCATGATAAATATTTTTTTGTAAAGAAAGTCGCCTTTATTTACAAAGGCTCACAGCCTGTACTTTCTATGGCCGCACCTGTGTGTCAGTCTGTGTTCTGTCTCAATAGATCTTCTTGTTTCTCTTTGGCCTGTGAGGTCAATGGTCAGCTACCTAACGTCACCAAACCGAGAAGATGAAGAACAGTTATATACAGTGCACACTGGACACTGTCTGGACTTAAATGTTTGTCTGAGTGAAAGTAGTGTTTCATGCTGTGACAACAATGTGCAACTGACACAAGAACTGTGTCCTGACTGGAAATGAATTAGTTCACGCTATGGCACCTTTCTGATTGAATTTACATTTGAAGTACCTTTCCATCAATACATTCGGGACACATTCAACTCTGGGGATTGGCTGTGTAACAAGCACATGATGAGATCTATATTTGTTTTAGCTTAAATCATTGCCACCTGAAGTCCATTAGCCATGCTGCGTGACTGTCAGCAGTGTTTATCCACCAGTGAGAACTCTAGTAAAGCCTAATTAAATACATTACAGTTCATTAATGTCAAGTTCACCTTGTGTGTGTCAGATGTGTTGGTTACCACCGCCTCTCCTCCTCCCTCGGATCCACCGTCTGTGGATAGACAATGAGTAACATGCAGTGCCACTTTACCACACAGTACGCATACATCATGGCAGAGACAGTTGAGAATGGTGCATTATTAATGTGAAAGTCCTATTTTGTAACAAAATGATTAACAATTCTGAAAATGTACATAAGTATTTTGTAATGGATAATTGTTTCAAACTGGTATTGTACATGTAAATACAGATGTGGTTTTAAAAAATAATTATTCAGAGCTTTTTTGCAGTGTCAGTGATTGGACACAAAGAATAAATTAAATCAATGGTGTTTATTGATGAATTACATAATAATCTAAGTGTTTTGGACGGCGCCTGTTCTTTGCCTCAGAGAAAATACCAGATTGTTGTTATTTGTGCTGGAATGTATCGTTGAGCAACTGTTGCACAAACTTCTCACATCTTCTGTTTCTTTATTCCTTCTTTACGTTTTGTTCTCGGGGAGGCTCTGTGTGCCTTAGCTGACTTTAGAACCTTCTCTGTCTTTAACATAAAGTGTGTTCTCTTTCGTTTTGACCTTGTCTGAAGATCTGCCTTTGATTCGCTGGTACTGCAACACCAAAAAGATGTCTGCTGTTGTGTACATAATCATCAGGCCTTCTGTCTTCACCACCTGTTTTGATTACATGCCTTTTCTGAAGATTTTTGTTGTTGTACTTGACTGGCTTATTTTATGTTCCCCCTGACTGCTTTTTGGAAATAAAAGCTGAGAAATTTGATGTGTTGCTTGTGTTGTCTAAAGATACTGTCACTTATGGTCAAATGTGAAAATGCAGCAGCAAAGTAAACTAAAAGGTAAAAAAAATGGCTTAAATTCCTTAACTCTTGTGCTAGGTCAGACCCAAGTCTGGTTAAGTTGAGTCATACCATGGTCTGGGTGAATACTCGATTCTGATTGGCTAACTGGCGTTAAAACTGCTTAACACACAGTTAGTCCGGCAATAATTAAATCATGTTCTATATCCCTCCACTGCAGCTGTTTCCATAGTAACGACAAAGATTTGAGTTGGAACTAGTTTCAGATAAAACAGCTTAAAACATAAAATAACTCCTGCCCCGGACTTTTAAAAAAAAACAGGCCACAATGAACAGTTTCAATTTGTGTGACCCTATAAGCGGATTAAACAACGAGGAGCCGTGCATTATGCAGTTTTAATGCACTTCGCGGAGGAACTTGCCTCCATGTCTAATAAAACTATATAATGCATGGCTCCTCATTGTTTAATCCTTACTTAGGAAGTGCATCCAGCAGAATGCCTTAGCCCAGTGGTTCTCAACTGGTGGAACCATTTTCAGTGGGTCGCAACACCCTCTGACAAAGAAGGAAAACATGGCTCTGCTTTATTCTGCTCCATTCTGCTTTATGGAGCTCAATCATAGAGGAAAATACCATGTTCAGGTCGTCTTTGTGTCGCGGCTTGTCATTCTATGGAGATGGTGGGTCTCCATGTCATCAGTTGAGAACCACTGCCTTCGCCAGCAACCTCCGGGAAATAAAATTGAGCATCAACCACATATTTTCCACTTAGCTATTACTAACACATTCATTTTTGCAGTTTATATTGAAACAAGTTTAATACGAAAATATGAAAAGAAGAACACTTCCACACTTCTCCCTTGTCCTGTTTCCTTCTTAGTCAAAGATCATTGTATAAACTAATCTCTTCCCGACCAAACTGCTTCTCATCGCTAAGTATGGGCACTGCTAGTTGCTCCCATATGTTTTTCTACTGAATTGCTTTCCCTGATTGCCACCCCACACCCACAACCCTGCAGCTCTTTAACGCTTCAGAGAAAGTAGCTCTCCCAGAGACTGATGGTTGTCCATAAAACAGACACTCCGAAGCATCACATGACACTATAAATTCCTGTTCACTTAGGAAATATCACTGAAGGGGCTGAACCACACTGGTATTTTCCACCGTCTCTGAAGCATTTCATATTAAGAGTAAGGTATGTAAGATTTTCATTAGTTTATTCACGATCCAAAAATAGATGTTTTTTATTATTGTTTAGGTTCTTTGGTCCATTCTCTGCCAATTCTCACGGCTCACAAAGTGCACTTGTGAATGTAAATTTCATCCTTCTTCATAAATCAGCATTACAAAAATAATAATAGTGGAACTCGCACCACAGCTTGAGAAACACTGCTATAGATGATTGAAATAGGCAATAGTCATCACTCGTATCTTTTTCATGATTGTTCCCATTGGAGCCGCGGCGCACTGCGAGTATTTTACAACTATGATCAAAGAGACTCTGCAGTGAAACCGCATTAAATCTACTGTCCCAAAAGACTAATTAATCCGGGCTCAAGCGACTGTGCTATTCGTAAACGCAACGACTAGATAATGGGAAGTAGCGTGCAGCTTTTTACTAGACCCGTTTTGGAATATGCAGAGAGGATCCGCAGGAAACATGCCGTTGGGTTTGTTCAACTAGGGAATGAGATGCTAAAAGCTCTCCTGCTGTCACTTGATGGAAATTAGCAGGATTAATAGCAGATAAACAGCGATGATGGGCTTAAGCTTTTAACTCACGATTGTCGTTAAACGTTACACTGGATGAATTATTGCTCCTGTAATTGAGTGTGTGACTACAGGGGCCAGTTATTACACCGTTTACATAGGCAAATCTCCAGCATGGGAAAGGGCTGCCGTGTTGTTACAGCTGTCCATATTGTTGAGCTAGTGTCGACCGCCTTTTCAATAAATAATGCATTGTTAAACTTTTACATTTATCATCTGGAGCCATATTCATAAATCCATAACTTTATAAAAAAAAATGGAAATCTCTATCTCAGAGCCTAAACCATTTTTTACTACAGGACAAAAATGTGGTCTGCCATGGTGAGATATGCCAGCTTGACAAACAAAATCACACAAAAACCCAACAATATAGTACACAATGGCAAACTTATAATGCAATGTTTAAGGAAGGAGGCAATTGCTGCGTAGAAAGCATTTGTTGTAGCCGAAAAATGAAGCTACTGTATGTTCTTTGACAACAGCAAAGTGCATGAATAGCATTTCTCTTTTACACAGTCCACACTTTCTCCATCACTCACCATTTGAAAACAATGCAGACTCTATCCCTGCACTGTAGCGTAGTGGCCAACTCGAGTGTCCATCCAAGAAAGTATCGAGTGTCCATCTGGGCTCTGTGGCAGCAGATGGACCGACTCCGGAGCTGCTTCATGTTCGGAGAGTGTCTCAAGTGCCCCCAAGATTTACTGTAACTACAGTATATTTCAAACAGGACAGAAAAGACAGATTTGTTCTTTTAAAAGCACGCGATCCTAAACATATTCGGATGATTTTTTTTTGTTTTTTGATAAAAGGTTTATTAAAAAAATAAATGATCTCACTCCCATTTCTTCTTGTTGCATATTGAAGTTCTACTTGGAAATACGATACAACCATGATATATGTGATTGTTGCCATCTTTCAACTGGTCGGGACTGTGTATAAAATGGTGGAAATTTAAGGTAATTATTTGGCTCTTTCTCTGCAAACACAAAAATCTCCAGGGTGTTTCATTCAGTGTTGGGGATAAGTACAAAAGTAAAAAATTATACAAAAATATACTACTTTTTTCAGTAACTAAGGAATAAAACACATTACTTGCACAGTCATAACATTTCAAGTAACTCGAGTTACAAGAGCATTTAAATGTATGAACAAAACAAAAAAATGCAGTATGCCAGATCAAGTTGGACACTGGTGTATAAGATAGACACAGACGGCATCTCTGGAATCGCCCATATATGGTAATTTTTTAAAACAGTTAAGGGGGAAAACAATTTTGAAAAAATGTAAATTTTCTCTAATTATTCAAAAACAACAAATGCTGAATTATGAATATAGTTTCTACTAAATAAAGATACAAAGACATGGGGAGGAGCAAAGTGGTTCAACAGCCCATAAATACATGAATAACAGAGAATGCTAACTTCATGCTACATGTTAGCATCGGGCTAATGCTAACGGTTAGCTAGCGCCAGCTACAACTGCCGTTTTTTCACTTCTACTGAACAATCTGCTGTGAGAAAATATCCATATGGGCCCGATTTACACTTGACTTTATTTATGTGATAAATAAGTTGATATTCCACCAGAAAATGGCTAAAAAGAGGGAAAATTGTGTTTCTCTAAAGATTCTATTTTCCCCCTCGGCAAAGCCACGCCCCCTTCTATGAGATGCCGTCTGTATCTATCAGCTGTTTGTAGTTAATGTCCTCAAAACAAAACAAAACAAAACAAAACACAAGAGAACGGGGGAAAGCCAATCCAATGGAAGAGTGCACTGTTGCTCTGTGGCATTATTACCATATTCAGTTAATATTTTGCCAAAAGTAACTCAAAGGTTACTCAAGGTAGTCTAACTACTACATTTTTGAAACAGTAATATGTAATACAAACATATTACATTTTTAGAGCTGTAATGACTAATATACAGTATATAACATTTTTTAAGTAAGCCCAACACGTGTTTCATTTTCTGTGTGTAGAACCCGTTAAAACAGCAGTTCAAACCTGCAGACAGGTTCTGAAATACATGTGATTCTTGTATTAGTGGTTCATATTTCAGTCTTCTCTCAAAAGTTCCTTGACACACTTTTTACTCACATATTAACAAAAACTTAATATTTGTTTTCAAACATACATCAGCTATCGCAATGCTTGTCCCAGAAAAAGAATCACAATTATTTGTTTTGTGTGTATGCATCTGTTTGACCACAGGGGCGGATCTAGAGGGGTGGCACAAAGGTCTTGCCACCCCAGCTGCCACCCCGTTGATGTCAGCCAGGTTTTGTCCTTGTCTGGAACTGTCTAAATTCTAGTGTATAATCATTAACCTGGCACTTTATAAATGCATTGTTTCAAGGACTAGTGTCATCCAGATCTTCAAAGCCTTCATTTATTTAACAGTTGTTTCTCTTATAGCTACTTAGGTGCTCACAGAGGCTCACTCACTCTCTTTGCAAGGACAAGGAATAAAAACTTTATAGCTAAGATTTAGAAACCTCCTACTTATATTATGGACAATGCAACTATTTTTGTATAATTTTGGTATGCTCAGTCTGCATCTAAACAGAAAAAAATGTCCTTGCGATCAAGCAAAACATGCATACCCCTGCAATAAACATTCAACATTGTAAAATGTGTTGCCACCCGAGAAATTATCCCTGACCCTGCTTGCCACCCTGTGATTTTTTTTCTAGATCCGCCCCTTGACTTTGACCTCCTGATGCTTTTGTTAAGTGTCACTATCCTCCTCCATTTTCCTGGAGTCAATATGCCCTTTCACTTTTATAAAACCAAACCACACTGCATGTAAAATCTATCGAGTCAGAGACCATATGACAGCCCGAGGGCATAGGCATGTATTCTTTCATCAACTACGCTGATTATGTGACCAGCTCCCCCGACTTCCCCTTCCTCAGCTTGTTGGCATCCCACCCCACTGTTGCGCATTTCGAACAATTCTTTCCTGTGAATTTCTGGCACCGCTGAAAATCTGTGTGACTTCAGAAAAATGTTCTCACAGGGAGCTCAGACATTCAAGCCGAGATGAGAATCGACCTGATACAAAGCACAGAGGAACATTTTAGAGCCACTATCAGACGCTAAAAAGATTTAAATTGGATGGAAATGGTCAGGCTTTGATCACATGCAGTTCCCTAATGACACTTATCTCCACCATCGTCTCTGCAGTGGACACTATAATGACATCATCCTTCAGAGCCAACAAGCTGCGCCTCTGGTGAGTCCCGGCTTCACCAAAAGATCTTCAACGTGACGCATTATTGCGGTTTATCGCCTCCGCTACACGGTGAACTGATTTGAACTCTCATGGTTATTTAAAACCATTGATCATATGACGCCCTGAGCCGTGTTTCTCAAACTGTGGTACGCTGGTGGTACTTGAGCTTCTTCAATTTATCATTTAGTAAGGCATTCAAGTCTGCCGTGTTTTTCTGATTTAGGCATCGTTTACACCCAGTTTAGACGTAATTTAGTCCAATTTGGGTCTATTTCTGGTTTAGTCCCTGTATGGTCCTGATTGGTTGCATGATTCTCCCCGCAGGTAATCATGCCGCTTCAGATTGAGGAGAGAGGCAAAACATCCTCAATACTGAAACAACAAAAACTCCTGTACAACTGAGAGCTTGATCTGGTTGGTTAATCAAATAATAAAATCATAAACTAAATAGTACACTTAAAGGGGCTGGATGCAAGTTGGCCATTTTATACTCACTACTGCCACCTCAGGTCATACGTGTAACTGCACCTTCTATATTAAGCTCATGCATGACGGCACTTGGACCCGAATTAACACCTTTTTGAGTGACACTGTAGGATTTTAGAGGCAGTTGTGGTGAACAGGTCTGAGCTCATTCTACACCATAGGACATTGTTGAAACATGTAGGGGAAGGAAAATACTTAATTTTAACATTTTTAAACTCCGGATAGTTCCTTTAAAGCCACGCTGCATAACATTTTGGACTATACTTTTGCCATCAACACAAACATGCTCTTAATCACCAACTTGACACCGAAAATGCTATTTTTGCAATGTGTAATCAAAGAAAGGATTTGAATGAGGACTTAAACTGTTTAAATCTCAAATTCTGCTGAGTCACATCTCCATGGAGATGTGCTGGAGATGTACCCACTCCCAGTAAAGTTACAGTCATGTCTGAGGAGAGGTGAGCCACTAAAGGCACATGTTTGTTTTTACATTTATGAGGTATTTTTCAATGATGAAAATATTTGTCATAAAATTAATGCTTGTATTTGAATTTTAATTAATGGGAAAAATCTTATGTGGTGTGGCTTTAACATTTAGATATCAAGCACAATATGCTTTCCATTTTACTCCAAAATCCCAAACTGATGACCTGTATGAGGAAAAAAATGTATTGGTAATTTTATGTTTTCATATAAAAAAATAAGGCCAGTTATGCAAAAAAAAAAAATGCTCCCAAATTCCACATATTTTCAGTGACGAAAGCTGACTATTGGATGGAGCCAGATTTTTCATTAATGGTTTTATTTATTAGTTACAAAGACTTCATCAAGGGGGGATTTTGGATATCTTGTTTAGTTTTAAAATAAAGGTAGGAATAAGATATTAAGAAATCCCTCTGATGAACCTTCAAAATATAAGTCCAAGACTGGAAGGTTTGAAGACTGTTGGTGCAACTGATGTGGGAATAACTGTCGCCACAATGTGAGGAAAATACATTTTGAGAAAATAGCTCTTGAAATGACAATTTTCTATATAAACCTATGGAAACCTATGAGTCAGTGGAATAATTAAATATGTTATTGTGAAGATTTGGTGTTTTGTTTGTTCCAGGTGAACGTTTATATGTTAAGAGAACAAATTGGACCAAAACCTGAAAATGCAAAAAAAAATTAAAAAAATTAAAAAAAAGAGAGAGTGCCAGCAGTGTCTCCCCTTAAATACTACTAACCATTAACCACCAGTTCAATTTGATAGTGGTAGACATGATGATTATACTGTGCTTAGCTGTCAAACACCTATTTCAAAGACTCCCTAAACGACGTATACTTTAAAAAGGCAAATGCATTTCCTGGCAGACGGAGTAAAGGCAGGGCAGGCATGTGAGCCTGAGTGGGTGCTAAATATTTCAGTAACAAGTCGTAGACGGTGAGAAAGAAGGTTAAGGAAAGAGTGGCCTGAATGCGGAACACAGTGGGAGCAGCGGCGAGAGGTGACAGGACCGTGAGGGTGTTACATGAGGAAGTGTCGGAAAACATAAGCACTTGGACGTATAAAAACAGCAGCTAAAGTTGGGAGCTAAAATGGGCCAAAGATTTCACAATACACCTGCTGCTACAAGGTGAGAGAGAGAGAGAGAGAGAGAGAGAGATAGAGAGAGCAGCTGAAAGATTACAAAGCCACCGTCGAGGAAAAACCAGCAGAGAGAAATCCAAGTTCATACACAGTGTTCATGCATTTATTTATGTGGAGATGAGGAAAGAGGGACTGTGGCCTGGTGATAGAGTGTGCATCAAACAAGCATGAAATAAACACAGTTTGACAAGGATCTGGTTTAAAACGCATGTAGTTTCTATGAAGCCAGTTTAAGGAAGGGCAAATCAAGCCTATATCTTTTTTCTTCTTCTTCAAATCTCTGTGAAGGTAGCTCTACCAACAGGAAAGATATGAAGTCTCATAATAATACGCCTAGCATGTCCATGAACAAACATCAGCTAAAAACAAAAGAGAAAAAAGAAGCAAAAAATTTACATATCTCCATGAATGTATAAAAATATTTAAGAAAACCTGTTTTAGACTTATGTGACATTCGCAAAATATAAAGGTATAAAACGATGAAATGAATCTTATGAAACACCTGCGAGCGTAACCACGACGACCACGAGCGAGCAATCAAGTGATGCCAATCTCTCTGATGATCAGCTCCAGAGGAAACACACCGTTTATGAAGCGTTTGCTTTACATATGGTAAAATATGCCACAGGTTGTGTTTGTGCGAACACATTTACATAATCAACACTCATCGGATTTTTCTGAGTGCGTTTAAGTCCCTCTCCACACAACCTGCATTTACCAAAAAGAAAGTAGGCGAATACTTTAGTTCAGTGTTTCCCAACCTGGGGTGCAGGGAACTCAAGGACTTAAAGGAATAGGTCACAGTTTTTCCATACTGCGATATGTTCGTACCTGATGCGTACCTGCCTGGACTTTACGCCTGCGCTCATTCACGCAAAAAGACCAAAGACGTTGTTAGCATTTAGCCTCTCCTCCTCTCCTCTCTATGGGGCCAAACAGGGGTGAAGTCAGAAGCGACCAAGCTCTTCCACGTTTCCCCTATCTAAATACGGTTACATGAGTAGTTACACAATCCAAGTATAGCTACACAAAATGAAACATGTTTTCTAAGCGGATACAAAGGCTGTGAGGCGTACTAACATCTTGGGAGCACTTCGAGTTTGCACAGTAAAGTCAAAGTGCTTCCAGGCTAAATGCTAAATGCTAACAACATGGTAAATGCTAAATAGTAACAACATCTTTGGTCTTGTTGCGTGACTGAGCGCAGGTGTAAAGATCAGATGGGTACGCATCAACTCGTCTAAGCTCAGGTAAGAACATATCTCAGTATTGAAAAACGGTGGCCTGTTCCTTTAAGCAGGGGGTACTTGGAACTATTTCAGCTTGAATGTCGTTTTACCTCCAAACAGTACTTTTAAAAGTGAACTATGCAACTTTTTATGCGGAAAAAAAAGTTGATGACCCAGCGGCTGTATGAGTGGCCTTTACTTTCCATCACAGTGGTCTCTAGGATGCTCCAGGATCATTTGTTTGGAAGGTTTTCACTGCTGACGAACCCTGTCACCAGAAAACCTACAAAACAATTGGTCCTGGAGTGTTGCAGAGGCCACCATGACCACTCATACAGCTGCTGGATCACTACAAGGTCAAATACGCACAAATATACACTGCTCACAAAAACTTAGGGCACACTCAAAAAACACAATGTAACTCCAAGTCAGTCAAATTTCTGGGATATCAGACTCTCCAGTTAGGAAGCCACGCTTATTGTGAATCAATTTCACTTGGTGTTGTGGAAATTAAACAGACAACAGGTGGAAATGAGAGGCAATTAGCAAGATCACTCCAAAAGAGGAATGGTTTTGCAGGTGGTGACCACAGACCATTTCCCTGTCTTCATCCTTTGGACCGTATTTTTGGAACACTTTTGCATTTGTCCAGTGTTCTCACCACTAGAGGTATCATGAGGAGCATCTACAACCCACAGAAGTTGCTCAGGGAGTGATGCTCATCCAAAATGGCACGTCCATTCAAGAAGCACTGCCCGAGCCCTACAAAATGACCTCCAGAGGGCCACAAATGTGCATGTTGGTCCTCAAACGGTCAGAAACCGACTCCATGAGGGTGGTAAGAGGGCCCGACATCCACAAGTTCGGCCGGTGCTTATTGATTGACATCTAGGATGTGTTTTTTGAGTGTGCCCAAAGTTTTTGTGAGCAGTGTATACACATATTTCGCATAAAAAGTTGCAAAATGCACCTTTAAGGGATGCCTTCCTAAATAAACTGCAACACCCTTGAGTTAGGGGTAGAAAGGACAACCACTGAAGGTCCAAGGGGTCCGCAAGAAGAAGGTTGGGAACCACTGCTCTAGTTTATATTAACATAAGGTGATCATTTAAGGTTGTGTGTCGATAGGCTAAGATCGTCATCTGCATGACTTGCACTCAATATGGGTCCTTTATCCAAAGTGTTCTACAGCAAGGAACCACTCACCCATTCATACACCAATGTATGTTTTTTTGTGTGTAAAACATACACAAACATGCTATAATAAACAAATAAAGGTGCAATTTCCATATTCGAAAGAACATTTGTGACATAAACAGAGGAATGGTTCTATAGGACTCTTGACTTGTATGGCCCACCGGTACAATATGATTGGCTGGCGATTATTGTGTTTCACTCCCTGTGCCTACATAAATAGTAAATAATAATCATCACAAATAAATGTCCAACCTTAAATATGTGACATTTTAGTCTGAAGAAAACAATGTGCAAGTGAAACCATCTCCTGTGAGAAGCCGCAGAGACAGCGAAGAGGAGACAGCTCCCAGCAGAGGCCTAAAACAACAGTGTCTCTCTGACGGGTGATACACACTGACCAGGCCCCGACCAACCAACCATGAGAAAGAGCCAGTCCCTCCTGAGCAACCTGTCACTGAGCGGCATCCACTACAGCAGCAGCAGAGGAGAGAGGGAGGCGCTGGGAGAGAGGAGAGAATCGCAAAGGTCAAAGGGTTACGGAAAATAGTGAGAATGCAAGGGAATGCTGCGTAGAGTGTTTTCAAATTAGTGCATCAAACATTTGGAAGCAAAAACTGTACAGATGTAAGGATATTGTTGCAATGTAGTTAGTTATGAAGTTTTTGCTTTTTAATATAAGACTATCATTTGTTTTAGGTCATCATTTATAATAGTAGTTGTCTCAGTAACGTTACATGGCCAAAATCAAAGTATTATCAATATGGCATATACGGCTGAGTAAATCGTCTATAAGAGCAGGTCATAGATCAGGCAATTGGAGGCGAGTAAATCACGAGAGCAGACTGTGGAGATTTGAAAAGGCCAGTTAAGCCAACGCTCTCAATTATTCATTTAAAATCAATACGAGCCGAATGCAGCCGAGTGGAGATTAAAGAAAGAGCATCGGGGTGGAAGAGCAGGAATTTCGACTTGCCTCAGTGCAAATCTGTGATCATCATTACCTCCATCCGTAATATATTTTTCTGCTAAATTTGAAGGACAGGATTATTTGAATTTGGAGTCACGCTGTCCTTCTGCCTGGTTTACTGCCGGTGCTTGAGGCTGACAATCGTGACACAAATCAAAGTGAAAAATGTGTTTCTCGATGACTTTCCTGGCTGTAAAACAGAGCTGTAAGAAAATAACAGTTAAAATACATTGGGCTGAAGGAAACTCAGCGTCCAGCTTTTACCTTCTTTTTTTTTTACGCTAGTTGTTAAGGAGGACAGCTGCTGATCGTATCATTTAACACACTTAAGAAGGCCTAAATTTTATTAGTAACGACACCAAGCACGAGCCACAGTGTGTAACCCTTGTTTGAAAGTGCTTCTTATGTCTCAGAGTAAAAAAGCATGCATCATTTCTTTATTTCTTGTTATATATTTTTGTCATTTTTATTTGCCTTTTTTGTGCGGACATTTTACATATTCTTTCCTCATATTTATTCCTAATTGTCACACAGGTTGCCTTGACAACAGGTTCAAGTCTCCAGCTATGTTTTTGGACACCATAGTAAGTATTTATTTTTTGCATATAAAAACAGGTGAGGACATTCGTGTCTGAGCTCCTTGCAGCTTAGATAAGGCAAACAAAAGATACAGAGGGCATCTCTGGAATCGCCCATATATGGTCATGTTTGAAAACAATGTTGGGGAAAAATCTAAACTTTCTCCAATTACTCAACAAACTACTTTAACAAATGCTAAATTATGAATATAGTTTTCCACTAAATATAGATACAAAGACATGGAGAGGGGTAAAGAGGTTCAACAGCCCATAAATACATAAATAACGGAGAATGCTAACATGATGCTACGTAGCATCCATTAGCATCGCGCTAATGCTAGCAGCTACCACTGCCATTTTTTTCGCTTCTACTGAACAATCTGCTTTGAATAAACATCCATATGGACCCGATTTAGACTTGACTTTATTTATATGTGATAAATACCAGAAAATGGCTAAAAAGGGTGAAAAATGGTGTTTCTCTAAAGATTCAATTTTCCCCCTTGACCATGCCACGCCCCTTCTATGACGCGATGCCGTCTGTATCTATGAACAAGACATGATGTAAGATAGTTAGAAGGTCATCACCTCATGACATCAGCAGGTGGTTGGGGAGTGTTTGGAGCTTTTCAGAAAAAGAAAAAACAAAACACAATAGGTATGTTTTTTCATGAGTGAATGACAATATGAAACCCAGTGTGATTTTGGTTAAGTTTTGTGCATTTACACATGTATTTCTACCAATATTGCAGCTCGGTGGATTTCAACTTAGATGAATAGACGTTTAAACAAAAGGAGTACTCTTGGCAGAACTTGACACTGCCCACTGCAAGTATTTCCTTTGTGCTCATTGGCCGGAGGGTTGGAGCGGGATTGGACTCCTAAATGTCACGAGGAGCGTTGGCAACGGTGCTTAAGTGTGGTGACATTCCAGCTCCTCCTCTCTGATCCCGAGTCAGGGCTGTCCGCCTCCTGCACTGACATTTACTGGTGCTGTCCATGTGCCACTCACTGCCGCAAATGTCACTGTAGGGAGATTCATGGCTCTGAATACTGACTACTGGAGCGGGCAGGTGATTGTGTGTGTGTGACCAGGTGGACAAATTAATTTAAAGATTGGCTGACAGTGCGTCCTGTGACTTATTCAGTACCACATTTGAGTGAGCAGTGGCAGAGTGGTAAACATACAACACCCACACAGTCGCTGTAAAACGTTTTTAAATCAAACCTGTGTGTTTTTTATCCATACCTGACACTTTCGAATGCCCGCTTTCTGCAGCCTTCCTCAGAGTTATTTACATGACCAACTCAGTTTCTCTGTTTCTTCAGAAAGTGGGCAGTTGGAAATGTCGGGTATGGGGAAAACTAACACACGGGTCTGATTTAAAGAAGGGGTATTATGCTTTTTTTCAATCACATAGCACCAGTCTATAGCACACTACAATGATGACGAAACCTTCTGTTGGTCTCTAAATGCAGTAAATTAGAATAACTGCCTTGTATAAAAGTGCTCTCTCAAAATGGCTGTAGCGAATGTCTTGAAATAGGCCTCTGTCTCTTTAAGAACCTCTGACCCTTTCCGACACGCCCCCTCCACACGCTGTCTGTGGCTTCAGTGGGGAGGGGGTTCTGCTGAGGAGCAGTGGTTGGTTACTCGGCTGGTGACGAAAGGTCAGAGGCGTCTCCAGGAGGTGGGGGCGTTCCTAGGAGGACTCAGGCAAACCTATCCCTAAAATGGCTGCCATCAGAGTTTTTACAGATTACTCAAAAATATGTGAATGTGCCAAGGCAACACTTCAGGAATGTTTTTAATGAGGGAATGACATAATAACATGATGGAAAGCTTGAAAAAGTCGATTTTGCATAATACCCCCCCTTTAAAAGAAACAATTTTACAGACAGTAGGTTTGAAATATGAGCTTCATACTCCATAAGCCGTGGCCTTCAGTCATTCCAGGCATGCTATTGTCTGGGCTCCAACCAAAGTGAATCTACTATATAACTTGGAGAGAACAGGGACCAAATCAAAGACGTAAGAGAAGACACAAAGTCAACTTTTTCTTGCTGGTTCAATGTCACAGATGTGCAGCACATAATTCTACAGCGGTGATATCCTGGGAGACATGGAGCACATCTCAAGGGCATTGTTTTTCTCTCTTTATGGGCTGCATGAAAAACGCCCTCTCTCCCGCCGCGCCCCAGTACGCCTGGTGTGACCCACATAAAGCAGATCACAGGAGCGCAGTCTCCTCTGCTCTGTTTGTACACACATCATGTCACAGCATGCTGCGTGCCGTTATGACCTGGTGCGGACATCTGCCTCCTGTGCTGCTCCTCTGTTTCTCATTGCACCAGGGATCGTTGTGAAGAAAGACATTGATGCCATCATGAAAAATGCATATTGGTTACATTAGATTTTCTTTCAAACATATGAAATATTAATCATTTCAGTTAATTTTGGCTTTGAAGCTTTTTCTGCAAATGTCAGTAGAATACACCTTTTCTGAAAGTCAGTCACCAGACCTGATAAAAATTATATAGACGATAAGAACATAGTAGATTAAAGGAAATCATGCTGAACAGCACTGGCTCTTACATTAAGGCCAAGAGAATACAACACAGAAACAAGTCTCTAATATCCACATTGATGTTAATGAGTGGATGCTGTGGGTTACAGCTGCATCAAAACAACTGGAAGTTATTTGTTCACTGAAGGCAGCACAGCTGGAGAGCCGTGTGACTCATGTGACATCATTATTAAACAGCTTATACTAGTGGAGTAAATCAAGCTTTAAACAAGGAAACTCTTTATGAGAGCAAATCTGTGTGTGCGTAGTCCAAACCGTGATGTACCGCTCTTGCTTTTGTCAGTTTTGTAAAAATCACTTAGGGTAGTTCACTGCATCAGATTATTGTGATGATTTACGATTACTCTTTCAACATATAAAAAGTCAGTAAAGTGTCTCTACATTGTTTTCAGTGAACTAAAACAAATACATTTCTCCTGAAGTTCTCAGTCCCGTGATCTCTCGCTGCTTTTTCAGTCCCAGAGTTGTGCTGCTCTGGACCAGTCATGATGAATGTGGGACAGGGCCCAGCCTCAGCTCCTGCCATTACCCCGTTACAATTTAT
Organism: Gobius niger; assembly: GCF_951799975.1. NCBI lineage: Eukaryota > Metazoa > Chordata > Actinopteri > Gobiiformes > Gobiidae > Gobius > Gobius niger. The sequence continues at coordinate 29,095,892 of NC_136854.1, forward strand.
TACCCTTTATCTGTGGCGCAATTAACCCCAGCCCCTGAAATAGGGACTTATCAGTCCTTCATTACTAGGACCTGCCCATGTCCCCATCCCTCTCTGTCACCTCTCTCTCACACCTCACTTCTCCTTTAGCACAGGGCTCTCTCCTCAGATCCTTTTAATCCCTCATGCTTCTTTGTTCCCTGTCACACGTAAGCTGACTTTTTCAAGATCCAACGGCAAAGTCAAAGGAATAAAAACACTTTAAGTGTCATTAAAACCAGCATGTCCTTTCCTTTGATTGGGGCTAACAGCAAAACGACTGTCAAACAAAGCAGAACCATTTTGACCTGAACACTGTGGATGTATGTTGCCATTTAGAATAATATTACGCAACAATGGCATCCTTTTGTAGTTCCCTGATTGCCAAAATAAATCATCTGCCTCCCACTGTGTGCAGACTAAAGGTGTTTTTGATCCTCTTTGCCAATAATTCCATCCACCTACTGTAGATTATCCTAACATTGTGACTCAATCGTAACACTTTTCCTTTCAAATTAGACTTGTTATCTACAGTTTCTCATCCTTACTGTACAATGTTTTAAATTGATAAAACAAGGTCTATACACCCTATGGGACCTCTCTTTTGGAAGCACAACCAGACATAATTGATTAACACAACGACAATGCAAACTTGAACCTTTGACATCTCACACTCCGCATTGATTCACATGGGACTGGAACAAAGAGTAAAGTCGATTGTTCTGAATGTTAAAGTAATCATGAGTCCAGTGTCTACAATCCTACATTTGTCATTTTGTTTTGACACTGACCCGTTGGGGTTTCTGTTTAGATGTGCATACACACCAGTCCTTTATTTTTGTTTAGACCTCACCTCATGATCACTGGCTGCCAGATCACTCTCACTCGCTTTGCCATTATACAACACAGACGTTTGTTTTCTACTTTTGTTTACGTCTTTGGTCTATATGGCTCACACACAGGAGAATGCTGCATTTTAGAGCAATAACATTATCATAATATGAATGATGTGCATTGATTGATTCTTCTGTCTGGCTAATATGAGAGTGGAGCTCGGGGCCCTGCAGCAGTAATGTATTCTATAGGGGCTCTTTGTATAAATAATAGGACTAATCTACTTTATTGGTGCATGTCCTGGGGATATCCGCCGAGATTGGGCTGAGCCATCATCACACAATAGCCCTCTATGTTCACCACGCACCAGGTTGCCATTAAGACTTATTCAGATAATCAGTGCCAGCCTGCTTCGGCCATCAGCACTGGCATCCACTCTTGGCAGCTCACTGATTGTTTTTCTCAAAGATTATACTTAAATCTATAAACATCCATAGATATTTTGTTTAATTTAAGCGTATCTGAATATTGATCAAGCATATGTCATGACATTCTCAGCAGTAGCTCACTATTTTCATGCAAACTGGAAGAATGGTATAAAGTTCACGGCCAATCAGAAAAGCACTCTGCTGGATTTATGGCAATGACCAGCCTCAGGTCTCTGCAGTCAAATAAAAACGGCGCTTGTAAATATTACATAAAAAGTTGACTAATGAATGCAGGCCCTGTGCAGTGGCTATGCATGTGTGGGTGTAGCTTTGGCAGGTGGACTTCATGTGCAGCCTCGTAGTGTTACTAGTCCACATTTGTGTTACGTAAATAAATATTCCAATAGACTGGACGGTCACTGTTCTCGCCTCCACCTTTGGCTGCATGTGATGTCATCTTTATAGTGAAGTCATCAAATCACCATGATAACGTAGAATGACTGATGTGTGCTCTGCTAGTAATAAACATGTAATTACCACAATAACCATGCAATTATTTTTATAATCCTCTTACCATGCTATTACTGTGAGAAAAAGTAAACTGCTACCAATTACTTTCATGAATGTCACCACAGAAACAATTTTCCTTTATGGTCTTTGTTAGGGGCAGAGTTTAAATCCTGTTTAAAAAAAAGTGTGTAACGTAAACAAAATACCCTCAACTTTCTTTCCCTCTGGTCCAGAGTTTCCTCAAACGAGCCACCACCCTTGACTGCCTATGCAACTGTGTATACATCCAAATCCATTTGACGTTGTGTAGTTTTAAGCTGGTCCTTGTGGAGAGACACATGAAGAAGAATGAGAAAAGCCAAGACTCCTGCAGTGAACTGATAACACCATAAACCATTGCTCCCAGTCCTTCATCGTGCTCTCCCCGCGCCTCGTGTTTGACAATAAGGGATTTTAAGTGGCGAAAAAGCCACGAACGCGCTAATATGTATCGACCTGAAAAGTGTGATTCCCTCAAAGGATCTCTCTTCAATAAAAAACGCATTACGCACTTGCTGCGTCTTGTCAGCTCCTCTGTGCAGGCTACAGACAGACAAGGATCTCAGAGTGCATGCAGCCTGTTATTTGGATAAAAGGATAAAGTCGGCGAGGAGAGAGTTCGACCCCCAGCGGGCCCCCCAGAGCAGCGGCGTGTTATTCCAAAAGAGATGTTTCCTCTAAGATGCACTTTGAGAGATGTGCAGACGAAAAAATGTCTACAAAGTGTCAGCAACAACTGGACCAGTACATGAAAACTTTTTTGGAACATGGTTTCTCTATAGCAAGGGAACCTGGGGGCACTATGACAAGATAGTGATATACCAGTCACATTTTAATCAAGGCCAAGTGGTGGTATTAGTAGGATAAACCTACTACTACTACTAATGCTACTGCTAAATTATGTAAGTAAGTAAATGTTTTATTTGTCATTGTACAAGCGCACAACAATATAGTGTTCAGGTGTTAGTGCTGAGCCGCGCCACCATTGTGGGCCAACCTGACCAGCATGTTTTTGGAGGTAGAGGAAACCGTAGCATCCGGAGGAATGGCTGGCTGCGTGTTGTCCTCCTCTGATCCTCTGAAACGGTGCAGTGCCTCTTGGGTGTGTCCCTGTTCCAGAGCGTGGTGTCCTGCACTGGTCAGCTTCACCTCCTCCTTCTTCCTCCTGAGCAGCTCCCTATAGGCTCCACAACAGTCTTTCACCATCTTCTGGGAAGAGCTTAGAAGTTAATCGCTTTTATTCTCCAGTGAACGTCCATTAGCCGGAACAATAGTAGCGATAGTGGCATGTGTGGCTTAGCTGTGAGTCTTGCCCGGATACCTCCACGTTTGTTCCTTCCTTGTTTCTTGTAGCGCCTCTTGTGATGCCTCCACTGTGCTGCAGGTGATGGGGGCTCTTCGTGCCACTTTAGTGTTTCAGAAGAAGAAATTTGTAGGTCTCTAATGGGTTTAGTTGATAAGCTAGCTACTTACTTTTAAAAAAGCTGCTTACTTCAAGACCATTATGGACTCTTTGCAGTAAAAATCCACCAATCCCCACAAAAACACGGGAAAGGCGTACAAAGGTATCCAGTAAAACAATGTGGAACACAGAAAAAGTTTGCAGAAAAAGGCAAAAAATGCAGCTGTACCAAAAGAGAGGGAGGTTGCTGCCTGTTTACACGTCGCCAATTATTACTACTATTGCTACTTACTTCTACTACTACTGCCCTGCTGGATCACCCAAGGCTAAATCTAGCACCTATCACCTATCCTTCACCTGATCCTTCTCTGGTGCACTTAAGATTATACAATAAGGCACTGTCACAGTTTTCCCCAACCAGGGGTAAACGTACCCCCAAGCCCGAGGCAGTGCAAATCTTAACATTAAAGGGAAGTTTTTGTGGAAGATTCTATGCATTTAGGATTTTCTTTTTGACCATTTTGACCATAAAATGTGTAGTAAAATAAAGCACTGAAATGTGAATGGTAATGAATGGTTATACATTTTTTGCTGTGCTCTATCAAAAAGACAAATTGCAGTATGGAAAATTTGTAGAGCAACAGTGTAACGCCTCAGTTGAAAATAAAGGCCCACAAAACTGATCCTAACTGCCACATTTTTGTCACTTTTTGGTCGCTCGTTAGTCACTTTTTTGTTGTATTATTGTTGCTTTTCTGGCACGTCTTATGTTGCCTCTTTGTTGCCTTTTTGTCAGGTTTTTGTCAAGTTTTTGTCAAGTTTTTGCCACACTTTTGTTGCGTTTTCATCCTGTTTTTTGTTGCTATATTGCCAATCTGTAGAAAATGTGCTCGCTCAGGTGGAGGTTAAGAGATTAAAAGGCACAAGACTTCCTGAGGACATGTCTTAAAACTAACCTCCAAAGCCTAACCTCTTTATGAACAAACCACAAGTTTAAACAAAGATTAGTTCAAGGATTACAGAGCTGGATGCGTTTGCCTCTCGAGTTATCCTCCGTGCTTTATACTCATTAAACACAACAGAGATGTGTGATAGAGCGAGGAGAGCGGGAAGACAAAGTGACATAGAGAGAATTAGATTGCCTGACATCCGTTAATTGAGCGATCTCCTTTGTGCCTAGCCCAACCCGCCGAGTTTTAATTAGCAGCTAATCAAATCAATACGGAGGCCGCCAAGCAGAGAGGAAGGTGTGGCGACGGCCAGACAGATCCTGGATCTGCAGCCTCTGACCTGTGACTTCCTTGGTAGTTTTTTCAAAGTTGAGTAATGAGGGTCAATACAATAAGTGACTCCTGAGTGTTCGATATGATGCGTTGTTTTATTAGACAATTTTGATGTTGATCGAGTTCACTTAATTGAGTATATTTCGCCCCATAGACTTTCAGATAACAGAAAAACCAATTGCGTTTTCTTAAGTGAGACATCAAGCCACTGGGTGTAAGACGGCACATCTACTCCTCACAGACTGACTTTTTATCACATTCATTTTCAGACAAATAGGTGGCAGCGCCTTCACAAAGAGTCAAGTGTTAATTACACTGATCCATGTCATGATGCGTTTCATCATTTTGTGCCTATTTGGGACACTTCTTCTTCGTTTAGCTTACCAATCCTGCGCCTCTCAAGTCTTGATCTTGACCTCTCCTTGGGCGCCAGCTGGCAGTGATGTTGGGAGTGGATCACCCCGGGCCCCATGGCTCCCACAGCTGCTCTCTCTCCACTTCTGTCAAACACACACATATGTATAAACATGTGTGCATTAAAGCCACTCAGTTGTGTACTTATGCTTAATGTGTCGTTGCAATAGTCCTTTAGCTCCTCATGGTTTCCCATCACAGACTCAAAGCAGTCATTGTTCTCCTTGCCCACATAAAAAGTGATGTAATTGGTAGTATACTGAAGTAATTTCAAATGGTGTCAGTAGGAAAGTTACCAACACATCCCAAAAACATGCACACAAGTACAGTTCTCCACAAAATATGTCAACTCTGCGAAGCTTAAACACCCAATAGGCAGTCATCCAGACCAACATTACTGAAAAAAAGATTTTCTTTCTGGCAACATTTTATTAAAATGGTAAGTATTGAAGATCTCGAAGCCTACACAAGCAAAAGTATGTCTGAAAATTCTCTGTGGCTTCCAGTACGTGCACACAAAGTAACATGTAAACAGCACAATCTGATATGCATTAATCAGATCTTTAACAAATCTTTAGCATGTGTTTAGAAAAGAAAATGCTACACAAAGAAAACTAATGTAGCCAATAAATTGAATTTAAACATTGAAAGACTAAAAATATCATTTTGAAATACTAGTCTACCAGCCATTAAATTAATAAATTGTTTGTTGAGGCATAAATATATTTTGAATTTCAAATCAGAGAGTGCTATGATAAAGTAATATAAACGTTTGGGGGTGGACTGGATGTGAACCTTAAACTTTTGAGTTTTCAGTGCTCTGCTGTATCCATACCAGGGCGTTGGACTGGGGGGCACAGGGTACTGAGTACCCAGAGTGTTGGTGTAAAAGCATTCTGTATTGCACTTTGGTCTTATGTTCATGTGGCCACACCTAAGGAATACACAGGAATGAGGCCACAAATCGTATAATGAATTGTCTAATATAAACTAGTGTTTTAAAGCATTTTAATGCCTATGTCAAAGTCTTGAATTTATCATACCAAGCAAAAATTGCCTGTGTCCCTAGTGCAGCCCTGTGTTCAATAACGTCTATGTAAAAGTATACAGTTTGTGTGACAATGTAAGTTACAATGAAAAAGACATAAACTAAACCACTGAATCTGTTGAGATACAATTTGAACTGACTTGACAAATCACCATCAGGACACATCAAACCCAGGAGTTTTCATTATCAGATTTCCGAAGTGTCTTGGAACACATTTATTATTGATTTATCTGACTGTGTAACTGTAATCAATGTCATCTTAGAAACTTCAAATATAGTCTGTGTAAGACGATTGTGTTTTTGGCTCAACAATGCTGGACAGGGTCCATTTAACCGCCTGTCCTGCATGGACAGGGTTATCTCAGAGGGAGATACCACACCCATCTCAAAGCCTCTTCAGTTCTGCCTCAGGACAAGACTTGCAGAATCTCGATCAAAAAGATAAATCCAACTGACTGAAAGACAGCTTCATCCACCAGGCCGTCAGGAAGCTGAACTCTCCCCTTCCCTCCCTCTGCTGGCCCCCTATCGTGTACATATGTAATTTCTGCTTGTGTTCTACAGATAGTAGAATTGACAGTAAAGCTGACTGAACTTAAATGAATTAACAATAATACCCTTAAAAACACTAAAAGGTCAAATGGTAAGTCTTAGTTCAGTTAGTTTTCAGATAATAAGGTCTATAAATCTAAACAGTAACCTAATCTTTTTACTGATGTACTTACACATTGAGTTTATGGGAAATAGTTAAATGACTCTATACAAATATATAAATTAAAAATAGGTACATCGTCATATATGCCTTTTGCAAACACCGCCTCATAAACAAGGTCACAGTGGCTGAGTTCTCTGGATGCTTGGAGTCATGTTGAAAGTATAAGCAGATTTGAATTACAAAATCCCTTGCGAGCAGAAAAAAGCCCTGTTTTATTTCAGGTATTTTCATAATCTTTGTAAACAGCATGCTTGTGTTCAGAGGGCATAATTGAAAAACAGGCTTACTTCTTCTACTTCACCTTAAAGAGGATGATTCACCATCTGCAAATAATAAAGTAACTCGGATATTGGTCCAGACGGAGACAAGAGCCTGAAGGGAGAGAGAGCGCCAACTAAATTGTCAATCAAGTTTGTAATGCAGGAATGCGATGTATGTTTTAAACAAATATGAAACTACAAAAGGAACAAATCATTTTACAATAATATCAATTATTTATTTGGTCATTGCCTTTTGCAGATGATGAATTGGAAAATGCTTATTGCTTTACTTCAGTGTTATGAAATTATTCCTGTTGTTAACCACATTCATTTAAACTTAAGCAAACTTTGTCTTTGCTTGAGAGCTGGGTTTACCTCAGTGTCAATACTTTCAACAGTATGCAGAGAAGTGTTGCAAGGAAATAGAAAATGTAGTTAATTTGTGAAACTTTTCACTGGCAATGGAAATATAACCTATTCAGATTCTAAACTGCATAACCAAGAAAAACAAGTTCTAAATTAGATGAAAATTATACATATAAGTGATTCAAAATTGCACTTGACTGTATAAATATGAGGTTACCTTGTGCTGCAGTAAAAAGGTAGGCCTAATTATATATTATAGTAATAATATCTTCTCATTTTAGCCTGAGCTGTAATCACTGGTGTGGCCATGCTTTACTGCAAGCACACTGTACATCATCCGCAACCAGCGCTGTAGGCTCAAGGTGATCTATGCCTGCTAAACGAAAGGCCTAATTAATAACAACACAGTCTGTGTGGCACCTTTTGGCCTCACACTTATTATATGTGGATTAGAAGCTGGTGTTTCCTGCTTGTTAATTAACTCTTACTTAACACAGAGCATGGGAGCGCAGCAGCACCTGTCGCCTGTCTGCAGTGAGTGTCCCATGAACCCTAAAAGACTGAAAACTCCTAACTCATAATAAAGGAATAGTCCACCGTTATTAAATATTTAAATATATCCTTAGCTTAGACGAGTTGATGCGTACCTGTCTGGTCCCTATGCGTGCGCTCAATCACGCAAACAGAGCACAGACGGCGTTAGCAAAAGCCTCTCCTCTTCTCATCTATGGATCCAAACGGAGGTGAAGTTAGAAGCAACGAAGATCTTCCACATTTTCCCTATTTAAATATGTTTACATGAGCCTTTACACGATCCAAGTATAGTTAGGCTATGTGCTAACGCCGTCTGTGCTCTGTTTACGTGACTGAGCGAACGCATAAAGACCAGCTACGCATCAACTCGTCTAAGCCCAGGTAAGAACATATCTCAGTATTTAAAAACGGAGGCCTATTCCTTTAAAACTACAAAATAAAAAGTAGAAATACTGTAAAAGAATAATCTTATAGAAAACACATACTCTTATGTTGAACCAAGACAAATTGTTTGGTATTTTTGCAATTTTTGCAATTTTGCAATTGCTTTTTTTATGTGTTTGTTTTCAAATCTTGATTGGGAAAAATAATGCTTACAAATTTTTTATTGAAAGGTGGTACAATGTTGAAATGGTTTAGTTAAATATTGCAATCATATTGTTATAGCAATATTCATATGTGTAACTGTATTTTGGCTCCGAACTGGGTTGGCATACGTATCACTTCGAATGCAAATAGCATGATCTGAACTGGTTTGTTTCCCAAGTCCTATGTCAGCCTTTATTTATTAGAATGAGTACGTCAAATAGTAAGACTAACTTTTGTATTGCTCAACATGGACCCCACCTCCTCAGCTGTGGGAGGTGGTCACCCTACTTTCAAGATACAAAGCACTTACAATGCATTATCCATTCACTCTGTACTGACAACGGGAAATGTAGCTGACAGTGGTGTCTTGCTCAAAGTCACAGCACAGATCGGAGCCAGGATCAATTTGCCAACCTGCCATTTATAAGACGACTGCTCAGGTGATAGTGTGACATATAACTCTACCAAAAGACCTGCATGTTCCCCAATGAGCAGCATCACCTTACAGCAGCAGTCTCGTGGTACTTCCAACTCCACCTGAGCAAGCAGACCCTAAGGAGCAGACGCCCTTGAGGACACCCAGAGACTGCAGGCCAAGAATGGATGGCTGCACTCACGGCTATAAATTCACCGCTTCCTAACTATCTCATTCATCATATGCACACTACACGGCTGCCTCCCACTACCCCTACCTCCCATAGTAAATAAGGCATAGGCAGAGATAGGACAAAGAGCGAAAACATGAGATAAGTCTATCACTGGAATAGCCATATGACAATGTGCAGCCCTCTAATTCACCTTGGATTGTATGAATCCATTGGTTTGCTCAGAGAGAACAACCTTCCTCTGGCACTCCACAAAAGTTACATTTTTATACTCTGAGTTCCCAAGATTCTTTGAATAAACAGCACCTCTCAGGACAGGAACAGCTAAACCCACTGACTGCAACAGCAAGTCTGAGGCTAAGTAAAATGCCACATATTATAAAAGTACCTAAAACAAAGTAAAATGGACAAAAAGAAGAGTTCTCTGTTGCTTCAAAAGTATACATTCTGAGCCAACATTCATGCTGCCTCTATGACATTAGATTTTACTTATATTTACAGAGGCTACAATGTCCAATTAAGACTACTAATTGGAAAATAAATTGTACTATGATACAATTTATAGAAATGTGTGAAACTTGGCCACAGGCTACATTCTTAACCATTCAGAGTAAGCAGTGTTACATGACAGTTCAAGCTGTATGTCGCTCCTGGTATTTGCTCTACAGGCCCCATTATATTTTGAGAATTTGCTTTTGGGTTAGCAAACTACCCATTATATTACAAAGAAAAGAATAGGCTATAATTTAGATTTCATATAGACACAACACAACAGCCGCTTTATCTCTAAATCTAACACATTAGTCTGGCTCTTGTTGACTGCCTGAAGAAGTTTCACATCAGCACCAGGCGACATGAACCATGTTCCTGCTGCCATCAAGTGGCGTCAAAAGTCACTGCACAGTTAACACATGTTCAGATCTCTTAGCCTTTGCCACAGCCAAAGCACCAGGCCTGCTCTGATGAAGTGGATTGGAGGATGTCAGTCATGTCATTTCCACATAATATAATGATTCGGGCGTTTTTAAGCTTTTGCTTCGGCCCACTCCTTTTGAGCAGAATTTCAACTGCACAAATAAACTAAACATGAGCAAACAGGTCAACAAGGACATTTTTTATAGCAGAGTTGAAGACTTCGGGCTTTAGGCCTGTCCCGTTAAGAGAGTCCTCTGACCATGAGCACGCTGTCGTATTGTCAGAACACAAGGACAATCCTGTCAATTGTGCAGGTTCATGCATACAGATCATTGCTGCAGGATGAGGGTATGCAGGGCCGGCCATAGCCAATTTGGCGCCCGAGGCAAGATTGATTTTGCAAGTAGTTCTTTCATACGGTAGCCTACGTTTTACTTGAGTAATATTAAAATGAAACCCTGTCCTCGAGTAAAAAAAAAAAGATCTTTACGTGCCAAATCTTTATTTTGACCCTTAAACGGGTGTCTTTTACTTTATATTTCGTTTTTGTTCCCTTAAGTCTTTTCTGTGGAAAATATTAAATTTTTCACATTTCGTTTCTCATAATTGATGTCACTACTGAAACACCTATGCCCAGTTACTCAGTACTCACAGTACTAATGTAACATTCTCCAGTTATTATGTGGGGCTATACTTTACGTGTAGTAAAAACGTAGCATTAAGTGACGTTTCTCTTGAGTAGGCTAAATATTTGGCTACTCTACCACCTGTGTTGACATTGAGAAACGTACAAATTCAGATCTAAATCTTAATACTAAACCTTCAAGCGCAGCTCAATTGCCCAAGTGTTTAAAGCATTGGAAGTTCATTGGCACATCTGAAGAAATGAGTTTCTTATTCACTTTACAAGGCAGTGTGAAAGCGTTCCTGTCCCAGGAGAAAGACGCAGGCTGAATTAATTTTTTCAAGCCCATGGACGACAGCACAGTGCATTAGCGGCTGTTAGAGTTCATTCTCTAAACTGAGGTCAGCTGACCTTGAAGACACCTGACAGGAGAAACAGGAGTGCACAAAAGGTCTCAGCTGTGGGATCGGCCATTATACCTGCCAACACTAGACACCTGGGACCTTTGAAACACTGCTAAAACTTTTATCTTCAAATTAGATCAATGCATAGCATTTCACCCAAAAATAGAACTTTTGTTGCAGTATTTTTCCAATCACGTGTGTTTGCTGTGAGCGGCCCACCTCCTCAGACCTGACTAACTTATTGGAGCGAGACGTCTCCAGCTCATCTCTATGGGGATGTCGACAAAAGGCAGACAAATATGAGATTTAAATAGAGCAGGTCTTTGTCCAAATCCATTCTTTGATTACCCACTGTAAAAAAAATCATTGTTGTGCCGAGCTGGTCATTAGGAGCCTTTTTTGTATTCGCAACAGTCCAATTCAAAATGTTACGTAGTGTGCCTTTAAGAGTGGACAGAATATTATGGTTTTGACAGCAATAATTTGCTTTATCCAAGCACAACCCTCATAAAGCCTGTATTACTTTAGGGTCATATCCCAAAATCCTGCTCCATGAGCACAGACATGCAATAATTGAAGCCAGCAGATTTCCTTGGTTGTTTTTATTTGCAGTGTACATGTTAGAAAAAGAATCCAAGGATTTTGCCTCCTGTGTGTTTCCGTCTGGCCTCTTCATGGTCCATGATGCCAGCTGAGGTGGTCAGCACTATGTATCTGTGGAAACAAAGCCAGTGATCACTTGTCATGCAGCCTTAATAGCTTTACAAAGTCTAACCAAAAGAGGGCAGCGCACGATGAAAATAAAAATAAGCCTCTAAAAACAGTGATTCTCAAACTTTACACGCTAGATTCTCAGATCTCATAATTTGACCAACCAAACACCACCAGGCCTAGATCAAGATTAAAATCACTAAAAACAGGTCTACAAAAGACGAACATTGATTAAATCATGTCACCAACTTAATTACCAAAATTTATATTAAATGATATCCAATTCAAATTAACTTTATCCGTTAGGAACCTCATTTGCAGGGAAACTGACGGTGCAGACCTAATAACATAGCACATACCAATCATGCCCATTGCCATAGTAGATTAAAATAAAGCATAAAATCGCAGACTACCATGAACCCCCTGAAGAAGCCCAAGTATCACCTGTGGAGCATGAACTACTGCTCTAAACCAATCATTTCAATACGATGCATCAAGTTAACTCAGGACTGTTACCTCAACACCAATAAATTAACCACTTCACAATGCAGAATAAATTGCCCATTTGGTTTCACAATAAATTCACTTCAGCCTTTAGTAGATGGGCAATGCATCTTGAAGAAAATACTGGGTGTATATTTCAGTGTAGCGATCAAAATATATCTGACAAATCTAGATCAATTGTACAGTGTCAGTACTTTATAATCCAGTGACAAAAGGTTCAATCACAGCAAATGCCGTCACCAGTTTCAACAAGTCATGATGCACATAAATGATATCCAAAAGCAAGACGTCCAGTCTTCAATAATCACATGGATCAGGTCATAAACCAAAATGCAGCATGCACCATTATAACCAAACTATCACATAATACTGCCTCTCGCTTTCTCTCCATTAACAAAGGTAACAAAAGCATCAATAAGCTACAACTTTAGGTTGGCCCCTCATATGCATAGTGCATTCACCTATTAGTTCACTTGAATTATCTTTGCACCTCTCTATGCAATTTAGCTACACAGGCAGCGAGCAAGTCGAATTTAATGCCTAATATCTTATTGCCACAAACACAGGAAAAAACAAAACAGAATTGGACATAACGGCCAATTTCACTATAACTTTAGTATTTTCAATTAACTTTTACAGTAAAACTCAATGACATTGAGCAATGTCATAATTTCCCAATAAATTTAAATTTGACTTAATGCCCTGTGAAAACCCTGAACTAATTACATGTTTGTGATATTACAAAAGGCAATCATAGACGAAATGATTGAAGATTGACGAAAAGAAATACATATTTCTTTGGGCTTTCTGTAACAAGATTGAGTCCATCTAACCCCCATGTCTGCAATGCTGGGTAAAAAGGACGTTACGTTTATGCTGAACCGATGCCATGTTTTTTACACCCCTTTTCAAATGGAATATCACAATAGCATAACCAAAACCACATAACCAATAAAACCTCTACAATAGAGGACATACACCGATTACTAGGGCTGGGACCGTTAAATGATACCAATTTGGTCAAGCTTTGATGCCTGTTGTGTCCAGGGACAGCATTAAAAAGGGTACTTGGTAGTTTTACCTCAGATAAATGGAATTTAAATGGATTACTCTTTTAAACAAATGTGTTTTCTAGTTCTAAATGCTGAATATTTTAGTATAGGTATATATATATATTTTTAAAAAAAAGTATTGTTCAAGTATCGGTATCATAACCCAAGTATCGTTAAAGTACCTGTAATGGAAAAACTTTTATGGTATCCAGCCCTACTGATAAGTGATATAGAGATCCAAAATCAAAATTAAGCCACCAGGCTGAGATGCTACCCAAGTTAAAAGCAAATGAAAAATTCTCACCCGAACTGTCTTGAGGGCAGCAAGTTGTTCTGCCACTTCTCCAGATCCTTCAACTGAAGATCAAAACGTGGGCTAATCACACCACACTGGGGGAAAAGGACAATGTTAAGATGCAAAGAAATACAAAAACAAAGTACTGTGAAATATAACTACCAAGCTAATTCGTATTGCAGATTCTTACCTTGTTCAGTCTGCCTGTGAGATTGACGACTATTTTCCCGGCTCTATGGTCGTCGATAATCTCAAACTCACCAATGTAACCTGTAATACACATTCACTGGCCTTTAGATCACAAGTTTGAAGACTTGCGGGTAAACACCGTACTTTATTTTACAGTCTCTCTTCAGTACAGTCGGCGACACCGTGTAAAATAGTCCATCCACCACCATCAGTTTGGAACTTCATCAGACATGGATGACACTCACCGTGCTTCATCATGACGGTCAAGAAGCGCACAATGACCTTGGAGCAGGGCCTGATCAGAACCTGGCGTTTCCCACGCTTCTCTGCATTGTTGATGCTTTTCAAGGCATCTGCCAGAACGTTCATGCGCACCATGATGCCTGCAGACAAAGAGGAAGACAAATTATTATATTTCCATATTATCCAAGATCCATTACAAGTGTAGGGATTTAACTGATGTGTTTGTAAGCAGTGAAAATCAAATCAATGAGACAGACGATTAATTGCCTAAAACACTTTATGTCACACAGTAACTTCACTGTTATGGGTTTGCTTTGACTGATGGTGGCATTGGACTACCATGTAGCTTACAGTTCACCAATTCAAATGCCTCAGCCCAGCTAGTCCAAACAGTTGTATTTACTCTTATTTCAGACAGACAGACAAGTTTGCCAAGCCTGGAACAGCTTGAATTCGGAAGAAAGCATGTCTCTTTGGACGCTCAAGAGCTACCATTAGCATTTTAGCAAGAAATTCACTGAAGACGTAACCAACGGGTCTGGCAACAGTTGAATCGTCCGCGTTACACAGGAAAAATATCGCAAATGGCTACGGGCATTATTTCCACAGTGGTATTAAAGATAGACGTTTTCAGCGCTCTAAAAGCCAATACAACGGAATGGGTCTCGAACGCACCATCTCAGGGGCCGAGAGAAGACGCTGCCTGGTGCAGTGTGGAAATAGATATATCTTTGTATATATTGTCACAATAATGGCCCACAAGGACTCTCCAAAGCACGGACAACTGCAAGATTGTTTTTATGTGCTGGATAATACTTAGATGCTTGAGATATTTGATAGATTGAATGAAGCCGTGTTAAAAGACATCTTACCGGTTTTGCAATATGGCGGAAAGAGGAAGTAGCGTAAACTCGCAGTGCATTATGGGAAGAGACCCGAGATCTTTTCAAAGGGAGATTCCGAGAGATGTCAACCGAACACAGTCTTCGTGATAAATTATTATTTCTTGTCACGCTTGTATTTTAATGCTTTTTTACATTTTGGCTAGGGGACTGCAGATGAAAAGTCGTTTTTTTTTTGGTTAACCATGTTTGTCCATGTGTTAGCCTATATGAAATTGCACTGTCCCCTTTTAAATAAACCAATCTAATCTAATCTAATACAAGCACTTATTTTATGACAGATTGGTCCTCATCCAGATCCATTCTTTGATTACCCAAGGCAAAAATAGCATTTTCTGTGTCACGCTGCTCTTTAGGAGCATGTGTTGTACTAAAGGCAACAGTATTGTCCAAAATGTTGCGCAGTGTGCTTTGAATTAATTGCAATTAATCGCATCTAAGCATCATTTGTTTAGGGGTGGTATTTCTTTTTAAGAGGTACATTTTAGATGATTCTTTGCATTTTTCTATATTTTAACTTATTTGAAATGGAGATGTGAGACCTGTGTGATCATTTCAAACACTTCAGAGACATTAGCAGATTTATTTTGGAGAATGATCTTTTTTAATCGCACTAAACCTTATTTAATTATTTAATCAGAATTAATTGCGGAAATTCCCTTCCTTCCATTCCTTTTACTATTATGTTTGTTGAATATCAAGTCAATATATTGTAATATATTGTAAAATATATTGTTATGCTGTTGAATTCTTGAAATCTCCACAAACACTGCTCATTAAAGTGACTTTTGTGTAGTGTAAAAATATATAGCTAATATTACGATTTAGGAGAAGCAGGAAATTTACAGGCAACACTTTGCAGTTTGTCAGCCTAGTAACCTATGACAATGGGTATAATTCATAGGGTTAAAATTATTGTATATAAGTTATGTTTACATAAATGAGATGGCTTTGCTTTGTTTGATAATCCCAGAAAAATATAGTCTTTGTAGTGATGTATAAACTATAAGAAGTTCATCTAGACCTTCATTCTTTTTGGATGTATAGCTACATTTGTGTGTTGTCGGAATATGACAGGCAAGCATTAACCCTAGTAAATAACCTTAAAATCATATTATTTTATTTAGTTCAAACATGTCACTATGAGTAGTTACTGTTAAATACAACACTTTTAATACAACACAATAATAAAAGCAAATCCCTGTGATGAAATCCACAAATACAACAGGTATCACAAGCACCCTTAACATGCTCTGAGTCTAATGTTGCTGTGCATTGTAATTGTAAAGTACATTTGGAACATTCAAAATGTTGGTGAGCTGTTTACACAGAGCAGCACAGATTTATAAGTTACTTCTGTCTATAGTCCAGTAGTGGGCGTTACACCATTCAGACAGCCACCTTCAAAATGATCTTTGTCAGACCCCCATGGAGAATATTATGGAATGCATAGCAGCAACAAGTAACCAGATGTACTGTACTATGTTTGTGGTTACAATCAATATTTAACATGTGTTCACACAACACCAAGCTTATGTAGGCCTACTATGTCTTCTCATAAGTTCCTGCCTTTTCACTTAGCCACCATTGCTAACCATGCTAACCAAGGAATCAGCATCTTCTTGTGGATCTATGCCCAGACTCTGCAGGTCCAGGCCCATGGCTACCAGCATTTGCAACAGGGTGAGCTCTTGCTGAGTGGTCTGGTCTACCAAGGCTGGACATGTCGGGTTGCACTGGGGCCACTGGCAGGTGTCCACTAGGTGGAATGGGCAGCCTCTGGCTGGAGTCCTGTTGTTACGTGTTGCCTCTAGATTCTTGTCCCAGCATTGTAGGGCTCGGGGGAGAGAGGTGCCTTTTACTTGAAAAGTTATCCAGTTACTAAAAAGCAGAACAAGTTGTAAAACAAAAACTCTTTAATGGCAATAATGGATAAACAACTGTAAAACACATAGGTTGTAGTAAAGAACAGAGCATTTTAAGTGACAGTCTGAAAGATTGCACAAGGACAGAGAGAGAGAAATTTAAAAGTAAACAATCAAGCCCCTCCCCACCACCACTCCCTCCTTGATTGGACTTGGAAGCCATTCCTTATTTGCAAAATGAGGTAGCCTCCCCTTTCTCTCCTGATTAGGACCTGACAGGCCAGTTCACAGACCAGCTTGTCTTATTGTTCAAAGGGATGGCATCGGGGATTATAATGAGTTACTGAGATCGCCAAAGGGGACTTAAGACATTGTTTATATTAGGTCTTTTAATTTTGTAAATATTCAAACTTACACATTTAGCTTCAGAAAATATTGGAGAAATGATATCCTTACCTTTTAGTGAGCATCGTATGGGAGAGGCAGGATGGAGCAAACACAGCCCTAGAACAGATGTATGATTTTGTTTCATTTTTGTATCAGTTACGCTTATTAATACTGTCATAGCTACATTGTAAACATACGTGACATCACTGAGAGAGGTCTTTAGCTCCCGACCCAGGTTCTGAATGTACTGCCATTGTTCCTGTGACATTCGCTGGCTGCCCATATAAATGTTCTCCACTCTCAGCTGCTCCTCATCAAAAAGCCACTGCACCACAAACAAAGGGGCTACAAAAAAAAGATGTATACTCAGCATTAAGATAGATTGCACACATACATTTTTACCACAAAGTGTTTTGAAGTTTGAATTTACATGTCATTGTAGAGTACAGTTTATGACCAAAGAAGCATTGCCAGTCTTCTCCTTTCTTATAAAGCTGCCGACATCTCTCAGGAACAACTCCACTCCACAATCTGAGAATATAACCATATCACGTTAATGTCCAAACAAACATCTATGTTGCTTGTTTTCTTTTAACTTCAATAAAAATCTAATTTAAAAAAAAAAAGAAAATGGAGAAGGCACTAGTCACCTGAGTCCAATCTTGATGGCGTCCTCAGGGGAACATGAAACTGTTGCGGGGCAGTTTGGGGATCTCTGTTGTTTACTTTCAAGAAACCATCCTGAATCCACCAGGCCTCGTACCTGTGCCTCTGCCCCCATCTGCTCCAGCTGACTGGCCACTCTGTCAATGTTTAGTAAGACACCTGTCCCTCCAGCACTGTGGACAAGCAAAACTATTAAATAGCTTGAATTAAGTCAGTAGTTAGTAAAATGCTGCCCTTTGTTGACAATGACACTGCTACAGGATTTTACCGTGCCAAGGTTGAAACAGATGGTGCTTAAAAAAGTATTGTTCATTGTTCAGAGTTGACTGCAAATGTCTTTATTGCTCAGGGTTCAAAAAGGTGTGACAATATGGTCCTGCTCCTGTTGTTTGTGACTAAATAAAGGACACCTACACATATACAGTATGTTGTTGACAGCAGGGATTCACCTTGAGCCAGCCAGCATGACAACCTTGGCCTGTTTTATTCCTTTAGGGATCAGGTCTTTGATTACTTCACGAATGATCAGGGACCCCATGAAGGTGTATTCAGCTGAGGGGAAGATAAGGTGTAGATAAGGCTTCCACATCTGAACAGTGATATAAATTATATAAATGATCTTATTGGTCTTTTTTTAAATGCTAGTATATTAATAATTGATCATCACAATTATGTATCACAGACACAGTGTTGGGGAGTAAATGAATACAATTTGAGTAACTGTATTCGGGTAAAGTTACTCTCTCATTTGAGGGTTTTTAGAGTACAGTTACTTTCCTAGTCTCAAAGGGATACATTGCAATTAATTCATAATTACATTTCAGTTTCATATTCATAAGTATATTCATAGCTCTATGCTATTTTGGGCTGTGGGCATTTGCAAAGTGCTTTCATGCATTCTGAATTAGTGGCAAATAAGTGTAGCTGCATGTTTTTAATCATACACTTTAATGCATGAATATTATGCAAATCAACATGAAAGTGTTCTAAGTATTCAGAATACAGTACTCTGATTGGACAAAGTAGCGAAATACGTTACTAAACGCATTTTAAGTCAAGTATTCAGTATTCTGTAACTAAATACATTTTCAAAGTATTCTCCCCAGCACTGCACAGGCATGCATCATAGTCATCCTGTAATGCATGAACACTGCACTGAATTAAAAACATACTTGTATTTGCATTTCGGTCTTTCTCTTTTTCTCTGCCTCTTGGTCTTGGCGGCGGGCTTGGAGCTGGCCCTGTACCACTCCACACATCACTCGAACAGTATGGAATAAATCTGTGAAGACAGAACTGTGTCATCTACAACACAGTCAGTTTCTGATGGCACTGGGAAATTAAAAAATAATATTTACACAATGTTAGCATTATGCCAGTGTGGATTTTCCTCGGCTTGAGAAGACAATATGCCACTCCCTGTAAACATAGATTATAGTTAGGCCACAGCCGTAGCTCTGTTGAAAATGTATGTCAAAAAGACAGTAACCTCTCTTTGTTTGGGGCCACAAGGATGAGCTCATCAGCCGTGGCATATTTTGGTACCTGAAATCACAGGTCTCTCTACTGTAGCAGCACCATCCTCCTAAAAATATAAGCACTAATATTAGGCTGTCACATCCGACACACTGGACTCTTTAGGAGGTCCCTGTTTAGCCCATACAAAAGCTTGTTAGATATGTTGCGGCTGCACCTGCAGATAAACATAGTGATGACTACATCAGACGCATTCACATGATATGCCACAGAAAAGGTACCTTTGCTTTCAGTTGCTCATATGTACATGGAATTATAATTTCCTTTCTTAAAGAGTATTACACAGGCAAGCAAGATCGTATTAAAGCTTCACAATCCAAAAAACAATATATTCACCAAAGTGACAAGCACCCACCAAAAAAAGGACAGATGACACCCCAAATTCCATGTGTGTGTGTGTGTGTGTGTGTGACCTCTGAGCTAGGTCAGCCAGTTGAGTAACTGAGTTTTTGATTACTCACCTTCCAGAAATAACAACCACCTACGGCTCCCTCTGAACTCTTTTAGGTAAAACCTGCGGCACCACAAACAAGCAGAACCATATAACTGATATATGACCATCCAAAAAAGTATCTCATCATTTCATGAAGAGCATGAAATGATGAGGTGATGAGAGAGAGATGCAGGGTGTCTCACCCGGCTGCTGTTCCATCATTACATGTGACTTGAGTGTTTTTGAGGAAGTGCAGCCTCATCTCCTCTGTCTGTTGTCTGGTGCTGCCTGCTCCTGCAGCTCCTGCAGTAGCTCCTGCAGAAGTTCCTGCAGTAGCCCCTGCAGCTCCTCTGTTCCCAATGCCCCGGTCTCGGCTGGAGCCTGCAGGCGCAGTGCTTCTAGGAGCCAGATCTACCTCTGTGGAGGACTGGACACTTTCTGCTCCAGGCGTCTGTTTGGTGGACTTACCACCAGTTTTGGCATTGTTCTGACGATTGTTCTGGCAAACAATTACCCCAAGCAAAAGCAGAAAAGCTACACAGCCAAGTATCTTCATGTCTAAGGAAAAATAAACATATAATTGTTGTTTCACATGCCAGTACTGACCCACAAATTATTCAATATTTAATACAAAATTTTAATGGACTTTTTACTTCTATCTTTTGTAGTAAAATATTATAATACTTGCTATGTGTGAAGAGACCAACCCACATGCATGTTGAGTCCAGACTGACTTACCTGAAGTGAAGCAGTGGTGCTGGTGGAACAGCGCTATGCTCAGGTGCAGAGTAGAGTGCTGGTGGTCAAAGAGAATAAGTCTGGCTTTTGATGAGGATTCAAACGGCGGTCAGCTTTATAGTGCCACCATATGGATCAGATTTCTTGCTGTTTTGTGCTGAAGCTTCTGCCAGGACCTTAGATAAGCAGCTGACGACACGCGGCAAGGGGAGGTCCTGATGTGAGGAGAAAAGATAACACACATATCTTGTGCACACGCTCACCACAAGCTCTTTCCCATTGGACTGTGGATTCAGAAGCAGCTCTTCAGCGTTCAGTGATGGCCAGTGATTTGATTTTAACATCTACAGGACTAGCATAACTGCAAAGACCTTCTGCGTGGTATGTGACCCCAGGGTCATTGGAGCACACACCTCAAACGGTTTTTGACACAGGAATGAAGAGGATGCAGGCTGTGGACTGGTCAACGCACTGAGCAGGTGCATGACATCATGCGTGTGGCATCAGGCTCAACATGCAACATCACTGCTTTCACTTATGATCCAAACTCTTTCAAACTGATCATTTAGCTGGTTGATCACATGCATTTTCAAAGTGGATCTGCTTTAGTCTCATCAATAAAAACAAGTCAGTCTAATATATTATACAAGTGTCAATATTAGAATGTAAACACATCATTTCCATCTATCTTGAACTGACAGTGACGCAGACAGTGCAGTTTGCAATTGTAACAAAAATTGCGAACGAGGAGAATCTGACACTGATCCTCTGGGATGGCTGTAGGGTGACGCACCGCTGATCTCTGAAAGATCACAACCCCAGGACTGTAAAATTCTCATCAATGAAATGCACACCATCCTGACTTGTCAATCACAACAAATAATGATCTCTTGGAAAGCTGCAGCTCAAGGGCCCATATGGGGGCTCATAAGGCTGCAGGCCTCACACAAGGGAAACCATGATTGCGACACACAGATTAAACTTAATTACACAAAACATAATAAGTTATATGGAAGTACGTTTTTCTTGTGAAGATAAACAATCAAAGCACATTCAACTATATAAAAGAACTGAAGGGACTATGTGCCTACGTGTGTACCCCAAGTGCATCACTACAGTGAATTTGATCTACTGAGCTGAACATTTCTTCATTCCTTAAGTTGTCTTGAAGCATGCACTGCATCTGTCTTCCAAGAAACCAATTCCACGGTCTGTTTTACAGATACCGCAAATATCTCAAAATCATAACGTATCGCTGTCAATCAATCATTGTGTTACCTCAATATCACAAACATATAAATGGCCTTGTTAGTATCATCTGAAGCACTTTATAGCATGTATGTGACGATATTTCTATTTACGGCAGAAAAAAACTTCTGACACTAATGCTTCGCACTGACCACAAAGAAACATTTTACATAATCAGAGGCAACATGTGCAAGGGTCCCACACAACAAGCTGAACTTCAGCCTGACAGGGCAACAACAGCTTGACCCCTTGAGCAGCATACAAGACATTCTTCTTCTCTTTGTTGTTATTTTTCACAGCCAACCTTCAAGGTCAGGACACCTAAAGCACGGGTGGTCCGGGCACTTTATCTGCTGTGCATGTGTGTCATCACTGGACTCAGGACTTACGAGCTCGGCCACAGAAAAGATTATTTGTCCGCTGACGACTTTAAAGAAGGTCAACCCCATGTCTGTTAAATGTTTGGTTCTCATTAGAATTACATACAATATGGGAGGCCCTGAGATGTTCCTGAAGAACATTATGTGTCCCCACTAAGACCTGAGGTTGTGCAGTGCTCTCAGAGCAGTCGTGTTGCGTGTAATTTGACAAACTGAGACAGCATCACTTTGAGTACAGGCTGTCAGCAGCAGCACAGGGCACAGCTGCACAGAGCAACCCATGATAAATAGGAGATAGGCATCTTCAGCAGCCACATGAAAACGAGCCTCCAGTGAGAGATATGTCATTTATCCTGAGTAATACCGCTACTGAATCAATAGACGACAGGGTGGTCTTAGAAGGATCAGTGCAAAGTGCTATGCCACTACAGGAGGCCAGCAGGTGGGGCAGCCACAGCAAGCCTCAAACCAGGTGTTAAGAAGCCATGCATGTTAACCTTTCGCAAACTGTCGATACATCAGTTTGACAGACGGGGAGTGCAGCAGGGACAACTGTTAGATTTGGGGCATTGATGAAACAGATTTGACCAATTAGAGTTGAAAAGCAAACCTTATATGTATATCTATATGCACCTCATAAATTCTATTCACTTTATTATCCTACTCTCCCTGACCATGATCAGACAAGGCAAGATTGTGATGATGTTAGAACCAAGGTCATATATGGACAAAAAAAAAAGCATAAAATGTAAACATTTGTACTGGCAAAGCAAGGATAGAAACTGTCATTACTTTTTCAGTTCTGAAAATCTGGCATAATTAGTCTATCTCGCCATCTGCTTTTGACTCAAGGTCTATCACTGATGATGGAATTATCATGCAGGGATTGTTTTTAAAGGCAGTGTCAGAATTCAGCGCCAAAGTGGCCTTGGAGAGGTGTTGGATGAATCAACAAGCTGTCAGCTCAGTGATGGATACTACTGAGGGTCATGTCCTGTTCTCGACTCACCGAATACTCTAATACACTATAGAGTGTCACAATTTCATCACATACAGCTGAAAAGAAAAGCAAAGAAAAAAATGATCAGTGTCAAATTTCCACAAGAGTATATGCAGATTAAACTTGTGGTGCACCTTGGTAATTACTATTTGTTTAACTCTGAACAGCCTTGTTTAGGGTCAGTGCATGTGAGGCAGTAAGTCAGAGATTCCCAGTGAAGTGATGTCAGCCCTTTACATCATGTGTTGTCAGTATACATGGTGAAGACACGCCGGCACACAGTCACAGCCCTCTCCTAGTACACACCCCCAATCAACCAAAATATTTGACATGCATGTAGCATGTATGTGAGCATGCATATGCATTACACACAGTAATAAAAGCATCTAACCTAAGTACTTTAAGTAATCACCTTAACATGGCCATCAAAGCCTCACAGCTTTTGAGGTATGACATGACATCACATCACATCACACAACAGATATGTTTATGTATACACATAACACAGACCAGTTAAACTTCACTATTAATAGCATTGGCTAAGCCTGGAAAATCTGGAACAAATCAGATTAATGAATCACCTTCATCTAAAACTATGTAGCACCTAACATCAGGTAAAACAGCAGTGTGTGCATATGGCATACATGCTGATATACCTTAATTCCAGTGCTTTATGGCTGTCATACCAATAGAGGACACTCTACACAGGGGGCATCAAATGAATGGAGCGTGTAGAAACCTGAGCGCTTACCTCAGTAGGTACACATGCATCACCGCCACGTGTTACTTTGAGTCTCCATTTCATCCAGTTAAGATGTCAATCATGTCTTGTCCCACTTCAGCACTTTAAATGATGAATCTGACATGCACACATTTCAAGAAGGAAACAGTGTTGTCTGCAAAAAGCAATTAAATAGACTGAGTCAAATACTTCATACAGTATTTGCTGAACTACAAGACTGTGATTCACTTTGTTCTTTAAAATAGCACAATCAAATGAAGTTTTTAAAAAAAAGTTTGCTTGGCCAAAGCCAAGAAAGAATACAACTTGCATCCGAAAGCTTTTATGGCTTATAAAGAATTGTTTTATTGGAAGTATCAAAATTTACAACCTCAATTCTTCACAGGAGTGGATTTTATAGCCTTTTTACATTCTTGTTGCCAGGTTCTCATATGTTTCAGCAAATTCCTTCTGACACTATTCAA
Source organism: Gobius niger (assembly GCF_951799975.1). Lineage (NCBI taxonomy): Eukaryota > Metazoa > Chordata > Actinopteri > Gobiiformes > Gobiidae > Gobius > Gobius niger. The sequence continues at coordinate 29,120,235 of NC_136854.1, forward strand.
AGAACTTAAAGAATTTACAAAAAGGCTGAAAGGACAATGTGCAAACAGAGAGAGCAAAGTGGTGCTTTTTAACAGCCCAGTCCCTGATCTACAGGGGCACACATTTTTTTTTAATGAGGTTGCAATTTGCGACGTCCTTTTAAAATCTTTGGCCACTCATCTCTATTTGCTGTAACAGTCACATGAGCCCAGCGATCAGTTTTATTCACCGATACATTTCATCACCCTAGATGGAGTTGTTTTACAGGTGTAATTTGTTTAACAGTTGCACCATACGCTAAAACCGTCACCACTGTTACTCTACAGTACAAAAAGTATAGAATGATGTTTGCTAAATTTTAAAAGCCACATAACCACTGCTCATGTTACATTATGTAACCATTTGCCTAATGAGCATTTGCAGTCTCACATTAAGATAAGCATATTTTCACCCCAGTTATGAGTTGGTTCAACACTGTTTAGTGGTCTGAACAAACCTCCATTGCAACCAAAATAAAGATAAAAAAACTCAATGTGCTGCTATATATAGTTTTTTTTTTAACTTTTGCAAGTTAAGACATGAGACAGGTTGGTTTTATTTACAAAGATTTGCCCAAATGAAAATGTAAAGTACACCTGTAGTACAGGGTACATAAAATTAACGGCATATATTCTGTATCATATGTAGTTTAAAACTTTAATGTGTGGAGTCTCAAGAAGCATAATTGTCATTTTAATGCACTTTATTACATATAGAGATATTAATGTATACAAAACAAATACTTTATATAACTAGATCCGCTGAGAAACTGATATTGCAGCTTTACAGCCCAGTTGTATTGCAGTTTTTAGGAGCCAGTACCCAGGTATCTATAACAGACAAAAAAACAGCTTCAACTTCCATTTAGAAAAAACATGAAATATGTATATGTATTTGTAAGTCTTTGTATTGTATTGAATTGAATTTGAATATTTATTTAAAATGAAAACAAACTCACAGTTTCAGCATCATGCTCTAATCCTGTGTCGTGATGCTCCATTTCCTCATCTCTGAACTCTTTTATCATCTACCCAGGAGACAGATTATCAGATTGGGGGTTAACAAATGTTTTAGCATCATTTAATCAGTTCTATAGAAAATGCAGACTCACTTGTAAAAGGTCAGTGTATCTCTCGGGGTCTTTCTCCATTAGTGCTCTGATCTGACTGTTATAGTGTTCAGTGATGCTTTCCTCAACAGCCACTGTGCAGGCCATCGCCCCCTCCTTCCCCAGTAAGGCAGTAGATGCTCCTGCAGTTTAAAATTAAATGATGCATGTGCGTTTAAAACAACATTAACCCATGAACTACTAAGGTAAGGACAAACCTAAAACATATCCAGCAATATTCCACAAAGGAAGAAGCGCTGTTGGACGAACTCTATTCTCAGCAAGTATTTCGTTAAATCTGTCAAGGTGTTTCTTTTCTTGATTCCACATATCCTGAAAAAACAGTGAAAAGCCATGAAAACACAAATACAGACACAGTCACGATTTAAGTACCCATTGTCTTCAATGTAATAGAGTTGGTAATGACGACTCATCAGTGCCAATGCCTACCTGTATTAGAGGTCCAGTCTGAGACCGTCCCAATACTGCCATCTGCCCCGCGTATATTCGGTTGGCCCCGTATTCGCCAGCGTGGTCCACGCGCAGCATCCGGGCCAACATCTCTCTCTCATCGCTGTCTCGTGGGGGCGGGATCACGCTGTAGCCCCTTGAGCTCACCAGAGGGGGTACTATTTTATATTATGTTTTGAGGAAATGTAAAAAAAACTCACATAATTAGAAACGGTGACCAACTTACCTAAATTGATGATAAAAAAAACACATTTCACAAACAAGCTTTACTCGCACTCAAATTGCGAGTTCTGTTTTTAGCAATAGCTAAGCTAACTGCATTACAACCATTGCTTTTTAGAGTAGAAAGTAGCCTATACCTTACCTGTGTGTTTCAAACACTGTCGAATCGTGAGCGGACCATACATAATTCGTCCGGCGCACGTCGCTTTCAGCATGGCTGGGTGGTTGCAATGTTATAAAAGAACAAAAATGTGTTTGGCAACTGTCATTGAACCTGAACCAGCCTGTCAGGCTCGTAAGGCGCAGATGGATGACGTCATGGCGGAGCGACCGATGGACAAAAGAAATCAACACGCTGTCCTTCAAAGGTAGGAAGAACAAAAATATATATATATACTTTTCACAGAAAATAGAAACTGTCTAAAATAATTTAAATTTTCCAGTATGAAATTACTGATCTGTGTTGTGTGCAACTATGAACCGACGCTTTTCACTGCAGTTGAAAACAAAAATGAAACTTCAACATTTGGTCTCAAGATGGCGGTATTGAATAAGTACAACGTGTGTCATCATCATCTGGAAGACTTCAGGCCACAGTTCAACTTGGCTAAGGCCTCTCATCAATGAAATAGATGAGAGAATAAGAATATTTTTTATTGCCATTGTTTGTAAACAGGTTCACAAACTGGATTTTTTCTTGGTGAGACGTGCAACATCAAACATAAAAAAATAAATAAAAAAAATGACACAGAGTTTAGATAAACATAAGCTATAAACTATAAGGCTTTAGGGGCATGCATAAGAATATTAAAATAAATAAGATAAAAGTAAGAGGTAAATATGGTAGACGACAACAATTGACATAGAACAACAGGATTGAATTTACATATGGTGCATAAAGTGATATAAAGTGAGGTAGTGAGTAAGTGCGGACATACCACATAGTGCATTAGAGCAGATTACAGTCTGTACTGAGTTATTAGGTCTCTTTATCGTTCATGAGTCTGACGGCTGTGGGGAAAAAAACTGTTCAAGTGGCGGGATCTATGGGTCTTGATAGACCGTAGCCTCCTGCCTGAGGGGAGAGGGGTGAATAGTCCATGTCCAGGGTGAGAAGGGTCAGCAGTGATCCGACCCACACGCCTCCGTGTCCTGGAGGTGAACAGGACTTGGAGAGATGGGAGCTTACAGCCAATTACCCTCTCAGCATCACGCACAATGCGCTGCAGTCGATGCTTATCCCGGTCTGTAGCAACGGGGTACCACGCGGTGATGGAGGAGGTGAGGATGGACTCGATGATGGCCGTGTAGAACTGCATCAGCATCTTGGTCGGCAGCTTAAGTTTCCTCAGCTGCCGCAGGAAGAACATCCTCTGATGGGCCTTCTTGATGAGGGGGCTGATGGTTGGCTCCCATTTGAGGTCCTGGGTAATGGTGGTGCCCAGGAAACGGAAGGAGTCCATAATGGAGATGGGGGTGGGAGAGTCTGTCAGGGCGAGGGGGGACTGTGGGGCTGTGTCTTTCATGAAGTCCACGATCATCTTCACTGTCTTCTGGGCGTTCAGCTCCAGGTTGTTGTGGCTGCACCAGGACACCAGCTGGTCCACCGCTCTCCTGTAGGTGGACTCATCACTGTCCGAGATGAGCCCGATGAGGGTGATGAACCCTGTAAGGACAAAGAGTCCCCTACCAGGACTCTATGTTCATCATGAGCCATCAAGGACTCATCTGGGACTCCTTGACAAAGAGTCCTGCCAGGACTTTTTGTCCTTACAGGGTTCATCACCCTCATCGGGCTCATCAGGGACGGGGATGAGTCCGCCTCCAGGAGAGAGGTGGACCAGAGGTGAACAAAGAAACCTGAGGAATGGCTGGTGTGAGACGCTGCCGACTGTGATAGTCCAGAGAGTGCTGCTCCCAATGTTGGTTTGGTCTGAATGTGTTTGTGGTCAGACACTGGTTATGTGCTTCCCTATCTGTCTGTCTGACTGTGGGTGGTTATCATGTGCGGCTACAGAATAGCCTACGTGCGCTTTTGTTGTTTTCCTTTCTGACTTAAATGAGGAATAGTTGGACACTCAGGTGTGAAGCTGGATAAATATCCTGACCACAACAATCATGTGCTGTGATCAGGACACATGGCAAAACCTTGAAAATCATGTCACAATATATTTTCTTTTCTTTTTTTCATTTTTTCTTTTTCTTTTTTTCAAGTTATGATCAGTCAGAGGCAAATCACGCTGCCTTAGGGCCCAAGCTTAAGGGATCCCCATGATGTGGCTATCGTGAGTAATGATCTACTTTATATAACATAATATATATGAACTATTGAATATAGAAGCACAAAGAGCTTTTGTTAACACTGACACTTTAGTGGTGACACAGTGGCACAGCGTGTTTCACAGCAAAAAGGTTCCGGGTTTCATTCCCAAACAGGGCTTTACTGTGTGGAGTTTGCATGCTCTCCCCGTGTCTGCGTAGGTTTACTCCGGGTGCTGCGAGTGAGTGTGTCTTAGAGTGCGAGTGGGGGACGAAAATGGCCCTGGGCTACAATCCGGCATGGTTTATATGTAAGAGTCCCATGTGTGTTCAATAACATGCACTGTTCTGACCAAAAAATCAACAAAAAACATACATTTTGTGCTTACATTTTAACTGTAGCTTCTTTATTGTATGCTTAGGGTTTGTTGTATAATTTGAATATGCACATATTTCTCCGGGTATAGGGCCTGAAACTCTTGCCCAGGGCCCTTGTAGTGTATAGAAATGGATCTGGTCAGAGGAATTCTTCAATTAAGTGGTGCTGATGGTTTGTTTTGTAGAAGTCTAGACCTTCTTTTAGAGAGAAATTAAAGAATGTCTGACAGGTGTTTACCGAAAACAAACTTTCCCTTCTGTGTGAAAAGCTATGCTGCACATTAGCTAAGCAGTAGTGAATCTACTATTAAAGGAGGGAAAGAAAAGCTGGAGTTGGTGAGTGAGTAATGATGAAGGGATTAAAGAACCAACCACAACACAGAACGAGTTGTGTCTACGCACCTTTACGTTTGTGTAGCTTTCACTTTGTTTATGTGATGTTTGCATGCATCCATGGACCTGTGCTTGTCTGCACACCCTTGCTCCAAGGCTCTGGCCAGACGGTGCATAGCTGTGGTGGGACGCGGGCTCGGTGCGTCAACAGCGTCTGCTCCACTCACTAAAAAGAGACGTGATAGGTCTTGTCTCATTTAAGTCCTGGATGTGGCAGGACACCCAGGGCTGGCTTCATGTGTGTGACAGTTATCCCATTATATAAATTTAATGTACGAATTTAACACACAGGCCTGCTCATAATTGTCTTTAACAATCTGTTGTACTTTTGGCATGGTGCAAATTAGACTAGGGCATTGAATGGACGTGAAAGTCTACCATCTATAAAAAACATTGTTTCTTCCAGTAATTGTGCAATGAAAATTCTGGGAAATAGTTCTTTATAGAGATCAAGATTGTGTCGCTACAGCTGCTTCAATTTGTTTGTTAGTGTACTCCTAAATCATTTGAGTTTTTCAACTCAATTTGGGAGTCCTTTTCAAGTATTCTGATACTTTAGAGTGTAAATATGTTTACTAACTGAGTATTTTTTCAATGTTTTTTCGGCTAATGTTACTCTATGACAACGTTTGCTTTTTTTTAATGTTTCTATGCAGAATACCATTCTTGTCTCAACAAGCCAATGCATTGACTGGAGCGTTTGGCCCATAGACACAAAAGTAGTGTGGATGGTCAGAAGACCTGCTTAAGGCTCAACCTCTCTCATGGAGTTGAGCCTTAAGCAAGTAAGTCAAGGCTTCCACAACCACAACAAAAGAAAAAAGCCAAAGGCATGGGGCTGAACAGATACTGTATGTGGTAATAACCATAGCATAATTGTTTTTATTGAAAAAACAAAACAACTCTAAATACTTTAAAATACAGCAAATTCTTTATGAACTTTTCGGTTTATAAAGTTTCGGATAAATATTTAGAATTAAAGTTGTGTATAGCTGATTAGTCTCCATCTTCCTTTTTAGTTCTTAATATTGGCATTTTTTCTAAAAGACTATGAGAAAAATTAATGTAAATTTTGTTTCCAAAACCAGACTCGGTAATAAAATGACTGTTACTGTGGTGCTCAATAATGTTCAGCCATTTGCATAATGATTATTTAGTGTATATCTATTTGTATCTCCAACCTGACATCAAGCACTTGTGCGACGACCTGGCTGGACTTGGATCGTTTTATTGTAACATATATCTACAACATTGGTCACTGTTATTATTCCCATGTGTCTTCTTTATTCTGTCCAAGTTTAAAAGTGTCATGTCAGCAGAATGTGTCCAGCGGTGCTAGTGGTTTGGCCTGTTGCCTTGGGGCAGATCCCTCACACGTTTAAGACCATTTTGGTTAATTTATGATCTTGTAAAGTAGTGGTGATATTTGGACTTGGGTGTTTGTGACAATAATGAAAATGTTTAGTACACGGTGTTACCCTGGAAATTAGCTAGGCATTTAATAGCTTCTTTTATTGAAGCTGTATTCTGTCCCAAACCAGGTCAGAGGATAAATTAATGTTATGTAACATTGTTTTCAAATAATGTTGCAAACAACTTTATGATTTGTTGTACGAAGTGTCCCATAAAACACTAACACAAGATTTATTTTACTACTCGAAAATCTCTCCTGAAAGGCCACCTTAGCTCTTATTGAATTGTTTACACTTATCTTGTTTCCTATTTAAACCAAGTTAAATCATATAGTCCCCGCCTGTTTTTTCACGGACATCGCAGAGCGTATTTAGCTTTGTCTGGTACAAGTTAAATGGCCCTTGTCTGTCTGGCTATGTGCCCTGTGTGATATTCTTTTTTTTTTTTCTTTTTTTTTTTTTACAAGGGGTTAAGATAATGTAGAAAAGTGCTGCTTATGCCAAAGAAAGGCAGAGCTGGCACATGCTCAAGCAATCACTGTCAAGTCATGGAGTGATTCTCTGAATGAAGCAGTCAGATAATAGCTAGTTTTGCTAGGAGGTCAATAGAGAAAACACACAAGACTGCAAAGGGAGCGTGTAAACAAGTTTGGGAAAGTGAGTCGAAACACAGGGATTAGATTTGTACCTCAAAGGCAAGTCGAGGCACATGGGATGGTTTATATAAAGGAGGAGTGTTTAGGAGAATTACCTGGTTACACTGAGATCAAAGGAGAACAGTATACACATGATGTCAAACACAGAAGTGGATAAATTTAGTCAAACAATTCATTTATAGGGTGTGATGGCCAGACAAGCAGCACTTCAGCTACAAAACCTGTCATTTAACTAGCATTTCCTTTTAGCCGCAGGATGTGGCTCCCTCTCTCTCTCACTGACTGATCCTACATAGTTTTCTGTAAATCACGTTTAGAACTCTCTTATTTGGTACATGAAAAGTGCAGGCTAGATGACCTGGACGACAAAGTAATCAGATTGTGTATTTCTTTTTAATAGAGGCCCAGGGACTTTATTAGGCTGGACAACACATGTCGAAAAGGGAGTGATGTGCAGGGAGAGACATTCTGCATATTGGCTGAGCTTTGGTTCAAGGCACAGCAATCGAGGTACAAGAATCAGCTCTCTACCAAGCTACTGCTACCCAAGGCAAAAAAATAAAATCACTTAAGAGCCAGTAATTCTCTTACAGCGATTTCTAAATGTGTGGTCTATACTATATACAGTGGGGGGGAAAAGTGAGTACACTGCTTGTAATTTCTTACATTTCTGCCTAAAATTGCTCATCAAATGTAGTCTGATCTTTATTAAAATCACAAGAATGAGTAAACAGTGTCTGCTTAAACTAATACCACCCAAACATTTACATTTTATCATATTTTTACTGGCCATAACATGTAAACATTCACTGGACAGCGTGGAATAAGTGAGTACACCCTTAGATTCAATGCTGGTTGAGGCCTCTTTGGCAGCTATAATTTCATCCACACATTTCCTGTCGCTTGCTGTTCAGCAAGATTTCTTGGATGTGAATGGCTTTCTTGAAGTCACTGCATCTCAGGGTTTAAGTCAGGACTTTGACTGGGCCATTTCAGAATGCATATTTTATCCTTCTGAAACCATTCTGAAGTTGATTTGCTTTGATTTGTCTTGTTGCAGAACTCATCCTCTTTTGAGCTTCAACTGTTGGACAGACGGCCTCAAGCTTTTCTGCAAAATATCTTGATAAACTTGTGAATTCATTTTTCTATTGATAATAACAAGTTGTCCTAGCCCTGAGGCAGCAAAGCACCCACACACCATGATTCACCCTGCACCATACTTCACAGTGAGGATAAGGTTTTGATATTGGTGTGCTGTTCCATATTTCCTCCACACGTGACGTTGTGTGTTCTTCTCAAACAATTCAACTTTGGTTTCATCAGTCCACAGAATATTTTGCCAGTAGTGCTGTGGAGCATCCAAGTGCTCTTTCGCAACCTTCAAACGTGCAGCATGTTTTTTTTAGACAGCATTGGCTTCCTCCGTGGCATTCTTCCATGAACCCCATTCTTGTTCATTGTTTTACATATTGTAGATGTGTCAACAGAGATTTGTTTTTTATTTATTTTCACATGAATAACTACAGGAATTTTGATAACATAAAATGAAAAGTGTGATGGAGTGTGACAGCAACCCCAAATGTTGGCATATGCCAGTTATTTCTGTAAGTCTTTAGTTGACACTCTAGGGTTCTTTTTTACCTCATTGAGTATTCTGCACTGTGCTCTTGGAGTCATCTTTTCAGGGCAGCCACACCTTGGAAGTGAAGCAAAAGTGAGGCCAAACTGTCTCCATTTATGGACAATTTGTCTAACCGTGGATTTATAAACATCAAGACTTTTAGAGATGGTTTTGTAACCTTTTCCAGCTTTATGCAAATCAACAATTTTTGATCTTAGGTCTTCAGAGAGCTCTTTTGAGTGAGGCATCACCAGGCACACCGGACAATGTTTCTCAAGAGACAATTCTTAAAGGGGCTAGATGCAAGTTAGCCATTTCATACTCACTACTGCCATCTCAGGTCATACATGTAATTGCACCTTCTATATTAAGCTCGTGCATGACGGCCCTTCGGACCCGAAGTGACACCTTTTTTATTGACAGTGCAGGATTTTAGAGGCAGTTGTGGTGAATATGTCTGGGCTCATTCTACACCTAAGGATATTGTTGAAACACGTAGGGGGAGGAAAATACTTAATTCTAACATTTGTAAACTCCTAATAGTCCCTTTAACTAGTGTGTGTTTTTCAATGCCCAGGGCAGCTTTAAACCACACAACATAAGCGATTGGATTTTAGGTTGGCTGTGTACTCACGTATTCCTCCCTGTCCTGTGAATGTTTACACGTTATTGCCAATAAGAACATGTAAATGTTTGGGTGGTATTAGTTCAAGCAGATACTGTTCACTCATTCTTGTGATTTAGATAACGATCAGACCAATGTGTTCACTTTTTCCTCCTACTGCACGTTGTGCATTTCAAGAGCACATTTTATCATTCATTCAGTCCGTCAAACTTGATGGTGAGCTACTTTTGTAACCAAACTGCCCTCTGAGATTGACGAAGAACTGGAATTAATCAAGTTTACATAAGCAAAGCAGTTGAAATGTCTTGCCCATGGACACAATAGCAGTATACCATGGTCAGAGATGGGATTAAAGCTGGTTCAGTGTTTCAGCTTCCATAATTTCAATATTGCATGTTTGCAAGTGATCCCATGTTGTTCCTGTAATTGTTAAACAAGGCCATGTAAAAGTGCTGGCATCTTTTCAGAGGACATAAAATAAAGGCCAAACATATTTGAATAGGCGCTGTGGCAATTATAATGGTACAACAGCAAAAACAGTTTGTGGTAGAAAAAAGGGCTTGTCATCACTTCAGCTTTTGACCACATTGTACTCATCCCATTTGTTTTCCAACCTAAAACGTAGAGGAATGTTTTTTGTCAGTGCACAGGGAGTGGAGGATTTCGTATTAAACGTCACTGACAACCATAATACTCGCCTCCCACTCAGTTTTCGCCGAGGAGTATTTTTAGAAAGCACAGTTTACAGTGCAAGTAAAGAAAGGAATTGTTTTTGTTGATGGCTGTCTTACCACTTCACTGGGATGACTGTTGATGAGTTGGTGCCTCGTACGTCACAATGGTCCAGAGCGAGTGGGCGCTCGGCTCCATGCTCTATTAAAAGGAGTGCCAAAAACGAAGCTTATGGCCAACTAGTCTCGGGGGAGCGTCCCGTTGATTTCCATTTGCTGCTATTTAAGATCTGTGAAGGGCTGTTTTGAGTTAAGAGCAAAACCACGACATCCTATTAAGCATTGTTAAGTAACAGAGCAGTGTTTATTCAGGAGAAAGGCTGATTTTGTGTGACTTCTGCACAACTCACTGTATCTCCAGACAGATGGATGAGTAAAACAGTCACCTGTAGTAATTGTTTAACTTAATTTCTGCTTTGCACTGCAACGTCACATGTTTTCACTGAACAAAAATAAATGTGTTTAAGTTTTGGCTGCAGAGAAGTCTTGCGCAGACCTGCTGGCTCGGGTCCAGTGTCTCTTCTTTGTTTAAGGTCTGACCCATGTCAGCCAGGTCGCACACTCCACTCAATCTCAATGCCAATGAAATGTTGTTTATGGCATTAGATTTAACAAATAACCGATAATGTTGAAAAGAATCACTTTATTTTGCTCACTCTTGCATACCTTTGCGTTTTTCTACAGTAGACAGTATGAATGTTAGGAGATGAGATTCATCTTGTATGATAAGAGTGATTTCCAGTGCCATATAAAAGGACAATACCCCTGACATTTCATGTTTTGGGTTGTTATATGAAAATAAGTGCACAATCATATTTACATTGTGCGAGACTATCACATCTTGGAAATGAGATGCATAATACGAGATCTGTCTGTGCAGGAATGCAGCTGCGGAGTTCTTCAATGGTTTCAATTCCTAAAAATTTACTGTACATAGTGATATCGTTCCCTTTTTGCGACTGCTTTAAAGACTGGTTCTGTAATGTAGACCAGATGGTACCATGCCAAAACGTTTAATCTAAATACTTTACATATCTTGTGGTAGACAGTTAGAATATAGGAGTACAATAATGGTGACATAATGCTATAGTAAACAGACAGGAAATGCGTAGAGTAAGTTGAAGAGAGACGGATGTGTGTTAAAGCCATATCTAGTCATGCACCACATGTGCCCTGTGCCACAGTGTAATCACAGCCCAGGGTCTCTCAGACACCTAGTGCTACAGTTGAGATGAGAAAATAACTGCACTGTCTGAGGAACGGTGCAGAAAGAGCATCTTTTCTCAGTCTGAGGTTTTCACCGGTCGGGGTGAGAGTGGTGTCAAAGAGCAGACCAGTAATTAGTGTTCAAAAAGTTTTGCAATTTGTCACTTCACCTTTCAACAAGATTCCAGAGGCCAGTACGTTTCATGGTGATTTTGCCCTTCAACAGTTAAAGCATGTGATTTTGTAGTTACACTGCGTTGGTCACTGTTCAATGTGCTGTGTGTGAATTACAGTGTAGGAACTTGAAATTTGCCTTGTGTCCAAGTGTAGTCCACTTGCAGTCCACTTAGTATAATGTACAGTGAAATGTGATTTTGTTTGGAGCTTTGACTATTTATATTATGACAGGCAAATGCAAAGAGTCAGTGGCTTTGTTGATTCAGTGGTTCCCAAACTGTGGTATATATGGAATTACGTTTTAAACAAAAAACAATTGAAATAGATTAAAAATAGCCACCTTTTGCTTTGATTACTGCTTTGCACTTTTGACATTTTCTCAATGGGCTTCACGTCACCAGAAATGGCTTTTACTTCAGTGTAGACTACCTTTTGAAGCTCAAATGCTAAGATTAAGGGTGGCAATTTAATAGTTTTTAAGATCTTGTAAAACATATTTTGAGTTATTAGCTATTGGCTAATGAGTTATTTGACTGTTTTTGTTTCCTGTATATACATAAAAAGTGTTCTATATGTCATTTTTATGTCTCAAAACAAATATTAATTGTGAGCAAACATGACGAAAGAAGGCTCAAGTACTTTTCCTAAGAGTCACAATGTCACAGGTCAGATCTCTGATGTGTGTCTGAGCCTTGGGTAGATTTCCAACAAAGTGTACCTCAACAAGACCCTGAAAGCTTAACAACAAGCACTGCGTATATCATTCGGTCCGTTTTTAAGAAATTAGATATTTTAATAAATAATTATTTTGCCCATTTTACAAGCCAATTCTTTGTTTTTTGAGCTTGGCTTCCACATCTGCTAAATAGAGAGAATTATGTGAGTCGTGAATGTGCTCTCCTCACAGCTAGTGCGGCCCTGTGATACATACTTTGACACTGGTCTCACTCTCAGAGACATGTGAGTTGTGCCTGAAGTGTGTAAAACTGTATCAGGTCGTGCATTTTCACATTAGACTAGACTGAGGTTAGACTTTTAGCTCTACTATGCCCGACTGTAAAGACAGCTTTGTGAGTAAAAACGGAAGTAGAGAAGCGGAAAGACTACGCACAGATATAATTGCTTGCGTAGGCTGACACATGCAAATTTACAGCCGTCTTATTCAAGACTGTGTGTTTAAGCCTCATGCACCAAGCAGATATTTTTCTTCACTTGTTTCTTAATCTGCTTTTGGCCCCTCCCTTCTCATTGCTGTTGCTAAATTTGTCTCTGCCAGCACCAACGTAAGAAGCCAAAATGACACCATTATTTTGACTAGACTGTTTTCCCTCCAAGCAGTGAGAGGCCAGAGGAAGTGTAGGTGACCTGCTCTGGTTAACCACTGCAGCACCGCGGGCTGGCTCGGGCACTGCCACCCCCGCAGCCTCCATCTGCACCCAGCTCCACTAGTGCTACACACAATAATGACCACAAGCGTCCCATGGGGTGCACTCTGCTGGGTGCTGGGTGCTCCCTCTCCTCTGAGCATTTGGGTAAACAGTCTGCCGTCTGGCCACGGCTTGGCAGAGGTCTGATTTAGTTCTTATTTACACGCCAGATGTGTATATGTTTGTGTATGTTCACCGCCTTGGGCCTGTACCAGCGGTTTGCACAGCTTTTAGTTGAGCTACTCGGTGTTGTTTTTGCTAAAAAAATTTGTAGAACTATTGCAACACAAACTCAAGCTCCTGTCTGGGACCGATCAGCTGAGAAACCTTGGCAGTTAAATTTATTCTCGAAGCAGTGGGAGAGGCACTAAACCACCTTATTTCTCCTGATCAGAAAACAAAGCCATATGTTCATTTGCTACTTTTATGAACACAGGGACCTGTATTTCCATTGTGACCTAAACAACACATGTAACTATGATCCGGGTGCACCGCAGGGGCCCATTCAAACATAATGTTCTCACAGGCCCCTAAAAATGTCCGCCTGAACCAAATCCACACTCCAGATGTAGATCTACTGTTGATTAGAAAACACAAACAAGCGAAAACCACAGAGATTTTAAGCGTCTGTTAAGTGAGCTAAATAAGAAACTGGGCCAATCTTTTTTTTTTTTGGACAGTATTATTCGGGACAAAAGGTGCACTGTAAACACTGCACCCACGCACGCTGTGGTGCAGCTCTTGAGGTGTTTCGGACCATTTCTTGGTGAAAGCAACACTCAGTTCTCCCTGTGGGAAGAGACATAACACAATAGTTGGTTAGACCCGAGATGTCCATTTGTTTAGGTTTGTCTGACAGCTACATTATGTCCATTGACCCACGCCTTTTTCACTTAAGCACTCACTATGTTGGTTAAGAATGAACTTTGGAAAGGTCACACATGCGGGATTTTCTGTTAAAATTTCTTAGATTTTGTGTGTGTTGTTGTGGATTTTCTTGCTTAATAAAGCTTAAGAGATGCTTGTCTAGTCAACATGTGAAGTTTATTACACAATGCATCTGCGGAGAGGGTTACACATGACGGCGAGGTCATGGTAAGCTCTGCCCAAGTTAGCTTTCGCATCACCTTATAAAGTTGAGCACCAAAGACATAGCATCAGGACAGGGGTCATACACAACAAAGGGAAGCACAGAAGCACATAGAAATGGTAATGGTAATGTCACTGCAGGCAACCAAGAAGGTGCTTTACATGGTAATGCATCATGGTGGCGTTTGGAGGCAGGAGGAGATCTTTCATGTTGGGGAGATGGGCCATGTGGGCCCTATTGTCTAGAAGTGTGAGGTGCTCGTCTGGGGCACAGAAAGAAACCGGTCTGGTCACCCAGCAGGGAGCCAGGCCCGCATGGCGTTAACTTAGTTACCTGGCTTAACTTTAACCAAATTTGTCATAACAGTGTCTTCACATGAGGTAAACATTTTCAAATTGAATGATCATTTTAAGTGAACGATTCTCATTTATAGACACATTAGCTTAGATTGCCAGAGCCTATATCTGAAACAATTCTGCAATATGCTTAAGAGGACTCTCTCACCTCTAAGTTCAACACTAAATCAGTGCTAGTGCAGGCCTTGATTAGTAGATGTCCATGTAGTGTGTCCTCAACATGCAGCTGTATTTGTGGTGGCTTTTTTAATCCAGTAAGAGCTCATCCCACATGCCCTTAATTTTAGCGTTCGCTTTTATCCAACTCCAAAACTCCAATACTAAATTTACACAGCATCTGGCAATCTACTTTGAATAAGTTTGACACTTGTTATATAATGCATATTTTTTTGGCATCTTTTGAAGTGAAGGATGAAACAGCCACCTGTTTTTTAGAGAATGATGAGTCACGTTTAAAAGAATAATAATCTTCTATGTGCACATGGCTAGACACAGGGCCGGTGGTGGTCGGCCTCTTTGCCAAATATTCCATGTTTCTCCTCCGCTGTGATTCTGGTGATGCTGTTAGTCCCAGTCCGTGTCAGATTTTCCTGGGCAGCTGTTTCTGAAGTTTTTCTGGGTGTGCAATCCAAAGAAATCACTGCATTTCTTTGATGCATAAAGAATACATATACAGTACTATTAATCAACATGTGCTTCTTTATTATTGGTGAACTCCTTGCTCTTGAATTGTTTTTCTCCCATCTGCATTTAACCATGCCTTCGATGCTGCTTGCCTGGAACAAAATGAGAGGCTCTTCAACCATGTTCTTGGACTGTGAGCTGGAGAATTAGTCGATTGATTGCGCATATTTTATATTGAAACAGCCCATAAACCATACAGTGTTCACCGCTCGTGTCTAGTGCAATTGCTTTGACAGTAATCTATTTTCCAGTAACTATTTTTACCTAACTCTAATGATTAACGCAAATGAATAATCCAAAGTGTCACTTGGTGAATTCTTTTCGTCCACACTTTCCCCTCACACTGCAAATTTTAATTCCGCTATATGACTAATAGTCTGTTCCTTCCATATCAGCAATTCTCCCCGTTAAGCATTGCCCGACAGAGCATGTGACAGGTTACATTTTGGATAAGTAGCTGCAGCTCTGTGTCTACACTGAAAAAAATAAAACATTTAGCTCTAGTCACACAACATTGACCAAGGCGGCTGATATCTTGGTTGGAGTTTAGCGAGTGACTATAAAGGGATGGCAATTATCCCAGTGTCGCTGCTAGTCTCAATTTAAAAGGTATGTCTGTACACAAACTGATACTGTGTGGTCAGACGGCTGGGTTTGGGCTGTGGGGAGAGAGAGAGCGAGAGAGAGAGTGCCCTGAAGGGGGAGAGGGGCAAGCGGGTGAAAGTGGGTGGAGCCTGTCTGGGTGTGCGTGTTTGTCATCCTATTGCTGCTGTGGTGCTGTTTTGATCAAAATCCAGCGGAGAGAAAAGTGGGGTGTGTGAGTGTGACAGTGAGAGAGAGAGAGGGAGAGAGAGTAAGGGAGAGACAGAAATATTTCCACCCACCCAACAAGGAGACTCACTCATAAAGGGCCGGCAGACAGAGAGACACTCAGAAAGACACAGGATCTTAGGCCAGCAGCAGTTCAAACACTTGAGACAGACTTCCATTGAGTGAGAGAAGATGTTTTAGCAAAGCCAGGCCAATTCGCATTAATAAACGCACAGTGACCCTGCAGCAGCCACCCGCCACACGCTCAGACAGGCAGGAACTACCACTGACTGGAAGGAAAAGTCCATTCAGGACACACACAGGCACACACACATACTGTAGTGATTTACACAGGCACGCTGCTCAGAGGGAGCCATAGCGAAAGGTGTGACCCAGCAGTGAGCATCAGGGAGGAAGGAGCGCAGAGTGGATGGATGCCTTTTGCAGACTCAGTGGCCTGGACCCGCTGTGGGTAAGTCATGAGTTCAACAAACAAACTGACTGTTGTGTCACATGAAGGGTTCGCTGTTGGTGAAACATCTATGTAAATGTCCACATAGTTTGACTCAAGCACTGGGGGAACTGACCTTTTGGTACTTCTAGCAACAGCACAATAGATTTTCTTGATTTGTGCCAGTGTTACCCAAGCTGTGGCAACCAGGGTTCTTCTGGTGGCACATGAGGTCATCCGTAGATTGTCGTTGTTTGGCCTCCTTTCTGTTTGCTGTCATCCATAACTATTGCGGCCATGCTTTAGTCCTTTGTAGACTTGGTTAAGCCCTTGTTTACAACTTTACACCTGTTTAAGTCATGTTACAGACCTCTGAAGTTTGGCTCATTATTATGATTGACGAGTTACATTATTGACACATCTGCATCTTGATCTTTGAATGAACTTTATTGCTCTTTTTCGCAGCCTGTTGTGAAGCTAATCCAACATTCGTTATTATTGACAGATTATAGACAGTGGAAGGAAGTGGAGCACCACCATAGCATAGTCTGACCTTCTCAGCTTGCACTCTGTACCTGCATTAGCGCATTAGAATTGTAACCTAAACTGGAGAACTCACTTTGGATGCCAGTCAGAGTGGCATTTCCAATTATCCTCGTCTGCTCCCGGATTCAGCTGAGTGAGATGCTCTGAAGTCAAGTGTCAGTCGGCTTGTAAGCAGCGGGTCTTGCATAGCTTTAGAAAACTTCTACTTTCTGTATTTTGCCTCAAAATGAAAACATGTCTGTGATTCAACTGCATTATTGAATCCTACAGTTTCCTCTCTGTTTCTCATCATGGCTAATAACAAGTCAAACTTTGTTGTTGTAAAAATGCACAATGAATTGCCTTGTAAACTTTAAATCGCATTTTACTCTTGCTCTTAGCTATGTCACATCCATCACCGTGTTGTTTTTACAGATGTTTCACTCTCGCGTCGGCTTTAAGTACTTTGAGTTTATTACTCTGCGTGATTAACCTTTCACATATTTGCAAGAGCTGCCAATGTTAACTGACTCACTGTTTACCGCTAAAGTGTGGCTTTAATGTTGAACATGCACCAACTTAACCCCAAGAAAATCAAAGCACATTTTAAACTGTGTAATGTGTCTCAATGGACCATCTGGGAAATGTTGCTAAATGTTTTAAAATCATGTAGCTGGAGAATTGGTTTTAGGTAGAGTTAATATGCTTGGAAATAACTGTCATTTATGTATTTGGGTCACATCGTCCTATAGGCGCTTTTTAACCTAGATATTCTGTTTCTTGTACATGCACGTTTTGATGATTTACTGTGTCATCTACTCAAACTACAAATCTGTTAGACTAGTTCAGGACAGGTGCAGTAAAGGGGGCATTAGTGAAATTTTGTATGGTCTTTTTTTTTTTTGCTTTAAGTTGTTTGACTGTAAAAAAAAAATAGACAGTAGAAGCACTTAAGCTTTTGCATCTGCTACCACTTCAGTTAAAGGAGAGAAACAGGATCAGTACCAGACGAAATGCAGAAGCAAGTGCTTAGAGTGTGTTTGTCACGTCCAAGTTTTAACATAAAAGTGTCCTGGTTCCAACGCTGCCAGGAGTCAGAGGGGTCTGTAAAAGACCCTGCCCACTCACTTGCTCTGACAAATGACTGTTACATTGGTGCTAATAGTGAGCTGTTTGCCAAGTAGAGGGTGTCTTTACTTACCATGAAACAGTCATGTGATGGAAGGTTAATGGAGCATTTCAAGAGTTAATGTTCTTCCCGTCAGGTCAGTGATTCAAAAGTGTGACACTCCTGAGGGGCTGATGCAGTTGTTTTAAATTGTATTAATCACTATACAAGCTGTGACATGTGCCTGCAAGTGTCAAACACCTATAATATTTTGTAACTGTAGATCAAAAAATAGGCATGTGGGTATTACATAAGCAGCAGCCTTTATTTGTGGCGACTCTCCCTGATCCCAGTGGGTGAATACCCGGAGGCCCTGCGGTGCTTGTAGCGTTAAACCACTTCCTGTGGTGGCTCGACAGGGCAGA
Organism: Gobius niger; assembly: GCF_951799975.1. Lineage (NCBI taxonomy): Eukaryota > Metazoa > Chordata > Actinopteri > Gobiiformes > Gobiidae > Gobius > Gobius niger. Next base: position 29,138,392 of record NC_136854.1, read on the forward strand.
CGCCGGTCCCTCATTAAACTAGAGGGGCGAACAAAATGAAGAAGAAAGGGACAACTAATAACTTGAATGATACAATATTTGTCCACCACTTCAACCACTATTACACAATGTTTCACTAAACGCACCTTGTCTGCCTATTGTTTATGACCTCCATTAATCGCGACCTCCTCGCCACAGACTTAATGCTCTGGACTCCTGTGTTACAGTCTTACTGTCTTGCTGACTCAGCATTTAGTAAAAGATGACTGTTTCCAACACGTTGCCCTCACTGGCTCAGCCACACAGATCCTCCATTGACTGGCTGTGGTTTCACTGCAGCGAATGATCAAAGGACCAGGCCCAAGTCTGGCTCTTGGACTTGGTCCTTTTTGTCAGCCTTTCAACGAATGAATGTTATATCACAGTTCAACCTCAGTTTCAGTTTGTAGGCTTTTGACCCATTATCTATTCAGTTTGGATACAACCATTCAAGCATCAGGCGTATGTCCTTTGTCCAAAGCATTTCACATGTCACTCCGAGAGAAGAAGTCTTTCCTGACAAATCTGAAAGCAATCCAAACAGTAACATTTTAAAACCATAGTGACTCATTTCTGGCTGTTTCTTTAGGACTGGAACCGAACGTGGTACACGGCCAACCCGGACCTGACGCAGTGCTTCCAGAACACAGTGCTGGTTTGGGTGCCCTGTTTCTACCTGTGGTTACTGGCTCCTTTCTACTGCCTTCACCTGTACTGCCATGATCGTGGACGCATCAGCATGTCGTGCCTCTGCACGGCCAAGATGGTGAGAAACTGCCTGTGCATAAAGACCACGTATCTTTCAGACAGTTATGACAATATTTGGCAGTCTGTCATTGAGATTCCTTCTGTTTAGGTTTTGGGGTTTCTGTTGGCGTCCTTTGGTTTTGTGGAGTTTTTCTACATTCTGTTGGAGAGAAGCCAGGAGATTCAGCAGCACATGGTCTTCCTGCTTGGCCCCATCATTCGCAGCATGACAGTCGTAAGTACAGACCTGCAGTCTTCACAAACTAAATGTATTATATACAAAAAAAACATATTGTGTCCATAATTGAACTGTAAATTTCCATATTGATTCATCATATCGCGTCTCTACCGTTTCAGTCCACCTCACAAATGCCAAATAAGGCCAAAAGTCTTGATGGCAATAGTTTTACCCGTGATTGTACAAGAAACCTCTTGAAGTTGCCATAGGAGATCAAATGGTTTTGGAATATTTCAGCTTGACCTGCTGGCTTACAACTGAATGTGCAAACAAACGAGAGAATAGAGTATAATGTGTCACAGTGTTTTGGCTAAACACAGAGGTGCTAAGATGCCCAACAGCGGCAGATTTATTGCCATACAGGCAGCGCAAACATTACAGTTCTCTGTAAACGCAGTCTGTGTTTGACTAGTGCTCATCAGGCCAGAGCTACATGCACACTGACATCACTTACTGTATGATGAGGAATCTGTCAACGTACAGCACTCACAAACTCAGGGGAAAAAAATCTCTCTCAGTAAAATCAATATTTCTATACTGCATGGAGGAGGAGATCATCTGAAAACAGTTTTCTTCCAAAGATAGCTGTCTCCATTCATGACTGCTTTGTGCTTCGGCCACAGATTACAGCTGTGTGACCAGTACAGACTTGTTTGTGAATGTGAAGTGGACACTGAGCGCGTGTCCATTCAGCCCTGCTCTTTCACTCCTGACCCGTGTCCAATATGTAATGCATCCAAATGACCTGTTATGTGGTTTGTCTTGTCTTGACGAATTGCATGATATAATGTAAATTATAGTGTCTTCCACAAGCCAATGCAGCTCCTGTAGAAAGGCAATTATATACACAATGCAGTATGCAGTTGACCAAATGAGTTGGATGCAGCTGACCATTGGCCGGGGTTTACAAGTCCACGTGTAGACAAAACAAGTTCAAATATTTAGACCCAGCTCTGTCTGTGTAAAATCTATAATTTAGAGTCTTTTGTCCATCAGGCACGGTGATTGAGACCTTAATGTCCCATTTGGGTGGCATATGGGTGGAATACACAACATTACCTGAACACAATAAGGGCCAGTGTGCAATCAAATAAATTATCAATCCCACTCATTTAGGCAGGATTCAAATGATACTGGCCCAAATCAGTGAGTGCCAACAACATGGGTGGCATGTTTTCAATGCAGATTCCGAATTGAAACAAATATACGTACAAAATGCGAATGCGTAGAAGACCTTGTGCATCTACAGCTGACTGTGTTGTAGCATATGTCTTTTTCTCAGACCGTTTCTTTATTTTTTTCCCCTCCAAACCAGACGGGTGGCTCACCTGTGGTCTTTTTAGACTCATAAGCAAATAAGCATGTGTTTAGGTAAAAATACTCTAAAACGCAGCTTGTATTGGCCAGCATTTTTCAAAAGCATGCATTTTGGGCAGCCTATATATTTTTATGGTGGCAGGCAGTTTGTACGCACGACTTGCATTGAAATCTACTTCGCTTGTATTATTTGCCTATTAAAGCATATAATTTTGTAGACGCTGATCGCAGCCACCCACCTCCACCAGTTTCCTGCATGGGCACAAACTGGGAACACAGTGCCCTTGTTCCCCGACCAGCTTGTTTTGTTGGATGTATGGGAACAGCTTCGCCCCAGTCATGGAAGCCACAAACGAAACACTATTGATGAAAACTACATGACATTGGCTATAAACAGTTCTATAGCATGACGTAAAAACCCCTTTTCTTCCCCAGCACTGCACACATCCCCCTGTAATTATAAGGTGGGTTTTGTGATTTGGGGCTCGGTGATCGGCCTCGTTCCGCCCACTGACCCGTACAAACAGATGGCTGATGGTTTTACTGCAATAAAGCCAGTCAGAAGTGCTGGAAATAGCACCATCTGACCTCAGATGCTGACCCAAGGTTAGCTGTACATTTTCACCTAAATTAGGGCCTGTATATAGGACACTGTACCCTCAGACATTGTATATGCAGTACGCCATGTTCCTGCAGTACAGACAAACAACAGAGAACAGCAAATCCACACAGCAGGCAGCCTACTTTGATGAGAAATGTGCGGTTAAGAAGATGAGGATAGTGGCAGTGGGCTGTAAATACTAACACTAATACTGATATGAATTAGTATCACTTTCTAATGAGTAGTTATACTAATACGAAATTCATGTTACCTTACTTTTGATCGTATTTTAATGTACTTATTAACATTACGGGGCGACGGTGGCGACAGTGGTTCGAATCCCAGCTCTTGAAGATGCACAAAACACTTCCCCCACCTTGCCTCCAGCGTCTGCGTACATTAGTGTAAGAATGAGAGTGCGCTTTGGGCCTAATCAAGGTAGAAAAGCGCTATAAAAGTTGAGACCGTTTACCATTACACATAGAGAAATGCAGTATTTATTAAAGTTGCTTATGTGGTCATTTTGTGGTCTGTGGGAGTCCCTGGTATATTGGGGGGATAATATTTATGTTAATGAGTAGTCCATGGGTAATTATAGTATTTAAAGTTTTTGAAAACATTTTCTCTAGTCACTTGTGCATGTATTCCTTGGACTGCGCCCTCATCACTCTCAGATGTGCCTTTTGCTTCCTGCGAACGGGACTCTCTAAATTCCCCATAGGCATGAATGTGAGAGTCTGTCTATCTACATTCATATTGGACTAGCTCTAGTTTCTCTCTACTTTTATGAAGAACCATCACATGTAGAAAAAGCCACGTACACAAAGCAAGCCTTATGTCTGTGGCATGTACATATGAAAACCACAGATTTTTTTCTTCTTCTCTGAACCATCCCTGGCACCATACAAAAATATCACAAATCCTCTTGTAAAACCAAATACTAATACAGTATAAAGAGCTCACATTATGGTCTGACCAGTGACAACCAGTTTCTATTTCTTCTTCTTCTTCTTCTTCTTCTTCTTCTTCTTCTTCTTCTTCTTCTTCTTCTTCTTCTTCTTCTTCTTCTTCTTCTTCTTCTTCTTCTTCTTCTTCTTCTTCTTCTTCTTCTTCTTCTTCTTCTTCTTCTTCTTCTTCTTCTTCTTCTTCTTCTTCTTCTTCTTCTTCTTCTTCTTCTTCTTCTTCTTCTTCTTCTTCTTCTTCTTCTTCTTCTTCTTCTTCTTCTTCTTCTTCTTCTTCTTCTTCTTCTTCTTCTTCTTCTTCTTCTTCTTCTTCTTCTTCTTCTTCTTCTCAATCCTCTTCTCCTTCGTCTTCTCCTTCCTCTTCTTCTTCTCCTTCATTTTCTCCTTCCCTTTCTTCTTCTCCTTCTTCTTCTTCTTCTTCTTCTCCTTTGTCTTCCCCTCCTTCCTCTTCTACTCCCTTTTCTTCTTCTCCTTCCTCTTCTTCTCCTTCCGCTTCTCCTTCTTCTTCCTCCTTCAGAGCAGGCACGGAGAGATTGAAGCAGTAGAGTCTGTGAGGTAATGGAGGGGGCTTAATTATGGAGGGCTTTTCAGTGTGATGAGAAGGATCTTGAACTGAATGCGTTGAGGGACAGGTTGCCAGTGGAGGTTCTGGAGGACATTGGTAATGTTGTGTAGAGTTTGGTTCATAAATCTGACTGTTCAAGACAGAAACAGGCAGATTATCCGGGGAGTGCCACATCTTGCCTTCAAACCAAAGTGCCGAGATGCAGGACAAAACGGTACAGAAAGCTTTGTCCCTTCCTCTATTGTGGCTCTTATTCAACTGTAGTTTCTATTGTGTTGTACTTTAAGCAATCAGTGGGTTACGATAGTGGGTTGCAAGTCATATCTACATACAGGTACAGTATCAGTGATTTTAATTGAACTGGACTGCCACCACCCAGCTCTCAGAACAGGGGTTTGGTCGGATTTAGAACAAAATAGTTTAAGGGTTTGTGCCAGGTTTCAGTCAGAGAGAAAATGCATATATGTTACTTTATTGTCAGTGATGTACTCATTTAGGATGAGGCCCTTGTTGATGAGCAGGTGTGGACAGACAGGTTCATGAGACACTGCCGTAGCCCAGACGTATCCAATGTGTTTTTTAATATGAAACCTAAATCCACGTTAGCCCCTCTTGGCAATGACCTAGCATGAGAGAGTGACATCTCGCTTTGGCCCCAACCCCAGAATAAGGATACTTATAAAGCAAAAGTCCTTGTCAAGTCTTTTGAGGACACATTAAGATACCCACAACGAATCAGTCCTTTCTGACAAAAACAACAACAATTTAGATTTTTCCATCTCATGTCATAGTAGTCTAAAGGAAAAGCCAACCTCAGTGCGTGGGGCGCGTGTGGCCAACCATACAGTGTCATACTTTTATAGAGTATAGAGATGGAAGCCAAAGCGCATCAATGTCTGTGGTCAGGGAAGTCCCGAGGAGTTTTTCAAAACCAACCAACATTAGATGGGGTTAAGTCGGATAATAAATTATTGAGCACCACAGTAAACACTTGCACTGATTTTGTACTTTACACTCAAGTGCCTGAGTCGTCCTGAGGCTATTTTTGTCAGTGTATTCTATACCATCTGACTTCTGTTTATCATTATACCAGATTTATTCCCGACCTTTGATAATGTTATTGTTTTCTCTTCTCTCTGTATTTCTTTGCAGATTTTGGCCTTATGCATCATCCAGCTGGAGCGCATCCGGGGCTGTCGCTCCTCTGTCTTCCTTTTCCTCTTCTGGGTCTTGGCTGTGGTCTGTTCACTTGTGCCTCTCAGAGCCAAGATCCAACTGGCCATGGATGAGGTATGACGCATAATCAATAAAAGATTATTATAGTGAAGATTTTTAAAATACTGTTAGGGTCTTTTGGACAACGGGGTCTTACATCTGAAACAGGATAGACAGGATAAGCCCCATAATGCCTCCTTCATAATAATATGTGTTCATTAAGTATAGAGAAAATGAACTAATTCCTGCCTGATGTTTGTCAGGTGTGAACTCAGTGAACCTTCACTTCAAAACAACATGCAGAGACATCTAATCTTATCACGTCTCCCTCACCATTGTCTACCCAAAGTCTAGACACAGGACAGCAGCTCTTGAGATATACTCTGTGGCAAAAAAAAAGCTGTTTCTATTTCATCCCCCAATTTTGACTGAGGTAACCTGAAGTTAACCAAGTGTTGGAGGATGACACTGCCAATTCTGGTCAAGTCTGTGTGTGTTTAACTTTCCTTTTTCTTCCTGTGCCTCTGTCAGACACTGCAATCATTGTTGCACTGGCTAAGAGTCTATTTAAACTCACTGCCTTCGTGCAGTTGCATTTGCATTACTATAAAAAACACTGAAGTGCACACATATCCATATTTCAGTTTTATCGTCCCAAGTGTGACATTCCCACACTGTTTGGGGGAGAATAATGATGGGCCTGGGATAAGTGCTGGTGAGACATGGCAGCCGAGGGTCAGACCAGAGGAGCTGCCGCGCTGTGTTTACGGCGAGCCTACACCGTCATAAATGTAGCCAGATGGAAATCTGTGCATCCACATGATGCGACCTTTTATTGTCCAGACACATGTTTTTACTCCATACCGCTGTACACGTGCCAAGAGTTCACACACGTGTCCAGTGATAAAGATTCAGACTAGTCATCTTTACTAAAAAGCACAGTCATGTTACAAGTTTAATAGAAATCTGCCAAGGCCTTTGGGATTAAAAGATTTTAAGATAAAGACATTTGCAGTGAAGATCCATGATCCAGAACTCCAGACTAAAATTAGTCTCTATTATTAGTAAGTGATTCACCTTATTTATAGTATTTATTCAATAAACAAGAAGAAGCATGTATGTAATTTCAAAGATTTTACATGAAGTGATTATTTTAATGCTTATGAGGATTAAACTGCTGTATATTATTAATATTCTTCATCCCTGATTTCCCCTGCACATGTGGCCGTGCAGTTGCTCCATTACCTCTATATTTACATAGTGAACGTATTATGTGCTCTATGCTTTGTACATTTTTTATTTGATTTGCATCATACCTGTGTCACAGTTTAGTAATCTGAACTGTAGAAACGTTCTTTGCACAATGTCGTTCTGCAAAAAGGTCCCAGGGCCAAAGTGGCATCGCTCAGCATTTTTTAGAGAGTATTTACTTTGCGCTTGAGTTGACAGAGTTCATGTTTGTCAACCCTTTCTTAGTGACCCACATTTTTCCCACCAGCGTCCCACCACCCTGCCCCTGTTTGTCAGTATGTGGCCGGATCCATTTCGCCCCTCATATCAAACTTTCTGGGCATAGCGAGACACATTCACAGAAAAGCCACTTCAGTGTTTACTATGGTTGACGACTTTCATGCATACCCATATTACTGCATAACAGGCTGACTGCGGTGGTGGTGTTGACCCAGCGGTAAACAATGTCAGCCAAATCCCACAGTTTTCTATATGTCAAGAATAACATGGCAGTTCTACATTTCACAATAGTGACTAATATGCAGCTGCTCCATTGAATGAAAGTCGGCAGAACCACTTTATAAAAACATCAAGGACCCTACAGAATTTACATGTAATACAGTATTGTGTCTATACAAATTATATTATGTTATTTGAAGTTGTATACTCTTATGAACTAGTTACTAAGTAGTTAGTCCATTGTTCATTACAACTCACCACTACTGCAGACTTATGGCGTGACTATGAGGCAGCTTTTACTATCATTTACTTTGCCCCGATTTAGTTTTAAGACCCCAAATACGTTTTATGTGTCTGTCATCTTGGCATATAAACCATATCCTTTGCAGCCACACAGAGTGTACACATTGGGAAACGGCATAATGAATTTGACACAGAGGCAGCTGCGAACTGGCACAGAAGCCACAGTCGAGATAAATGAGTTTTCACCACAGGATGTCATGTGATTTGTCAAAGTACTGTTGTCGGTGTTTTGATGGTGTGCACAGCCAGAAGGCTTATTACAATTTTTGTCCTCTAGATGTGAAATCCATGTCCCCTCGTAGCATTCACAGCAGGACAGAATTTGATGTCCTAATCTTGGATGGAAGACAGGGAACACTATAATTCTAAGAATGATTTACTGTTTTTGAAAGGAGTATCCAAAGAGAAAGACCACATGCATGGATTTTCCATATGTATCTTAAAATCCCTTCAGCTGACAACACCTGTGTGACTGCATTAGTGCCATGTCATTTTAATACTGACAGGGTTGTGAATCAGGCCATTAATCACAGAGAGATGAATTATAAACCAGGTCAAAGGCATATTCTGACCTGTCTACTTTAGTATTACACATCTGTACTTTCTTTATTGTCACTGCAACTCAGTGTATATGGTTCTTTCTTTTTCACAGGGGATCGCCTCGGATATAGTACGATACATCGCCTTCTTTTCCTATTTCACCATCCAACTGGCTGAGCTGTTCCTCTGCTGTTTTGCTGACCTGCCTCCGGAGGGAAAAAACATTTTGGAAAAGGTAGGCAGCAAAGAATGTGTGTCCCACTTCAACTCTAAGTCCGGTCCAATCCCCAGGAAAGAAAAAGTCTGGGATCTTTGCGGTTTCGACTTTTGTTGTTAAGACACTTTCCCTTTTGGAGGATATGATGTGATTCACCTCCGCCCTCGGGTTTCTCTCAGACACTTGGGCTTCCTGTGAGAGGGATGTCAACGTGTTTGTTTAGGCCTCCCAACATACCAAACGTGATACTCCCTGTCTAGGAATGGATTGGCTCATTACAAACTACTATCTATTATGTAAGGTATCTGTGTAATATAGGAAATATGGCTGATGCACTTATCCCCAGATCTTGTGCGAGGATCTTGCTTCGGTTGGAAAATTAGCCGACAGTGCATGTTTTGGTGTTAATGGATACAACTTGAGCACCCAGAGAAATTCCACCCAGAAAGAACGGACGAACATGCAATCTTCACACATAATGGCCCCACACATAAGCTAACTATATCCAAGTAAACCAGTTCTTTACATTAATAAGGTATAAGGCTCACACTAGAAGAACAGAGCAATGTACCAGTAGCAGAACCAGTACCACACTTAATTATGATATATGCCCTGGTAATTCTATGGAGGACACATACATGAGAATTTGCCTCTTTTCAATCACCAAATGTCATAATATTTCTCTGGCGATAAACTATAAGAATAGTTGGAAAAGTCCCGACCAGCACACTGTCGGTCAGGTGGTGAGGAGGCTGAGGGTGCAGAAGCCACAGTCTGGCCCGGACACACCCATCTGCCATTCCTTGGTGTGTCCTAGGCTCCCTCCACTTCTCCTGTTTTTGTGCCCCACGCTCTGGTCATAGTTACTCACAGGGAAAGCGGAAGCAAAGGATGAGGAGCTGAAGTAATGAGAGTAAACACCAGTACCACTGTACTGAGGGGGCGGCAGGGCGGAGCGCAGCTGCAAAGCATGAATCCACTGTTCGACCATTTGTGATGACAGATTTCCGCTTCGTCTGCACTAGACCTCAAAACGTCACCCGGACACTGAACTCTATTTATCCTCCTACGTAGGAGTTCAATGCCTTTACCTCATGAAATAAAACCAACATCCACATTAAAGTATTTATTACTCCTACTCATTACATAATCGTCTCATCACTGACCTGCTGTGTGTACAATCTAATTATTGTTTGAACTGCAGAGATCATGGACCATTTGCATTTGTTTTTCTGCCTTAAATCTGTACATGCTTCTGTGAACCACCTTTGGTCTTTAATAGGTTGTTTACCCATTTGCTTTGCGTAACACTCTGTCCTCAAAAGCTCTTGGGGTTTGGTGCAGCGGTGTATTTCCCGACAGATTTAAGTGACCCTATAGTGTGGTCTGTAATCTGTTGCAGAATCCCTGCCCCGTGAAGGATGCCTCCTTCCTGTCGAAGATCCTCTTCTGGTGGTTCACAGGGTAAGACTAAAACCGCTTATTTGTGATGAGTCACTGCACTATCACAACACGTCACTACAGCAACAGTTTGTCCATGTTTAGTGTTTTTATGTTGTAAATAAGCTGTGTGCTCCCCCTTCAGGCTTGTTGTGAAAGGATACCGGTCCCCGTTGGAAGCTGAAGACCTGTGGACGCTGAGGGATGAGGACACATCACAGAAGATCATCTCTGAGCTGCAGCAGGAGTGGACTGCGGAGTGTGCCAAACTGCAGAGGTAATGTCTCCTGACTCCTCATACCCACTTATCACAGTCCACCGTCACGCGTTTGACATGTTAACACATGAAGGCATTTAAGGGGAACAACTCGAATCAGCCCGTCAGGTTCTGCATACATCACAGAATAAACATAGTTGTTCAGGTGCGACAAACTGAAATATACGTAAGTATAGATAATGTCATGCCGCCCCGTGCTACACAAACTCACATCCATTTGACCTTATGTGATTTCTTTGAGATTGACATTTAGTCATGACAAATAGTTTTTCGGTAAACTTAACAAACAAACCCAGTATGACAATATTGAAGTATTATCTCCTTTCAAAAACGTGTTATTGCAAGCCTGCTTTGAAGATCAAATGTTACAGTTCGTAGGGAAATTATCCTTTTGAGGTCAGAGCCTGTGAAGGTGGTGACCCCAGTGCAAGTGCTTCTCTCTAACACAGATGTCCTGCTTATAACTGCACACTTTAACTATATAATGCTTATCCCTGTGGCAGGCAGGAGAAGGCCTTGGCGTCTGGCGTAGCGTTGGGAAGCCGGCTGCCCGACCAGGCGCAGCTACTAAGGAAGCTGCAGAAGGAGCAGAGTTCGGGCTTCTTTCTGCTCAGGACCCTCACAAGAAATTTTGGCCCATATTTTCTGACGGGCACTCTGTGTATCATCTTCCACGATGCCTTCATGTTCGCCATCCCACAGGTGCTGAGGTAAGAGCGAAATTAAGTGATGAACCTAACGAACCTTATCATATACGAGTGACAAACCACCATGAAACAGCCATTCTCATTAGCGTAACACCTTTATCCTCCCATTCTTCTCAACCTACAACATGCATAACAGGCTAACTAGAAACACCTGAACCACTGCGGGTGCACACTGCTCCTGTCAAGTGCCCCAGCGACATTAAAGGATGGCTCAAATGCAGTAGACAAATTTGCTTACTTGGATAATCAAGTCTAACTTAACCTTAAACACTGGCCGATAGAATAAGAATCGTAATCCTTTTCCTAACCCTAAATTTAAAGAGGAAAATGCATTGGTACACCAAGATGCTGCTCTGTACCAGGGAGCATGGATCCCGGGAAACAAACAACTGACGCACAATAGCAGTGCGCACTGAAGGGAATCAGTGTTGACTCCCAACCTGCTGCTTTGTGGGTCAGTCTTGAACTACTCCCACCAAAAAATAGGGCACTCTTTGTGTATTGTGCTCTAAATCTCCTTTTCCGAACCAGCCTTTCGAATATAACTTTTTTCAATTCCCGGAGACCGCAAACCAAAGCAGAACCCAGTGCCCTCCCTGTATTAGATAATTTCACCGAACCACAGTTTTGGCTAGAATTACCTGACTGCAATCTAGGGCAAAGTAAAAATATGTTTTATTGTGTTCCCTGTCAACTTCAATTTGAAGATTTAGACCTATTAGGTTTTTGCGGCGCAGCAGTGTGGGAGAGCTCAACTTTAGTATATTGCAACAAATGGACATTTAGCATGGCTGGCGGGTGGACAGGCAGCCACACTCGCAGCCCGCTAAAGCAATGGGTCAACTACCCCGCAGGGGCACAACAACAAGCGCTGGCAGCAGTGAAAGCAGGTCATAGCCACACAGTCCTCTAGACAGACTGGAATGTTGTTGTTGATGCAGGAGACGGCATTAGTGGAAGTGTTAATTACGGACGTGGAGTTGTGAGCAAGAAAAAGTTGGATGAAACCACAGCGACTTTGGTCCAATAAAGAGCGCAGCAGAGGAATGACAGACAGACACTCAGACGGAGAGACCGTGGAGGAGCAGGGCGACTCCGAAGGGCAGAAATGCAGTCACACCACAATAAGGCAGCCACTGGCCAAGTGTGAGGGCAGTTTGGCCACAAGCTGAGCGCTGTTGTGCAAATGGCTCAGCAGCACCCAAAACCAGTAAAACATGGAAGGAAATCTGATGCTACCAAATGCAGCACTAGAGCAACTCAATATTGTTCTCCAAGCAATGAAAGGAGATTGTACACAAGCAAGTGATTATGAACTATAGGGAACAAACACATTCTCTAAACAATTTTGCTGCTTTAGAGTTTGTGATTGTGTTAAGCTAAGATTTCTGTCAAAATTAGATGATGAAGATTATATTTTCTTACTCCACAGTCTCCTGCTGAGCTTCATGAGAGATGACGACGCTCCACTGTGGAAAGGCTACTTCTACGCCACCCTGATGTTTCTGCTCTCCTGCCTTCAGTCCCTCTTCAACCATCAGTACATGTACACGTGTTTCACTGTGGGGATGAGAGTCAAGACCGCTGTTATGGGCCTGGTTTACAGAAAGGTGGGCAAAATCCTGTATCTATGGCATAAACAAGCTGTTTATCTCTGCTCCCAGACGGGGGAAAACAGTACACAGCGTACTATGATTAACAGCTTTTACCTATGATGAGTGATCGTCTGCAGAATTTTATGTGGTTTTCAAATTATATTGCACTGGAGGCCAAAATGTCTTTGTCTGTTGTCTCATCAATCCAGTCTCTGGTGATAAACAGCTCTGCCAGGAGGACGTGCACCGTGGGCGAAATCGTCAATCTGGTCTCAGCCGACACCCAGAAACTCATGGACTTTGTGGTGTATTTCAATGCAGTCTGGCTGGCTCCAATTGAAATCGCTCTTTGTCTCTTCTTCCTCTGGCAGGTATATTGAATTAAAGACGCTTTGTGCACATTACACACTTCAGACTCACCAATAAATCTTATCGTCTAGCATCTGGGTCCATCGGCTCTGGCAGGAATAGCTACTGTCATCCTCATATTTCCACTGAATGGCTTCATCGCAAAGAAAAGGAGCAAACTGCAGGTAACGCTCTTTCAGGAATGCTTCACACTTGGAGCTGCACATCTGGCCCATTCGGTCCAGGATGCCACAGCTGGTTTAGATAGTGGCCAAAGATGCGTGTGGGTGTTTGGCCTGGGCACTACATTCTCTCTTGTCCTTTTGATGTCTGCCTCATATAATGCATTTCAAAAACAATGACAGGAAAAGGGTGGGTAGTAAGAAAGCATCATTTTTCATTTCTTTGGAAAAACAACAGAGGGCTCAGTAAAATTAGATGCCAATTTAATCGAAGTAAGTCTGAAACGTAGTGACCACATTCCTGGCGCTTTGTTGTTTCCTTGTCATAAAAAATCACTAAAATGTAACAAGCTATAAATTCCTTCTCAATTAAACAGTTTGGAAAATTGCGCAGACACCCTCATGTTCACAAATGCATGTACTCACTTTGTTCTGGTAATTGTCTGCGCCCCAGTTTCACTTTATAGTTATTTTTCAATAATAAAACATAACAGAGACTGTGTTTGGTCAACAGGAGGTCCAAATGAAGTTTATGGATGGCCGCATCAGACTGATGAATGAGATTTTAAACGGCATAAAAATACTGAAGTTTTATGCCTGGGAGAAGGCCTTTCTCGAACAAGTCTTGGGCTACAGAGAGAAGGAGCTCAAAGCTTTGAAGAAGTCCCAGATCCTATATTCAATTTCTATTGCCTCTTTCAACTCCTCATCATTTCTGGTAAATGCTAACTATATTATGTTAATTCTGACTCTTTCAAGTAATAAGGTTAGTTTCCACTGGCTTAAAATGATTCCCTCTCATGATCCAGATTGCCTTTGCCATGTTTGGCGTCTATGTGATGATCGATGCCAGAAATGTCCTGGACGCCCAGAAAGTGTTTGTATCGATGGCTCTGATCAACATCCTGAAGACACCGCTGAGCCAGCTGCCCTTTGCCATCAGCACAAGCATGCAAGTATGTGTGACTGCCCCTCTCATACACTCTGACTGTGTTTTCCAGATGTACAGCCTGCTATTACACATGTGTGTGCCTATATGAAGCATGTAGGTCAGTGCATTAACCGCCAGTGTGTTGCAGGCTGTGGTCTCGCTGCGCCGCCTGGGAAAGTACCTGTGTTCAGAGGAGCTCAAAACGGACAATGTCTCAAAGGCTCCATTGACGTCTGGTAGGAGCTCCACCCTAGTGTATATACATGTTATGACACTGAATGAATACACTGCTATTCCAAGCTTTATAATTTCATCTATTTCCACAATATCATCCTTTATAAAAAATCACAGGCTGCCATGATCAATATGAGATTTTGTTGTTTATATCTGCGGACTGCCGCTGACTTGTATGGCTCATGCACGCTGTCACTTCCTGGGTCCCTGGCCGACTTGTAGACGGCGTAATTATAGGATATTCCCATTTTGCGGTTGAGCATAAATCACTGCATGGATTCAGACATATGATTCATAGAGAAGCCAAACAAAAAACTCCTTTCTTCTGCCTGTAATCTTTCAACACTTCCTAAGCCAGCATGTGAGAGCCAACACCTCTGTAATTTGTATGATCAGGCAAATTCACTTGTAATCATGCCCAGGGTGTGCTGCGACGTCAGACTTCAAGGGGGAACTTTTGTTTGTCGTTGAGGTTGAAACATTGTGCTTTTTATGTCTTTCTCAGACGGGGAACAAGTCATCGTAGATAATGGGACCTTTAGCTGGTCTGCAGAGGGCCCTCCATGTCTCAAAAGGTATGACTGACACTATAGGAATAGAACAAAGGAAACCGAGCGCAACGAACACAAACAGAGATCAAAAACATAGCTCCAGAGCTAAAATCACATGTAACACTTAAAGGTGATGTTGTTAGGATGAGCTGTGGTTTAAAAAAGGCTTTACATCTACAGCTAAAAATGAGTTGCCTTAAGTTCAGTCACTTTAAATACCAGAGGCGGCGCTAGCACTGGCTTTCCATAGTTTATAAAATATTCACACAAAAATCCTACATAACCTACGTTCCAATCTCTTCTACCGGGATATTTTAGTATATGATGTAATGTGCACAAACTTATGAGACAATCCCCCTCTTTGTTGAAAGGATTAACATCCGTGTCCCGCGGGGGTCTCTTGTTGCCGTGGTGGGACACGTGGGCAGTGGAAAGTCGTCTCTGTTGTCGGCCATGCTCGGTGAAACGGAGAAGAGAAGCGGCAGCGTCTCTGTAAAGGTATGACAGCAGTTTCCAGACGGTGGGCTATTTATACCCCTGAGTTTAGCTTTAATAAAAACACTGACATCCTTTCTGTCCTGTGTCTTTGTTAGGGCTCCGTGGCCTATGTGCCGCAGCAGGCTTGGATCCAGAACGCCACGGTGCAGGACAACATCACATTTGGACGAGACAAACTGAAGTCCTGGTACAACCGAGTACTGGAGGCCTGCGCTCTGCTCCCCGACCTCGACATACTGCCCGCCGGAGACGCCACCGAGATCGGAGAGAAGGTGCAAACACAAAGCAGTTTCATTTTGTCGCATTTATCAAATATTTGGGGTGAACATTGTATTGTAATTCTATTGTATTGTTTCAACAGGGGCTGAATCTGTCGGGGGGTCAGAAGCAGAGAGTGAGCCTGGCCAGAGCCGTTTACAGAAAGGCTGATGTCTACCTCCTGGATGACCCTCTGTCTGCTGTAGATGCTCATGTGGGACAACACATCTTCGACAAGGTCGTTGGGCCCAAAGGAGTGCTCAGAGACAAGGTAAGACAAAAAGATGTTGTACTTACACAGAACTTGCAACTTTTTATGAATCAAGCTTAGCATCAAATTGGGCTCTCCTTTCATTTTGTTTTCATATTCACGTGACTTGCTGTATAGACCCGTGTTTTGGTGACCCATGGGATGAGCTTCCTGCCACAGGCCGACCTCATCCTGGTCCTGGTTGATGGAGAGATCTCTGAGAGTGGGTCGTACCAGGAGCTGCTCAGCCGCAATGGGGCCTTCGCCGAGTTTATCCGCACCTTCGCCAACACAGAGCGGAAAGAGAGTGTCATGCAGAGAGGTAATGCATACTTTAGAAAAACCTTTAAACACTTTCTAAGAAGCACATAACTTGACGGCAGTTTTTCTCTCCAGCTGGTTCAAGACGGTCCAATGCTCGACTCAGCATGATTGATTTTATGCCCTTTTCAAGAGACCTGTCGCAAGAGCAGCTCATTGGGTATAAAACAAAACTCATCAAAAAACATCTTCCGATAACAGGTTTATTATCTTAACATCTCGAATGCTGAACTCTACTTTTTGTTTCCTAGGGGAGACACCACTAATACAAACCTGCAGAATCTGGAACCCGTTTCAGAAACTGACCAGGAAGTGATCCCAGAAGATCTCGGGAAACTCACACAGGCGGATAAAGCATTCACTGGACGGGTAAGAGTTATTTGAGATACAGTTTATATGAAAAGGTGGTTTTAAGTCTTTAAGATAATGTAACAGTGTACCAAACGTGTCAACATAGATATAAAGAAATTAGCAATAATATACTATGTGACTGTAACTCCAAAATATCTACCCAAAGTGGAAGAATTCCCTTATTCATATTATAAGCATACTGCAGTTAAGAACATTGTGGTCCCTTTTGTAGGTGAGATTGGAGATGTACAAGAAATACTTCAAGACCATCGGCCTGGCTCTCATCATGCCTATAGTCTTCCTGTACGCCTTCCAGCAGGGCGCCTCCTTGGCCTATAACTACTGGCTCAGTATGTGGGCAGATGACCCTGTGGTGAACGGCACTCAGATCGACACAGACCTGAAGCTGGCTGTTTTTGGAGCACTCGGATTAGCACAAGGTCAGCTACAAATGCAACATACATACAACAGAATTTCTCTATAAAATCAGACATATTTGTATTGCTCTTTGGCGTGTCATGAGAATTGGGAGGAAAATGCATTTTGTAGATACCACTGATGCAGCCTTAATAGTTTTGCCTCAATACACTGCTGTAGGTATCGCCATCTTTGGTACAACTGTGGCCATCTCCGTCTGCGGTATCATCGCCTCTCGTCATTTGCACATGGACCTCCTCATCAACGTGCTGCGCTCTCCCATGTCGTTCTTTGAGAGCACGCCCAGCGGAAACCTCCTGAACCGCTTCGCCAAAGACATCGATGCCATTGACTGCATGGTCCCTGAAGGCCTTAAGATGATGCTGAGCTATGTCTTCAAACTCATGGAGGTCTGCATCATTGTGTTGATGGCCACACCCTTCGCCGCTGTGATCATTCTGCCGCTGTCTATCCTCTACGCCTGCGTCCAGGTATGTACCACTTATGTACCATTTAGATTCTTTAATGTCTACTACTAATGTTCTACTGTATACAAGTAAAAGTTGACTTTTTGGGCTCCTTCCCTATTTTGTTCCTTCGACTCGTTGACACACTTGTTACACAAACTTGATTTATGGGAAAACCTGAAGTGCTCTCTCCCCTTATTAAAGCATGTTTGATTTTTCTGTTTTGCCCAAAGAGTTTCTACGTTGCCACATCCTGTCAGTTGCGAAGGCTGGAAGCCGTGAGCCGATCTCCCATCTACACTCACTTCAATGAGACGGTGCAGGGCGCCAGTGTGATCCGCGCCTTTGGGGAACAGCCGCGGTTCATTCTGCAGGCCAACCAGAGGGTGGACTTCAATCAGACCTCCTACTTTCCAAGATTTGTGGCCACACGGTGAGTTATGTTATAATGATGAAAGACCATTGAAAAGCTCTTAGATATAATGTCAATAAGGGAGCACTTAATTAAATCACTGTTAAATCCACAGGTGGCTCGCTGTCAATTTGGAGTTTGTTGGTAATGGCGTGGTGCTTGCTGCTGCAATCCTTTCTGTGATGGGAAGAAGCACTTTGAGCCCTGGAATCGTCGGGTTGGCTGTATCACACTCCCTTCAGGTAAAACACTCACAAATCATACAAATGGATTACAATTACACAATTAGGCCCTTTGTGAGAAAGATATAAATACTATTCCAACATGAGAAGTTGTAAAAACATTTGGTGGTTATTTCAGGTGACTGGCATCCTGAGTTGGATCGTAAGAGCTTGGACTGATGTGGAAAACAATATAGTTTCTGTGGAGAGAGTCAATGAGTACGCTGAAACTGCCAAAGAGGTCAGTCGTTACACACACAGTTTAAAGAGAAAAGTGTTGTTTCTCTTTTCAATACTCTAGTGATAAGTGGATGCCAAACTAAACATTGTTCTTCGCACTCGTGTTTTGTTTTACCCCATTCAGGCCGATTGGACCATTGAGGGCAGCTCTTTGCCGCTGGCTTGGCCCCAAAACGGCACGATTGAATTCCAGGATTATGGGCTGCAATATCGTAAAGGCTTGGAGTTGGCACTGAAAGGCATCACTCTGAATGTCCCCGAAAGAGAAAAAGTAAGAACAAGGTTGCATACACATAGAGTGTTGATGGAACTACCACATAACACGTGTCTTAACCATAAATAAATCTTTCCAAGGTTGGGATTGTGGGCCGGACTGGAGCAGGGAAGTCCTCACTTGCCCTGGGAATCTTCCGGATTTTAGAGGCAGCGAAAGGAAAGATCTTCGTAGATGGAGTCAACATCGCTGACATCGGACTCCATGACCTCCGCTCACGCATCACGATCATTCCTCAGGTAATGACACAAGCGGAGGCCTGGCTTTCCTCGTATAAACTGTTTACAACTTCAAGCCAGAGTGAAATAACAGTTTGTACATTTCATCCAGCAGTAAAAAAAAAAAAATCGTCTGTCTTCTTCTCAGGACCCTGTGCTTTTCTCGGGCTCGCTGCGCATGAACCTTGACCCGTTCGACACCTACTCGGATGAGGAAGTGTGGAGCGCGCTGGAGTTGGCTCATCTCAAGAATTTTGTCTCCAATCTGCCAGACAAACTCAGCTATGAATGCTCAGAGGGAGGAGAAAACCTCAGGTACACATTATTACAGCAATAGGACACATTGCACTTGAGATGATGAAAACTGCACAAGCCAAATGAGTGTCAACTTTGAGCTATTTGTTTAGTAGCGTGATAATGATAAATAATGTACATTTTGGCAATAGAAGCATACAGGGTCAGTGTGGGTTGTACTTGTACTTAACTCTGTCTGTCTGGCTTTAGTCTGGGGCAGCGGCAGCTCGTGTGTCTGGCCCGGGCCTTACTGAGGAAAACCAAGATCCTGGTTTTGGATGAAGCTACAGCAGCAGTAGACCTGGAGACCGACACGCTCATCCAGTCCACCATCCGCACTCAGTTTGAAGACTGCACCGTGCTGACCATCGCTCACCGCCTCAACACCATCATGGACTATACCAGGTTAGTTCACTCTTATAGTGCTATTTATGCCACTGTAAAAAAAAAGCACGGCGATCCATGCAAATTTTTAGATTCTAATATCAATCTATCTATTTTCCACAGAGTCATTGTAATGGACAGAGGACACATCTCCGAAAATGACTCTCCATCCAACCTCATTGCACAGAGGGGAAAGTTTTACCGAATGTGCAGAGAAGCTGGTCTGGTGTAGATCTGCGTCGCTGGGCTCTGAGCCTCGAAGATGGCTGATTACAGATGCGGGACATTACTTGTGTGTCTTAACAACACACAATAACTAACCATTTCAAGCTACATTATGTGGCAGCTCAAATTGCCTCTCTGTGAGGGCATTGTTGAAAAATCTCAAGAAAAACTGCACACAGTCTCTTCGTCTCTATGGGAGACATGCTGTCTGAATTCAGGAAAAGACACTTCTGCTGAGTGTAGGGGGTCAACATGCTATAAATACTGTAAATAAATAGTGAAGTGGAGTTTATTCCATGAAAGTGCTAAACCAAAGGCTGGAATGAAAGAGTGCCACAGATTTTCATTCTCTTTTTGAATGGCTGTAATACTATTTTTGTAGGTTTTTTGTTAATATATTTGAAGCACATGGCATATTTTTAATGTTCATGGATTTATGTCTCAGGCTTTTAATGATCACGTTTACTCTTTTTATTCTTTTATGCCAAGTATAAATGGTCAATAAGTGATTTCATTCATTTTTTGGTATTGTTATCCCGTAATCTGGGACAGGAAATACTTTGACACACTAACCTTCAGGAGGGTCACCCTGGCACATGCAGGGGAAATGAGGTTTTGAGCCTTCAGCATTTCAGCCAAATCTGAGTTTTTATACGTCGGGGCCAGAGAGAAAACACTGACATGAGCCAGCACATTAGCAATGCTCCAACTATGTTGCGGCTCTTGTTTATTTCTGTCAAAGTAAACACTTAAAGAAGTGCATGCAGACCTTGTTGGTCAGATCTAACCTGACACCGGTAGGAAAAACCACAGTGAATGAAGATAATTCTCTTCAAAACAATGGTGATAAATCTATCTGAACGAGACTGTCTCCCTGCTTCACCGCACGACTCAAAAATCAGTATTGCTGCTCTGGTGCTGACATGACATTCTGTAAATATCCCAGACTTTATCACTTGTCAGCTGAACCAGTGACCTTTGATGAAAGAGGCATTCACTGTTTTGTCTTACTGGTTTAGACAATACATTCAGAGGAACGTTATTTTATTTATATCACGTGGAAATGTATTGTGTCTTTAAAAGTGTCCTTTTTGAGGATTGTATTTATACTTTTTATAACAAGCTTGTTGATTTTTCACAGACCATTTATTTTAGTGAACTGTACATGCTGGATAATAAAACTCCTTTATATATATATATATGTATATTTATTTTGTCATTGATTAGAAAATATTGTGTCAGCAGTAATAAAGTTAAGGTGTATTAGAAAGTTTGTTGTATAAAGTTTAGGTATTGACCCCATAGAGAAATTTGACCCATCCTTCTATGCCACTGTTTTACATTTGAAGGCTTTTAAAACTGGGGGATCCGGGTCTCGATGCTACTTGTAGTGACAGTGGGAGTTGCACATGTGACCACCGGCCAGTAGGTGGCAGTGTTCAGTGATAGTCGACCGCGCGGGGTTTGTTTACATTTTGTTACAATGGCGACTATCACGGAGCTGAAGTGCGGTGAGAAGAATAAACTTTGTATTTAAAGTAGCCTACATGAACTGCATTTATGAAAAGATAAACGTGTATATTTAATTGTGTGGATTAAAACGTTTTATTATATAGTCAAAAGTGCCATTTAGCATTGGCTAACTACCTGCAGGACATCTACAGAGACATTAACAGAGATAGAGATGTAGTTAACGTGACTCCTTCAGATGCTAGTTACCTTTAATTACAGCGTTTTTAACGTTATACCAATATCTTGGTTGTATATTGAGCACAACAATAGTCGTACCTAAACATACACGTGTGTGCCTTCAGCCGTGAGAGAGACGCTGGAGTCCCGCGGGGTGCTGGGACAACTCAAAGCCCGGATCCGGGCCGAGGTGTTCAGTGCCCTGGAAGACAAGCAGCCCCCGAGGCCACAGCTGTCCCACGAAAACCTCCTCATCAACGAGCTCATCCGGGAGTACCTGGAGTTCAATAAGTACAAGTACTCTGCGTCTGTACTCGCAGCAGGTAAAGGAGTTGGATCAAGCTGTTATTGTTGGAATTATTAAAGGGCATTTGAAAGCCCCGCTGCTGTAATGCCAGCCCTGATCTAATCTCTATCATGGACACACATTACAGATGATCTCACTTTTCGTTTCATGTGACTTTCATGCGTCCTACTGTTGACCAGAATCACCAGATTTGCTCTATCACACACCCCATTACCACTTAGACACCACACATGCTGAAGTTGTTTGGATTTGTGCAAAATATCACCCTGATTTATGGGTTAACAGTGATCCCTTGAAGCTAAAATAACTGTGATGTAAAACAGGGGTTATAAGGTGTGTACACACTGAGGTTTCAGTCACCACTAAACTGTCAAAGGTTTATTTTCAGAATAAAAACATTTCTCAATGTTTTTAACCAAAGAAAGTCACACCTGAGGGACAGAATGAACCGAATGAACTAAGTGGTTGCATATTTTGTGTGTTTTTGTCAGACATTTCCTCAGAATTCAAATTTGAGCTGTTATTTTAGAGCCAGTCTTCTCCTAAAGTAAATGATGTTTGTGTTTTCAGAGTCAGGCCAACCCGAAGTTCCCTTGGACCGACAGTTTTTGGCAAATGAGCTGAATGTTGCCGAAGATGCCAGCTCCAAGTCAGTGTAGGTTCAAAGATGTCACTTTTGCATTGTCATATTAATGGTTACATAAACTATTTGAGTCAGAAACATTTTTTTTTTTACTCATGAAAGTTTAGAGTATTACGGTAGAATTGTTAAAGCCAGAATGCCTAACCTTTCACCCAATTAACAGAATAAAATACAGCATTTAATGTATTATATATTGTTAAAAAATACACTTGTGCTCTAAAGTTTACATACCCTGGCAAATGTTTTATTTTTTCAGAGATTACGAACACAACAAGTTTTATTTTTCTCATAGTTAGTGGTTGTGTGAAGCCATTTATGGTCAAACAACTGAACCCGGTGATCTTGGCCTGATATTATGCTCACAAGTTGATACAAACGGGTGTAAATGGCTACTAAAGGTCAGCATCCTCACCTGTGACCTGTGTTTGTACACTGTAAAAAGCAAATATCAAGGACTGCCTTAAAGGTCCTATATCATGCAAAATCGACTTTTTGGAGCTTTTAGCCATGTTGTTATGCTATTTCCTTATCAAAAACACCCCCAGAGTGGTTTGTGGCTTCATTCACGCAGCTCTCAGTAATCCTCCCTCTCCTGCTCTCTGAGCAGCTGCTCCTCCTTCTCCTCATGAACGACTGAGTGTTCAGTTGTGTCATAACAGCGGAACGGAAGTGCTCGACGTCTGTAATGTAATGTCTTAATTCTATGCTTACGGACGGATTTTAATTTGCAAAACAGCGTTTTCATTATTTCGGTCGTAATAGAGAAACAAAGAGTAAAAAATGAAAAAGAAAAAAAAAAAAAGAAAAAAGGATGTGCCTGAGGTGCTTCCAGGTCAGCTGTGGCCAAAACAAACACATCGCGTCTGAACAGATCAGTCATGTTTGCGCTGCAGCTGTGAAGATGGAGCTCGTTACCTACTCTGAACACACCTGTTATTTATTCTTAACTAACGATAATGTCACGGACGGAGAAAAAGAAGCGCGTTTGGCTACGAGGACGAGGAGTTTATATTCAACCTTTTTCAAGAAGAGGCCACTCAGCTGTTTTTTTCTCCGGGATTCAGCGACTATCAGCCAAAATATTGTTTTTCTGTGACTGTCACTGATGGATGTTTGGTGAACCTTCGCCAGAATCAAAGTGGATTAACTTTTATAACCAACGCGAGTCCCATAATGTAAACAGCGATGGAGCAGAGCGGTGAGTCAATCCAAACGCGGGTTAGCTTGTGTGTTAGCATATTAGCATGTGTGTTAGCCATTTATGAAGCTGTGTTGCAGATGTCAACTCTGTATAACTGCATCGTGAAGTGACTTCACTTATTGCTGTTTATTTATATTAAGGTAAAGTTGTATGCGCGGAGAGAGGGGGCGGAGTTAACTGAATCGAAGTGTTGTGTCTTCCGGGTTTGAAAAATACCTCCAGAAAACACTTATATTTATCACAAAAATGAGTGCTCCATAATGGTAGAGGTACAATATATCATATAAATGCCTATACTTAACTTTGGAATGGCTAAAATAGCATGATATAGCCCCTTTAAATGATTTGAATTTAGGAAATGTATCTTGTCTTGAGCGCTTTTCACTCATTTAGACTTTTTTCCTGATCAGACCAAGTTTACTTTGCTAGTGGGAGGACATTTCAATCTAGTTTGAAGGTAAATCTTGCTTGAAATGAGAAAGTAAAATTGCCAAAGATATAAGACCAATTTTCTTACCCCATTGGCAAAGAAAATAACCTGAAATAAGTAGGTATTGATGAAACGAGTCAGAAACATATTAGAACAAGTGAAATAATCTAGGACAAATGCCAAACTACATTTTAGCAAGTCAAAACAACACAAATTTGGATTATCATGCTCAAATTGAGACATTTATACTAATCTAGTTAATCACTTTTTCTGTGTAATTAATGTATGTGTATAAAAGGTTAGTGAGTTTGTGGGCTCCTGACAGACCCATGTTGTCTTTCATCCAGCGCTGCACTGACGTTTCTGAGTCATGAGGAAAGCAAAAGAATTGTCAGAGGATCTGCAAAATGGGAAAGGGTTTTAAAAAAAGATATCACAGGTACGGAGAGCAGCAGTTGTTGAAACCAAACCACGGTCAGGTAGACCAATGATGTTAAAGGGGGCAATACATGGGGTATGTAAACGTTTGATCAGGGTCATCTCGATAGGTCCTTTTGTCATTATTTAAAAAGAGTAAACTCTGTTGTTTAACCAAAACTGGCTTCGCACAACCACTAACTATGAGTGAAAAAAACGTTTTTTTGTGTTTTCATTCATATTCTCTGAAAAATGTCCAAAAGAAATCAAAAATGCTGTCAGGGTATATGTAAAATTTTGAGCACAACAGTACCTACAAAATGAACAAAGATGGCTCACCTCTCCTAAGAACTGACTTGTAACTTCAGTGGGAGTGGGGATGCCTACAGCTCGTCTCGATGGAGATGTTGAATAAAGTCAATGATATGATTTTCAAAGGTTTTTCCCGTGAAAGCTTGATGCCACATCACACAATAATGGCTAATCAGCGTTTGTTTTCTGTACCAAAATAGCCATACAGCTGCAAAACTTTCACACATAAAAGTGTTGTTATATTTGCCTGTCTCTGTGCAGACCTCTTCTCTATGGGCTGGTGTCCCACTGTGTGAACAGTGCTGACAGAGAGAAAGTGTTTCTGAGGGGGTCGTCTCTTCCTCCTGGACCCAGTTGCTCCACACAGGGAGCTGACGCCTAAAAACAACTCACACTCACTAAACTGTACAGGATGGACCAAAACCTTGATAGAAGAGATTGGAAATGTTATACAATACTGAGCTTTTTTGTACTTTTAAGTGTAAATAGACAGACTTAGATGTTATAGTTTTGGTAGCATTAACTCAATGCTCTTGTATTATTTTAATTTTGTCTTGTTCACTTTTATACGTGTACTTGTAAATTGATGGTCAAATAAACTTTTATATATTTTCAGTTTTTATCATAAATAATATTGTTTTAATTTACTACCACTAGAGGGGAGCAAACACTAAAAAAAAGAATGCAGCAGTAGAAGCAACTCTAGTTACTAACATTTGCACTAGAGAAACTGTAAAGATACAGTTTGGGGAATTTGAGACATTTTTGACACATCCACAATTACCTCCAATTGACACATTGATTTTGTTTTGATGAAAAGCACAAATATTTACCATAACAACTGATCCCATTACCAACCCTACGTCTGCTGCTATTCATTCGGAGACCAAGGTTAAACAGACCTAAATAAACTTTAGTCTTATCTGTAATCGTGTTAACATTTTGGCTGCCATTGTATTTCACACAGCCCACTCAACATGAACGTTTAACTGCTCAACCAAAACCAAAACATTAGTGTCATTAAGATGTTTTAACTCTGTCTATGATGACAGTTTATCCCCTGTGTTTAACTCCCTTTGCCTCTCAAACTATTTTTCAGACATGCACTTTTAGCTTGTAATCATATTGCTGCAGACAGAAACATGTGTTTGCCTAAAATACATAGAGGTGAGCAAATCTTAAGCAGAATATATTTTCCTTTTATAGGCTGCATGTTTTAGATGTATAGTAAATATTCATATTAAACATGTAATAGCTACATAGTGCATAGCTGATTAATCAAACATTCCAATGCAGATACTTTTTACTTGTTTTGAACCACCCCCAAATATTTCAAAACAAGTCTTTCCTTACTTTAACTTAAATATATGAAATATTAACGCTGTTGAAAACACAGTCCAACATGAGGGCACTACACTGTTTTGTGTTGTGTACAGCTCTGCTATCCTTATCTGATTTATTTTAAGCATGGGGTTTTCTTTTCCACTGTAAGAGGCCTCCCAATTACCTTAAACATTCTGAAAATTATTTATTAACATATGTGAGCACTGGGAACATAACTGTCTTTCATGTTTTTGACTTCCTTTCTCACCATTTAAGGGAACGTGGTTCTTATCTCACAAAACCTAAAGACCAGAGTCTCTGGATCTGATTATCCATCGGCCGTGTCATTATGTCTCAGGCTGATTGTTGAACCAACATAGCTACAGATGTGCTGCTGCCCGTTCCCATTAACATGTCACGGGGAAAACTGTACGTGTTCATTTGCATAGTTTTCCCAAGAAATCTATGCATTTAAGAGGTTAGTTAACAAATGGTGTAGTCTTGTATTATTTAGTATGTGTAGTTATGTTATACATCATTACCTTTTATAGGCCCAGTTGTTCCTCTCTTTACTGGGAAGTACCTGTAGTTCCTAAATGAGGACTTTGCAGATTTAAAGCCACAACGTGTAACATTTCACCCGATATATAGAATAAAGTACAAGCATTTATCTTATAACAGATATTTTTAATTGTTGGAAAAAACAAAAACAAACAAACACATGTCTTTGCTGTGAGCAGCTCGTCTCTCCTTAGATTTGACAAATTGAACGGCGAGGTTGGACGTCTCAAGATTGTTTCCATGGAGATGTTGACTAAAAGCAGCCAAATAGGAGATTTAAACAGGTTATGTCCTCATCCAAATCCATTCTTTCATTACCACTGCAAAAAAGCCTTTATTTTTGTTTTGTTTTTTAGTGACATGTTTTGTATTGCTGGCAACCGTATAGTCCAAAATGTTACACAGTGTGCCTTTAATAAAGTACAGTTTATTTTGCTTTTTTGTCATCGTGCAAGCTGTACAATAAAAGATAAGTGGCTAACCTTGAGTCGCTGTTACTCTATGTGATGCCATTATGACCCAGCCCGACCTGTACGTTCTTGAATATAGGGAAATTGCATTAAGCCCCAACCTGATCCGGAAATGGATCCCAGGACCTTTTTGTGCATTAAGTGGTGAGAATCTTAAAGGAACAGGCCACCATTTTTCCATACTGAGAAATGGTCTTGCCTGAGCTTAGACGAGTTGATGCGTACCTGTCTGGTCTTTGTGCGTGCCCTCAGTCACGCAAAACGACCAAATATGTTGTTAGCATTTGGCCTCTCCCAATGTATTCCTATAGCTCCAAACGGGGGTGAAGTTGGAAGCTACCACGCTCTTCCACGGACACGCAAAAAGACCAGACAGGTACGCATCAACTTGTCTAAGCTCAGGTAAGAAAATATCTCAGTATGTAAAAACGGTGGCATGTTCCTTTAACAACTGTGCTATCCTTAACCTGGATAAATTCAATGTTTTTTTTATCTTTACAGGCGACTATATCAGCAACTATGGGCCTTAGACGAGGTGCATCCCATGGCCACTGCAAGTATTGCTGATAATAATTCACACATTAATAATGCCACTCATTTTGCACTGAACACATGTTTTACTCACGTAGCATCCTCTCATTTATATAGTAATAGTAATAGTAAATAGTCCAAAAGTAGCTACAGTATACGCAATTTTCCAGCTTGCCCTCACTAGCACATGTCTTGATAGGTAATTCAAATTAAAATCAATAGAACAAATCATCATTAAAAGTGAAGATAGAAAAGATCATTTTATATGTTGGCTTAGCTGCTGTACTGTTTTTAGCCTGGATTTGAACATTTTTATACATTGCTCTTGTGTTAGCTGCCAAAAGTAACAAATGTGGCCTCACAATCAGAACAACAGAGCTATTAACATTACTAAACTCATTAACCTTAAGTGCAGGGGAAATAGAAAAGGTCACAAAATGCCACAGTGACTATGTTTTGTTATCAATTATGTATTTCCTCTGTAAAAAGTGCTGTGTTAAAGGGACAGCCGTACAAATACAGGCGACTGCAGTGGGCCTTATACTCCACTGATGTTTGCCTCTGGCCCAAATTAGATTGCATTCCTGTGGGGTCAAACATATCCATAAACATATTTCCCCCTTGATGTCCTTCTACGGCAATGGCAGCAAAGAAACACAATTCATCTACATACTTATCGCAAGTAATTGGTGCATACTGTAGTGTTGAGACAGTCGGTTCTGTTGTGTAAATTTATGAGTAATTTGTGTCTCCCGCTGCTTTGGTCTGAGGGTTATCTGTTGCAGTTATTACGTAGGCTATGATAATGTAATTCCCATATATTTTGCAGAGATGACATGATCCCCTGAGCTCCAATGGTCCATTAGACATTTATGAGTTGTTTCAGGAATAATGGGGATTTTTAACCATCGAGGAAAATAAGGACATCTTAATATAATCTTTTCACATACTGTACCATGCTGTATATGCACTGATATATTAGTACTCTTGCTTACATGTACTGGCAACCTTTATGAAGTAATTGGTCTTTTTAGAGTAGTTTTCTCAGTACTTCTACTCTTCTCTAAATAAAATGTTACCCTCTCGTCCCACAGTGAGTACATCTCTAAAACACAAAAACCTCCATGTTGACAAATGAAGAAATGTAAAGTATGCGTTTCTATTTTCAATTGTGTATTTACTGGAAATGTGAATAATGTCACATTATCTGTCTGGCCCATTACATCATTACATTACGCTCAGTTACCCGGTGTTATTTAGTGTTTCACTAATCACTTTTTCATTATTTGAGTCAATTGTACTTGAGTAAAACTATTAGAAATACATCACGATATTGGAATGCTCTGCTCTTCTGCTAATAGATTTCTTACTGTTGATCTCTCTCTGAAACTTGATGCACATAGACTTGAGGAGGCTGTTTGTCTCCTTTTTGCTTTTTAAGTGATCAGTTATTCCAGTAATAATTGTAGTGATAACATTATAACAATAGTGCTAGTAGATAAGTGACTGCAGTATAGGCTTTATGTGGCAGTGCTTTATTTCTTTAAACATGAAACACTGAAGTCAATTGTTTAACAAATCATATTTATTTTATCTATGTGAGTTCTTATGCGCTCTGTTTCCACAGTAAAACAAATTGTGACAATGTCAATTTGTAGTCAGAGGAAAAACTTCATTCATCAGATCACTCCCCTCTGCTTTTGAGGGGTGCAGGAGTGAGAGCCATTTGGCCAAGTGCGAGTAAATAATAAGAGCGATTCCCATAGAGTCAACTTTGTTTGTTTGAACATTACTATTGCCTGTGGACCATATTTAGTCACCAGTGAGGCCCGAGGTGCTGCCCGACTCCACTCTGAAAGAAACACAGAAAGCTGCAGAGATTCCTACGGACCCCATTGTCCTTATATGGCACAGAGCGCAGACTCTGTTCAGTGTTTCTGCAGCCACACTCCCTCCGAGCTCCCCCGCCCCCCTGTCCTCCCGTCTGGCTCTCCATCCCTCTACGCACGGTCCTGGGATCTCTTTAGGTTTTCCAGAAAAAAATATTCCAAAGATGTAACAGCTGCAACAGGATTCCAGAAGATGCAGGTGATCGTCATCACATCAACTCTTTCACCAGGGATAATCAATGAGGACAATATTGATCACTACCTGCCTATTAGTGGTTATCTTTTACAAATCTGGTGTCATCGTATTAGTTTTATTGGCTTAACATAGCCTCATAAAATGTTGTGTTGCCTTCTTTATTTCAGACCCTGCATTGACTTATGATAAAGTTTAAACTGCTACTTTAATTCTTTACTGGACGCTGTTTGATGTTATTGTTGATAACAAGCGCAGAATCAACAGCATTAATCAATTTGTTCTTTAATAATTGTAAAAAGAACTAGTGAACTGCACATTTTTACCCTTTGAAGCCAGTGCTGTTGCTAAGAGTCCCACATTACCTCTGAAGAAGATCATTTATTTGGGAGAGCACAGTCGCTCCTCTTTAGTGCTGGCCATTTAGAGGTAGCTCTTATGCAGTTACTGTGCAGGTCTTTGGTCCATCATTAAGTTTCACACACACATACCAGCACTTAACAGGCCTGTACTATCATCCAACAATTTGATTTATTTCGACAAACACAAGAGTGTCCTTATATAGGAAGTTCCAGCGCAGAGGAGCAGTGCAACAGGCCCGGGACGGTGCAGGATTTTTGGGAAATGTGATAGCAGCAGCAGATACTGTAGGCTATGTCTGGGATGTATACGCACTTAACTCGACAGTTTTATTGTGAGAATAATAAGTTATGTGTAGGGCTCTTTTTGATGTTTTTACGCAGGGGGCGACAGCAGGTTTCCTTATGAGGAGTGGGATGAAGTTGTGGTTTGCTGTATACATAGTATCACAGCTGGGTGTTCCTGGCCTTACTTTCATAGTCAAACATGTGGCTCATCCTTTATTTAACTAAACACTAGTGCTTTTATACACACATGTAATATCCAGATTGTAGTTATGATTGAAGGCTACAGCATCCCTTTAAACTTGGAGATGTTGTTGAAAATGATTGAGGTCAGAAGTGTTTTCTTTTTTCCCCCTGAACTGTTAAGTTATCCAGTTTGTCCAGGCCTGAACATTGGCAAATAACTTTTAGTCTAAAGCTTCCGACTTAGAATGTAATAAATTATGATTATTATGAGCTTGACCAACATACAGTCAGTGCCACGCGCTGTTTGAACTGTGGCGTCACTGGTATACCTGTCTGCTCTAAACCTTTGTGTGTTGTTGTTGTTTTTGTTTTTTATTGCAAATAAAAACAAGCATTTAAAAGCATTTTAAGAGACATTATTATTCTTAATATTCTTAATCTTAATCTTTCATTCTTGTTTGTGCTTTCCCATTCATTAACCAATTATGATGTGATAATTATTTATGCACAATATCGCATAGTATTTGCTATTCAAGGTTTTTTAACTCACACGGTGTACATTTTCAGAAGCACCAAAAATCTTTCTTTCACATGGATTAATTTAGTAAATAGCCGATGTACATGTAAAACGCACTTTTCCATAACTTTTGCCCAGTTCCCCGTCGCTCTCCTATTCTCCATCACTGTAGTGTCCAACCTGCTGCGGGCCGCACTGCGCATGTCCGCTGCCTCCGCCTGCAGATGCTGCTGTCCTCGCGGACCTGTGCAGAGCACGCGGCTCCACCTCTTTCTATCAACAGGGCGCACTTTAAATGCTACGTCTCTGAATTGGACGGGGGTCATTTGGACTGTTACTTTGTTGGAGTACCTCTTCACAACCGGGCTTCTCAAAACATCAGCCTAAAATCCAAATTTGTATTCCACAGAGCGGATTGTCCAGTCATTGTGTGAGTACACTTTACTTTTCTAGTATCGATCTAAGCTGAGTGGCTAATGTCGCATAGAGATCATTGTGTAGTATGTGCCTCAGCAGCAAAATCACTTCAGCTGCATCTTCGTAAAGCCAGGTCAAATTCTTCTACAGATGTCTTTTCTTGATAAGACTCTCTAAACGCTAGGAAGTTCAAAGCGAATATCTTCAGTCTAATTGACCACTAAGGTTCCTGTTTTCCAAATAAGGTCATGTCAGACGGTTCTGTGAGATAAGGTAGTTCTCTAAGGTAGTTGTTGCTATGCTTTCCAGAGTTTTTGAAGCCTTTGCACATATTATTTTGCACTTTCCGTGAATGTGGATATAGGCTGATTTTATACTTACCTATCCTTACCTATACCAGGGATTTTGTCACTCAAGTCTGAACTAGGTTACACATAGCCACGTCTATTATTGTATTATAATAGATGAGAACAGGTCAATTCATCTTCATGGGTCAAGTAGTGTGTCTGACATTGTGACATTGACCTAGAGACATTTGCTTTTAGAGCCATCCCAGGCCAGGACATTTCCACTTATATTGAGCAGTCATTGTCACTTCTCATCATTGCGATCATTATTCATCATGATCCACAGTACTTGAATTCAACACACTGGGGTTCATTAACATAGTTATAACAGGAAGTATGTTTGTGAGGACTGCCAGCAGAGGAAATGACCGAAAATCATTCACAGGACCTACATGTCGGCCACAAATAGAAAGGTCACTTCGTCTCATGAGTAAAATATGTTTATTATTGCTTGGGACATGCTCATTATTTTTGGCAGGGGACTCGTATAGATTTGGAAGCTGTTACACAGTTCAGGAAGTATTCATGCTCTTCTATTAACAATGTTCTTGTATGTGAGCAAAGGTTTGAATCTGTGATTGTTGTCTAGAATCTGAATACTTTGTAAATGTTTGTACTTGTCCCCATGGCATATGTTTAACTTTTTAGTTCATTTCATTACATTGTAGTGAATCCAGTGTATTTTTTCTTTCAGACTAAGGTAAAGCGGTCTATAAACTTTCCGAAGCACTGTGTGTTGTTCACTTTTACAAAGCATATTTACAGGAGTACATTTTATTTTACAGGAAGATTTAGTGTCCGTTGAAGTCGATGTGTTCGTTCATCCATAAGAACAACAGTGCCTCGTGGACTCGCTAATCTCCTCTCTCTTTGTCATCTTCAAAGTGTGGTCTTTTCTCTTTTTTTCCCTCTGTTTCGGTCCGTTATCCCTTCAACTTCAGTCGGCAGCTCTGCAGACAGGACGATTACAGAGGCATGTTGACACAACTCGCGGGCAGAGGAGGAAGCTGGATGATAATATTAAGATAAGGCGTTCTGAAAGTTTAAAGGGTTAGCAGTGTGCATGTGATTGGCTGTTGCACGAAGTGGCTCTTAACTTCATTTTGCAGGTCTGACCCCAGAGTTCTATCAAAAAATATCAAAAGAATTCATCTACAGGCATGTCAGTCAGTCATTTAGGAAAGGCCAAAGCTCCACCAGTTGAGGACCACTGATTATGACGGATATGAGCTCCTTCAGTCTTCAAGAGACAGCTTTTAATAACAACAGGTCAAACAGTTAAGCTAAAATTACAACTTTTCTTTACTCAAGCATTTCTTTTCAACTTAATTAGGGCTAAACCAGGACAGATGAGTTTGAGAAAGATTATTTACACACATCAGAGATCAAATACCTCTTAAAGTACTGTAAAATGCTGCCCATTCCTCTCAAATTTCCCCTCAAAACCCACTTTTAGGTGAAATATTATGTACAACTTTGGGATTCTGAGAAAGTGGGGTTTTACTTTACACTGGACTTTTGTCACAAAGCAAACCCCTGCTTTATTTCATCCATAGCATCTTCTGTCTTAGCTTTGCGTGTTTAACTGCCTCTAATACATTGTTGCATCAGTTTTACAGATCCCCTGGGAGCGTTTATAGACTTTCTCAAGGGGTTTGTTTTTCCATGGTTCCCACTTCCCACTCGATTGCCCCGAATGCCAGTTTCAAATGTTGAAAGGCAGTAGCTGTTTGAAACCCAAGTGGTGCACAATTACCGCTCAGCTTTTCACTAAGTAAATCCAACATGGCAGATTATTACTGTGTGACTCAGAGCTCTATTAAAACCACTGGGCCGGAGCAGAGCAGGTGCTGTTTTTCGGGTGTTACGTAAAAATCTTAAATGAGGGGCCGAATTATTTAATCACTGATCAAGATGTTGTCATGGGGAAGACTTGGATGATATCACATTTTTTGCACATTAATATTGGAAAAAAAAGTATACACCTTGTTTGCATTGAGCATGTGGACAAGAGTTCAGTTTTTTGTCTTGTACTTGCAGCTATAACGTCTGTATATCAACCAGGAAGAGCAATGTTTTGGCATATTTTAGACCCGGTTTAGACCTGGTCCTATAATTCTGTACTTATTGATATGGTTTTGATCTGATCGTGGACAGAAAGCCAAATATTTTTAGGTTGTACTTGGAAGGGAAAGTCAAAGAACCATTGGAACACATAAAGCTGCAAAATGCATTGCTTATTTACTGGTACCAAGTAGTAAAATCATAAAGACTGCATTATTTTAGAAGTACCACATCCTTTGCAAACAACAATATCTCCTGTGTTAATGGGGTTCTATTATGTAAAACAGCCCTGATCTGAAATGCATGTCATTCGTTTTTGGTTTAGAAGATATAGTTTAAAATCTGCAGTGAACTGAATTTTGATTTTGCAGCCATTTAATGATTTGACTGTTTTTTTGTACCTGGACAGTTTCATTTTTAAAGCCCATATAAACTACAGTGTGATCGCTGAAGCCCCGGCCCCCCCTCGGGCTCAGGGCCTTGCTGTTATCATTTTGAAGTAAACTCCGGAGCAGACAGAGACATACTATTCCCTATAAGGTCTTTGTTTGGGAGTGGACTCGCCGCGCTGTTTAGGTCCGCGCAAAAGAGCACAGCTACAGAGAAGGGGCCCATATATGGTCATGGCAGCACGAGACTCAAGACTCTAGAGGGAGAAACAGGGAGGGGTAGAGAAAGACAGGGGGAAAAAATGGATGTTGTCGGTTATTACATAATGGTCAAATTGCTATAAGAGCATTATGAGATTTCAGATAAAGTTGTCAAAAATAGATGGGTTATAGCTATTGAAATGATCAATATAACTATTCCCATCTTTAAGCTGTGTGTCTAAATGACGTGTGTTTCTTGTGGAGTGTGTGAAAGTGTAGTTGGAGGGTGGAGGTCTGTGAGAAGGACCTTAAAATTCCCAAAGGATCCAACATGTTAACTCTTAGCTCATCACAAACAATTTATCACTATTATACTAAACCTACCTCCTGAACTCGATACTCATTTTGCTTATGTATAGATTCTCTGCTGTCTCTTTTAAATTATTCATGATTAGTAAGAAGTATGACAAGAAACTGCCAGGTATTATAGGCTGTTGACATGCACACTGTATAATAGGACTTCTCTGTCAGTGTGCCTTTATGCTATGTTTTTGCATTAAGTTATCAAAATTGGTATTGAATATTGAGGTTTTAATATCAACTTCCCACAAGACCTTTTTGTTTAAATGTATGGGCGAAGCTAGTGTGAAAAATCATTGTGTCTATTGTGACTGTATCATGTTGGCGGAGTGGTTAGCACTGTCTACTTCAGTTGGAGGTAGGATTTCTCTGTGTGGAGTTTGCATGTTCTCCCTTTGTCTGGCTGACTTTCTTTCCCTTTTGATACAACAACACAAAACATGCATTGAGGCTAAACCTCCAGCTGGGCACTCAACAAATCCCAGCTTTCCAATTCCAAACAGAATCAAAATTATACTATTTATTACTATATTTATAATGATCATTTTGCTCTTCAGCTGGTCCTTCACCGGAATCCAACATGTCCAAGAAGGCCCCATCCGACGATGAGAAGTTCCTCTACGTCGACAAGGACATGCTGAACAACCCCATGGCGCAGGCGGACTGGGCAGCCAGGAAACTGGTGTGGATCCCGTCAGAGAAGCACGGGTTCGAGGCGGCGAGCATCAAAGAGGAGCGCGGTGATGAGGTACTGGTGGAGCTGGCAGACAACGGCAAAAAGGCGACAGTTAATAAGGACGACATACAGAAGATGAACCCGCCCAAGTTCAGTAAAGTTGAGGACATGGCGGAGTTGACCTGCCTGAACGAGGCCTCAGTGCTGCACAACCTCAGGGAGAGGTACTTCTCTGGACTCATCTATGTGAGTATCAGCCGCATATGACCCCTGTATTACCTCAAGTTTAACTCGTACAATCGGGGCAGAGTTTGGAAGAAGTCCCTAAATGTTGCCATCTTCTGAAGTGTTAACAAAGTACTCCTAATGTTACGTTTTACACCTAAACTCAACAAAATACACTTTATAGCACCTTAAACACCGAGGTTTAACTGTGGGGCAGCATTTGCCGGGGAATGGGGAGGCTGCCAATTCGAGCCCTGCTTGACCACAATACTGTTGTTTTCTGCCCACTCAAATCACAGGCAGTCTGTGACAGGAAGTGCATCCTCCAGCAAATAATAAAGTGATTGGGTAACTGTAGTGACCCCAAACAAAAACGGTGGCTGATAAATGATCTATCCAGTAGAGCAGTGGGCCCCAATTACATTTGCTCGAGGGTCTTTTATTTATATTTTGACCGATACCTTTTAACTAAATGAATATAGTGTATTGATATGCAATATTTAAATCTTTCTGGTTGAACTTCAGCATCACTTTGATTAAAACAACACCTAAACACCTTTTAGCATGGTCACTGGGAGCATGTTCATCATTTATAACCAAAGGCCGTGAATATTCTACTTCTGGCCAGGTGTTTAAAGGTGGTCTGTCTTTGTAATGATAAAGCAAAGCAAGTAATGCAAGTAAAAAGAACATAACTTCTGCAATGATCATCATAGTACTAATGTTCACTATTTATTTGGCCATAAATCGGTATGTTCCAATGTTTACCTCGATATAGTCATAACCATGAATGTCCATTTATGTCAGGGGTAACTGAGGCCTTGAGTGGGAAATACTGCTTGGACAGTGGCCAGGTGGATATAATGCAGACAGAGACATTAACAGTGGTTGATATCGATTCACCATTTCTCCTCGTTTTACAAAACAGTAATAGCAGGTAATAGGTATCATGCTCTTTCCACCCTAATGTATAATATAGTGATTACATGGAAAGAGGACACATGCAATTTTATTCATGGTCATCACTCGTCATAACCCTTACCCTAAACCTAGACTGCGAATGCCCAGGAAGCATGTTTATTTCCTTGGTAATAACATTGAAATAGGGGCTGCAAAATTCACAGTATCGTCTCTCATTCTCATTCCTAGTCACCATGTTATTTCCATCCTATGACCATGGTTTACGGTGCTGTAAAGCAGAAGTGCATCTGGGAATCCTAAAAATGGGAAAGAGAGAAAAAGAACACGCAGTAACACATGAAGATCATGCAGCGGCAGAAGCACTGGCTACTCTGTCTCCGATGTTTTTAGTGCATTTTAAAAGCAGTGGTCTTACATGTGTTTATGTTTCATATGTTTCTCCTACAGACATACTCGGGGCTTTTCTGTGTGGTGATAAACCCGTACAAAATGCTGCCCATTTACTCAGAGAAGATCATCGACATGTACAAAGGGAAGAAACGGCATGAAGTGCCTCCTCACATCTACTCCATCACTGATAACGCCTACAGGAACATGATGCAAGGTACTCTGTCACATAAACTACTACATAATAAAAAGAAGAGTTAGGAGAGATATTTTACCCTGTGTTCACTGCACTCTTGGCCTATGTAACATAATGAATGGTTAAATGTATCATTTTCCGAAATGCTTTTTTTTCTGTGTGAAGCATGTTCCCCTCATGTCAAGGAAGGTTTCCTATGGGTGCTTCCTTACGGTTTTCAACCCTGAACATGCACAATAGACCAAACCTTCAGCTCTGTACTCCGGACCATACATGGCTCATAACAGAGTATGTATGCATGGGTCATACATACATCAACATAACTGCAAAAATGTGTCTTTATATCCACTTAAATAAGGATCTTGGTTTTGGCTGATAGATTTAGACCTTTTTTTAATTATAGTGTAGACATAATCAAAATCCAGTCCCCTCAAACTCTACAAAGTATCTAGAATCTTTCAAAGTGATTCTGGCCCATTTGGGAAGCCGCGTCTTGTGTAGGTGCTGATTGTGCTTTTTTTCAGACTTTGTGTTTACTGTAAATGCTTCTTGGCTGTGGTTTGAGGGCCGCTTGTTTCCCATCGTGTGCAGTGTCTCCTCTGTGTCCCGGGGTCGTGCCCACCCGGCCCCCTGTCGACGCGAGGATGAGCTCTCGGAGGAGTTGACGTCTGGGTGGAGAGCAGTTAAACATTTCCTGTCTCCAAATGCCTCCTCTTGCTCCCTTTAGTCAAACTGTGCTCGGTTTTAGAGACTCAAAGGGAACATTGGATTGTATTGCTAGCCGGAGGATTTATCTTATTGTGCATGTTTTGGGTTGATGATATGTTGTGCCCAAAAATGATATGTCCCATTTAACCTCCCCCTGACATCTCTTCATCTCTGACTGTTTATCCACATCCTAGTACAGAGCCTCTGGTCCTTATTAGCCTTTTAACCCATTGCACTGGGGGGCATTTCTTTATATAACCATTACATCAGTTTGAAACTATATCTCTCAGCACAGAGGGTCTCCAGGATGTTGCATGTCAGTTTAAGTGCTGTTAAAGCACCTTAAACCCAAAGGATATAGCTTTGTGTCAATATGTGTACATTAGGGGTTTAGTAGCACGTACACACATTGTGTTGTTTACCATTTCTGTTATAAAGAGTAAACACGGTGGAGACAGGCTGCAAGTGCTGTGTGGATGTTTAGACATGCATCATTTGTGGTGGAGAAGGCAAACAGCTGTAATTTGAAAATATTTATTAGTGTTGTGAGAAAGCACTTAACCCGATTCCAGTCTGATTTCTGTTCAGATAACTGAACAGAAATCAGTTATCTGAACAGAAATGTGGACAGACAAGTTAATTTCAAATGTTGTGGACGTAATAAAAGAAAATAGACTGCAGTAAAACTATTTGCATTTGCACATCAGACTTTGTACTTGGTAATTCCAACTATTTTGCTATGACAATTTTATACATTTTTTCAGTGGTGGAAAGTAACAAAGTAAAAAGTACAAATTATAGGTACTTTTACTTTACTTAGATAAATTTTAGGATGAATACCATTGACCGTATATTTTCTACTCCACTACTTTTTTAAATTGGGTTAAAAGTAAAAGTATTTTCTGATGAACTGGTTTAGTATGGTGGTTTACTCCTTTAGACCTTGTTTAGATCTGGTTTAGACCTGGTTTAGTTCCTGTTTTTGACCTGAGTTAGTGGTTTATTAGTTTAGATTAAAATACTTTTACTTTTTACTATAAAGTACATTTCACAATTCATACATTTATACTTTTACATAAAGGAGCTATCCTTGATTTTTTAATTTTCTGTTATTAGAATAAATTTTGTTTTGTCCTTTAGTATATGGTAAAAGCAGACATTTATCCAAAAAACACTGGTTTTAAAGCCTTTTAAACAGTCATAAAATGTCAGGCTAGTAGGCATTTTTTACAGTTACTCCCTGAAAGTTGTGAAACCTGGTTTAAACTCAGTCCCTGTGACAAATGTTGATGTTGTAAATGCATTAGGAAAGTTTGAGATGAGTTTGGACCAAAAAATAGCAATTTGAAATTTGAGTGACCCTGTTTTTTTGTACAATCAGGTATAGCTCCTTTAAGTACATGTTTAGTCCTGTATCTGCACTTTTACTTCAGTAAGAATATTGAGTGCTTCTACCACTGCATTTATTTGAATTGAAATGTCACATCGTTTTCAACTAATTAAATAAAAAATACTGATGCTGCTAAATGCAAAATACTGAAACCCGGAGCATCGTCATAATCTGGTAAACTTTCTCCTGATTCTTTTTGCCCTCTCCAGCTGTGGCTAAACACAGTAGTTTTGTGCCTTTGATGCAGGAAAAGGTAAAACCAAGAAGTGCCTCAGTGATTTGACTGTATTTCACTGTTTCATTGTCGCTTTGGAAGGAAAACAGTGATCTGCAAAATATGACTAATGCTGGCTTTAGCAATGTTATCTTTGGGACATTGACAACAATTTTACACCCACGCTCCTAATCAAATCTGCTTTTCGGCCTCAATTAGGAAATGCAGAGGAGGAATGGAGGAGGGGGAGTTGCAGGCAGCGACACTCATGAAAACAATCTTGTTCTGTTGCAATTAGATAATTTGATTTACTCTGCCAAAGATTTTCAATGATCTATGAACAATAATATACAATCAGGTTATTTCAAGAGCATAGATAACTTCCAACTCAGTCCTTTACTTGTTCTTGTGTGACTTAAAGCCACACCGCGTAGGATTTTCACTTACAAATAAAATTGAAATAGTAGCATATATATATGATAGATCAATTAATCATTGGAAAAATACCTCATAAATGTACAAACAAACATGTGTTTTTGCTGTGAGCGGCTCAGCTTTCCTAAGACATGACTGTAAGTTTACCGGGAGAGGGTACGTCTCCAGCTCGTCTCCATGGAGATGTGACTAAAATCAGTAGAATTTGAGATTAAAATAGGTAAGATTCTCATCCAAAACCATTCTTTGATTTTTCCCTGCAGTAATAGCATTTTTCTGTGTTGAGCTGAGCGTGTTTTGCACTGATGGCAACAGTATAGTCCAAAATGTTACGCAGTGTCCCTTTAAAAACACACAAGAGCATCACATTGCACTTTTCACACCTTTATTTGGTGGAGTTTTGTCTTTTTTCTTTGTGCGTTGAGACAAAACGAATAAAACAAAACGTCCCCCACGGCAGAGGAAATACTAAGGCTGTTGAGTTCCCACACGAGATAATCTTTGCCGCCCAGGTCTGGGTAATGCGATATATTTTAATTAAACTTTAAACAATGTTATCTTTGTGGGCCGTTTCACTTGACGGGGGCCCATTGAATTTAAGGATATATTTAACCAAATGGCCTTACATGGACTGAGCATGTTGTCCCAGGAGGATTGTACTTAGTTATTTCTCAGGATTTAACAAACATCGGCGGAAGGGGTTTGTTTTCTTAGACGCTGCTTCAATTCAGTAGAAATTAAACTTAACCCCCACCACAACCAAGTGCTTTTTCTCCAGTTCAGCTTTACCCAAATCTAAAAGGTTACAGAATAGGCCAGTGTCACGTCTTGAAAGCTAAGGCCTAAGCTCTTTCGTCATTAATCAAGTTTTGTCGCTTTTTCGCTGTGTTTTTATCCCATTTTTGGCCCATTTTGGACATGTTTTGGTCACATTTTTGCGGCTTCATTACAGTTACATCGTAGTAAATAGCAAAATGCAACCAAACTACAAAAACGTGGCAAAAACGTTGTAACCGCGTTTTTTTTTTTCCGTTTTTTTTTTTCATTGTGCTTTTGTTTTGTTTTACGTCAAACATTTTTGTCTAATTTTCATCACTTTTTGTCACTTTTTTGTTTTACGTCAAACATTTTTGTCTAATTTTCATCACTTTTTGTCACTTTTTTTTATCCCTTTTTTGTCACTTTTCTGTCGCTCTTCTGTGGCTTTTTCGCTGTGTTTCGTGTCACGTTTTTGTCGCTCTTTTGATGCATTTTTATCCTCGTCTTCATCTCATTTTCGTTGCTTTTTTTCAAGAAGCTTTTAGATCTGGGTAAAGCCAAACTGGAGAAAACGGTCTCGATTCAGGTGGGGGTTAAGAGGTTTAAATACCAACACAGACAACTTTAAAGTTTCTTCTAGACAAATTACAACAAGGGCAGAAATATTCTTATTAAATCATTTAGCATCATGTATCATATTAAGTCATTTAGCCTCAAACATAATAGATGTGACGTAAACTAATGCAAAGCTATGTGTTCTTTTACAGATCGTGAAGACCAGTCCATCCTTTGCACGTAAGTTTTAATTTTCTTATCATTTGCCGCTTCATCACCGGCCGTTCTGTCTTCAAGTTGCGTAACATTTTGCACACAGCCAGTACGACATACTCCGTTAAGCAGCCGCACAAAACAGTAACACAAGACTGGCAGTGAAGTAATGGTGTCGACAGCATGAATCATATTGCATTTGAGTGTTAAGCAAAAGCCTGGATGAATGCGTTGGCAGAGATCCAGTGGACTCAGGCCTTGGTGCCCTCTCAAACCCTTGGGTCAGGAAGTCAGCCCTGTATCCTCATGAGAGAACCAGATAAGACTCCCAAACGATTGCTCTCACTGTTGTTTATTTATTTACTTTAAAGTGATTATTGAGAGCGATGACTCAGGCGTCAGACATCCAAGAACAGCTGTCTTCATGGTGAATTACTTACACGATTGGGGGCTGAATGCGCAATCGATAGAAGTTATTTCTCTTTTGTGTAAGTGGAAAAGTTTAGAGTTTCTCATTTTCACCACATAAATGTTGACTGATTGTGCCTGGCTGTGTAAGCTCTCAGTTGTCCAGGAAGTGTTCCATCGTAGCAAAGGTTTTCAAAATTAACCCGGTTGTTTACAGAAAGTTTCGGCTTGTTATCCTCTTAACCCCCACCTGAAATGAGCACATTCTCTCCAGTTTGTCTTTGCCCAAATCGAAAAGCTTCTTGAAAAAAGTAGCAAGGTAATAGCGACGAAAATGAGACAAAAAAGTGACAAAATGTTGTGAAAAAGTTACACAGATATTACAAAAAAGTGACAAAAATTAGATAAAATGTGACGAAAATGAGACAAAAAAGTGACACAAATATTACAAAAAAGTGACACAAATATTACAAAAAAGTGACACAAATATTACAAAAAAGTGACAGACATGCCACAAAAGATTAACAGAAAAGTGGCCACAAAGTGACAGAAAAGCAATGAAAAGAAATGTCAAAAAAATGACTACAACGCAACAAAAATGCAAGGAAAAAGATCAGTTTAAAGGAGTTGTGTAAGTTTTAGCTTTCAAATGAGGAGTTACACTGGCCTATAGGCTGTAATCTTTTAGATTTCCGTTTTTTCCCCAGTGACTTATCATGGGGCTTCCGCAAATTCATGGTTTTCAGCAGTTTTTCTCTGCATTTTCTGCATTGCAAATTGCAAAATTTCTTTTGCAATTTTCCAGTTTGTTTCTATGGGATTGGGAATTCTGTCCATTCATTTGTATAGGAAATTCTGCCCATTCATTTTAATAGGCCCATTCATTTTAATAGGACTTCAGGTACATTCAGGTCTTTCAGCCATTTCTACAGCTTCTGCAATTTCAGCAGTTTCAGATTTGGGTATAGGGTTATTAATAGGTGAATTATCTTGATTTCTTAAATGAAACTTTGAAACTGCGCAGTCCACTTGTTATGAAACTGGATTACTCTATATTTGTCTTAGTGGGAAATGTAGGAAGGAAGTAGTGCTGAGAAAAGTCAGGAAGTGCATGGTGGACCTTGATGTGTCCATGTTTCTAACAGATAAACACCAGAATATTTTTGACCATTTTACCCCCCTCCACACGGCCTGAGTGTTTCCTCAGTGGAAGAGGTTCACGCTGGTCAGAGCAGGATCAGTTTGACGAACGAAGCAGTAATTATTGTCACGTTAAAGTCATTGCTTTTGTGTAAGGCTGATGGTTTAGTCTGAGCTGCAGCTGGAGCCTTATAAGGCAGAAACATTTGAGCAGAACATGGAATGTCATGTATGAGCTGCAGCTTCTGTGTGTCCCGCTCTCTTTCTGTCTGACTGCCCCTTCTCCTTTTCTCTCTCGCTCCTTCTGTCGCTCTTTGTCTCCCCCTGTTTTTGAATCAGTCTGCGTTTTTATGAGGGATGGTGTCTTAGGAGGTTCTTCTTTTCCTATATACAGTCCTTTAAATTGGGTTCAATCGTCATGGAAACTGACTGGAGACTTTACACTTAGGACAGGTGTTGTTGTTTTTTTGGCTTGAGAGAAATGCCAAATTACAACTGTACACTTCAATATAGTATGTTTACGTAGCTTCTATGGATGTGGGATGATGAATTTGACGATTATGCGAAAACAGGTCACATTTATTTCAAATCTGGTCTAAATGACGAGATCCTAAAACAGGGCATCTGGAGGAGAGGATGTGATTTACAGTAATGCACTGATATCTGTGGTCTGGTTACAGGAGCAGTGTGAATGTCTGCAGTGTCTGAGAGCGTCCCGGGCCTTTTATGGACTGTCCTCAGATCTGTGTGTGCAGGACTGATGGGGTTCGATTCGATTTGTTTGATCGAAGTTAGAAACTGTTGCTCGGACTCTGAACTCATTAGTTACGTCATAGCACTGCATACATCTGTGTTCTGCGGGGTATGCAGAGGGGTGGCTATTTATATTTGAGCTCAGTTTGAAAGATACACTTACAGGGCCAATTAAAGCAGGTTTCTAAGGATGTAACAAATTTAGAGAAAACATATATTAAATAAACCTGTTTTCTCATAATTATCATATTCATTGTCGCACATGCATAGTAGCTGCATAAACATACTATATCGACATGTACAGTTGTAATTTAGCATTTCTCTCACGCAAAAAACAACCTGTCCAAAGCGTAAAGTCTCCAGTCAGTTTCCATGACGATTTAACCCAATTTAAAACCTCTTACCACCCACCTTAACCGAGCACATTTTCTCAGCTTTTCCCAAATCTAAAAGACTGGAGATCACAGCCTATAATCCAGTGTAGCGCCTCATTTGAAAGCGAAGACTTATAAAAATAATTTAATTAATTTTTCCTTGTGTTGTCGTCACTTTTTCGTCGTATTTTTGCTGTGTTTTTCATCACTTTTTTGTTGAATGTTTTGTTGCGTTTTTGCTGCTTTTTTTTGCTGCTTTTTCATCTACATTTACATCTCATTTTTTACGCTCTTTTCGAGGAGTTTTTAGATTTGGTTGGAGTCGAACTGGAGAAAATGTGCTTGGTTAAAGGAATAGGCCACCGTTTTTACATACTGAGATATGCTCTTACCTCACTTTAGCCGAGTTAATATATCCCCGTCTGGTCTTTGTCCGTGCGCTCTGTCACGCAAACGGAGCACATACGCAGCCTCTCCCACATGTCACATAGCTCCAAAAAAGCTCACGATAGAAGCTACCAAGCTCTTCCACGTGTTCCCTATTTAAATAAAGTTACGTGAAGTGTTTTCATGCGAAGTATATTTACACAGAAATGTAACGTGTCGATTTTATAAGCAGATAAAAAGGGGGACTATATTGTGAGGCGTAATGATACGAGGAGCAAAACGTCCGCGCAGTAACTCCTAAAGACTTCACGTAACTTTATTTAAATAGGGAACACGTGGAAGAGCTTGGTAGCTTCTATCGTGAGCTTTTTTGGAGCTATATGACATGTGGGAGAGGCTGCGTATGTGCTCCATTTGCCTGGCAGAGCGCACGGACAAAGACCAGACGGGGATATATTAACTTGGCTAAAGTGAGGTAAGAGCAGATCTCAGTATGTAAAAACGGTGGCCTATTCCTT
This sequence comes from Gobius niger, assembly GCF_951799975.1. Classification (NCBI taxonomy): domain Eukaryota; kingdom Metazoa; phylum Chordata; class Actinopteri; order Gobiiformes; family Gobiidae; genus Gobius; species Gobius niger. The sequence goes on from NC_136854.1 coordinate 29,183,249, forward strand.
TAAGGCTGGGGGTTAAAGGTTCAATGAAAAGGGTTCATCTTTTCGTGTAATCAATCCAATATTTTGCCTGTAATTGCATAACATTTCTACTGTCTTCTTGTCCAGTGGAGAGTCTGGAGCAGGTAAAACTGAAAACACCAAGAAAGTGATCCAGTATCTGGCTGTCGTGGCCTCTTCGCACAAAGGGAAGAAGGACAGCAGCGCGGTAAGTCTCTCAAAAACATTTACAGCAAAGCAATATAATCAAGCACTTTCCTCGCACTTACGAAGGAGGTGATCAATGTGTGTTAGAGACAAGTTTAACTCTGTATATCGCCGTTTCCTCCAAATAGCAACAATCAGGATCACAGTTTGCCTACGTGAGTAATAGCCTGGCGTGTGTTTTGTGTGGTGCTTACGTGTGTCTGTTTTTAGGTTCAAAAAGTGCATGAAGATGAGTTGTTTTTTTTCTAAACACATACGGTTTCGAGTTACATTGAAAATCATCGTCTTCATACCTGACACCACTGTAGCGTTGATTTTTCGACTGCATGCCCTGTTAGCGGACACATTTAGGAGAGAGAGTGCCTCAGTTAGGACGCCCGGTGTCGTCTTGGCCTAGTCCTGAACTTTGGTTTTTCGGACACACTTCTACTGCCAGTCGAGGCGGGACGGGGGCCTCTTTGGCAGTGCAAGTGTTCCTCACAGATCACGGTGTGAGCATGAAACAACTACTTTCAAAATGTCCAACAGCACTGACCTCATCTGTACCTCTTTACTTGACTTTAAGATGACTGTGTAGAGCGTTAATATTATGTAATGCTGCAATAGTTACAAATGTAGTTATTCATATTAGCCATTTTGTGGAACACTATCCAAGAAAACATCTGTATTCAAGTTTTTACTGAGCAAAATCATGTTTTTGGTTTTATTTCTTCTGAGAGGCTTGAAATACATTGCAAAAAGTAATGTAGAAATAAGTGCATTTTGTCCTTGATTTGAGTAACTAATTCAAGATTCAAGAGATTGGTCTATGGGGAAGGTTTTTACACTTATTAAGAATAAAGATCTCATTAGGCTATTGTTTACTTGATGTGTTGTATGTTTTTTTGTTTTTTGGGTGTATTTTTAGTGTTTAAAAACTTGAACCATGGACAGATTTCTGGACAAATTACTTATTTCAAGAGAATTTCACTCATTTCTAGATAACTTTCTGCAGTATATTCAAGGTGATTTAAACTGAACATTGCCATTCTTTGTAGTGGAGGCATTGAAATGACCCAAAAAAATTACCAAATTTGCATAGCCTTTAGAAACCGCCTCCTGGCATCAGGGGGTTGAGCTTTGTAAGAACTTGAGAATGAGACAGAATTTCCCATATTATCTTCTATTTCTTCCCTTTTCTCAAGTCTTATTTCTCATGTCAAAATATAGTAGCCTCCTATTTTAAGTGATTTCCCAACAAGATCAGAAAAAAGTTACTGTGGTCACAAAAAGTAAAATGAACTAGGGTGTTGCTTATGTGGCCTCATATGTTGGTGTATATCAGTGTGATTAGCCATTATGAATATTGTCAAACAGCTATTGCGAATTTCTTTTGCCTTTTCACTTTTTCATTTATTCTATTCCAAATTTCCTTTTTCCACCAGTGCCACTCTTCTCTGCTTTGCCAACTCTGATCTGCCTTCATTTGCCGGTCTGTACCTTTCTGTCTTAAGCTTTTTACCCTTGTGAAAACACTTGTTAGAAGATGAACTATCTATGTTGCTTTAGCACTGCTAAGCTTTACACGTCTGTGCTGAGAATAGCTGAGGTTTTGGACAAGTCAAGATGCTGTGATGTCCCATAACTAACCTTGATAAGGGGGTGCACAGGTTTCTTTGATCAAATGGATTAGTTCAACATAGAGTGAAGGGAGTTGGCGCAGTACAGTGTGTTTCACCTGGTTTTGACTCTGGAAATATGATTTACAGTGCAGGAAGTATTCATTACACTCCTCTATTCCTATGTTTTTACATTTAAATATTTATACCCTTGAAGGAACAGTTTCTGTAAATATAGTTTTCTGGCTGTATGAGAAACATTTATAACAGATGTTACAAAATGATGTCATTGCTTTGAATCTAAATGATCATTTTACTACAACACATTTTATTCAAAGCTTTTAAGATGCTGTTTTTAATGTATTACTTCAGTGTCAGATTGATAAATAATAAAATTATAATGATTATAAGACTGAATCCACTGCACAGTCAAAAGATTTGAGTCAACCTGAATCTCGTTTGAAAAATGTCCGATGGGAATTCTAAGGCTCGATGCCAGCTGAGTCTGACCTCATGTTACTTAAATCTCGCAAAGTTTTTAGCTTTTTAACTTTATTTTAATCCTTTGGACAAACTTCAGAGCATTTCAATGATGATCATGTTTATGCGCGTCACTGTTGCCACTAGGGGGAGCTGGAGAAACAGCTTCTGCAGGCTAATCCTATTCTTGAAGCCTTTGGAAATGCAAAGACCATCAAAAATGACAACTCCTCCAGATTTGTGAGTATTGGTTTTCAACACTAAGGACAAAAAGCATAGATATAGTTGAAGAAAAAAATGCCTATATATATGTTTATGATTCGCAGGGGAAATTCATCCGCATTAACTTTGATGTGACCGGCTACATTGTTGGAGCCAATGTTGAGACTTGTATCCTCCTCAGTGACATTATACTAAAACCTAATCATTTGCTTTGTGCCATGTTTGTTTTTTTATCTCAGTTGTGAGGCCAGATTTGTCCTGTTCTATATTCTCTTTAACAGCTGAATGCCCTCAGACCTGCTGGAGAAGTCCCGGTGCATCCGTCAGGCAAAAACAGAGAGAGCGTTTCATATCTTCTACTACATGATCGCTGGTGCTAAGGAAATACACAGGGGTAAGACAAAATACACACTGGTAATTATTATCTTAAAGCAGTACTAAGTAACTTGTTTACCTTAATAAATCTTTACGTAGTCCCTGTGGGGGTAATACAAGTGTTTATGGGATGATTGGAGGGTCTTTCATCTCCCCCTGGTGTCTCTGGACAGAAAACCATGTTTGCAACTTGACTGCCACCGGTCCGGAGAAAGCAATACACATTAATGGAATCACGAAGAAGAAGCTAGCATGCTAACAGGCAAAGCTAACTGCGGGCTAATGTCACTTTAAACAGTATTTACAGCTAAGTTTGAGTGAAAAAAAATGTTTCCATTGTATAATTGGATGCACCCTCTCTCCCTTCGCCTTTCCTGTCAGCGTAGTATTTACTCTCAAAGACAATTAATAAGTTAAAAAATCGTAACTTGCTACGACACCTGCAGTTGCGCTTATGGCCTCTAGGGGGAAGAGTTACTTAGTACTGCTTTAAAGGGACTATACAGAGTTTAAAAATGTTAAAATTATGTATTTTCCTACCCCTACATGTTCCAACAATGTCCTAATGTGTAGAATGAGCCAAGACTCAAAAACGTGTTACTTCGGGTCCAAAGTGCCGTCATGCATGAGCTTAATATAGAAGGTGCAGTTACACGTGTGACCTGAGGTGGCAGTAGTGAGTATAAAATGGCAAACTTGCATCTAGTCCCTTTAACAATATATAGATAATCCCAGTTAAAAGGACTATACCTAATTTCGAACTAAAATGTGACAAAATGGGTACTTTCACAGTCACGGCCATTCTTCGGGGTCAGTATATGACGAAAAAGGTCAACTCAAATAGTCACATCGGCAATTTCAGTTTTCAGTTTACCTTACACAACATCAACAGATCATAATACAGCTCAAACTTTACGCACCAGGCACATTTTTTTCACAAATACAAACATAATTTTATCCTACATAAAGAAAAAAAATATTTAAAGGTGAATCATGAAACTTTTTATGTTAAAAAAAAGAAGAAGTTGATATTCGTGCATATTTGACTGTTCTATGACCCGGTGGTTATGGTTAGCTTGGTGCCTTTGCTTTCCACCAGGTGGCCTCTATGACGCTCCAAGACCCATTTTATTTCAGGTTTCTTAGGTAGGTTTTCTGGATGGGAGGTATACGTAACCATGGAGACAGATCCATCAGCAGTGATAACCTACCAGAAACCCTCAAAAACAATGTGACCTGGAGCTTCCTGGAGCTTCCTGGAGCTTCCTGGAGCTTCCTGGAGCTTCCTGGAGCGTCCTGGAGGCCACTGGGATGGAAAGTTAAGGTGTCATGGTAACCACTCATACAGCCACTGGGTCACGGAAATGTCAAATATGCATTAATATTAACATCTTCTTTCGCATAAAAAGTTGTGTAATGAATCTTTAATACCTTACCCCCCCGCCTTTACATTACATTACATGCCATCAATACCAAACAGGCAAACAGCTAGACACCAGCAATGTTATTTTTGCTGTGTGTTTGGCTTCCTATTGTCAAACTAAAGCAGATAAGCTGGTGATGTCCTGCTCCCAGCAAATTACAAATCATGTCTGAGAAGAGCCGAGCCCGCTCTCAAGAACACTTGTATTTTATTCTCTTCTTAGATTAATTATTTCACACAGTTTGACTTTGAATTTACACACAATGTTCCATGTGTGTAAATTCATGTGGCATTTTTAGATATCCAAAATTGTTGAATTAAATCAGTTATAGTGACTGGTTCCCACAATGTCTTACATCCAACAAAGTCACAAATCAGTCTGTTGACCATAGACCCCTTGTCCGCCCCCTCCTCTCCTTTAAAGGGGCTGGAAGCAAGTTCGCCATTTTATACTCACTACTGCCACCTCAGGCCATATGTGTAACTGCACCTTCTATATTAAGCTCGTGCATGACGGCAATTCGGGCCGAAGTGACACATTTTTGAGTGACCGTACAGGATTTTAGAGGCAGTTGTGGTGAACAGGTCTGAGCTCATTCTACACATTAGGACATGGCTGCAACATGTAGGAGGAGGAAAATACTTAATTTTAACATTTTTAACTCCTTATAGTCCCTTTAAAGAACATCCTGCCCATAAAAGACAATGTTGTGAAGATCAGTGTTGTCTCGTGTTATAGTTTTCTTCAGGATTTTTTTTTTTTGGGGATGTAACGTTGGTGTGTTGTATTTTCAGAGGAGCTTCTTCTTGAGCCGTTCGGTAACTACCGCTTCCTGAGTGCGGGACACGTGCAGATCACGGGACAGCAGGACGACGAGATGTACGAAGAGACGATGGAGGCTATGAACATCATGGGCATCTCAGAAGAGGACAGGCTTGGTAATGGGATCAGCTATTTTTTGTGATCTGTGTGGCTGTAAGTAATAGGGGTTTTCCTGTAGTAGCAGCTCTGTTGGTTCAGACATTTGCCTGCTTACACGATTCCCCCACTGCAATGTCCACAATGTCCGCTCACACTGGTCTATGAATTTGTGAGTGCATTTGTGATTTCTGTGAACTCACCTGTCTTTTGTTTTCAGACATCCTGAAGGTGTGCTCCACTGTTATGCAGCTGGGAAACATTAAATTCAATAAAGAGAGGAACCAGGAGCAGGCTACTATGCCGGACAACACAGGTAGTAACATTATGGAAGACGGTGCTTTATGAAATATTGATGTTAGCTCATAAAGATTTGAAAATCTAATGAGTAATCTGGTGTCTGTAGCGGCCCAGAAGGTGTGTCACCTGCAGGGCATCAATGTGACGGACTTCACTCGAGCCATTCTCACTCCTCGCATCAAAGTGGGACGAGAAGTGGTGCAGAAGGCTCAGACCAAAGAGCAGGTGAAACTTAAATGTTTATCTTATACTTTTTGTTGTGGTAGTTAGGAATGTGAACTCACTTTCTTATACAAAGCAACGTTTGAAGGACAGTGACAATACAATCTCTTAAACTGTTGCTTGTTGTGAGATTATATACAGTATTGATTGTTTTGTGTTATTGTTACTGACTTGAATTTGCTCCTATGGTCTACGATGCCTTCATTCCAGGCTGACTTTGCAATTGAAGCCTTGGCTAAAGCCATCTATGAGCGCCTTTTCCGCTGGCTCCTCGCCAGAGTCAACAAGGCCCTGGACAAAACCAAACGTCAGGGCGCCTCCTTCCTGGGAATCCTGGATATCGCAGGATTTGAGATCTTTGAGGTATAGATACATTAATAATATGCTTGTTTGTTTGTTTTCTTTACTGTGTTAACCGTAGAAGAAAACGCATTGGTGAGATGTGGAAAAAATACAGTTTTATTAAGCAAATAAAGTAGATCGTTTTTGCTTTAGTTCAGCAGTTTGTCTCTCAACCATTAATGCTCCTGTGCACTGAGAACTTTTCCTTTTCCCCAAATCATTCTACCTTATTTACTAATACCGGTGTTGCCATACCATTTCTTTCATCTACAGGACAACTCGTTTGAGCAGCTCTGCATCAACTACACCAATGAGAAGCTGCAGCAGTTATTCAACCACACCATGTTCATCCTGGAGCAGGAGGAGTACCAGAGAGAGGGCATCGAGTGGAACTTCATCGACTTCGGCCTGGACCTCCAGCCCTGCATCGAGCTCATCGAGAGACCGGTAAACTATCAATGGCGTTTTACTTGGAGACAGGTTACTGAGTTTTGGTGTGCAGCAGAAAGACAAATTGTCCTTTCCTGGTGGTAGTGAAGGTGAGGTAAAGGCTCTGGATGGTGGTGACAGTAGAATTACTGCATGGTTTGGGTCAAGTTTGAAGCTGAACTTCTCAATTTTTTACATGTTGTCACTTTTGTCACATGGCGAAGTGAAGCAGGACAGACTACCATAAAAATTAAAAAGATGAAATGTCTTTCACTGTTGCATTGAGCTATGTTTAGATAGGGCTGCTTTAGTTTTGCTGTTGTTTTTTCATTTACAGTATAAGGCTATTAGTAAAGTAGAGCTACTGTATCCATTGAAAAATTAACCCATCGCTCTAAGCTGTTGGGACGCCCTGTCAGACACAGTGTGTGACCACATTGGTGCACTTGGGATCCCATTTGCAGATCTATACCTAGGTTTGGTCTGCACTACCAAGCTGGGCCAAGTAGCCCGGAGTAGCATGCAGAGGAAAACCACTCAGACCTTGGACGAACATGCAAACTCTAATCATCCAATCAAATCATCTCAATGTCGTTAGGGGTGCGGTAACTGAGTATGCCTGGCTAACAGGAACAGACCTCTCATTAGCAGTAGGAACAGGATAGGAAATATACTCCTTGTAGTAAAGCTTACACTACAGTTCTACAATATAAATGCAAATTGCATGTGCTGATTGTCCTTTTGATATTTTTGCGCAGAACAACCCTCCAGGTGTCCTGGCCCTGCTGGACGAAGAGTGCTGGTTCCCCAAAGCTACCGACGTGTCATTTGTGGAAAAGCTTGTAAAAACACAAGAAAATCATGTGAAGTTTTCCAAACCCAAACAGCTCAAAGACAAGACGGAGTTCTCCCTCTTTCATTACGCCGGGAGAGTAAGTATCGGGCAGAGATGTTGTACTTCACACCTCGACTAAAGACTAACGACTTGGACTAGACTCAGATTTGTGAGTGTAAGGGCAGTGACTCAACTTGAGGTTTGTGAGGCACAGACTTGGACTTGAACACTGAAGACTTGGATTCAGGCTTCAGTTTCAATACAGTCCAATATTGCCATTCATATAATCCTAATATATGATTATTGACTTTAGGTGGACTACAATGCTACGGCCTGGCTGACTAAAAACATGGACCCCTTGAATGACAATGTGACTGCGCTGCTCAGCAATTCTTCAAGCCAGTTTGTGCAAGAACTATGGAAAGACAGTAAGACTTTAAACTTTATATTTATTTTAAGTGCACATCATATTATAAGGAAGTGACAGCCAGGGCTGGACGGGCAGAAAAAATCGGCCCGGGACTTTTGGGTCAAGACTTGCCCGCTAAAAAAAAAAAAACAGTCATATTCAATACAATAGTCGAGGTGATGAGCAAAACAATAAGCCCTTGACTTTAACTAAAACAGTACAAGCTACGAATCGAGGACAATAGTTGCATGTTGTTTCTGCAGAATTCAAGCTAACACATCATAGCACTCGACACTTTAATCTTTCATTTACAACTTGATGGAACTTTTGTAAAATTACTTAACAATCTTAAAATGTGTGTTCCGTTAATGAAGTTCCTCTCGCAACTGCAACACAAATAAACTTCTCAAAACCAACCAAATGATCCCACTGTAGATTGAAGATGAAATGGTAAAACTCACCACGGAGTTAGAGAGGTGTGTAGTGAAAATAGAAGTCCCAAAAAGGCTAAACATTGTAAATCCTTTCAATGGAAACTAGAAGATTTCCAAACTGCGTGCACTAAGTCAGTGAACTATAACTCAAGAAAGCATGCCACCAAAAGGGTTTAAAAGGCGTCACATCCCTTTATTGGAGGAATTGTGTAATTGCATCTATGTAATGATAGAGATTCTAATGGCTTTTCCCGCTAATTGTGGGCCAGTGTAAGGTATTACGGGCCTTGTCTCGATCTGACTGGCCTAACCGGCCGAAAAGTACGTCGGCCCACCGGGAAAACTCCCGATTCTCCCGATGGCCAGTCCAGCCCTGGTGACAGCCATATGTTCATGTATGTGTGTGGTTTAAAAATAAGATGAAAGACAGGCCAGAATTACATGGGAGGATTTGCCTTTTAACTAAATGCAGATGTTTTGATCTGGTTTATGGCTGACGGTGTTACATCATTTTCATTCTAAATTCTTAGCCCTCTTGCCAAAAGAGTTACGACTGTATGTAGGATTCTTCCCTCCATCTGAAACTGTGGCATCAAGTTGTGTCGTGAATTGCAGCTGACAGAGTGGTCGGTCTGGACACGATCGCCAAGATGACTGACAGCTCGATGCCCAGTGCCTCCAAGACGAAGAAGGGCATGTTTCGAACCGTGGGGCAGCTCTACAAGGAGTCTCTGGCAAAACTCATGACCACCCTGCACAACACACAGCCCAACTTTGTCCGGTGCATCATCCCCAACCACGAGAAGAGGGTACAGTCAGACGAGCCCATGAAAATAAACGAAAAACTACTTTGTAAATGTGTTGTCTTGATGGTGATCTTGTTGTTTAGGCGGGGAAGTTGGATGCTCACTTGGTCCTGGAGCAGCTGAGGTGTAACGGCGTGTTGGAAGGGATCAGGATTTGTCGACAAGGATTCCCGAATCGAATCGTGTTCCAGGAATTCCGCCAGCGGTGAGTCGGACATTTTAAAATGATGTACAATACATTTTTTGTATCTGCGTTTGTCCCTTACTACTTGCCCAACTTTTAGATACGAGATTCTCGCTGCAAGTGCTATTCCTAAGGGCTTCATGGATGGAAAACAAGCTTGCTGCATCATGGTAAACTATGACAAATATCAACCTTTACAAAAACTTGATGTACTTGCTTACGTTATCCTATTTTTTCGATACTGTTTATGTTTAGATTAAGCACCTGGACTTGGACCCAAACCTGTACCGGATTGGACAGAGTAAGATCTTCTTCAGGACCGGAGTCTTGGCGCAGCTTGAGGAGGAGAGAGACTTGAAGATCACTGTCATCATTATCGCTTTCCAAGCCCAGGCCAGAGGCTTCCTGGCCAGAAAGTACGACACACATACTGTATTATATTTCGATGATTGTAACCAGAATTTAAATTATATTAACTAAGGTACACCACTATATTTAAGGTTATCTTTGGGAGGGACAATTCAAAGACGAGGATGTGTGTTTTGAACACATTTCTGCCGCACTCTTTTTAAAGCAGCACTGTGAGAGTAAATACTACGCTGACAGAAAAGACTTGGCTGTAAACACTGCTAAAGTGGCGCTAATCCACAGTTAGCTTTGCCTGTTAGCTTCTTCTTTGTGATTCTATTATTGTGTATTGCGCCTCCGACCCGTAGGCAGGGAAGTTGCAAGGGTGGTTTTCTGGCCAGAGACACCAGGGGGAAATAAAATACCCCCAATCATCCCATTAACACTTGTATTACCCCCAGAGGGACTACGAAAAGGATTTATTAAGGTAAACAAGTTGCTTAGTTCTTCTTTAATACTAGCGCTAGACTGGGACCCATCGATATATATTCTCTCTCTCGGGACATCGACAGTGTTTCACTGATAGTGGGATAAATGGTTTGTAAGAACTTAGTAAGATACGTAAGGCTACGTGCGTTGTTAATGCAAGAGGAGAGCGAAGAGGAAGCAGCCCCAAACCCTTTTTTTCCTAAGCAACCCCCTCAGGCTACTGGCGAAAGCTCTGGCGCACTGTTGTTTGTCGTGCTGTTGTTGTGCCAGGTGGAAGATCGGGCTCATTAAGTTTTTATTTTATTTGGAAGGATAATATTTACATTCAATTATTTGCGTGTGTTTCCGAAAGGGCTTTTGCCAAGAGACAGCAGCAGCTCACCGCCATGAAAGTGATTCAGAGAAACTGTGCCGCCTACCTCAAACTCAGGAACTGGCAGTGGTGGAGACTCTTCACAAAGGTCTTCTCTAAATGCAATTATTTTTGATGTACTGATTTATTGGCATTTTAAGTTTACCCTGTTTGTTCTCCTTTTGGCACACAGGTTAAGCCTTTGCTGCAGGTGACCCGTCAGGAGGAGGAGATGGGCCTAAAGGAGGAGGAGCTGCAGAAAGCCAAAGAAGTTGCAACAAAGTTTGAATCAGAGCTCAAGGAGATAGCGCTCAAACACACGTCGGTGAGGAACAGCTAACAAGATTCACGAGTCGTTTACATTGTGTTAGAGAGAGACTAAAAATAACCTGTGAACACACACGATTAATTAAATCATCGAAATAATTGTACTTTGCCTAATTGATTTCCAAACATTTCTGCAGTATTACACAACCCAACTTGCTTACTCGCTCAAATTGCTTATTTAGGTTTTAGAGGAGAGAAACGCGCTGCAGGAGCAGCTTCAGGCCGAGACAGAGCTGTACGCTGAGGCCGAGGAGATGAGGGTCCGTTTGGGCGCAAAGAAACAGGAGCTGGAGGAGATCCTGCACGAGATGGAGGCACGGCTCGACGAAGAGGAGGAGCGAGCCCAAACACTGCTCGTGGATAAGAAGAAGATGCAACAACAGATGCAGGTCCATAGGTTACATTCTGTTCTCACATTAGAGTACTGACCAATATAAAGAGTTATTACATTTTTACCAGTTTTGTGGCATCTCTGATCCCCTGACAGTTTAATTAATCATTGTATATTTTATTCTTAGGAATTAGAGGAGCATTTAGAAGAAGAAGAAGACGCACGGCAAAAGCTGCAATTGGAAAAGGTGACATGTGAGGGCAAGATTAAAAAGCTGGAAGACGATGTTTTAGTCATGGAGGATCACAACAACAAGCTGCTCAAGGTAAGTGCCAGTGAGGACTTACTATTCTATATAACCAACAAGAATCATGAACATTGGTCTCACTTGTACTCATGTCTTTTTAGGAGAGAAAGTTGATGGAGGAAAGGATTGCCGACTTTAGCACAAATCTGGCTGAAGAGGAAGAAAAATCAAAAAACCTCACAAAACTCAAAAACAAACACGAGTCCATGATCTCTGAACTGGAAGGTCAATCATTTTTACTGTATATGCAAACATGCAGTCATGATCTCAGAAAAAGTCTATGTTGCTCATTTATAATATAGATTCAGAGATCCATGTGCTATTTCATGATAGTTCAAACAGACTTTGCTTTCAGTTCGTTTGAAGAAGGAGGAGAAGGGTCGTCAGGAGCTGGACAAAGCAAAGAGGAAGTTGGAGGCAGAGTCGAACGACATGCAGGAGCAGATCGCAGAGCTTCAGGCTCAGATCGCTGACCTCAAAGCACAACTCGCCAAAAAGGAGGAGGAGCTACAAAACGCTCTGGCAAGGTTAATAGATACCCATATTTGTTGCTCATGCCACTCACTTATGTCTCTGTAAATGCTCATCTGGAGAGGCATCTGGCGTGTCAATTTATGCCAATGGCTTTTTTGAGTTTTTTCTAGAAGGAGAAGGAGGGCATAATTGAGGCGTCACACCCACGATTTGGTATATGACTCTGAGAAAAACTGTCCCCATCTGTTGTCAGGCTGGAGGATGAGACTGCTCAGAAAAACAACGCGCTGAAGAAGATCCGGGAGCTGGAGGGACACATCTCAGACCTTCAGGAGGACCTGGACTCGGAGCGAGCTGCGAGAAACAAGGCCGAAAAGATCAAGAGAGACCTGGGGGAGGAGCTAGAGGCACTGAAGTCTGAGCTGGAGGACACACTGGACACCACCGCCACGCAGCAAGAACTCCGGTCAGTGTAACTAATCTGTAAAAACATGCATCACTAGATCAGTATTTAAATGACTTTTATAGAATACTTGACCACAGTAAAAGCCTGTTATTAGCATGGAAAGAGCACAGTAACTAAGGATAATGAGTTATAATGCACTCTCCAGCCCTGTCTCAATATTATTGCCAAGGAAATACAAACCATCCAAACCATTCCTGTTCATTTAGTCATTTAGTCAAGGTTATGGTCATGACTTATCATATAATAAATTAGGATAACAGGTGTGTCTCCTGTTTACATTAGCAATGTTGATAACTACCACGGTATTGCATTTCACATATATTACTGTTCTTTAAGGAAAAGTGCAATTTTTCTGAACTTTAAGCCGGGGAAGGCAAGTTTACATTTTTTATGTTTATTTGATTTGACCTTTATATATCCAGGATCACACTCATTGAGATAAAAAATCTCTTTTTCAAGAGTGCTTTTAAAGGAACTAACAGTATTTTTCACACATTTTAAATACTTAAACAGGCATTTGATCTCTGATTTGTGTAAAGTTATCTCTCAAAATCATCATGAGAGCCAGAGGTCCTTTGCTGAAGGGCCGGATTTGTCCCCCAGGCCTGACTTTGCCTAACCACTGCATTAAGCCATAAACCATAAGAAATGCTTACAATAATGGTAACTCACAACATTAAGAGGAATACACATTTTAAATGAAAACACAAAAGTTTTATTTGTTGAACTAATGGTTGACATTATAATAATGTTAAACTCATCAAACAACAAAGTTAGCTCCATTGTTTTACATGAAACATGAAAGGTACCTGCTGTCCAGAGACAAAAATAAATACTGTTAAATCCTTGGTTCAAACAGTGTTTAGAGAAAAATATAATATGTAAAAATACGGACACAATATTGACAAGTGGGGGGCCAGAGCTGAGTATCCTTGAGGAGGTGGAGTGGACCTTGTGGTTGCAGGTAGAGCCAGAGGGGCTTTGTGGGTGAGACAGGCGGAGTAAATGTCCTAAATCTCTTCTGCTGATCTCAGTTGTTGCCATTGCTACAAACCTTATGTTCTGTATTTCCCTGTTCAGAGCAAAGCGTGAGCAGGAGGTGACTCTTCTGAAGAGAGCCATCGACGACGAGAACCGCACCCACGAGGCTCAGGTCCAGGAGATGAGACAGAAACACACTCAGGCCGTGGAGGAGCTGACGGACCAGCTGGAGCAGTCCAAACGAGTAAGACCGATGAGCGAAACATAAAAGGGTTCTGAATATGTGTACAATATACACAGCAATACACATAATCAAACATTGTGCCACGGAAGTTCTCTGCAAGTCCTGGAAATGATCTAAATTAATCATTAAGAAAGTGAGCAAAATGGAGCTATAAACAGAATTATTAGTAGCCTTTGTTTGAGCTTGTTACAGAACTGTTTATATCTAGCCGTGTACCAAGCCAATGACACGTCTTTCCTTCGTTTAGGTCAAGTCAAACCTGGAGAAGGCCAAGCAGGCTCTGGAAAAGGAGACGTCGGAGCTGACCATGGAGGTGCGCTCGCTGTCCCAGGCCAAACAGGACGGGGAGCACAAGAGGAAGAAGCTCGAGAGTCAAGTGGTTGACCTGCAGTCACGCTTTACCGACAGCGAGAAACAGAAAGCTGAGCTGGGGGACAGATGCGCCAAGACCATTGTAAACAAACACATTTTTTTAAGTTGTATTCGAAATGTAATAAGGCAGTAGTTTTGAGCGGTGTTGTCTTGTTTTTGTTCGTCATTTAGGTTGAACTGGAGAGTGTGACTAATCTACTGAATGAAGCGGAAGGCAAGAACATAAAGCTAAGCAAAGATGTCACCAGTCTCTCCTCTCAACTTCAAGACACACAGGTAATTCATTACTAATTCAGTGATTAAACAGCTGTTTTCTTTAGGGGATCCTCTGTCCTTTGCACCGCTTTTAATGTTTTTCTTTCTCTGTATCATGATACACTGTGACGCTTGTGTTGATTTGCTGTTGTTGCGGCTGTAGGAGCTTCTCGCTGAAGAGACGCGACAGAAGCTGCAGTTCTCCACAAAGTTACGGCAAGCCGAGGACGACAAGAACAGCCTACAAGAGCAGCTTGAGGAGGAGATGGAGGCAAAGAGGAATGTGGAGAGACATGTGTCCACACTCAACATTCAGGTGTTTTATCAACTATTGAAGCAACGCCTTTTGTGACATTTGTTGATCTTTCTGTTCATCACCCTGTAGTGTTAAAGATAGGGGATTCTCAGACTATTATTTAGCTTTCAACAAGGACCCAATTTGGCAAGCTTGAATCCAGAACGAGATCTGAATCAAGCCTAACCCAGTATTATGTCAGGTCTGAACTTGGGACTAAAAAAAAATGTATTTATTCAGTTGTCAGATGCCAAGAAGAAGCTCGATGAAATGTGCGGTAACGTTGAGCTCCTGGAGGAAGGAAAGAAACGCCTGCAGAGAGACCTGGAGGCCGTGAACACTCAGTTTGAAGAGAAGGCCTCGGCGTACGACAAACTGGAGAAGACCAAAAACCGCCTGCAGCAGGAGCTGGAGGACACTCTCATGGACCTGGACAACCAGAGACAAATCGTGTCCAACCTCGAGAAGAAGCAGAAGAAATTTGATCAGGTTAGAAGAGTTCATGTGGGATTAGTTTATTAGTTTGGCGGAACCACTAATTCTGTATAGTTGAGGGACTATTATTAAAGGGCTTATATCATGCAAAAAACAAAACATCTTTTAATCATGTTGTAATACTGTATCTTTAACAAAATCATACCTTAGTGTTGTGCTTCAGTAATGCATGTTTTGATGCCACAGGGAAAAGCAATTTTCAGGGGTTGAGTTTACTGTTTGTGCTAGTCATTTTTGAAAGTTCTTGTAACTACAGATAATCAAGCGGTCAAATATCCGCATTATAACAACAAAAGCTACTACACAGTCAATGCTTAGTTTTGGCTGGGAGCTATAAAACTCTAATGATTTTTAATTTTGCAGATGCTCGCAGAGGAGAAGAGCATCTCCAGTAAATATGCCGACGAGAGAGACCGAGCAGAGGCAGAGGCTCGAGAGAAAGAGACCAAGGCCTTATCTTTGGCTCGGGCTCTGGACGAGGCCCAGGACGGTCGTGAGGAGTTGGAGCGGGTCAATAAGGCTTTGAGAGCAGAGATGGAGGACCTGATCAGCTCCAAGGATGATGTGGGCAAAAACGTAAGGGATTCATGATTTTAATTTAAAGCAGCGCTAATTTAAAGCACTGCAGCATCACTTTTGTCACTTCGGTGCTTCATCCCATCCCAAGAGTTTAAGTGCAAACCTCACTATTTGTTCCTATTGGCTAAAGAAAAACAACATCTTACTTTTACCAACAGTCATGCATTCTTTTGTCCATTACACATTCGTAAAAAGCTCACTTTTAGATTTGTTTTGCAAGCTCTACTCTTCTGCATCAGGTGCATGAGCTGGAGAAGTCCAAGCGCGGGCTGGAGGCGCAGGTGGAGGAGATGAAAACGCAGTTGGAGGAGCTGGAGGATGAGCTCCAGGCAGCGGAAGACGCTAAGCTGCGTCTGGAGGTCAATATGCAGGCGCTCAAGGCCCAGTTCGAGAGGGACCTCCAGGGGCGTGACGAGATGGGAGAGGAGAAGAAGAGGCAGCTGGTCAAACAGGTAACTCATATGCAAGCACTACAAACATGAAAAGACATGCAGTTCAATAGGACGCAATATTAAAAATTGAATTTATTCTCAGTCCATTTCAGTCAACCACATGATCTTATACCTGGGTGTTAACAGGTGATTCAGAGGCACTGGTTGAAATGGCCAAACGTAGAGGACAGCTTTCCCTTCTGATATAATATAGGCTAATCATAATGTATATAGTTAAAGCACAGTGACTGAACCCTGGGGGGTCTTTCAAACAAGAAATGGCAGGTTTGAATCTAGTGAAACTGGTTCTTGTGCTTGTTCTCCTCATACGCAGCTTATGGCAACCCAGGTTCAGCTGTAGTTGTAGCGCCTTTTATAAGAGTTTAAATGTGTTTTAGTTTGGCAAATATTTCAATAAACAATGATGTACTTCGGTGATGACTTAAGGTGCGAGAGCTGGAGACAGAGCTGGAGGATGAGCGTAAACAGAGAGCGAGTGCAGCAGCGGCCAAAAAGAAACTTGAGACCGACGTAAAGGATCTGGAGGGGCAGATCGAGACGGCCAACAAGGGACGAGAGGAGGCCATCAAACAGCTCCGCAAGCTCCAGGTGAGATGATTAAAATGTGACGATATTGTGGAAAAGAAACATTTTAGTTACATGATACTGTGTGGACTTTAGGCTCAGATGAAGGATTATCAGCGAGAGCTGGATGATGCTCGTGCCGCTCGAGAGGAGGTGCTGATCACGGCTAAAGAGAGTGAGAAAAAGGCCAAGAGTCTGGAGGCTGAGCTTATGCAGCTGCAGGAGGTGAGAAACTTGGCTTATAATAAACCATTCACTGGGAAACATGTAATACATCTCCTTTCTTCAATGTTGATTATGAATTAGGAACTGGCTGCAGCAGATAGAGCTCGTAAACAGGCAGAGGCAGAAAGAGACGAGCTGTCTGATGAGTTAGCAAGCAACTCCTCTGGAAAGTGAGTTGAACTGCACCAAAGTACTTTATCCTTGAAAATAATTGACTTATTCTAATTGTTTGTTTTTTCCTGACCAGGTCAGCGTTGGCAGATGAGAAGCGACGTCTCGAGGCTAAGATCTCTCAGCTGGAGGAGGAATTAGAGGAGGAGCAGGGCAACATGGAAATGCTCAATGACAGGCTGCGCAAGAGCACACAACAGGTAACTTAATGATTGCCATTAAACGTAATTTGGGCTCCTGCAAAATTACTGTGTTGTTTCATTCGTTAATCAACGCGCTGTTACGGAGGCAGGCAAAGCTTGATAGCGCTCTCTCACACTCTCCGCCTACTTTGCCACACATAACACCAAAGTGGAGCAGCCGCCTGGTGTATGTGCAGGAGAAACCTCCCGGCTTCTCCCCATCACCCCCGAGGCACTAATGCTTCTTACTCAACTGCTTGTAAACAGGACCAGATTAAGAGGGTGACAGAACATGGGCCCAGAAGGTAGACAAATCAACCGGCTTATGTAAAGGGGGAAAAATAGTTTAGTCCTAAATTAAGGTTGTTATGTTCCACTTGTGCCCTGCTCTAGTGTGTGCTACTGTTTTTGTGTACAGTAGGGCCCCTTAGTGCAATTTTGCTTAAGGCCCCTGAAAGTTTTTTTATCGGCTTGAATTACACTGAATTCCCCAATGTGAATTGTTTGCCAAAAACTCTGCTCCCAGGTGGATCAGCTGACCAATGAGCTGCAGGCCGAGCGCAGCACGTCTCAGAAGAACGACAGTGCGCGGCAGCTCCTGGACCGACAGAACAAGGAGCTAAAGGCCAAACTGCAGGAGATGGAGAACCAGGTCAAGTCCAAGTTCAAGTCCTCCATTACAACCCTTGAGGCCAAAGTAGCTCAGCTGGAGGAACAGCTGGAGCAGGAGAGCAGGTCAGTCTGAAGACATTTTACTATTTTTTATCAATGCCATATTGACCCTTGTGCTTTTTGTCATCAGGGATAAACAGGCCAATGCAAAGACCATACGTCAGAAGGACAAGAAAATGAAGGACCTGATGATGCAGGTGGAAGATGAGAGGAAACAGGCGGAGCAATACAAAGACCAGGTATTAACTTGATTATGGTTTTATGTTACTCTACACTCAGGTGGACCCCACAATGCAATAGACAGTTATTCATGTATCCCGTTTTCCAGGCTGAGAAATCCAACACTCGCATGAAGCAGCTGAAGCGTCAGTTGGAGGAGTCGGAGGAGGAGTCTCAGCGCGCTACAGCCGCTCGCAGGAAACTACAGCGGGAGCTTGACGAGGCGACTGAGTCCAACGACGCCATGAGCCGAGAGGTCAACACGCTCAAGAACAAACTCAGGTGAAGAGTCACGATACAATTACAGATCACAAGTAATCTAAATAATAAAAGGAAGCAGAAACATTCTGAATCTGCGCTCACACTAATATGTACGCCCAGTTAATGAACAAGACAAACACGCACTGAGATTTTGGTAATAAAACTAAATGTTATTCACCAAAATGTCTACATTTGTATAGCAAAACATTTGTCCATCTCTATTGCAGAGGCAACCCTGAACCCAAGGAGTAACGATCAGGTATCACTGTGCCTCAGCCCAGAGCTGTCCCTGATAAAAACCTCACCTCTGTTTCCCGTTTCTTCACAGTCTACCTGAGACAAAAATGGCTCATCTACTCAGTAAAGTCTAATTCACAGCAGGGGCCATCTTTTTCTCAGCGCTTGGTTTAACTGCCCTAAACCAAACTCATTGTCCTGAACCAGGACTCAAATGAGTTACAAAGACAACCAGTGTGCTTAATTCATAACCAAAGCACTATTCTGTACTTCATAAATGTTTCTTTCATTACAAACCACGAGTGGACTTCAGAAAATATTTAAAGGTCTTTGTAACCTGCCATTTCCCCTCACACTCACTGTATTGTTTTTCTCTTTTTTTGTCTGTGTTTTTTGTTTGTTTGTGTGCGTTTTTGTATCTCTTGTTTGTTTTAGACGTGGAAATGAGCCCTCCTTTGGCAGCACTCCTCGCCGGATTGGAGGCGGTCGCAGGGTTATTGAGGATGCCTCAGAGGAAGAGCTAGACATGCAAAGTGACTTCAATGGAAAGTCCACAGAGTAACGGACTTGATACCGATCACAGAAGAATCAAAGCCTGAAACACCATCCTGTCCTACTTTTCTGAATTTTTATAAAGTGTATGGAGCACCTTTCCTGGGCACAAACTAAATACTTGATATTAACGTTTTTTAGAAGATCCTGCAGACCTGTGATTAACACAGTTTACTACACTGAATGAAAAATACTTTCTAATGTAAGTTTTACAGGTGCCTCTAATTATCACGCTACTGTTTATACAGCCTGAGACCTGCACAGCACCTCACCTTTTCCTTTGAACAGACACATTATGTAAATCTTATGTGACTTTGGTCGTCCTGTTGCCTGTGACTGCTGTTACTGCTTCCGAGCCGCTCTGAAGTGGGAAGACCCTTCAGTGAGCGCTCTCTGGAGCCAAGGACATATTTAGTTGCCCTTAAGTCACTTTTAAGTCATATTTGCACCTTTTATGATAGCAAAGTATTTTAAGCCAGCAAGGTTTGGAGATTACCTGATAGTCTTGGCGGATCACTTAACACTTATTCACTATTTGTATTTATTCCTTTTTGCCCTACTTTGCTGTACAGGGTCTACCAGCCCCATTATGAACCTAAACCAGATGCATTTTATATAGTTTTGTATAATCAAATAATGTTTACAGTACACTTTAATAATTGTTGAAGCACTTGCACAAAAAAATAAAACATATATCATTTTGAAAGTTAATGTTTGGTTTTATTTCACTAATTCACCCATTTCTATCTAAACCAAATGGTTAAACATGGGCTGAGGCACATTGTCTGATATGGAGCAGTAGCAAAGGTGTTTTAAATCGCACCCAGTACACAGTGGTTGGAGTTACAATTACAGTAAGCTCATTTTCATTCAAGGAAATGGCAACACCTGACCTACAATGCCATAGATAAACAGCAAACTACTTCAAGAAATATATTTGTAGCATTTCCTTTTGGATGGCAGTAATAATGCAACTTGTCTTCAAAACATTTCTACATTTCCCAAAACTAAAGTCACATTAGGTCTTTGTGTATATTTTCATTTTCCTCCTTGAAACAAAAAGGCTGTGCTTGTGATTTTAAATCAATTATTGCTTGGTCCTAAACCCATCAGTACAAAATGAAACAAGCGGGTGAAGAATAGTCACTACACATTCAGTGTGGTACATGTGCTGATCTAAACTCTTTAACAGAAAACAAGTCTAGAAACAAATGTTAAAGACATCAACACAACTATTAAATTCAGATATCATTTGAAGGGAAACGTTAGGCAGAAGCATTATCAGGACAGTAAAAGAAAAACTCAACATAAACATAATGGAATGACAATTATGCAACAATTAATGTACTGTAGTTTAGGGTTGGAAAATGGAAAGGAGTCTAGTTCCTATTGAGCAAAATTTATAATTAATATACAAATATATCAAACAATTTTAAACCTGAGGCAGAAAGTTAATTTTGAGTAAATGGGGAAAAAAATAAAATCCAACCAACCTTTCTTTAACACAAAGTAAAGATTTTGTGGCCTGAAAGGCCACTATTACTCTGTCACAGGCCAAACATTTAACGTTTTGTTTTGGCAGTTCAGTGTTGGATAAAAACTTTGGTTTAAAAATACCACCGTAGAAAATAAAATACAATTCAGAACCCTGCTTCTTCCAACAAGCCTCAAGTAGAGAATATGTCGTCTCTACATTGCTCCACACAACACAGCAACAAAGCAAACAAGCTGCAGTTCTGTTTCTTGCATGATGTGATACAGTATGAGCCAGAGGCAGCAGTAGTCCATGCTCTGATTATGTAGAGTTCAAAGCAACAATCAGTGGGACTGGGACACAGTGTCGAGAGTAAATCACTGCATATTTCTGTAGAACAGGTCGGAACATTAGGAGAGTTAGTTTATTGCAAAGGTGTCTGTGTGCTCTCATCAGCACCCGCTCCAGAACAAACGGATAGAAGGTGCATCAGAGTTTCAAAGGGGTGCAAACAGAGATTCTTCCCGTTAAAATGCATTATGATGCTACTAAAACTGAGGGCACACACATTTTTAAATGAGGTTGCAATGCACCCTTTTGCACCCCTGTAGATCCGGGCGTGGCTCTCATAACAATATCTTCACCCCTCCCTGTGGGGACTGGGAGCCCTGGGAGAGCCCTCGAGGGGGAGCTGGTCCAAACTCTAGCTGCTTCACCACGCTGTGTGGTAAAGAACAAAATAGCCATAACCTTATCAAAAAAACATTACAAACAAATTAACTTGAAACCCAGCACAATGTACCTGTCATACTGTGGAGGTGGGCTGATGACCGGGACTTCAGAGCCTAAACCCACAGGACAGGCAGGCGCAGCGAGGAGAGCAGGTCGACTGATGGACGTATCGTACACAAAGTCTCGACATGACGCCAGCTTGGACTCAAGATTCTGATCAGACAACAAAAAAAATGCAGCTTCAGCCTGTATTCCGTGCCTGGCAAATTAATTATGGCACATTACTTTCTTACCCCAACTTTTCTTAGTAGCTCTCCAACAATATTTAGTGCAGATATCCGAGCAGATGTTGTTAATGGTGTGCCTGGTAGTCCATCACCTTGATAAGTGGAAATGCAGTAATTTTACATGACTACAGCATAGAATATATGGGAGAATAAACTGCAGATATTGTTGTGTATTAAAAAAATATATACAATTTAATAAGGAATCCACATTATGATGATCACAGTAGCAAATTTTATTCACCTCTACGGATGCTGGAGGCAAGGGGCGTGTCAAACGAGCTAATCGGTTTAGCTGGTGTTGCGGGGAGGGATGGATTATGAGCAGAGGGGCACGGCAAATCTCGATCCATGTCTTTGCCTAAGCTGCTGGATGGTCGTCTTTCCTTTTGTCGTACATCTAATTCTTGGCGGAGATCTATGACAAGACAAGTCATGTCATGTCATCAAACACTCACACACTGCAGCATAGATCGTATATTGTAATAACAAGTAAAAAAAAATGTACCTCTGGCTTCATCCTTGAGCCTCTGAACAGACTCCAGGAGGTTCTCCTTCTCATCAAGCTCACTTTCAAGGAAAGCATTTCGCTCTATTACTTGGTTCATCCTCTGCTCAAAGTCCTCCAGTGACATAATAGTTGCCCTGTGACACAAAAAGTTAAAAAAAAATGTATATTCTGCAACTTGTGATTTTCTTCATAACCAACCTTTTGGTCCTTTCTAGATCATCGTTTGACTGCTCCAGCTCTCGGATATATTTCTGCAGGTGATCTCTCATAGTTGCAGTTTCTAGCAGATCTTCCTCCAGTGTTGAAATATGTCTCGAAGATTCAGAGTGCTGAGTTTCAAATTTTTCCTATTAAGAACACATAAAAGATACTTTAAATTCACCATTACTGTAGTGTATTTTATTCTTAAGCTATTATGAACAAACATGAACTTGTTTGAATGAACAGCCTTTAAGCAATGTTGAATTTTGCTCAAATTCTTTATTCATTCCTTTTCCTGAGGATATCTAAAAATAAATCCATGCAACATTGCAGTTCACACTGTTCCTAGTTGCAGTATTATGTGGTGGGACGGGACTATCAATAGAGCCTTTTATTAAGATGCCAGATAAAAACGAAAAAAACAAAACAAACATACAACTCCTGGGGCACTTAGCACATGGCTCAAAACTTAACTTAACTTTGTTTATTTGAAGAGGACAGTGCACATTAATGAACAATCAGTACAGTAACTTTAAATGTGCCAGATTTAGCCATAGGCAACTTTCCATCCGTAGTCCTCCTACATTTCAGACAACAAATGTTTAAAAGAAACTAGGATGGAAATCTTGTTTAGTTTTAGTTGTAATACCTTGACATTCTCCAGCTCCATGCGCAGTCTGTTGTTGTCGTGAAGAAGGTCCCTGTTTCGGCCCTCGCATTGCTTCAGTTCCGACTCGAGCTCAGCTTCATAATCTCTGCTCATCTGCTGAAACTCCTGCAGTTCCTCCTGCACCTCGTCAGCCCTAGATAATACATTTACAGGTAAAAATGGCACCAAGCCAGTCACGCGCGTTTTATGTAGCGCTGTCCGTTATCATTACACAGATCTATCCTGTACCTTTGTTTGTGTTTCTCTGCCTGCTCCTTCCAGAAGCACAGCTCCTCTTGTAACGATGCAAACTTGTGGGTTGGCTCAACCATGTCGATTCAGACTGAAGATATTGGAACATAGCACATCGTAGATTTTATTGCAGTATCAGTGTTTTAAAAAATACAGGAGTTATGCAGATTCTATGCAAGATTCTGACTTCAATTTCAATTAAAATTTAACCTGAAATAAATGAACAAATCAAATAATAACATAAGGTGCACTCTCAAATTGAGGGATAAATCAAAGAATAACAAAAGATTAACACTGCAGAGATAGCCACTCGAGTTCTATTGCAAAATCTTAGAGGAACGCTGGCTACCCCCAACCGGCCGCTAGGTTATTAACTAGATATTGTATAAACCATACTAATGGGTTGGACACCTGCTTAATATAGCTACATTTCTTTTCGGTCTTATTAATCATTAATCAAGCCAAAACTCTGTGTAGAGCATAACTAACCCCCCGTAAAAATCCAAATGACAGCATTGTTGTTGTTTGTTATAGCAGCAGTTGCACACCAACTTTAGCTAAGCTTAGCTAGCTAGCACTTTAGCAAGTTATCTACTGTGCTTGGGAAACCGTGCGTGCTAATGGAAAACAAGTATAAAGAGACAAATGTGAATAACCTACCTGCATTAAAAAAATAACACAAGTATTAAAACCAGAAATAAAATGATCCTCGACTCTCCCGGTGTTACTTTAGTGGCAGTAAGAGAGTTCCTCAAATACAAACGAGCCGTGGGGGAGAGCTCTCATTGGTTGAGCGGAATGACGTTTATCTCGGATTATCCAATCACGGCCCAATAGCAGCAGTGGGATGAGAAATTACAATATTTTATCACAGATATCTTCATCAAAGTACATTCAGGCAAGTGAAAGCACACAAATTGGCATTTTTGTTTGCTTTTATTATTATTTACACAAGTTGAGAGGAGCAAATCAAAAGTGCATAATCTGAGGTAGATGAAATTAAAAACTGACAAGGTGGAGTATTACTTATGACATCATTTAGTTTTAAATCAATGTATAGGAAATTATGTTTTTTATTTAGTAAACAGAACAAAAAGCAGAGTTTTGACTATTATTCACATTATAATACATTGTTGTAAAAACATTGTTAATTTTAAGATGCTGAGTTATTAAAAATAAACATCTTTCAGATTTGTTTATTCAAAACTAAAGTTTTGTTAGTATTTTTTATTATTTTTTTAGTATTATAAATCATTACAATAAGTGGTCTCCTTATAGGTTAGAAAGAGGCACTAACATCTGGGATTATTTAAAAATAATTTTTGAGTTAAAAAAAAAAGCATTACGTCAAAACGAAAGGCCGTAAGTGCTGAGGAAACAATATAAACATTCAGAAAATATTAGTGTAAACCATAGATTTACACACATCATTATTCTTGTTCCAGCATGCTATATATTGTTTCAACTTTAGTTATTATTAGAGCAAATACATTACTTCAACATTTTTTCTTAAAATTAATTTTCTTCTCCTGATTTAGAGGCTTTCACTTCATTCTTGAGTACACATGTCCCCTTCTTAAAGTCTACCACGTCTGTCTTGACCTGACCCAGAGTTTGCAGCAGGCACATCGTGTCAAATCCCTCTTCACTCGATTCTTGCAACAACTCCAGGACCTGTAACAACACATTACTTTGTTTTACAAAGAGTTCATATTGATCAGGCATACAGGCATAGCAAGTAAGTAAGTAAGTAGGTAGGTAGGTAAGTAAACAAGAAATTATGTGAGTAAGTAAGCTTTATGTATCACTTTAGCAGCTAGTACATTGGCTGTATCGTTATTGTATTAAAAGTCTCACAGTATTTTGGTTTACTTTTACGATCTAAAATGATGTGTTGGTGAGTCTCATAATGGATATTTGCTTGTAGGAAAAAAAATCAATTCTTGATCCTTTATTATGAAATATGTTAATGCACTAAAGGCATCTTAGAAAATACACTATCACAAATCTCCCAACAACATTGCTAATACACACTACAGCGAGGGTTACATTACATATTAAATAGATTTGCATATTGTACTTATGTTTTTATGCCAGTGCTTATAATAATAATGTATGATGGAGAATTATTCAGTCTTTACATATGCCTTGCAAACCTTATCATATTGTACTGTCAAACAGGGAACATTTGGGCGCTGACCTTCTACATGACTTGTGGCCTAGTCAACGGGGCACTTTGTCTGTGTGCCACGTTACGTATAACCGAGAATATTTAACTATCTTCATGTGGAAGTATCGCCAAACTCTGAATGATCAATGCAATGAACACTGTATTGACTGTTCAAATGTCTCCAGGCCTGTAATACGATAATAAACATCTTCCATGTAAGACATCCAGATTGTGTACCGTCTCTCCATCCACATTTCCTCTGGACTCCTTTAGTATTTAACATGCATGCCTCAGATTTTAACACAACAGCGCAGAATCAAACCTACCTGTAAGCACTTGTATGATTTCAGTTGGCTCAGATTCTCCTGCAGGAACAATAAATAGATGCTCAGGTCATTGTAAACTGGAGTAACCAGTCCCAAAGAGCCGAACCCCGGGAGCATGTCATAGGGCCGGAGGAAGCCTGAACTCTGCCGCGCCGGTCCGATCGCGGCATAGATCACCAGAGGAGCCAGGAGGGCGTAGACCACCAGGTTGATGTAGCTGAGCAGCCGGAAGACTCCCACTGCCACAAGCTTGCACTGCACCGCAGAGGGCACTGAGCTGTCGTTCTGAAGCACACCTTTTCTCAAGTCACAGGGAAACTCGTCAGTGAGCGAGGCCAGCTGGATGTAGTAGCCAAGGTAGACGCAGGCTAACAGCAGGATTAGCAGAGTGATACCACGGCAGGCCAAGTACGAAACCACAAGGCAGCGGGAGTAGCGCTTGGTCTTGAGATAATGCTCCACTAATGGGTATTTGAAGCAGCCCTCTGCAAAGTCCAAGGCACTGTGGCAGAAAAGTACATGTCATTAGAGAAGCCGTGGTGAAGTCAGCAGGAAAATGGAAAAATTAGATTAAGTTGTTTTGGGACTTGGCAAAACATCAAACCCACAACATTTGTATGATTGAACTAAACCAATAAAGTAGTAATAGCAACATAGTATAATTTTTCTTTGAATATGAAATAAATTAACGTTCAGAGCAATTGGTCTTTCATTTGAGTTTGTATAAACTGTGTTGGTGTGCATATCAAAACAGTTAATTATATGGTTGAATGTAAAACTAAAACCAAAACGTCAAATCTTTAAAAAATCTTTAAAAAAAAACGAAAAACAACACATTAACCAAGTGCTGAACAGCAGATTGCAGCATCAATAAAGCAATAGAAACAGTAAACAACAAAGAAAAAAGAAACCCACAGGCCAGAAACAAAACCTCAGCGATAACAAGTCAATAAAATAAAATAAAAACTATATAGATTAATAAGAATAAACAACAAAACATGTACACTTACAAATAACAAGCACAAAATCAGTTAACCACTAACCTTTGAGAGTCTTCAGACCCATCCTTTGCGTCTAAAGAAGCGAGGTTCTTGGCCAATCGGATGGAGCGATTGTAAAAGCGGTCCAGTTCCTCCATGATGAAACTGAGGTCTGAGGAAAGGTGTGGCGCAGCCGTGAACCTCCAGAACAGCGCCGGGATGTACAGCAGGACAGCAAATAAGAGCAGGATGTAGGGGAAAAACTGAGGGGAAAGGGGAAAAATGAGTTATTATACTGCATATGTCCAAACTTTTCACAATTGTAGTGTGTACTGTGCATGTACACGCATGATAATCTGCATTTCTGTACCTTATGCAGCCAAAGTGGAGTGTTTTCAGATTGTTGCTGTACTGCTGCCCAGCAAAAAGAGTCCACGTAATACGCCTGCCGCCAGGAGAAGTTTGTTGGAGCAAAACAACTGATCTGTGTACCTGGAAAAAAAAACATAAAAACAAAATGCATCCATTGTTTTAACAAACCTCTAACCAAAATTTATTTGATGAATAACATAGGCATTATGCAAATTATCCCTTCTTTTCCCCCTGTACAAGAGCCCCAGAAAGGCATGCATAATTTAATCATGAACCATGTGGTAACTAGTTATGTGAATTTTTGGCAGAAGCAACACAAACTTGACCAACTTGAGTCATATGACCGCACACATAACCCAGCTGAAGTGTAACCGCATGACCTACTTGAACATAAATAGTGATTATACTGTAGTCTATTTCTGATGCATGCATGGACAATTTGAACCGACAGCACTGTCTTTCACTCATTACATAGGAATGCATGTTTTAATTGCTTAGGGCCAGACTATAGCACAAAGTTAGCTTTCAGTTCTGTAGCTGGTATTATTTTCACTATCTTGATGATAATTATAGACTATGGAAATTATAAAGCACTTAGGTATGTTCCTATGTTTGAAGTTTAGCAAAAGGCTCTATATAACAGACGTGACTACAAAGTTTTAAGAGGATTATAGTGCACCAATTAAACAAAGACCCAAAGCCCATATGTCAAGAACAGTCATTTTAAACAGGATATTCTATGAAAATTTGTGTCTTTTTTAATCAACATCAGCATCTGCATCTGGGCATGATGCAAAAGGGTGGAGTCGCATACGCCCTATACCGTCCCCTTATGGCCAACATGTTCACAGCAATATCCTGTAACTGTTATGAGCATAATTAATGTTTGCATGTTTGAAAACTATTGAATACCCCAACACAAAGTTTATCATCATCAGCATCACTTACCAACAGACACCTCCTGGGCAAAGGCAAGAGAGATGAGGAACAAAGGCAAGCCCACGGAGAGGAACGTGACAATTTTATCCACGGCGAGCTCGAGACGCACACCTTTATACTTGTTACTCTGTCCCTCATTAGGGTCCTTCAATAGAAAGTCGCTGAAAACATATTCGGTGGCTACGTGCGCTATAGCCATGACAAAGGTGAACAAAAGCGGCTTTTCTAAATGAATAAAGGATTAACTTGCAGCGAGTTGTTGCGGGCCAGCAGTATTTGTGATGGAAAAACAAAAACAAAAAACAGAAAGCTTTCGTAAGTCTAGAAGACCACGATCAGATAAACAATCGTGGTGACAAAAGGGATGGTAAAACCTGCGGCTGCCCCGTCCGTCACAGGGTAGCGGCATCAGCGGCGCACGCAGTATCCCTACCAGCCACTAGGGGCGGCTGTTGAGCAAATTCTAAATACCAAAGGTGTGCGCAGACGGCTATGAGGCGAAACATTTTGGCCAATTTATTTTAATTATGGCAAATAGTATTCGAAAAATGTGTTTTGTTTAATTTATTATTTATTTATGATTTAAATCGCTCACAGATTGGTGGTTTTCAGTTTTGCGTCATGTTTTTCATGTTATTGTTGCGTGTTATCTTTTCGACAGCTGCGTCTCCTTTACGGCAGTGTGCAGGTTTTAAAAAGATCCGTGTTTCTAGGGAGATTACAGAGGGGAACGGTCCTTGGAGAAAGATGTAACGACACCAGGTAAAAAGAAAGAAAAGGAAAGAAAAAGAAAACGTTAGATGTTCTGTTACTATTCCCATCGTTTGATTAATTTACAGCCACTTAACCTACGTACAGTATCCGTAAATTAAGCTTGTCGTTGAGGATTGTGGTTAGCTTCAAACTAATTGCTTAAGCTAGGCTAGTAAACATAGCCTTGTTACTACTTCCATGTTTTCACAGCGAGCAGATGTTATGTCATTCAAAAGCAAACAAGTGTGATATAAAATGAATTTACAACTGGTCTGGTGCTTTCCAGTTGATATTTTAACATTGTGTGTTTTTGTAAGGCGAGAATTCAAGAACCTTTGGGGAAAATCTGGCATTGACGATTCTCAAAACAATCAATTCGCTAGCTAGTCGTCTTCAAATGAGAGTCAGTTATGTGCGTTGACTCCTTTTTATCTCATGGCTCCTCATACAGGTTTGTGTTGTGTCTGTTTTTTTTCCCAGCATGAGAGAGAAGACCAAAACAGAGGGAAAGGACCGTTTAGGATGAATGATGGAAGGACTGGGAAAGGAAAAGTCCCCCATATGTAGCTCTAGACCCCTCCCATGGCTGGATCCGAGCAAAACAGAAGCCCCTACCCTGCTGTGGAAACTCAAGGACTGCTTTTCCAACACT
This sequence comes from Gobius niger, assembly GCF_951799975.1. Taxonomy (NCBI): domain Eukaryota; kingdom Metazoa; phylum Chordata; class Actinopteri; order Gobiiformes; family Gobiidae; genus Gobius; species Gobius niger. The sequence continues at coordinate 29,212,576 of NC_136854.1, forward strand.
GTAACAGCACTATCTATAAACAAAAGCCAAGAAGTGAGTGTTTACCCTTGTTATTCATGGACTTTTCCCTCCAAATTCTCAATAATAATAATAATAATAATAATAATTAAATATTATTACTAGTAGGGTTATTATTGTTAGGATTATTCATAATAATCATAATAATAATCATATTAATGCATTACATTATATTTGTTTGGTGCCTTCCTAAGCACTCTAGGCTGCCTTACATCAAGGCTTGAGAAGTTTGACTAATAGGCCTGTATTTGTTTCACAAACGACTTGTAGACCTGCATTTGGACATCAGGGACAAAGATGAATAAAAACAATAAACAATTGCATGGGAGAAACTATGATTAGCCATAACAGTTGTGTGTCATTGTTTTGTTTATGACAAGGATGTCACTTGAGATAACATTTGAGATAAACCTAAATATTTATCCAAAGCTAAGACGTATAGAAGACAAATTGTCCTGTGGTTTTTGTGTCAACATTACCACAAATATACTGTCGTTTGCAATGATGAATGTCGAGTGTCTTGTGAGTGCATTTTGACATTACTATTTTGATTTGTTGCCTCTATTTTTCAGAGCTGTAACATGGATAGAAAGCCAGTGTTGGACCTAAAGGATGTCCCTCCTCCTCCTCTGCATCACAATACCTCTCACATGGCACCTCAGCGCTTCTCTCTCGCCCCTCTCCCCATGCCTCCGCCCCCTTGCTTACCTCCACCTCCTCAGCTTCTGCAAGAGTCTCATCCACAACAGTTAGGCCTCCCGCCACTATCCCAGCTGCAAGAGGGGTCTAGCCCCAAAGTAAGCATGTGCTCATACTGTGAATCTTGCACAGGGAGCTATAATACTTTGGGTGGTGGAGCTGGTGTTGGCCTTGGCTGCAGCGTTGAGGGTGCCCTCTCCTTGTACATGGCTGCAAGCTCTTTGGGTGCACCCAGTACGAACAGTAATGTTTGCAATTCTGGACCTCGTTCTGGGACATCATCTGTTCAATATAAACAAAATCCCAGCTCTGCTTCATTGACCAGTCATGGTTACACACCCTACCTACCCTCTTCTGTCGCTACCTCACAGCCTGTATCATCCCATCCGTATGCATCCTGCTGTTCAGGGTTGTTGCACTCCTACCCATCGCTGCCTCTGTCGTCCAGCCAATTGAACCAAATTTCCTCTTCAGCTCCTCCAGTCTCCTCTCTTCCCTCTGTATGTGCATCTTTGCATGGCTCCTGTGTGGCTTCTTCGGGCTACTACCCATATGGTGTGGACTGCAGAAGAGCCCAAAGAAGCACAGCACTGAGTGAACACAGCACCACAACTGTATCCACTAGCACCACCTCATCACACTTGGGCTCTAATCCTATGCACCTTAATGTAGAGCGCACGGTTTGTGTGAAGGGGGCTCACTACTGCCAGGAGTGCTTGCTGAAGGTTTGTACTTTTCCATACACTGGTTGTAGTAGCTCACTGAATTTTTGGGATTGTATCAGCTTGGAGGATTTTATTTGTGTTTTACTGACATGAATAAGCCAATTGTATTATGTTTTATTGCAGTTCCAGCTTTGTTTTTTATCGCATGGCTCGCCTATTATTATTTTTTTCCCAACCTTGGTAAAACTTAGGTTTCATGTAATTTCCCCCCCCCTTTTTTTTAAGACTCGTGTAGTGCCTGAATTACAAACCGCTCCCATCCCCATTTGTAACGGCTGTGGTACGTCTGCTGATACTACGATGCTCATGGCATCAAAAAACCTTGGAAAAATTGCACAGAAATATGGTCAGTGTTGAGTATTATTTGTCTGTGAATATTTTTGTATAAGGAGACCACTGATTACAAATCATCTATTCCGCAGGCTCTCCAGAAAGTGGTGGTCCAGAAAATGTCCCTCCTGTGGGGGTGTTCTGGGATATCGAAAACTGCAGTGTTCCCAGTGGACGCTCTGCGGCAGCTGTGGTTGAAAGAATACGCAGCCGTTTTTTTCAGGGTCACCGCGAGGCAGAATTCATCTGTGTGTGTGATATCAATAAAGAAAGTAAATCTGTCATCCAAGAACTCAACAACTGCCAGGTTCCATTAACATAATTGCACTATTGGCTAAATGACTTGTATATAGTTCTTGATGTGTCTGTGTTTAACGTTTTAACTTTATATTTTGTAGGTCACAGTGGCCCATATCAATGCCACTGCCAAGAATGCTGCAGATGATAAGCTTCGGCAAAGTCTGCGTCGCTTTGCTGAGACCCATGCTGCTCCTGCCACAGTAGTATTAGTGTCTTGTGAGTAGCTTACAGACCGATATTGACCAAAGCATAATGTTGACATATGTCTGACATCTTGTTTTCGTTTATCAGCTGATGTGAACTTTGCCAGTGAGCTGAGTGATCTGCGTCATCGCCATGGTTTCCAGGTGATTCTCGTCCACGGTACCAATGCCTCACCTGCCCTCCTGCAGCTCGCCAACCGCCATGTTGCCTTTCAAGAGATCACTGCTGAGTTACCACCACGGATGGTCAATGCAGAGGTATGCTTTAGTAAATGGATATTTTAAACTTGCATTTTGACAAAGTTACTGATCTGTTTTGTTTAAATGTGGCAACAAAATTCATTTCAGGAACTAGATGGCAGAAAACTCTTAAACCTGCTTGTTAGTGGTCATTTTGTTCCAGTAGTGAGTGTTGCTGCTGTTATTGTTTTGTAAATCACACCAACCAGACAAGCGTTTTTTCCCCCTCTTCAGCCAACTTTCAGCCTCCTCTATGTGCACAACCTTCCCATCACCTGTGACAAGAATCAACTCGGCGCCGTGAAACTCCGACTCCGTCGTTTGTCTTCCAACTGTGGTGGCAAGGTGCTTGGTCTGTCCTATGGTACCGCTGTGCTGCGTTTTGGCAGTGCGGCAGCTGCTGCACGTGCACAGAAACGTATGGAAAATGAAAACGTGTATGGCCATCGCATCAGTGTGTCCTTCTCGCCCCAGCCCACAGGGGAGGCTAGACCAGAGCCAAGGTTTCAGTCTTACCCCCATCATGTTCTTCAGGCTTTGCCCCAGCCTTTCCCAATCCACAACCCGTGGTTTCTCTCTGCCCCACCCTTTTCCTCCATGCCTCTACTGCCCTTGGACAAGGCCAGGTCACCCAGGAGGTCTCACCGAGCCACCCACCCTGTGCCAGAGCGGCCCTACAGCCCCAGAAGAGGGTGCAGTGAGCCTCCTCATGGTGCTCCATTCAAAGCCCTTCAGGTCAGGACACCTGTCAGTGCCTGCTTCCCCTTCAGCTTCATTGCCCTTTGTCCTTGTCTAGGCTCCTGTGCAAATCAGTTTCATGCCAAATGTCTTACTGCTTTAACTAACTGCTTGTGGCTGTGCCTGCTCTCTGCCTGCGCTTGCATGTGCATTGCATTGTGTTTCATTGTCCAGTGTGTCAATGCTTAAACTAACTTTCATGCTTTCATGTTCTGTTATGTGCTATGTTTCCATGTGCATTACCAGAAGAAACTGTACTTTGGTAGTTTTCTTATGTAGCCACCTGAGAGTGTGTGATGATCAAATGTGAGTAATACTTAAAACTGAGCTCCCGATCCATCAGACGGTATAAAGGGAAAGATTTGTAGAGCTGCTACATGTTGCATGTGTCATTATACCCTCATAGAATCTACAGTTACACAAACGTATCTGTGCGTTATTCTTCAAGAATAACTAACACGGAGTGTTTCTGTCTGACTTAGGAGATGAGCAGTGAAGAGCCTAAACTCTTTCTGGACAAAGGACGTGCCACTTTTTCTCGCAGTAATGATCTAGGAAGCCAGGATGACGTCTCCAAGTCTAGTCCCGCTGAAGAGTCTGTGTTCAGGAGGTATGACATGACTTATTGGATATACAGCTTGTGGTTAATAACAGCTAGCTTGATGTACTGTTTTGCAGAGATTGTTCAAGTTCAAGAAGCACAAATGAGTCCCCTGTAGAAGGAGAGAGGGTTATGGGAGAGAGGGTCATGGGAGAGTTTCAGATCAGCACACCCTCTGCTTTCAGCAAACTCGACCTGCAAGGGAGCTTCAGTCCCCTTGTCCTCTCCCAGGGCTCATGGTCTTCAAGGTGACTGTATAATTTGTAGTATTTAAAGTACAAAATATAGCACTTATTTTTAACACACCTTCTTTTTATCAAAAGGAGTGCCTCACCCTGCTTGTCAAGCCGCTCCTCACCCTTGCTTGCTCCCTCCCGTAGTCCTTCTGAACCTTTTTCCGATGGAGCGGAGATTCAGGTGGGAAACCTAGATTACAGGATGTCACGCAAGGATCTCCAGCAAACTCTTCATGACACATTCTCCAAATATGGACAGGTTTGTGCTTACTGATCAGACTTCACCTCCATTATAAATGTCCTTCTATATCTGAGTAAGTACAACAAGCTTTGTATTTCAGGTGAAATCAGTGGAGCTGAGCCCCCACACAGACTATCAGCTGAAAGCCATAGTTCAAATGGTGTCTTTACAGCATGCCATAAGTGCAGTAAGTGGAGTGCATCGGTATAAAATTGGAGGCAAGCGAATTCATGTCTCATTAGTCACCGGAGGCAGCAACAAATCCTTGGCCATTTTCAGGTAAAAATACAGTGACTGTAACAGCTAAGCCGCGTCGAATGCAGCTTTGGCTAAATGTAATGATGTTGCTTTTCTTTTTCAGCACTGAGATCATAAGTATACTTCAGGACGCCCCTGCAAATTGCCTTCCTCTCTTCAAATTTACAGACATTTTTGAGAAAAAGTAATGTTTTTTTCCCCACACTATACGTCGCACACATGTGTCCTGTGATCAAAGGCTCACACAAAAAACACTTCCATCTCCTCAGATATTCTCGAAAGCTGGTGCTCGGTGATCTGTACAGACTTCCCGAAGTTGTAGCAGTCCGTGAACAGGGAGGCTCGCGGCTCGTTTGTCTTTTACACAACAGCCAAATCCGACAGAGCCCGCTGGGGTCTTCTCAGTCTCGGGAAGGATCGTCGTCTGCAAGCAGCAGCCCTGTGGTGTTTGAAGAGCTGGAGTACCACGAGCCCATCTGCAGGCAGCACTTTGCAGAACAAGACTTCAGGTTAGCCTTGCTCTCACTTTTTTATTGTGTATATATCTATTGTATAATAATTCTTATACTCAAATTGTCCAATGTTTCAATTTGTAGCGAGGCAGACTTTGATCCAGATGCCTACAATATTCCGTTTGTTGTGATGTCAGTGAACGCTTTGGCCTCTGATGTCAACATTTTGTTACAGTCACATGGGGGAACGCTTCCATTGCTCAGGTAAGAGGGTCTCTTTACAATGTGTTTGGAAAAGAAAAAGTGTTCATACTGCTGTTTCTTGTAGTTTTACAGACTGTTATGCTGCAAAATTCAGTCCCCTGCAATTGGGAAATGAGACACTAGAGGGAGGCGCTCCATTGGAGCACGTTATAACCTGTCTTCCCAGTATAACAATAGTCACGGCTCAGAATGGCTTCAAAATCATCAAGTGGATCCACAATAAACCTCCAGCACCCAATAGTGGTATGAACTGTATTTTGGAATTTACCCCATAGCAGCACATTCTGTCTTTTTAAATGACCGTTTCCTGCAGAGCCCTGGATACAGCGCTGCAAGAGTCCAGTGGGGAACCCTCAGCTCATTCAGTTCAGCCGTGAGATCATTGACCTTTTAAAGAGTCAGCCGTCCTGCATTATGCCCATCAGCAAGTTCATCCCGTTGTACCACCATCACTTTGCAAAACAATGTCGTGTCTCTGATTACGGCTACTCCAAATTGTTTGAGCTGCTTGAGGCTGTACCTCATGTGCTACAGGTAAATTTGTGAAATATTTCACAAATATTATAATATAACAATGTTTGAGAACTTGAGTCCCTGTGGGTTCCATTTTCATCATATTTTTTTCTCTTAGATATTGGGCATGGGGACAAAGAGAATGCTGACTTTAACCCATCGTGCTCAAGTGAAACGCTTCACCCAGGACTTGCTCAAATTGCTCAAATTTCAAGCTAGCAAACAAGTGGCTATCAAGGACTTCATGCAAGCATACCATTGGTCTGATTTAATTAATGATTCTTTTCTTGGTTCATTCATGAAGTGGGTTTCTCAAAGTATGTCATGTTGTCCTAGGTGCTTCTCCAGAGACTGGCAGGTCATAGACTATGGTGTATGTGAGTTGATGGACCTCCTGAAAGAGATTCCAGACACAACCATCACCATTACACACCAGGACACGGACACCATCATCTCTGTTCCCAAAAGAGGTGCCACAACTGCAGACAGTAGTTCCCTAAAGCATTGCACTTTCATTACTTAACTTAATTGCTGTGTTGTAGAGCGCACCTCTGAAGAGGTGGACCGCACTAAGCAGTTTGGGAAGGAGGTGGTGGATCTGTTGCGACACCAGCCTCACAGCAGGATGCTCTTCAGTAAATTCATCCCCACGTACCACCACCACTTTGGACGCCAGTGCAAGCTCAGCTACTATGGTTTCACAAAACTCATGGATCTCTTTGAAGCAATCCCGGACATACTCATGGTCGGTCACATTTCTAGGCTTACATGATCTTATGAAACTCTGAAGAGTAAGTACTTTTGATTCCTTTTGTTGTTCAGGTGCTGGAGTGTGGAGAGGAGAAAGTGCTGACTCTGACTCAAGTGGAGCGAATCAAGGCTCTTGCTGCGCAGCTTGTCAAGCTGCTTCGAGCCCAAAGAAGTTCCAGCCTCCCTGTGAGCGAACTGCTGACTGAGTACAGCAGGACCTTTGGCTATGGGCTCCGTTTGCAGGACTATGATGCCAGCTCCCTCCCAGCTCTGCTTGCAAAGCTCTGCCATGTTGTAAAGGTAAAGACATCCAACAGCAGCAGTTGGAGCCTTGCTTTTTGTTAAACCTTTGTTAAAACTTTTTTTTGCAGGTGGTGGATGGTGCAGAGGGTCGTGAGGTGCAACTGATCAATAGAAAGTCCTTACGTTCACTAACGTTTCAACTCCTGGCTCTGCTCATGTCCCAGGAAGAGGAGCATGTAGCCAGGGGCCTGAGAGTGGATGAACTCAGCTGTCTCTACACAAATGTTTATGCCATCCCTCTCAACCCATGTGAATATGGTTTCCTCTCTCTCAGTGAGCTCTTGAAAAGCCAGCCCTATCTTGTTGAGGTCCATATCTTTCGGTTATTGTCACCAATATATTCGAGATCTGAGATACTGGATTTCTCTGACATCTGTTTGATTTCTGTTTTGTGAACAGCTGTACTATGAAGAAAGTGCAGACAGCGATTCTACACGTGAGGAGAGAGTGAGGCTCACCAGGCTTTACCAGATTGCTCGTAATGTCCGCGCCCTGCTCCACACTTACCATTACAACCAGATCTTCCTGACAGAGTTCCCCGGGGCTTATCACAAATTCACAGGTTGCGTCCTTGACCCACGTTCATTCGGTTTCAACAGCATTGATGAACTTCTTAGTGCTATCCCACAGGTAGAGTGTTGAGAATAAAATTAAAATGGAGGAAATAAAGATTAAAGATTTGTCTCTCCATCAGGTGGTCTGGATCAAAGGTCATACCAACAAGAGGATAATTGTTTTAAAAAACGATATGAAAGATAAAGGTGACTCTTTCAACTCAATTTATCTCAATCTGCAGGTACTTTGGCTTTGTCAGAATACAACTGCATGAAATTCGTTTTTTCTGTGCAGCAAGAGCAAACTCTTCAGTCCCCAACAGCCCACAGCCCAGTGACATCACTGATCCTAGTCCAAGAGAAAGTCCAGTCAGCAGTGTGAATTCAGATTCTTATAGTTCAGGTATTAGAGCCTTAAATTACAAACATTTGTTTCAAAGGATTCGCTTTGTCTAAACTGCCAAATAAAGTTTCGATCACCACAGGTGGCGCTGTTGCGTCTGAGTCTGAGCTGCTGTATATGGCCTCTCCTGTGGACCTCCTGTGTGGACCTGTCCCATCCTGCCTCCCCTCCCCTCAGCTGCACCCTGATCCCATTCTTCAGTCTGATTTAATTCATTTTGAGCAGAAGCCACCCTCATCAGGTGAGAGCCGCTGTGTGTGTGTCATATTTGAGTCTTTTCCAAGCCGGCCCAACGCCCTCATTCCAATTCCTTCCTCTACACTTACATTAAAGCTCTTTGGATATCAGATGTGCTTCCCTCACTCGGGACAGAACAGCCCCTCTCTACTCTAACGCAGCCCATATCTCTAAATGTATCACAAAGAAACAAAGATGGTGATGTTTTAGTTCATATTTTACTTGCAACCCAACCTTCGTTCAGGAGTGAATTGCCAGTTGAACTTAAATAACTTAATACTATTATACGTGTTACTTATATTTAATGCGTGACATTCTTTTTATTTTTTGTTTGATGATAAGTTTGTTTTACAGATGCCAGTGAGGCTGATGCAGCAAGTCGCCCTGAGCAACTACACAAAGACACAGATGTTCCGCCCTCGAAGACTTTGAACAGTCCTAGAAGAGTGGCCCGCAGCAAGTTCAAGCTCGCCGCCAATTTCTCGTTCACTGCAGGTGTCTGAGTTCTCCCAGGCAGAGCAACAATGTACAGGTCTACAAAGGTATAACTCTTGACAGAAGAGCCGGCTGAATTAAAAGCTACAATCAAGTGTCCAGAAGGTACTGGCAGTGCCCTCTGTGGTCCCTCTTTGACTCTGTTAAATTCTGCTGTTTGTTCATTTTTCTGCAGATTTTCTGCAAATGTTTCATTTGCTACAACTATTGTATAAGTTTACTTTTTAAACAATGTTGAAAACCGCTTCAAACAGAACATGGAGTAGAGTCCATGATGAGTTAGTTGTCACTGTAATCAGTCAGTGGGTTTAGAGAGGAATAATACAAATCGTTTTCCTACAGTAAAAAGTGTTTTCCCACCTTATCAGTTTAAAATTATAGCTAACGACAATTACTAGTTATACCTGTTTAACGTTTTTGGTATCTCTTAACAAAACTAAGTTGAGTCAACCTGTTTTCACAGTTCCTTTTTTGAGGTAAACTCAGATTTTTCGGTGGCACCAGGCCAAAGGCATCTGTTTTAGGAAAACATTTGGTAATAGTGTTAAGAATTACTTTTCTCTTTAAACTATATTGTCTTTTGTCTCTTTGAAGCCTCTGTGAGACACTTTTATATTATAATATGTGAGTAGTGATAGTTGCTTTTGGAAGAATTTTCTTGGTGTACCTCAAAGAGTTGTCAATCATAAGCACCCAATGCTCATGACTATCCTGAAAAGAAAACTCATGAGATATAATGGTGAGAAGCGTCTTTAAAACTAATGCTTTTAGACCTTGTAATTAATGTCTGACCCAATGTCTCCTGAAAGGTCTGTATGCTCACAATTTGCTGCAGTCTTCAGTATTGGCACGTCACTGGAGTAGTGGTGTGAATTATACCTGGTGTGCATAACAGAGCTTATGCATAGTGTCGGCCCAATTTGTGCAGATGTGTTAAGACTAGTCTTTTATTTCCAACATGTTTTTGGTTCTAGGAGAGACAACTTTGTGGCTGTATGCTCGAAGTTTGAACAAACCTAGCTGCTGAAAGATGCATTGTTCGATGATCAGTCAAAAGCAGCAGAGAGCCCTTGTGGTTCTGTTTTTACTTAATACAAAGGTGATGGTGGTTGGAGGGTTGCAGAGGGCATAGGCTGGTTGTGTGGTAGGGTATTAAGACCTGCTACAGCCTTGTACCCATAGAGGACGCTCTATGGTGCTCTGGAATCTGCCTGGCTTTTACAATGGCTTGTATTTGCTAAGGCGCTGAAAGAGCTGTCCCTTTACCTCACGTCTCAGGAGAAGATTTTACCTGAGCATTAGTTTATTTTGTCATAATTTTACATGTTGCTGCTGAGGTTGAGCATGACACAGGTAACACCAAAATCCACTCTGCTGATTTTTGAGCGCGGATGAAAATGGCACAAGACCATTGAACCAGTTCTGTGCTGTCCTCAGTTCTCTAAATTTAGTGTTTGTGATTTCACAACTTCTATGGTGATCTTGATGTTTGATGTTTTTTTTTAATTGGACTATTTTGATGCATTGTCACCTGTCGTGTTCTACAGACAATCTGGGAGCCTTTCATAAAAAAACTTGTAGTAGGATTTTTATTAGATTGAGATATAATTGTAAAGTCCTCATGAAAAAAATCTAATTTGGTAAAAACAAGTTTATAAACAAAACAGTGACAACTAACTTCATTACACTCATTCTTTGGGAACATCGGTAAAATATGTGGGGCCTTGATACTGAAATGAACTAATTTTCAAATGGTAAATTAGGTGCAACATGCCGATAAATAGCTATATGCTATTTTCAACCTTGCACTCGCCCTTTAACACCTGACTTGATAAATGACCCCTTAATACGATAAAGCTTCAGTTAATTGCACATTTTTGTAAAATGTGTTATGGTTACATGTCTTAACTTGATTCTCTGTAAATTCAGCCACATTATGTTTACCTCTCCACATTTCACAATTTACACTGCTCTTGTGGTTTATTGCAAAGTTATTTATTATCAGTGTCTTTAAAGCTTAAGGATCTTCTTTTGTATTTCACCGATGTGCAAACCAGACCTCGAACACTCACCTGACTGAAACTACTGCTGAACATTGTTAAAAGGGACCAAGAAGACTTGATAATAAAATGTCACAAGCATCATTTGTCGTTTTATCTTTGCTTTACAAAATCACACAGTCCCTTCTTGAAAGATGCTCTTTATTTAAACATATATTTACAGGTATTTCAGCTTATTATCTGCATGTATATTAACAATCACACTTAAAGTCACTACGACAGAAAGCTACTGATCAGAAGAAAGTGACAACAGGAGTCACTGTTTCTAAATACACTCAAACATGTACATACACTGTAGGTATTTACAAGAGTTGCATTCATTTCTCAATCATTAAAAAAATGCAAGAACGGGAAGCTTTTCGCCTGCATTATCAGTAGAATCTCCATATATAATCAGTGCCAATCCCCCCTTTATCTGTGGTGCTGTAGGACATAATCCATTATCTGTTAATAAGAACAATATGTCTGGTTTTGATTGCATTAGTAAAGTTAAAATGCATTGTTAATAATTGTAATGTAGTGTGCGAATCAGTCAAATGGTTCTTTGCATTGTATTCCTTTGTCTGGGTGATGAAAAATCTTTAGTCCTGCTACAAAAGTAAATTCAAAAACTCAACACCTTTTTAATAATTATAGTCATGATTCTTTTTAACAAGACGCCCCCAAAACAAATTCTGACTCTCAATGATAACCCATATTCTGGTAGTGAATTAATGCACTGTGAAATTAGTCAGATAAGCTTGTGCTTGTATTAGTTGCCAGTAATTACTGTATATAGTTTGTGGTGGGCCTCAATTATGTGATATTAGAAATTAAGAATGCTTTGTACCACGTCTAGGCTGTGGCTGAATGAAGCATGTACACACTGCAGGTCTTGTTCAGTGAATAGGAGGCTGCTGTTGTCTGAGTCACAGGAGCAGACCCTTAAGTTACATGATGGCACACTGCGTTGCTCCACAGCAGTCCTTGATAATGGCCACTCCTGACTTTGTGATGGACGGTTTGTTCGGTGGTGGCTCTGGGACAAATCTCTTGGGCTTCGTGGGATCTTATGATTGAAGAACAGCAAAAAGGTGAGCACAAGTATACAGGTAGAGCTAGATCGTGTAATACATGTTTACATACTCTGTGCAGCTTTGAGATTGTTCTCCAAAGGCATCAGCTTCAGTCTGAGAAAGTCTGCCATCTCTTTGTCCTCCTCTCGCTCCCTGAAGAGACGACATACAATTACTTAAAGCGATAGTCTGTAAGATTGCAAAGTGAGGAGAGCGAGAGCGCCCTCTCCCCTCTCTCCTGATCAGCAAGGGAGGAACTAAAGAAAAATATAATTATTACGCATTTCTTATGTTGGTTCCCAAAGTGGGGGTCGCAAGATGATTATGAGCCTTTTTTTTTCATTTCTGACATAAAATCTGATGTATTTTTGATTGCATATTTTGGCTTGATGTTTGGCTTAATTTAACTAACATTATCAAACCAGATTTGACATGTTTTGTACCGGAAAACATTTTCCCTCGTTCTCTGTTTAAATGAATGGGCTTCGCGCTCGACCGGAAGTGTCAATACAACAGAAGTGCCAAGACAAAGCAAAAAGGAGGCAGAAGTTAGCGGGGCGGAATAAGGTGAATTATGCAGGGTGCCACAGGGGTCCATTTTGGGTCCCTTTTTATTCTTAATCTATATCAGTGATTTAAGAGATTTGTAGAAATGTTATGCTGCTCATGTTTGACGATACATGTCTTCTATTATCTCACTCTAACTTTGACACATTGATAAGAGAAGCAAACGGAGAATAACAAAACATTTCTAAATGGTTTTAAGTAAATCAACTCTTAATATTCCCAAAAATTTCTTCATGATTTTTAGCTCAAAAAACAAAGGAGATTATCAAAAGGACGTAGAGGTATTTCAAAATTAGCAAAGTGAATCAAACCAAAACTTAAGGTGTCATTGTCGACCAAAAGCTAACCTGGAAATATCATATTTAACATGTTTCTAGGAAAATAATCTGTTGGTATGAGTAGAGTTCGCTCTTTAATTGATACTTCATGTATGATAACATATTATAGTTTATTTATCCGCACAATACATACTGTAAAATGGTTTGGGGTGCAACATGCCAAACATATCTAAATAAGATTTTATTAATACAAAAGAAATTCTAAAGAATTCTGCTCCTCTTTTCATAAATTATATTATAACATTGTGACAATATTTAATGTTAACATCTATTGCATAAATATTTTTTATGTATAAGTATGTGAATATGCCAAATTTTAACAACTTTATGTATTCTTCAGATGTTCATGCCTACTCCACCAGGCGCTGCAAAGACTTGTATCTTCCCTTTTGTAGAGCTACGGCCAATCAAACAATACTCAAATACAGATTCATTTAGCCCCCGCTCTAAAGACCATACCTACTCTGAACTCTTTCAAAAGAGAGCTGAAAATAATGATCTGTAAATCAGTTGATATGTTTAAATGCTTGATGTGTCATTGTAACCATTGTCTTGCTTGTCTATGTCATTTAATGGGATTTTGGGGAGGTGGTTTTGTAGGACCTCATGTATTTTAAATATTATAGGTGCAAATACAAATCTAATTTAATCTAAGACCTGATGTTAAAGTTTTTCACTTTACATATGGTGTACTTTGACCATGACCGCTATTAGAGACAGTGACTGCAGTTGCTTAGAAACGCAGATTTCTCTTTAGCATCTTCCACTTTTATCATCTCTACCATGTGGTGCATGTGTGAGTCACGCTGTATGTTCGATTATCAGCAGGAGCAGAGGAGAACAAAGTAGATCCTATCCATCACACATCCTCGCCCCCCTGTCTCCATCACAGTCACAAACCCACCATGTTCTAATGAGGTCCTCTCACTCGCCAGAAAAGACACATGTCCCTTAATGTACCTTAGTCTCTCCACCTCCGCGTCGTCCACCAGGAAGTCCCTCTTCTGGACCAGTTTATGGATCTTCAGGATCAGCTCCTCTTCTCGCAAACGGTGCTTCTTATTCTTGTCTTTCTCTGATGGACATGAGGACAACAGGAAGTAGTAACGAATAGGGCTGCATAATATGAGGGGGAAAATGTGATATTCGATAACTGGACAATATTGCAATAATATTGTGTCAACTAATATTGATGACATATTTTTGCAACCCCTAATAATGTACAAAACAAAAGACTACATCAGTTTTGAAATAAGAGAAAGATTTCACAAGGTACATTTTGCTCTTGTGAAGTGCAGTGCAGGCAATTAATAGCTACTGTCGGAAGCTGCCTTGCACGCTCTCTGTACACACTGTTCCAGATGAAAAATGTGGCATCAGGATCAACACCTTAAGTTAAACATTTTAAACACATCTTTTAATTCCTGCTTCATGTTTAATTCATAGCATCTAAGCCACTGACTTCATTATGTGAGTGACAATGAGCTCGTAGTATCAGCATAATCCTGTCGCTTTCCTTCCCTTCACAATGGAAAAAATAGTTTATGATTTGGTGTATTTGGACCACTACAGTAAAATATCTGCAATGTCAGCTTTTTTTCTTCCCACAGAAATAAATGGAGCAGCACAGTGCTTCCCCCAGGGGCCCAGGACAGTCTAGTTACAAAGGTTGTCCTGCATAAATCTCAATGTCAGAGGAGCAGGAACATCCTATTTGGTATTGTACGGTAATATACAGTTAAATCCAATGTCAGAGTTAAAGAGAATAAAATTAGAAATGGTCAAAACTATGTCGTTGATTCTTGTACTTGGCTCTTTTATGGGTGCAAATTATCATACTTCTTTGGTATTTTTTTTAATGAAATGAAAACTCAATCTACGACCCCAGATATGACGTATTCATGTTCTTGATATCTAATAAGAAAGCAGAATGATTGCCAAATTGTATGGGGGAAAGAACAGTTCACAAAAAACATAAGGGCCTCTTTCTCAAACAGCAAAATCCCAGAACCTGACTCCAAAATAGTACCACTGTAGCACTGACTGAACTTTGTTGATTCTGAGCTTGAAGTCAACAAACTGATGTCAACAAACTTTTACTTGTCTCCACAACACTTAAGACACATTGAACAACGGCCATGTCAGTGTTCAAATTGCCTCCACTATAACTTGCTGATATCGTACAGTGACATTTTTATACCTGCTTCAGACCCTTCTGTGCCCCAGAGGTTTATCCTCAGAATGTATGGCTCAGTTACATTTACTTGTTTCCTCACATGCATTATAAGGCAGTGCTTCCCAAAGTGGGGGTCGGGACCCCCTGGGGGTTCGCAAGATGACTTCGGAATAGTATGATATAGTGAAATTGAGACAAATATTAAAATACAGTATCCAAACTAACATGATTAAACCAGATTTTAAATGTTTCGCACCGTAAATTACTATAAATACTTATTACATTTCACAGAAGGGGGTCCCGAGGGACTTAAGGGGTCACGGCCTGAAAAGTTTGGAAACCCCTGTTATAAGGTTTAAAATGCCAACGCTTAAATGCTTAAAAGTATTTTAAAATCCTGATTATGATAGTATAGGACATTTAATGCCATAATGTATTTAATCAAAGGATGAAAGGAAGACACTATTAACACAAAGTGTAGCTTCAAGCAGTTAATTAAAAATGTAATTGAAATAGATGCTTAATACTCCTTATCATAATGGCTCTTCCTGTTATTTATACAGAAGCGCTGCAGTGGAGCGTGCAAGAAATAGATGTTCTCCTCAGTTGTTGGAATTGAACATGGAAAAACATGGAAAAACAAATGGAAAGTCAACACATTTAAACTTAAACCTGACTAATTGAGAAAGGCCTCTCGTATTATATAAAAGCTGCTTTCTTACTTTCAGCAAATGTTCAATTAATTAAAATGCAGTCACCTGAGTTACATAAATGAGGCGCACAATGATAATACAGATCTCTTTCTGTCTGAAGCTAAATAAAGCCCATAGCTCATTTCCAAAACAGCTCACATGTCCCTGACCATAACTCCCTCCACCTCCTGCACAGGGCAAACATATATGTAACGGGGGGAGAGGGGGCGGGATGACTGAGAGTGTTGCTATGTGATGAATGTGACGTTGCCTCGTTTCATGAAATGACAGCGGCCACACGAGCAACAACCCCTACAACAATTCAGCTTTTTTTCCAATAACAAATGATATCTGCCTTCAAACAGGGATCCATTCATATTTTGGTTAATTTTCTTATGTACGGGAAATCTATAGCACATAAATCAAGACCTAACCAGGAATAGGCCTCGGTGGCGTATGTGGTCCAGAGCAACAGTCTCTATAAATCTGTACAACTGCAGCAGAGTTTACGGAGTGAGACTCAGACAGAGGCCAAATGTCTATTTTTAGTCTTGCCTATAAGCACAGGGCAGTTCTGAAGGACGACTCCCTCCCCTTTTCTCTTCCTAAAAAGGCTTGTACCTGTGTGTGTGCGTTACGTGGACACCGCACTTACCCGGTACAGTGACGATCTGCCTCAGCTCCTGCTTCAAACTCATGATGTCTTTGCAGAGCTGAATGTCGTCCATCCTAGAAATCAGAGCGTGCAATTCAACAAAGGCCTCAATCGAATCAAAGAACGGAAAATACTATTAGCTTATTCCAGTCCTGATGTTATCGGATTTGTGAAGACCAGAGGCTTGCCCACACAATTGACCAGAAAAATGACCAAAGAAATGGCACTAGATCTATGAACGAATTGCAAATTGCTGTGGCACGACTTCATCCCACGTTGGAGCAGAACATTGGCAAAGTGATGTTGGATCTTGGATCTGTGACTTTTGGAAGCGGGGGTGGTTTAAGTTACGCTAAAAGCATTTAAAAAGTAAGGAAAGGTCAAAGTACAGCTAAGAGAAAAAGTCTGGAGCCATATTATAATTTGGAGTGCTTTAAGGGGGGGGGGGGTGAATTTGGTATCTGAAATGATTGTATTGTGATTCAAGGTTTTTCTACTTTTCCCAATCCACTGATTTAACTAATCATAATGAGACATGAACTCTCAGCAGATATCTTTAAAAGCAATACAAAAACTATCAGATACAAAATCACTAACTCCTACTTTTGAGACTTCAGTGCTGTACTTATTTACCCTGCCTGAATAGTTTAGATTACTGTCCAACAAAAATAATTCCTTTAGTTCCAATACATCCTACATCTAAATCAGATCTTTTAATCTTCTCTAACAACCACAGTCACCTCCGCTCTGGTAGATCCAGATGACAAACATGTTGTGCCGTGACAACAAACCTAAATCAATGCATATGAGTTTATTCTTAAGCGATGGATCAATATTTCATCCGTCTTGGTCCAATTTCGGAGGTGCAGAGGTGCTGCCCTGGCCATCAAGCCCTGGCTGCCTCGGGCAAAACACACACTGTAAATCAAACTGTCCTAGCCTCTGCGATCGGCCCGCAGCCCTGACATGTAACCCCTAGCTCTTTTACTCTCTCCCCCCACACCCACCTCTCTCTCCCCTCTTATTCCCTCCCTTCTTCCTCCTCACTCCTCTCCCTCTGCAGAGAAGTGACAGCGAGCCCAGCGTTAATTCAACCCGTGATAGATCAGCCCCGATGACTCATCCACAGCCTCCTCCCTCCATGACCCCTCCTCACCGCCTCACACTACTGTTTTTTTTGTTTTTTGTTTTTTTCCCCCCTTCTTGCTGTTCTGCTCCAAATGCTGCCTGCGCCTGTCGCTTCAGCTCCCTGACACCCCATGAGCTGCTCATCAAAGCAGTCTTAAATCTCACACCGAGCGAGACAGCAGCACAACAGATAATGATGCCTCTGACGTGGGCGTGCGAACTAACATTATCAGCTCGCAGCTATCACAGGCTCCAGAGGGGTTTTGTCTGTGCATATTTACACTGTTACCTTTCACATCAAGAACCAACGATGCTTGTCTTTTAAAGGGTTGTTTACGGCCGACTAAAAGGAGCAATAACGGAGGAAAAGGGGAACAAATCGGGACTCAGCCAGGTCTAAACACATACCACTTTTGTACAGTAAAATGTGAAGACTTTCTAGGAGGTCTATAAACACT
This sequence comes from Gobius niger, assembly GCF_951799975.1. Taxonomy (NCBI): domain Eukaryota; kingdom Metazoa; phylum Chordata; class Actinopteri; order Gobiiformes; family Gobiidae; genus Gobius; species Gobius niger. Next base: position 29,230,265 of record NC_136854.1, read on the forward strand.
TATGTACGTATTCACATTTATATGCCCCCCCAAATTACGACTTATCAAGTTTTCTTTCTTTGGGGGTGTCCACTATGTCAAGCACACCACAGTTTAAGTTATAAATGAGTTATAAATAAGGCAATTGTTTGAATAGAACTAAGCCAGGTCTTTGAGTGTGGACTCAGTTTTCTAGGCTGGAGGATGCATTTGTGAATTTCAATGCATCAGATTTGACTTTCACACTGTCATTGCTTTGTGTATTGTCAGACAACAACAATGAAAAGATATTTTTCGGGTCTACAGTAGGGCCAAGGAACATACTATATATCACATATACTACATATATGACTATACTTTGTCTAAACCTGGATGACAGCTAAATCTGAATTTCTTCATCGGTCCCCATGGGGAATTCTTAACAGACATGTGATTTCCTGACCAAGAAGAAAAAGATAGTAAAACCAAGCAACATCTGAAATATAAAATCTTGCATGCTAAAATATTGTGAGGAGAACAGAAGAATCCCTGTAAAACAGTAATAGGGAGGAAATATCACTTACTTTGTGTCACAAGTAAATAAATTATAGGATCTTTATGACTATATCAGGAATGACACTCCTAGAAGTCAATGTTACCCCTGATGTAACACATGCAGTACAAGAGGTAACTGCATGTTTCTCGTCTAAGTCTCGATATTTGACGAGGAAACTTTGCCATCATCGCTGACAGGGTGCAGACAAGTTCAGCTGAGCGATGACTCACTCTGCTTCTATTTATAGCTTCTAAATAATCTGTAAATAAAGTGGCATTTTTGGGGAGATTGGCCAGCAGTTATCGCCAAATGCGTCATAGCAGGAAAGGCTTGGACACCGCTGGCTATTTGAATAATTACTGATAATTGGCCTGATATAGTGGACTCACATGAAGCGCAGTTCAGACTCCCGCCGCACTAAAACCTCCCTCAGGCGCTGGATACGAGCCATCTCCACCTCGATCTCATCTGGAGACATGGTGCTCTCTGCCATGGACACGTCGGAGTGGCCTGAAAGACACATATGAAAGGCAATTGATCAATGTATAGCAAAGAGACAACTCTTCATGATGACACCAGTTAGACAGGGAGTGGGATATAGTCAAAAAGTGTTTTTAAAGAAAGAAATGTGGTAAAGGATTTGAAACTCTGCATGTGTGGAAGTTCTAGGTCTGAGAGGAAAGGGTAGATGAAATGGCGAGAGACAGCCTGGTTGTTTTAAGCAGGAAAGGTTCATTTACTGTGGGACCTGGAGACATGAACACTCAATCCATTGTAGTAGTTTGACCACTGACGTCTGGCTGCTACCATTGCATGGACTATTATGGCCCAGTTTATAGATTAAATCATCTACAAATAAGGGGAAGCCTGGAAGAGCCAAGGTGTTTGCTAAGAAGGGAGATTTCTCTTCCTTCAGGGTCTACATTGAGTGAGATCTATAAAGGGTGGGTCTAGGTAGGAACAAACTTGTAACTCTAAATTGATTACTTATGGCTGGCTCTGGTTCTAATAAAAAAAAGTCAAAACACAGTGCAGTGTTTGTTGCTTTGGCGCTGCACATTAGGCTTGCAGTCCCAATGTCTAACTTTGTGACATCTCCAATCTGTAGTTGGTTATTGTTTTCCCTGACTGTCCAATGTGAGTGAGCTTTAGATGTAAAGAATCTGATTTTGTGAGAGAATGTTATGTGCAATATAAATATTCTTTCAAAGAGTCAATAAAAACTTCAGCGTCTCTTATGTGCCATTACACAGTAACCAACAGCCGGTGAAACCGAGTGATGTTTTCAAGTTTGAAGACGCAGCGGAGCTTCAGGCACATGGCGCCGCCATGTGTTTTCCTTTCTCACAATCACGACTAATGTGAAGGGAGGCAGAAGGAGATGATGCTCAGAGACAAGTGCATTTATAGCCCTATTAGAACTACATGACGTTTAACAAAGTGATGATGGGAACTACTGAAGTGAGTAAATGGATAAACTGACACAGACTGCCATCATCGTCTCCCAAAGTAAACCACTGTCTTAGCACTGCAGCGGACTGGGGAAACACTAATTGCCTTGGGCACAACCGCCGCAAATGTTGCAAGCGTCCAAAACCCATTCATCACATCTCTGCTGCTGTTCAGGACAGTAGAGCCAACAGTACAGTGGAATAAACCAAGCCTTTAATTAATGATTGTCAGAAAAAGGAAAAAGAAAGTAGACAAAATATAATGTAACAGCTGCAACTACCCGGGGACATCTATTTTGTCTATTAACTTAATTCAATCAATCAATCAATCAACCTTTATTTCTATAATGCTTTTACAACAGCACCTTCTGAACCAAAGTGCTTTCCAAATTGTCTCTGTTTACAGCCACAAATACGGTCCATTGGTTTGATAAGCAAATTACACACTTTAGTAGCCTACCACTGATTCATTCAAGATTTCTTTAGTGTTGGTCTCTGCTGGGGTCAAGAAGTTCAAAAGGCAAAGAAAACATCAAATGATATGCTGTAATATAAGATAATGCTATGATTAAATGCTTGTATATTACCGTTCCCTTTACTGTCTGCTATTTGAGAGCTTAGACGTGCCATATTAGGTGTCAAATGTCACTTGTCCCTGGTTCAAATCATAGACTTCATGCACTTCCCAGCATGAATTATTTACGCTCCACAGAAAGGTATTACGGAGACACAAAGAGAAAACACAGCGCTGACTGTGGGATCTTTTAAACAAGATGAAAAAAATGCTTGCATAGACAGGAGCATCTTTTAACGCTTATTTTTGTTTTAAACGTAGTCCCTTGGTGTCATTGAGCACTGCTTACCTCTGCAGTCGGAGTGTCTCGTAACATTATAGAGGAGAGTATTGGTGGTTTTGCAGTAACTTTAGCTGCAGTAGACCTTTACATAGAGGAGGACTGAGCTGACTCACCACAGCAGACTGGAGCAGCGCAGGGGGGGCATTTGTTTGTGTGCATCTCCTATTGAATCATCATCCAAAGTGGTGGGCTAACAGTAAATAGTGACACAATTCAAGTATCACTTTTTTTTACTTCCCAGCAGTGAGTTTTTTTCCTCTTGCTCATCTCAGTTTCTGCCACGTGTGCTATCAATCCAGGCCAAGCTGCATTAAATCCCTACTGGACTTTTACAAATGGCAGAGAGCCAGCTTAGCAATGTCTGAACCCTGCCCACACATTTATCCAAGTGTATCTAAAGTATTATGAACCACTTTCTAATTAAAAGCACCGCACACACCTGGGAGTGGGCACAGTGCTTCCTTAAATCACCCGCAATAGTAAACCAGTCTTCTCAGTGTTACTCCTAATTGATTTTAAGTTGTCTTAGTGTAGGCTCATTAAAGGCTTGACACCTGGAGATGTCAGCATCTGTATGGGAGCCAATGCAGTTGGACTGCAACATTCAGCTATTATAAGGAAATGCACCGCTGCACCTGCACTTAAGAAGCACACAAATAATACTACTACACCTGTGAAATCATTGTTGGTAGGCAGTTGTTTTAAGTGTAGCTATGTAAGTGTTTGGAGTGCACACAAAGACCGGAGATTTCTATAAATAGCATATCCACTGCTTTTATGCCTTCTCTGGAAATTTCTTCACACACACACACACACACACACACACACACACACACACACACACACACACACACACACACACACACACACACACACACACACACACACACACACACACACACACACACACACACATACACTTTCAACTTGACATGCCTTCAGGTGCAGTAACTTTGGAGTCTGCACAGACAGCCAGCTTTAGTTCCTTTTCAAATGAATCTAAGTGTTGATTATTTCACAGCTTTCTTCTGTAAATGTCCAGTTGCATCATCAGACATGTTTCATGTTAATTACTATTGCAAAGATGTTAAATTCTTTGGTAATTTAGGCTGTGCATTCATTGTAGGCTAATGCATAGCCCACTAAATTGGGCTACTTAATTGTAGCCTACAGGGCTGTCAGAGACAGTATGCTTCGCTAGAAGTCTAGTGGTCATCCATTTGAGGAATTCCCTGGCGTGAAATGTGTGAATGAAATAAACAAAAAACAAAAGACAGAAACATCAGGGTACTGAGACCTGAGCGTATTCATGAAACCTTGCACCGCTACAGGACACTTCCTTCATGAGGCTCACCTTTGTCGGTGGTCCACGCAGTCTCTGACACGGCTCCGTAGCTCCTCAGTGCGCGCTCGGTGTCTGAAATAGATTTCTTCAGCTCCATATCTACAATTGTTTGAACTGCAGCCTATATTCTTCTCTTGTTAATGTTGTACTGAGCCTGTGGTGCTTTCAGGAAAGTCCGTTTCACCCAGTGACAAGGCTGCGGCGTCCCGCAACGCTGTACATCTTTATCCAAGCTTTGAAGTCCCTCGACGTGGTACAGATGAAGAGGATGCAGGGAGTATGCGCAGTGAGTGAGGGACTGGGAGACACCCACTGATGACGCGAAACGTAGAAAACACCACAGCAACAGAGCAGCTTCTGTCTGCACTACTTTATATCCAAATGATCACTGATGCAGCACAATTGGTGTTCAATTACATTTGTGCTTATTGAGCATAGTAAACCGACCGAGGAAAAGCCAAAAAAAAAAAATATATATATATATATATTTATATATATATATATTAAGGCTTTTTTTAATCATGATTGATCGCACTTGTGAAATGCGATTAATCGTGATTAATCGCAGTTAATTTTTTCTAATAATTATATTCATTTTTTATGTTTTTATGTTTTATCCAACATAAAACACTTACATTTAAAGCATGTGATTACTGATTGCACATTTCATTGACCAAATCCACAGTTTCATATTTATGTGAAAAGCCCAACAGCTGAGAACTGATTGATAACTCACTTTTTAGAGACATTTTCTTTTTGTGCTGAACCTTTAGGGCAGAAACTGCAAACTTTAAGGCTCATGAAATAGAATATAAGGACAAAATATATATATTTTTTGTTGAAATAGGATGATTAAATTAATCGCGATTAATCAAATTAATCGCGATTAATTTAATCATCCTATTTCAACAAATTAATGTTGACAGCCCTAATATATATATATATATATATATATATATATAAAAATATATATATTTTTAATGCAATAACATGTATAACACAACAATATTTAGAAATGAATGATGACAAATAATTTATTTAACACACCATATAAATCGTTTCATAAACATGTGCAAACACAGTATTAAAGTGGGAGCAGTCACATTAAATTAAAATATCATAACCTCATTATGGCCTTGTACAAATATGCATATGTATATTATTAACAATTATACAACTACAATCACATTGACTCTTTCTATATATTATATATATTCATAATATTGTTAAAAATTTAGTAAGAAAAACATCACTCTATATAAGTAGTGTTACGCCTGTAGCCACTAATTATCTTGATTATGCACAACAAATAACCCAATGTATCCACTACAGTTAACACACAGTTCACTTCATAATGTGTGAACATTAGTAGTTATTGTCATGTGCAATATAATTGTACCATTTCAATTAAAACAAAGAATAAGTATTTATTATGAACCAGTGTGTGTTTTACCATAGTGTAAACAATGACCAAACCAACTCTTCTCAGTGTTTTGGCACATTGTAGAGGCAAAGCATCGCTTCATCTTAGAGCTGACATCACTTGTATTGAGTTAGCTGCCAGTCCAGAGTTTAACAACAAAGTTGTATATTGAAGATATGTAACTAGTACTTGGGTTTTGTACCATATAAAACAATGTATATTATTTTATTGACTGTGTCTTTATTTCTATAGGTCCCCAGTTTTCTTCAAGCAGAATCACTTAGACTTTGCAGTGTCATGTGCAAAACAAAAATACCAAAAATTAGATTTTCAACCTGTGCTCAAAGAAACTCTACAACTGAACCCGAGCAGTTTACTGCTACATTCATTTAATCGAATAAATAATCTGTAAAATCACTGTCTGTTTTTGTTTATCTGCCTCCATCTCTATTAAACCTTATAAACCTGTAGTCTGGCCAGCCGAGACTACGACTACACACTACTTTTCCACTAATCTCAAAGCAGCATTTGTTTCATTTCCATATTGTGCAAGTTTACACGTTACAGATTAATGTACAAACTAACTGCCTCTTGTTGTGCAATGGAAGATATCGAGAATGATTTTAGCCCACCTCACATGCTCATGACTTTTGTGTGTGCAAGTGGTTGACACTTCATTGTTTTGTGCCCTTGATAGTTTCTTTTTCCTCTCCTGAAGCACCGGCCTCACGAATAGAGTCATCTTTGTCCTGGCTAGTTGTATCTTTAGAGGGGAACATCCATGCAATAGCTGCTCCTGCTGTGCCATCACCGCTCTGCCGTGAGAAACATAAGAAAGTTGCCCACACAAATCCACAGCAGCCAGTGAAGATGGTCCGTACGTACAAGGGCACCAAGGCAAAGTTCAGGAACTGGGGAAAAAAAACACAATGAAAATAAATAAGTAAATAAACATACATTCATTATTTGTTGGTTATTGTCTGACAAGACAGGAAATGGATGAAGTAATAACTAATGTACTAAACATATTTTAGGGTATAGAGACGTTTAATTGTCTATGACTGCTGTAAAACAGTTAACATTGTACTTCCTACCTGCACAAAAGGCCAGAACATCAGCCCCGTCTTTAAGAAAAAACAAAAACAATGCAAATTTAGGCTTTACATAAATGCAGGAGTTTGCTTTGGCTGTCTATCATGACAATGAAGAGTAACCCCTTAGGAAAGTTTTCAAAGAGAGCTTTCCCAATAAAGGCCTATTCATTGATGTTTGTATACTCACTCTGTATGTGTTGAGGAACTTCTCTCTCCAGTCTTGTGTTATGTCTTCTTTACCCTCTAGAAAACTTACACCTGCAATCATTAAGTAAATTCAGAGATGATGCAATGAAACAATGCTATTGTTCATATGTTTTCTAAATTTATTATGTACTACTTATTATGTACTAGAAGCATAAAGCCTTCTCTCGACTGAATAGTGTGGTGTGTTTTAATCATTTTAATACATACAGATGTCAAAGGCACTGTTGTGACAGGTGACACATGTATTTGTTCGTAAACTGTCTTAAACACTAAAGTTTTCACTAGCCCCATAACCTACACTATTGTTTTCTCAAGGTAGGGAATTACCACTCACCATTATTGCAGTGTGTACTCTCATTTCTGGCTTGAGAAATGCCTGAGACAATATCTTCAAAATGTCTTTGATGTGACCTTTTGCCCAGCAGCAATCAAAGAGTGAAAGGCCTCCAGAGAGCTCCATGTTTATTGGCTCAAGTTACAAGTTGTTTGAGTATGTTTTTGAGTGAGCGATCAACTGCTCAAAGTAAACACAGGCCATACCTTCAGTCAAAGTCCGCTGATCACTGACCTGTGTAGAAGACGCTGGTGGCTAGCGGCGCGGCTGTGCTCTGGTCCAGGGCCAGTTTTCGCAGCACCATTCCGGCGGAGTTTCCCGGGAACCTGCGCTCCAAAAAACGCATCCAGAAGAAGTTAAAGTTGCCATGGAAACCGAACGCTACTATGGCGACGTTCCGCGTTTGTGTCCAGTTGATGTTGTCACGCCGTGAAAGCCACTGGTGAACGAAATCTCCCCCGGCGAACAGGCACCCGTACAGGGTGACATTTGTGACCCATGGGAAACGCCGGATAGTCTTAAACATTTTTACACCGAGGTGATAAAAAACAGCCTCTCAAGACGTTTAGCACCTCTTATTTCTGTTAAATTCGACTGTAACGTACCATTAATGTATTCGCCGTCGAAACGTCCCACCAACATTGCCTGCTCTAGTCTACGATCTACACCTCTCGCAACGAATGATTATCTCAAAATGAAAATGTTGCGAGGATAGACGAGACCGGGTGCGCATGTAAATGATGGTACTAAAGTCCAGAGCCTCGCTAATCTTTGACCGGCTGCTCCGGTATCCGATAGTGATGATGATGATGATGGCTCTCCGCTACGCTCGCTCTCCACCATCACAGTGAAAGTGTTTGTGAGGGCGGAGCGACTGGAGCTCAGCAAAAAGAGCTTTTCTAGCAGCTTCCTACTAAATCTATGAGCAAACCCGTAAAAAGGCAATACAACCATGGTTTAAATTACTAAAACAAGACAAGAATATTGTTAGGAAAATTTAAGCACACAATATAATAAATAAATAAATAAATAAAACGACAACTTGTAATTGTTTTTTATTTAATTGAAAACATTTGTACAGTCCTTGGCAACATTTCAGGCATAGTCTCCAACATCAATTGGATTCATGGTTCAGACCATGTAAAAGGTTAAAACAAGTTCATAAGCAGCAAATACATTGCCCGCCACCGAAATCATCCTGATAGGACAGGTGAGTAATGAAGGCTGGGATAATAGATCTTCTGTTAACATTACTTACCATATTGCAACTGGTCTGTTTTTACAATTATGTAATAAACACAAAGCTCTTATCTGTAAACTGTGCCACAATTATTGACAAAAATGTGAATCGCCCATAATCCTGTTAATCCACCTTTACGCTATTTTTGTAAAGGTGCCAATCAAGAATAAATATTCCAAAATTATAACCTTAAATTATCTTCAACACCACATATCTAATTCAGGATGCCAATGTTTGTTGAGAGTACTGATTTTCTCTGTTAAACAAAAACATGCTTTAAAGTGGTCTTTAAATCATTAGGAGTCCGAATGAACGTGGACAGAACATTTGACCAGACCAACATACACACGTTGTATCCTGGACCAGCCAGAAAAATAGGACAGAAAACCATACACAAACTGTCTATAACATCTGTAGACCTTAAGTTGGCTTCACATTCTTCTTAGTGCACAAAGCACATTGTTATTAATGTGTGTAATAACACTGACAATGTCCCTTTGAAGTCTCACGACACACTGGAAAAACTGAATACATATAGCAAGCATTCCTGTGCACCATGAGCTGAGAGGCAAACATAGGCTTCATATTAAGGTTTGTGATGATATAAAATACTGTACTTCTATGCCTGCATAGTCCGATCCCATTCTCCTTGGTCTGTCCTGTGGTAGAGCTGTGGTTGTCCTTCTGGAAAAAGGCTGTCTGGGTTTGGATGATCTAAAATGAACTGGATGGTGGACTTCATGTGCTGGACAAAGTGCGGTGGCTCAGCATTAGGAGAGGTTGACAGGTACTGTGTGTGAATAAAAGACAAAACATAAATACAAGAATGCAGGAATTACATTAGATACACTCATCAATACCTTTAAAATTGTGGCATCATTTTGAGCTAACCAGAAAGCAATATCCATATTTTGAGACCATTTACAAGGGCCAATTTTGACCACCCCTCGACTTGAATCATATATTTCTGCCATCTGCAACATAGCAATAAAATATGTATATCACAAGTTATTAGAAACATTGATCTAACATGCTGTGTGTCTCTACCTGTCCTCCGGTGAAGGTCCGTGCTGAGCGCAGTTCCTCTGCAGGTCCTTTGCAGACAAACAAAGAGGGGAACACATCACCCGTTTTCACGTTTACGCCTGAGGAAAAATTTATAATAGAAACATATTTATGATAGTCACATCACTCCAACCTTCCTGAGACTGTCTTACCTACTCCATACACTACGGGTCTGTGATTCCCATTAACTACAGCGTCATTCATTTCTGAAAACAGAAATGTTGTCAATAAAGTCAGTAATGAATGTTCATTTGTGTGAATGTTCACAGTCAGTTGTTCAACTTTTAAGTGTAAATTTTACCAGTTATGCAACACGTTTCTAGGTGAACACTTTCCTTTTGTTTATGAAATGCAGCTGCAAATATAAATATGTGTTAGGTTATATAAGTCAATCATGCAACTTGAAATAACATTTAAACTTACCCAAAATGCTAACGCTTAAATTATCAGATGTCTTGGAGTCATCATTGAATCCCCCAACAAGATGAAGCTCTAGTCTTGACACGACACAGACATTATTTGTATTTATGCAATACTGTATATCTAGATATTAGTATTTTACCTTCCATCTTTGCCGTGATGACTGAGGGACATAACTGCTTTAATAATAAGTTGGACCTCAGCCCAAGTACTGGAACCGTCCAAGTGAGCAACACAGACAGCTCCACTTCCTAAGACATTGAAAGAGTGATAAGAAATGATCAAATATGCATGACTGGCTCAAAGCAAAATCACAGCTAAATAAAAATGTTACCTGTGTGTCGGAGAACCACTAAATGGCAGGTTGTGGCATCATCTGATCCGATAACAGAAACATGTTCTGTTAGAGAAGAAAACAGCAATTTGCAAACATGTGGTGATGGTTGAATGGGTTTTCCTAGTGTTTTGAGAGCTTTTGTTTTGTTATTGCATTTTACTTACTGTCTGCTGGTGTTGTTGCAGCATACTCTCTTTGTTGGACATACAAACAATATTTTGGGTCCACGTCAACAAGTGGCCTAGAGCGAAACTGTCTTGCATTTTCCTGTAAAACAAACACATTTGTAGCACTTAGATAAACAAGGACAAATCATATTGCCTAGTGCTCCAAATCACATACGTCCCCCAGGTCTAGATGTATGACTACACCATAGACTAGCTGGTGCCATGACTTGACTGGCAGTATGAAACAAACCTGTAAATGCGGGTATCTCTCATAAAGGTCGCATGTCGAGCTTATACGGTCAAGGCCCTTATTTTGAATTAACAAAGGCATGACCTTACACGGAGTCCACGTCAAACACCTACCCTATGCATTAAATATTGCAATTTGACAGAAAAGGCCTACTACAACATATCAGACATATAAGAAAAAACACTTCCTGGAAATCTGTCTTTCCTGTCTGTAAAAAGCTGCTTGTTTTTGTCACAGCGACAGCCCTGGACAGATGGTATTCACTATTGTAGTTACTACATATTTGTGCGTAGGGACTGGACAACGACAGGCGTTTACGTCACATTTCTATTCGAAGTTACGTAGTAAAAGAGGGCAGGCAGATCGACGAAAAAGATTACGACGCTCTTCACCCTTTGCTTCGCGACAAATAGGATATTAATTTGCAGTGCTCCCCCTCCCCCAAATTTCCTTTCATTTATTGCAAAGTTAGAATTGGTCAGTGCATGCACGAGTAACGCTACTCCTGTTAGTTATTCACTGAAATCACAAAAATTGTAACCGAAGCGGAAGCTAACTGCAAAATGCGAGGTGGCTCTTATGGAGACAGAGACAGGGATCGGGACCGAGATCGTGGTCGAGACCGGTAAATATATTGTTTTACATCCTATTATACCATTTTAAAAATGTATTTCGTTTAAAATTGTGTTTTAGCTATTTTCATATCTGCGCCATCACGGATATGCTATGCTAATGGAAGGATAGGCCTCAGGGTGTGTTTACATTGTGAACAGATCAGATGGGTCATGCAAAGTAAATAATGCTAGTTCATGAAATGTTTTGCTGTTACATCATGAAGTGTCAGTTTGTTGTCGCATAAAGTTATTTAGAGTGGTGTTGCATAAAGAAAATTAAAAAATAACACTAAATAAAACAATGTTTTTTCACGTGACGTGTGTCATTGAAATGACAACACTAGCCGTTTGGTTCAAACCTGGCAAAAGCCATGTTGATGATTTGTGTAGGACTCTGGTGAGTTCTATTATGATAGATCCATGGGTGAGTTATCCACAATTTTCGAGTTCACAAATACCGCGAGATTTCAGTTTGCAGCTGGCAAGGTTAGTTTGGTTCAGAGCTGGAGGGCAACTGACTGCAGAGAGATATGTTACTAAAACTTATGTATAACATGCAGTATGTATTTTCATGTTTTTTTAACCTAAATTTGCTGTATTCTATTCACGTAGGCCCCGGTTTGGGGCAATGAGTGGTCGGAGCAGTGGACCTCCGCCCATGAAGTTTGGAAATCCTGGGGACCGCCTTCGCAAAAAAAGGTGGAATCTAGATGAGCTGCCCAAGTTTGAAAAGAATTTTTACACTGAACACCAAGAAGTACAACGGCTGACTCAGGCATGTTTTACTCATGGTACATACATGTATTGTTTTAAATATTATATCTATAATTATTGCCCTTTTCCTCCCAAACACAGTATGATATTGAAGAATTTCGAAGAAAGAAGGAGATCACAATCCGAGGCTCTGGTTGTCCACGACCAGTTACAGCTTTTCATCAGGCACAGTTTCCTCGTGAGTAAATCCCACCCCTGCAATACCTACCCTTGCATGACCCTTTAGTGTTCACTGATTTTAATACTCAAAATTATACTTTTTATGTCTTTGTATTTGTAGAGTATGTCATGGATACACTGGCGCAGCAGAACTTCAAAGAGCCGACATCAATCCAGAGTCAAGGCTTTCCAGCGGCTTTGAGTGGCCGTGACATGGTGGGCATTGCTCAGACTGGTTCTGGAAAGACACTGGCAGTAAGTACACTGGGGATATAATTAATATGTAAGGAATACATTATGTGATTCATGTTAAGAAACTTATTTATTTGAATGTATTTTTAGTATCTTCTCCCTGCTATTGTGCACATCAATCATCAGCCGTACCTGGAGAGAGGCGATGGTCCTATTGTAAGTTCAACTGAAAGTTGTAACACATATATCTACATACAGTATGTAGTGATATATTTTATTAAACCTTTCCTGTAGTGTTTGGTGCTTGCACCTACCAGAGAGCTGGCCCAGCAGGTCCAACAGGTTGCATATGACTATGGAAAGACATCACGGATCAAAAGCACCTGTGTGTACGGTGGAGCTCCCAAAGGACCTCAGATCAGAGATCTTGAGAGAGGTAGGTATTTTGTTAGCTCATGTTAAGAAAATTCAAAGGCAGAATGATATGGGAAGATATATTTAAATTATTATCTTTAAAATGTGTATAGGTGTTGAAATCTGTATTGCCACACCTGGTCGTCTCATAGACTTCTTGGAGGCAGGAAAGACTAACCTACGTCGATGCACTTATCTAGTGCTGGATGAGGCTGACCGCATGCTTGACATGGGCTTTGAGCCTCAAATTCGCAAAATAGTTGAGCAAATCAGGGTATGTTACTAGGTTTCTCAGTGCACTAGTGTGTCCTCTGTTGAATTTATAACCTGTTCTGGTTCTTAGCCTGACAGACAGACCCTGATGTGGAGTGCAACCTGGCCAAAGGAGGTTCGACAGCTTGCTGAGGACTTTCTCAGAGATTACATCCAAATCAACGTTGGTGCACTTGAGCTCAGTGCCAACCACAATATCCTACAAATCGTGGATGTTTGCATGGAAACTGAAAAAGACAACAAGTAGGAATAACCCACCTGTTAAAAAAAACAATTATTTCAGTTGAAAACTGGTGTGGTATCTTTGATCGGTTGTATTCACTCTGTTAGACTTCTTCAACTCATGGAGGAGATTATGGCTGAAAAAGAGAACAAAACCATCATTTTTGTCGAGACCAAGAAGCGTTGTGATGATCTCACCCGGAGGATGAGACGAGATGGGTGAGGTTCATGGCAACATTATCCTGCCCACTCATTCAAGCCAATAGAGTTCAGGGTAAATGATTTTATTTTCTGATTTTTAGTTGGCCTGCCATGTGTATCCACGGAGATAAGAGCCAACCAGAAAGAGACTGGGTGCTCACAGGTAAGAAAAAAAACAAAAACATAACATTTTAAATATTTTTTTAATATTATGTTTCTCAAACACAAACATATTTATGTTTTTTTTTTAAATTTGCAGAATTTAGAAGTGGCAAAGCCCCTATTCTGATTGCCACAGATGTAGCCTCACGTGGTCTGGGTATGTCTTATACATGTGCACAAAATTACAGATTGACCCACTTTATCTTAGGATCTTGATAATGTTGTTTGTGTTAACAATACACTAGGGCTTAAAAACAATGTAACAAAGGAAATGTTAACAGCTGATGATATGTGACTGTTTGATTCTCTTTTCTTTCTTTAAAAAAAAGAAAAGAAAAAAAAAGAATTTGAAAGTCAGCTCAAAAATACCGTATATACAATCCTGCACAACCAGAAATGTTTGAAGATTTTACATATCTGCCGTGGGAAAGCGTTGCAGAATTTGTGACGATGCTCTTATGAGGCCAAGGTCCTTAGGGTTCGCTGGATTTCTAGTCTGTTTCTTGTTACTGCAGTTCAAACCTCCTTCACCTGGGGCTCTCTGGCACGCTGCCCAAAGGAGGGGTGTATGGGGCTGAAGCTCCTGTGCACCTTTTCTTGTCTCCATACGGATACAAACTGCCTAATGTTGACTCCAGTTCAGATATATTACGTGTTGTATATTATTACGTTGTTTGCGTTCAATGTCAGGTTTAGGCTACCTAAATCTGAGAAGGGGGGCAGGCAAATTGTTCATGGCTTGACAAAAATTAAGAATTTGACATATGTTCTCTTTTCCCCTCTTCTCCTCTCAGGGTTTGGCAGCTCACTGCAGCTGTAACTCTCTGAGATGCTGTCTCTGCCCCTCAGTCATGCTAAAGTAGAGACTTGGCTAGTTTTAGAGGGGGGTTTAAAGCCCCACTTCTGTACTTCTTGGGTAACTCAGAGCCCCCCCTGCCCAGTTCCCACAGTTTGTAAATCCAGCGAGCCTTCCTTGGGAGAAGCCTGGGGTGCCTGTATGTCTGCCCACCGGCCCGTCCCAAAAGCAGACAGACAGGAGAGCGCGAGTTTAGAGGGCTCGTCTGGATCCAGTCCTGGGCCAGGGTCTGAGGCGGATCCCGCAGTGCGACGAGAGAGCAACAGAACCAGCCCGTTCTGCTCCCGTCTGTGTCCCGCCGCCTCAGCCCCGCCTATCAACCAGGACTGTTCAGGGGGGACTGGCTACCTTTGTAAAAACAACACGAAGGGGGTAAGTACATCAATTCCCCTTTCTCTTATCTCCTCTACAACCTCAGCGTACATCCAGCTACTTCCATCACGCCTGTGTATTAGTTCAGTTTCATCACAACACGTTGTACTATTGAAGAAGATGGTGATGAAATCTGAAATCCAGATGGAGGAGACTGAGGAGACTGGTTAAGCAGTGCTGTCAGAGCCCCACACCTCTGTAATGAGAAACAGACTCTGTGGATTCACACATTTTGATTAGCTGTCACTTTTGCGAGAATCAATTCTAAATCGCCCATGATTTATTCCATACCACAGTTCAATTAAACAGGCATAACGGTGTCTTGTTTAAATGAATTTGACATAATGTTGATCTGTGAGACTATTTGGATGCCCAGACTTCAAAGGTAAGTTACTGTAGCTCAGTAGGATTCATCATTTTTATATAATTCATATCCAGGTATGTACTACAACATGTAATCAATGTATTGGTAATATATAAATGCCCTTTTGTGGTTTTAACATTATCCTCCCCCTCCCAAATACCAAATGTTTACATGTAAAAGATGTGGAGGATGTCAAGTTCGTCATCAACTATGACTATCCCAGCTCCTCCGAGGACTACGTACATCGCATTGGACGTACAGCTCGCAGCACCAACAAAGGCACTGCTTACACCTTCTTCACTCCCGGAAACCTGCGCCAGGCCCGTGACCTGGTCCGAGTCCTGGAGGAGGCCCGACAGGCCATCAACCCCAAACTGCTGCAGCTCTTGGACTCAGGACGTGGAGGAGGAGGGGGTAGGGCAGATCTACGTCAAAATCTGTGCATGTTAACATTGGATGTATATTGAGAACTTATCCATGTGTCACAGGTGGACGTATGCGTTTCCGTGGCAATAACTCCAACAACCCCAACCTCATGTATCAGGAGGAAACTGAGCGACGCATGCGCACGGGTGGAGCCGGCAAAGACGGGCGCAGTAGCTTCAACCGCGACGGCCGCAATAACCGCGATGGGGACCGCACCAACTCCTCGTCCTCCTTCAGGGACCGAGACCGTGACCGCAGGAACAGCTACAGCAACTCTGACCAGTACAACAGCAGCAACAACTACAGCAGTGGGGGCTACAACCGCAGCGGGGGCCCGTCTGGAGGAGGGGGGGCGGACCAGCCCAACCAGCCTCCGAGTCAGTACGGCCAGCCCGCTCCCCCTCCGCCCACTGGAGCCCCGCAGCCTCTCATGGCCCAGCAGTTCCCCCCACCTCAGCCCCCGCTCATGGGCTTCATGGGCCAGCCCACGTACCCCTTCAACTCCCCGCCACCTCCTCCTTCAGGACCCCCACCTCCACGAAAGTAACATTTTGTGTGTTTTACAGTACATGTTCATCTATATGAGCAGTTGTTTATGCTGTAGTAGGTTTATTTTGTCATTCATCTACTTAATAACTACACTGCCTACCCGTGTGTGACAGCGGAGGATGTCAAGTTTTCTGTGAACCTTTGTATGATCTAAAGTAGACCTTTTCATAGTGGATCTTGTATTCTTTAGCAATCAGTTCTGTATCTTCAAAATAACATTCCAGTGTTGCTCACCTTTACCTTTTCAAAGTCTGAATTATTCCTGATGAAATTTAAGGGAAGTATGCGGTAACTTTCTGTACAAAATAGTGCTTGTACTGCTCCAATAATTTTTAGTCAAACCGCGCACCCTCTTACTTTACATCCATGCTTTCTCAGCTTGACGAAACATTTGCCAGTTATTTGACCCGTTTCAAGCTACTTGTTATACTCTAGTAATAGTTTCTTTTTTGCAGAACTCTTTCCACAATAAATAATGTTAAAGAGCATTGCATCTTCATTTACCCAAGCACCTAGTCATCTGACCTCTTTATTTCTTCATTGCTCGAAGAATACTCCGATGTCCCATTTGTGACAGTTTCACATATGGATACAGTATGTACAACAGTCAGGCACATGTGGTAGAATCAGGATAAAATACATGAACTTGTCCATCTTTGGGTCATTCAAAACTATAATAGGCAGCAAAGGAAAGGTGTAGGGAGAAATATCGTGCAAAAAAAAGAAAAAGAAAAAAAAATCAACAGTTACAAATCAAAATCCTGAGTATAAAAGTTTAAAAAGTGCATAACATAAAATTGTAAAGTGTAAATTAACTTAGGGGCAATGAGCATCAAAATCTAATCCCTTCACCATTTTGAACATAAAAATATAATAGTAAACTAAGACCTACCGAGAGACATGTAATGAATATAAAGCTTCTGTCTTAAAAAACAGTAAACCAATCAGTAACGTTCAATGACTCCTTTGCAATTTATGGCAATATTGTAGACTAATTCACATGCACCGGTGCAACACTAAAAGCACTAATCTTTAAATATATTAGGAGCATAATTATATTTTTTTTATCCAATATATTTATCTCCCCATCTTCAATATCCTATGTGAAATCACTAATTTGTAATTGTAATACAGTACCTGTATATAAGACAATATCCAGCATCATCAGATTTGTTCAAAGCATTGGCGTTGATTGAGAAAACCCCGTTCACCAGGAAATTATCCCCGAAGCTCATGTGGTTTTTTACAGCTTACTTCTTCTCAGCATAATTTTCAACTAAACAACAATTTGGGGATTTTAAAAGAACTACCGTAAAAGGGGGAATCTGGTTTCCGACAACATGTAAAACTTCATTGCACATAATTTTACTGAGCCTCCTTGATTCACATTACCGTTTGCAGAAAGGAGAGTCTACAAAGGAAGGCACAAAGTAAGCCGACCATGCCCACAAGTGGACAGCAGGATTGGTCTTTCTTAATATATGCACACAAAAAAAAAACATCTTCATAAAGCATCTCAAAGGTTGCCCCATGAGCTTGGAGGAGGAAACTGATCAATGTCTCCGGATACATCGTAAAACTTGTCGGCCACGTTGAATGTGAGTTTGTACCGCAGTCGCACCTTCTCCTGAAAAACAAATTTACATATTATTGCAGCGGGTCCTTCAAATAATAACACTTTCTTATACCAATAACTTTTTATGTTCCATTTAAGAACTATAGTAGACTGTACCATCTGATCTTTATAAAATTGTGAGATAAAATTAGTTTTGTCCTTTAATATATCGTGAAAACAAAAGACCATTGCTTGCTGTGCATCTAAGCCTTTTCATTGCTCATGAACTAGCATGCGAGTTGTACGTTAACATGACTACTGGTATAATATTTTTTTATAGAAACTAAAAGCAGTACTAAGTAACTCATGCCCCTAGAGCAGTGTTTTTCAACCTTTTTTGAGCCAAGGCACATTTTTTTCATTGAAAAAATTACGAGGCACACCACCAGCAGACAATATACAAAAATGTAACCCTGTAGACTATATTCAGTCGTTCACATAAAAGTGTCTTGAATAGGAACACTGTATAGTCTCGCTAGCCACAATGCCACAGTCACCGCCACCTGCCGCATCCATGCATCGCTAATTCTCTTGTTTCAAAGAAATTAGCGACCTAATATGGAGTATTCATTACATGGTTCCTCTACTCCAGACAGCACAGACACTCGAAAACGGTACATTATTTGTGGATAATAATGAATTTGTTTTAAAAAAAACAACTAGGTGAAATTGGATAATTTTCCAAGGCACACCATACAATATCTCAAGGCACACTAGTGTGCCACGGCACAGTGGTTGAAAAACTCTGCCCTAGGGCCTCTAAGCGCCTCTGGAGGTGTCATAGCATGTTGCATTTTTTTACTCATTAATTGTCCATGAGAGTAAATACTACGCTGACAGAAAAGACAAAGGGAGAGAGGGATATTGTACATCCGATTACACAATGGAGATATTTTTTTTCACTCAAACTTCATTGTAAATACTGTTTAAGTGGTGCTAGCCCGCAGTTAGCTTTGCCCGTTAGCCTGTTAGCTTCTTCTTCGTGTTTCTCTTAGTGTGTATTGCGCCTCCGACCCGTAGGCATCGAAGTTGCAAGTGTGGTTTTCTGGCCACAGGGGGATGATGAAAGACCCCCCAATCATCCCATTAACACTTGTATTACTCCCTGAGGGACTATGGAAAGGATTTATTAAGGTAAACAAGTTACTTAGTACTGCTTCAATGCTTACGATTCAAATTAGTGATATTATCTGTATCTATAAATTTGTAATTCAACATTATTTTCAAATATAATAACGGTAATTGCCAAATAATGTAAGTTTACCTTTTGAGGATTTGCCAGTAGCAGTATCTGTGTAATGGCAGCTGGAGGCAGAATGGGGTTGAAAGGTGGAAGTTCAGTCGCAGTGGGGGGCTGTAGCTTCACCTTCATTACCTAAACAACATTTTAACAGATTACCTATTTACAATAACAAAAGGCACACTAATCAGGTGGAAAATGTCCACATTTACATTGTCAGTCGGAGATCAGAAACAGCATTACTTACCTTGGGTACAGCTGCCTGGAAGCGTATGTTGGTGATGGGAACTGGAGCAGACGACAACATAGAGATGATCACGACGAGTACATCCGGTCTCGAAGGGGGACAGTCTCGGGCAAAAGTAAACAGGGCTCGAAGGCTGTGCTTGTCCATTACAGTAACAGGTAATGAAGTACCTAAAATACAAAAAAGTAATGGTCATATTCATTATATACAAGGGAAGAATGACACATGTTTAGGTGTGATGTGTACTTACTAGGTCTGACTGTTTCCAGAGGTACTGTAACTTCAGACAAGGAAATGCTTTGTTGAGGGTTGATCGCTGGTACGGAGGGTCTGTCAGTGGCAGAGTTATGGATGGGTTGGTCCAAAAGTGCGGCTGTAGATGAGGCAGGACCAGTCCCAGGGAAGGTTGTGGAGTTGGACATACTCTGCAGGTCTCGTAAAGTCATTTTACTGGGGGTCTGAAGCTTGTCCCTGTATAAAGGGGACAACCAATACAACAGTTTGATTTTTACATACACATTAAAGACATGGGTCGATCTGATATCACCAAGTAATTAGTCCAGGATCAATGTTACGTTGTTTGCCCAGGATAAATGTTACATCCAGCCAATCAGCCCAACCCTAACTCTAACATTGGTCCTGGGCAAACAACTTTGACATTGATCCTGGATTCTTAATTACTTGGTGACATCAGGAACACCAAGTGGATGATACAATGACCACCTGACAATAGTCTTGACCTGCCAGGTATGAAGCCCTACAAACAACAAAATACCACCCACAATGTATATTCTGGTACCTCTGCATCTGAAGGTAATCTACACTTACGCCATCAGCAATTTGAGTGAATTTGCTTGAAACCACAGCCTGAGCTCCCTAAATGAGTGAAGACCTGTGATCAGAATTACCATTTGACTTGTTGACTTTCTGGTGGCAGGGACTGCTCTAACAAAGTCTTCCCGAGTATGTCCAACTCATCCAAGGCTTTAGCCGGAGCTCTACTGCCCTCCACTGGTGTCAGCTCTTTTTGGGCCACGGACGGGAGCAGCACTGCAGCTGGGATAGGAGAGGAGTTTTCTGCACTGTTGTGAAGCTAAAAAAAACAACAAAAAACACATTTGCAATAAGTCTGAGGTGACACAACTCGGACAGAGGAACATTTTTACTGAAGCCTACCTGAGAGGTGTGGAAGTTGTTCTCCGTTACATTCAGTCCTATCACAATAAAATAATAAGCATTTTAGGCTCAATAAAACTTGACATGCAGGCTAAATATAAATGATGGCTGAAATACAAATAATAAAAGATATGTAGTGTTTTTACATCCACCAAATCTGATTTTTTATTGCATTGTGAACAAATGGTAATGGGATTTGCAAAAACAGCTAAGCATTTTTCTTTCTTGTGGTCTGCACAGGTGTGGCCCTTTGAAGTTCTCATGCAGCAGCAGGGGAATACCTCCTGGACAGCCAGAATAGCACCTAATAGTTTAAACATGTGCTTACACTGCTAACCAAAACTTTAATGCCTCGTAAAACATTAGGTCACTAATCCATACTGAGCCTTTGCAATGGAGTTGTTCTTACCCAGTGACATGAGTTCATCGTCCAAAAGACTGATGCTCATATTCTGGGTCAGGGTTTCGAAGCTGAAGGGTTCGGATTCGGCCAGTGGGTTTATCCCCGCCAGGTCAAGAAGTGCGGAGTTACTGTTGACTAAAAGTGATACGGAGACGGTTTGAGATGGAGCTTTATAAACTAAAAGTCTTTAATACACTGATAAAAATTACCTTCTTGTGATTGTGTTACATCGTCCTTGTTAATAATCACTTCACCTTTTACCAACTGCCTGTACGTGTTTATGACTTGGGTCAACCGGTCATTGGCCTCCAAGATGTCCCCTAAAACAGATAAGATGAATATTATGGTCCAAACAAAAACCCTATATCATCAATGTAAAAGAGAAGATCAAGTACACACACATACCCAGAGCTTCGTCACTGTCTTCAGTGTCACTGGCTAATCGGAAAAGAGTTGGCCTCATTTTTTCACAGCGCTGGTAAAGTTCCTAAAGCACAAAAAACCCTTAATTTGAGAAAACCTGAATGATACTTTGGGAAATGTTTGTGCCTATGATTAAAATATAACTTGCTGAGCAGCGCAGACCTTAATGAGTTCCTGGTTGCTCTGAGAACTGCTCTCCTTGCTGTAACCCTCCAGCAGCTGGCTCAGCAGGCTCACACTCTCGTTCACCTCCTGGATGGCATTAACTCGCTTTGATACCTTCTCCACACGCTTCTGATCCTGTTTCAACGTAAGAAACTGTTACATATACACCAGCTGAAAGGATTTGTATCATTCCCATTTATATAGTTCCCAATGGGTGTTTATTTTGTAACTTTGATGAAAATTAGGTAGAAATGTGACATATAACACAACATAAACAATATGTCCACACCCACCTCTTGGACCATTTCCTTGATGAGTTTGTTTGCTGCTCTTAAGTCCTCCGGGTGTGTGCTCTTCAATAACCGAGACAGTGCCTACAAAAACAGGATAAGACATAAGTAGAAAAGAGGAAGAGGGTTTTGTAAACTGTTGACCTTAGAATAATTTTCCCAGAAGGTAGTGCAAATTGGGTCAAATTTTCCCAATCAAAAATAGGATTGCACACAACTTTTCTGCTTTGAGTGACTTGTGTCTGTGAAAAGCACTACTGTATATAAATGATTCCCTTCTCTTAACCGTGCTTCATTTTTACCTTTGACTTCTCTTCATCATCAAAAATTTCACTTTTGGCTCTAGGTGGAGGTGGTGGGAGGGGCTTGTCATCAGGAAGTACAGGATCCTGCTTGACAATACCTGGAAGAAAGTGTTTAACCATGACTGAATACACAACTCATGATCTATATACATTTTAAACTGTATAAACAAGGTTACTACAAGTCAGAGTCACCATCAACACCTGAGAGCACTAAGGTATGTGTAATGCAATTTTAGACACATCACATGCCTTCTAGCTTATGCATCACTGCAGTAAAGTAATAAAATACACAAAAAGGTAAAATAGGAAGTGAAACACGAATTGTGTAAGTCTCATGACTTAAGTGTTCAAAGATGTGGGACTTACCCTGCTTTTTTAACATGTGATAGGCTTCTGAAATTTTAGCTTCATCTGGGAGCAGTATTGTCCAGCTGTACATGATTTCTATGACTTTTTTCTTTACAGGTTCTGCCGCCCGGGAGCCCAAATACTGCAAAACAGAAGAAGTTAGGATTACAGTATATTGAAAATAATGTATCTGTTGAGGTGTCATACTGCAGAATTTAGTTGATTGATAATTACCTTGGGTGACACCACCTTGATGAGCTCATTCAGGAATCTAAATTTGCCTACTTCAGTGTGAAATTTCTTCCCACAGGTCTTTATGCATGTCTCAAGAACCTGAAAGTATACGTAAATCCTATCAGTGTCTTCGATTATATTAAAGAAATTTTACTCATGTGGGTGCGCGATTTACTGTAAGTGCTTGCATAGCCTCCCATTCCTGGGGAGATTGAATTTTGTGGGCGAGAAGTCTTGTTGCATGCTGAGGGCTGATGAAAGACAGAAGACAATTAGATAGCTTTTGCTTTTGTCATTTTGTCATTGCACTAGCAACAATACAATATCCCCAACAACTTACCCGTCAGGTTCATTATTTAGCTGGTCACAAAATCCTGTGATGCTGTCCCAGTCTGTCTCTTTATTTTGGGGGTTAGTGGCTGTGTCTGCACAGAAATTAAGATATTTCAACAATCTCTCCGACATTTTAGTTGATTCACTAAATAACTCATGTAAACATTTATTGTCAACCAAAAAATTAGACTTAAAGGCTGCAAGTCTCCACCCTCAGTCAGGTGGTGGTGAGTGCACTGTTCCTGGTTGCGAAAAATACCTGTCTGTCGAGATAACACCTATTGTTATTATTATGCCCAGCATTTGAATTGAGAATGATATAATATACATTGACACTTGCACCCACAAAGTTGGGGTTTGAATAATAATGAACGCAAATATAAATCTGCGAGTTATCGATCATGGTTGCTGCACTTTTTGATGAGATTGACATTAGCTGTATCTCGACTCAGGCAATACGCGTCACATCAACGTCTCCTAAGGCAGCAATGTCACCAGAACTATCCCTAATATAATTTTACAGTGTGTCGACAAAAGCAATAACTTGGACAAACATTAAAGAGAGGTAGTGCGCTGACTTACTGATGCGAGACTGTAGCATAGCCTCATCATGAGCCTCATCTGGAGGCGGCGCCGCCATCTTTGACAAATACCAAACAGTGGCTGATCTCGCGACACTTTCAATTCGTGATGCGAGATATCGCAACTTTACCGCAGATATAAATTATTAATGACGAAATAATCTTATAAAATGTCATGCTGTATCAAAGATGTAAATTCTCACTTAAAGGAAATAAGTACATCGTGATTTTGTAAGGATCGCTGTATAACCGTCTGTGCAGATAAGAACACAGTAAAGTTCAAACATGCTCGGTGAGATGTGTGATAGCCATACCATGCGCCGTAAGTTTATCTATTTACATTTTCAGATAAATGACCTCGTCATACTGCGCACTTTACTCCCCCGTGTGTATGAAGAGGGAATTGCAGCGTGACTTTGATTAGGATAGAGGCAGGTCGCTGCTGCTTCCTCAGGGCAGGACGAGAAAAGCTTGTCACGATGCTGCTCCGATACTAAGAAATGCCAAAAATACGGATAATCTTTTCCTTTGAAAGAGGTTGGTCCTATTTTGGGAGTGGGACATTGATGTGCGGTCCAACGACCCACTGAGACTGAGCTGCATTAGGGGCTGTGTTCTGTCTGTCAGCATGGTCAGTCTGACTGAATGTTTCTTGTCTCCCTAAAACACAGGAGAAGGACTCGTCACCCTCATTGCAGAACCGGGTTTGGATCCTCAGTGATGGATTTAATGCAGAGGGTTTGGATCTGACTGAAGAAATCCCACAGGATCAAAGCAAAACTTTGCGCCTGGGCGAGCCGTGGTCTCCAGTCGCTGCAGGAGTTGCCTTCAGTGAAGTTTGTTGGCTCTCAGTATTATCATCGACACTTCATTATCAGTCATGTTAACGCCGTGCTGACGGACAAAGGTCTCCGTGCTGTACAGTGATAATAACTGCAGGTATAGCCACGTACGATGAAAACAGTCTGCGTTTGGAGACGTTGCTAACGCGGCTAACCTTGAAGCTAGTGACTCAGTTGATGTAAATGAATATAACGCAGCGGGTGTTGTCTGCTCCTGAATCCGCGCGGATGAGTCGTGTCTGACTGGACTTCACACAGCCCTCTGTCACATTTGGGGCTGAAGCTTTCAACAAGGAATCGGTTATTATGATTTTATGACAAACATGGGGTCCCTGAAGGCGCTTCAAGAGTGGTGTCGAATACAGTGTGGAGATTACCACGATGTGGACATAAGGGACATGTCCAGTTCCTTTCGGGACGGCTTGGCTTTCTGTGCTCTCATTCACCGCTACAGGCCTGATCTAATGTGAGTAATCTGCCTCTCATAACAGCTGCTTTACAAAGATATAGTCCCACATTATTCCAGTCAGATCACCAGCTTTTGGTGAATAACAATGCAGTTAATAATAGACAGTATTATCTACCTGCAACTGATCAAAATGAGTTGACATCACAAGTGTTGCGGCCAAATTTGCCCTGTGCAAAGTCCGCTCCGGTTGCAGTGTTTAGGCGTCTCAGACGCGTGTCTTCCTCCACAATCAACAAGAAATATACTGTGTTCCAAGGTTTTATTGGCGTACCTCAATGCCATCCACATACACAGGTTCCAGTCGTAGATACGGTCAAAAGAGGTTTGCCTCCACACTGCCACACCTGAGTGCCCCCGCCTCCCCCCTTATATAGGGCAGGCAATTACATTAGCGCACACACAGCGCCACGCAGTGGCAGGAGGAACAAACATAGCTAAAATTGGCTCCAACACACCGGCCCCTTAATTGTTGAAGCCGGATGCGGAAACAATTACATATACATTACTTAAAATGGAGCCATAACAAATCAATTTCATACATTTACATTTTCAAAAAGGGAACACATTTTTACTTTATACAGATATCAAAATCATAATCCAAAATCATATCAGTAGTCAATTTTGTCACTAGCGTAGTTTTACATCCTGGTTAGTTTAGTAAATACATTTCCATCTCTTCCTTTTGAAGGTTTTGTACTGCTTATGTTTGAACAGTTTATGGGCTTGTCCAACAAGCAAGAACAAAAAGCAATTCAAAATGGCAACAGTACAGTTTTCACTGCTCATTGAGCTACACTTCACAAACACGGACTCTTTAAGTGTTTGTGAAAGCAACAGAACTGCATTGAAGCAGTCCTTTGATGGGCCGGTAGCAACCACCTCGGCAGGAGGCTGGTCGACAAGTGAACGGTTTTCCCAGTGCAATTCGACCAGAGTTGAGTCCTTCTGGACATCAGAAAGTGAAAGTTGCCATTCAGTGGTGTCACCGGCCCCTGTATCATCACAGGCAACACTCACTGGAACAAACAGCTCCGGCCCTTCCCAATCCACCTCCTCGAATCCATCACTGGCTCCTGTGTCTTCACAGACAGCCATTACCGGGACAAATATCTCTGGTCCCTCCCAATCCACTTCTTCAAATAGGAGGTGTGCGTTTTTTACAGTGCACTCACTGTCCCGTTCCCAAAGCTCATTCATTTTCCCTGCGCCATCATTAGCATAGTTACTGTGCGCTTCCACGATCAAACTAACGCAAAGTAGCGTACCAGGTGGGTGAAATGCCCCTCCACGTCGTGTAGTCTCAGAACGCGTGGCAGGCTTCCACTGCGGGCCGCTCCCTCGTGCTCCACGCAGCCACGCTGCAATCGATGAAGCTCCCGCGCCAAGTCGATCCCGCGCCAGTTACCACCACCGCTGCTGGTAGAGGACGTGCATACAGTCCCCTTGCTTCCTCTTCCTCCTCCCGCCAACAGTCCGCCGGTTCGCCGTAGACCTCGCGACGATCACCGCTACGGTAGTTGGTGGGACCACTCGACTCCAGGAAACCGTGCAGTGCCACTCACAGCCGGCTCAAGCTCTCTACGCCCGGTGCCCGAGGCTCTCTTTTGACAATGTTGCGGCCAAATTTGCCCTGTGCAAAGTCCGCTCCGGTTGCAGTGTTTAGGCGTCTCAGACGCGTGTCTTCCTCCACAATCAACAAGAAATATACTGTGTTCCAAGGTTTTATTGGCGTACCTCAATGCCATCCACATACACAGGTTCCAGTCGTAGATACGGTCAAAAGAGGTTTGCCTCCACACTGCCACACCTGAGTGCCCCCGCCTCCCCCCTTATATAGGGCAGGCAATTACATTAGCGCACACACAGCGCCACGCAGTGGCAGGAGGAACAAACATAGCTAAAATTGGCTCCAACTGGCTCTTTTTCACTGTTTTGCATACTGCTTCTGTTTGATTATGCTGTACATACAAACATACAGGCTAGTTATATTTTGCAATAATGGTGCGATTTAAATGTTAGATATGTGCATTCATGATGTGAGTGTCCGGATGTGATACTTGCACCACTCATAGTCATATTTATCTGAGAGTGTGGCAGTAGTTTGCTGTTACTAACTCAGACTGACATGTCATGCCCTGTCTATAACAACACACCCCTCTACTGTAATCACACAGCTCACTGACTGCCACGAAAATACAAGCACCACAAGAACATTCAACCACATGGGGATTAAATGGATTCACGATAGGAATGAAGAAATCAATGTCTGCAACTTTTTTTTTTTTACAGGATTTCTTTTTTTTTTTAAACCAGGAATGCAAACACTGAAGTTAAATGTGCAAATGAAAGCAACAACAGAAAAGCTGAAGTGATCCAGGGCGCAGTCAAGGCGTGTACCTCAAAATATAAACTTAATTGTACAAACAGATAATGTAATTCGCATTGGATTTAGGAATAGCTAATGCCTTTAGAAAATGTAGTCAATATCAAAGTAATGTCTTGTTGCAGCTCAAAGGTGGCTTCCTCTAATTGCTTAACTTGAGCTGCAGGGAGCAGACCCAAGACCACTTAATAGACAATTACTGACTAAACTAAGCTTCCATGTGCACTTCCTAGTTCCTCAAATGGCCTTTGTGTTTCAAACTTTCCGCAATTTGTGCTCAGTAGGACTTCAAATTACCTGCAATCCCATCAGCAAACTAACAATGATCCAAGCAGACAGTGCGTCAGTCTAATCTGTGGCTGGGACCTCGTCCTGTCAGAGTGGCTTTAGCTCTAATGCTGCTGTATGAGGCCACTGTACTGTAATAGCACTTTGTAAGCAATGTATATTCATCACTGTGCATTAAACAGTGGAGAGTCAATATAACTGCGAATGCCCCTGTCGAGATTGTTCAACGGAGACCATTTGCATGTGATTAAACATGTTGTAAAAGTCACTATGGCTTGGTTAACATATGGGGCGTTGCATAATGTACATTTATGGCGCGCTTCTCCCACTAATCTTCCATGAGATAAATCGGTCTGACATTAAACCCACCTACATCATATTGCAATATTGTGATGGCATTTTTAAAGGGAAAACAAAGAGTCCATACAATATTACGAAGTCAAAAATCTTCTATTACAGTGGTTGAATAGATTAAACCCCACCAGGTCTCATCCAATCATTAGATTCATGGCAAAATAAGATTTCCTTCAGCTGACACACTGAATACTGTGATTATATAGATTTAAAATAGCCTGAGCTCGTGTGCTCTCATTCCTAGAGCTGTCCCCGTTCCCAAAATAATCTCGCAGACAGTTTTCACAGTACACACACTCTCCATATCACTCCTCTATATGTCACCTGGTACTGCATGTTCAGCCACATCTATAAATCTTCTTAGGGTCACCAAAAGTTCAACATGTATGTCTACATTTTTCCCCATACCAAAGTAGACACTGTAGACCGGACTCTCTTTGGCTTGACCTTGATATCAAAGCTGCTGGTATGTGTGTTTTGCCCACCATGAGAACTAGATTAACAGAACAGTGGAGACTTTGTCCAGGCCAACACCGGACTCATTCACTTGTTTTTCCCCTTCTCGAGAGCGCCGCATGGTCGCCGCAGACTCCCACAGACGGAGACGGGGCTGAACGAACATTAAGATTTCCTGTTATCACATAATCATGACCTCAAAGTACTACTTCATCAAATATTAGACCCCCAAGTCCCACCAGGTCGAGATCAAAGCAATACTAAACTGGATCTATAAAGGGTCTAAAGCAGAACTAAAATGATAGGACTATATTATGTCTAAACTGGGGGAAAACCGTAGCTAAACAACTCTACCTCAATGCATTATTGGAGCATGAATAAGATTATCTCTCATCAAAATTGAGGATGACCCTGAGACACACCACTCAAACAAGCTTAAGCACTAAATCAGAAGTATATCAAGTCAGGACACTACACAAAATGTGAAAAGAGAAGTATTGCAATAGTATAGTATATTGAGGCAGGAAAATATTCCGATAAATTATATTGCGATAAGTTATATTATTGACTATAGACCCTTTAATTGCTTGTAAACCTTCCGGCCTTAGCTGGAGGCGGGAAGCTATATTCCTATCTATTTCCATTGTAGCTGTTGTCATAGTAACGATAAACAAATGTCTAACTGTTTTTGGAAATATCAGATAAACCTTATTTTATCGTCTGAAATGTAATTCCTCTTGTTCTTGCCACTTAAGCCACAACAGGACCACATTTTTTAGTTGTAGTTTTACACTTATAATCACTAGTTTTAGTTTAATCTTATTTCTCTTGATCACTTCCTGCCTCCGGCTGATGTCACTGATGATGTAAGCAGTAAAAGGGTCTATAAAGATACTAGATACTGTCAACTCTTACGCCTAAAAAGGGCAGTAAATCAATAATCATGTCCTAAAATACCACACAAGCTGCAGTAAACATGAAATATAATGTAACTCGATTTGCTTCAGTTAAAAAGTTTTACCGAGAAAAATCTGATTTTATCACTTGCTACTGCTGCACTGTCTAATTGTTTTCTGATGACATGGTAATTACAAACTCCATTCCCTTTTGAACGCGTGACTGTTTTTTCCTGTGTAAATTTGTCTTAACAGCTTCACACTTGCACGAACAAACCTCAGAGCGACTGTTGTTCAAACGCTCAAGACATTTTCCACTTTTACAGCAGGATGTTTACTGCAGGAGCCGGCGTAAGGTTCCTCGCTGCGGGCCGTTTTTCAGAGCACATTCTTGTAATTACGAGCCTATCACCACCGTTTGCACCCGTGGCTTCTTTCTTATTGTTCAGCCATTTTTTTTTTCACCCACCCAAAAGTCCTTGTGTCTGGTTTTGGAAGTTGCAACATTTTGTGCTGTGATGCTAAAAAGGCCGCTTGTGGCAGTTTTATGGTTGGTGATGAGACAGAAGTAGGTCAAACCACTTGAACTGTAGGTAGCTATATTAGGTCATGCTGTAACGCTGCCAAAACGTAATACATTTTTGTAATCTCTCATTTCAGAGACTTCTCTTCATTGTCCAAGGAAAATGTCTACGAGAACAACAGACTGGTGAGTCATTCAAGTTAACGACATCAAACAAGGGGTGGGCAACAAGCCAAAGGTTTTATATTGTAATCTTAAAGACCCTTGGGGGTATGTGAGCACAAAGCGAGGGGCACCTGGAATGATTTCAGAACAAACAGCAGGTGAAACTAAATAGTATTTGAATGTATTTTCAAAAGGAAAGCTGAACCGAGCACATTTTCTCCCGTTTTTGCTTTACCCAAATCTAAAAGCTTCTTAAAAAAAAGTGTCAAAAACATGGTGAAACAAAAAGTGACCAAAAACACAACAAAAAAGAGACAACGTGACAAAAAAAAAGTTACAATCACTTTTGTAGGTCTTAGCTTTCAAATGAGGCATTACACTGTCAGGAGGCT
Organism: Gobius niger; assembly: GCF_951799975.1. Lineage (NCBI taxonomy): Eukaryota > Metazoa > Chordata > Actinopteri > Gobiiformes > Gobiidae > Gobius > Gobius niger. Next base: position 29,260,675 of record NC_136854.1, read on the forward strand.
TTTAGATTTGGGTAAAGCTGAACTAGAGAAAATGTGCTTGGTGGTTAAGGGGTTGATCACTTTCTAAATCAATGGCAGCACTCGCAACGTTGAAGGAGCATTAAATCCACACAAGAAAGGTTTGGAACCACTTGTCAAAATCAGTGGTTCCCAAAGTGGCGGGTCGCGGTCGCGTGATACTGAAGTTGAAAGTGAAAGTGAAAGGATGTTGAGAAGATTTTTTTTTTTTTAC